>NC_045797.1:46690335-47398668 GCF_009873245.2 Balaenoptera musculus
AAGGACTTACATCATACCCATAAGATGCTGTATAGTACTGACTGGACCCAGTTCTAATTTTCCTTTAAATTAACAGGACACTGATTCCCAGACATTTTAAGTGACTAGTACATTGTCACAGTGCTAATGACAGTGCTAGGCCTTTTGATTACTTCTGAAATAGACTTCCTTATATACTAGTAAATGCTAGACTTTTGAGAGATGTTAATAATTTATATTTAGACATACAAATATTTCTGTACTATTATCCTATACAACAAATAGTCATAATTTATAAGTAGTTAATTAAATATTTTAGCAATCTCAGATTTCAGAGAGAAAAGTAGTTTACAGAGATAAATGGAAATTACTTCGTGTGAGGGAAAACAAGAAGAGAGTTAAGAAAAGTGATTAGAAAGGGTATGGAGTTGTGATTTAATAACCATATAACCAATGGGGCTATTCATATTTAATCATACAGAAAATTAAAAGTTAAAAATCACAAGTAGGAGTGAGCAGTGTGTGTCTGTAATTCAATTATTTTTTAATCTTAATATGGAATTTAATTGGATGTCTCATATTATTTTGGGTAATCACAGCAACATCCTTTTAGGCAAGGGTGATTTTATTTGTCTACTGTCATATCATTACAATATACCTCTTCTGGGATGCTTCCTATTTTACAATATTTTGTCCTTACAAAACTCTCAATTTTAATGTGTTCAGTGCCTTTTGTTGTTTTAGTACCGGTATTCTTCAGTAGAGAGAATATTTATCAAAAGCCTTTATGCAGTGGGTGACCACAGTTGCCAATTTGCCTTAGGCTGCCCTGGCTTAAGTCTGTTTTTCAGGTGTACTTGTTAATAGCACCCCATTTTACTATCAAAGGAGTCCTCATGGAGAACAAATCATAATGTCATCTTATTTATGCCATCTAAGATCTTTTTAACCTCATCTGTTTTGATGCCTTTGGTAATCGTTTCGCAGAGTTGTCACCACAGCAACCAAGTCTGAGTAGACTCAGTCCAAGTTCTGGCCACAGCAACCAACTTCACATAGCAAATTTCAACAGCACCTCATCTTAAGCCTTCATCCTGTGACTCTCACCTCCTTCACCAAGGTTTTACTATTGCTGCTGAAGTGTAAGATTCCAGAAGATCTGAATGACACTGACAGATGAACAACATGGAAGGACAGGCGAGTTAGTGGGAAAAATTTTGACTAATGGGAAGAGGATCGAACAGATAAATTATTCCCTTTTCATCTTTTGGGACAGACTTCCTGAAAAGCAGCAGTAGTCTCGGAGTCTCAAAGAGGGCAATTCTGTGACATGAAGTCATAATTTGAGCTTGATTCTAAGCAGTAGTCAGCTACCCATATATTTGTCACTAACTCCCCTTTCCTCTCACTTCTGCTTCCTTGGGACTGCACCCCCTAATAAAGCAGCAAAATATAAGCTTTTTATTTAAGGCTCTGCATTTTTAAGAAACACATATGATTGTAATTTGTAACTTCTTGGAAAGTGATTGCATAGGCTCAGAAAATTTATTTATTTTTTTATATCAGATATGACTCATTCAACCAAGGGATGATATTATTTACTCATACACACATATGTATATGCACATATATATATATATACGTGTGTGTGAATGGGTGTGGGTGTGGGTTCGTGGGCATGAGATAGGTGTAACTTCATCATCACTGTCTTTACCCAGAATGGTTTTGAATGCCTAAGAAGGTGAATTACTTGGAAAAGCAAGTTTAGAAGGGAAAATATCTTTATTGATATCTGCATTACTGCAGGTATTGTGTTGGATGTTTTCACACTTGTCACTGCTTGCATTTACATCTTACAGCCACTCTGCAAATTGGAGGACTTAAGTCATTGATTTCAGTTCATATAACTTATGGTATTTTGTATTACCTTCTTGTCACAATTCTTATTTTCCTCCTTTTAAGTCCCTTGCTATAAGTGGACTGTACTTCCTAGTCACACTGACATCACATTTGGCATATGTCCTAATTAATTTAATGAAATGTGAGGGTAACAAATGTTATCTATGAACAAAAATTTTAAGAGCCTGCAGAAGGTTTCCCATATATACCTTCCCTCTTTTGCAAAATCTACATAAAACAAATTCACAGTTCACCCACAGTGGAAAAATAGTGTGAACTAGAAATAAACCTCTTGTTGTGAGCCACTACAATTTTTAGGCCATTTGTACTCCAGTATAACTTATATTCAGTTAATAAATGGTGGTGCAAACATCCAAATGTTTAGGTCTTAAGCAGAGAAGAACAGAATACATATCCTGCTCTCAAAAGGTATGGAAGGTCATTCTATTTTTAGTTTTTTAAGGAACCACCATACTGTTCTCCATAGTGGCTGTATCAATTTACATCCCCACCAACAGTGCAAGAGGGCTCCCTTTTCTCCAAACCCTCTCCAGCATTTATTGTTTGTAAATTTTTTGATGATGGCCATTCTCACTGGTGTGAGGTGATACCTCATTGTAGTTTTGATTTGCATTTCTCTAATGATTAGTGCTGTTGAGCATTCTTTCATGTGTTTGTTGGCAATCTGTATGTCTTCTTTGGAGAAATGTCTATTTAGGTCTTCTGCCTATTTTTGGATTGGGTTGTTTGTTTTTTTGATATTGAGCTGCATGAGCTGCTTGTAAATTTTGGAGATTAACCCTTTGTCAATTGCTTCATTTGCAAATATTTTTTCCCATTCTGAGGGTTGTCTTTTTGTCTTGTTTATGGTTTGAAAATGAACAACAAAAATATAATGAAAGCACTATGAACTAAAGGGAAATGTGTAGGAAAGGTGAAACTAATCTCATTCTCAAAACTCAGAGGATGAGCACAACACCAAAAATGAATCAGACTACAGAGCAAATAAGAAATTAATAACTCAGAAAGTAGATAGAACAAGGAAACTCATAAAAATCTAAACATTGGTTACTTGTCTAAGGCAAGGAAACCCAACAATCTAATATTCTTGAGAAGCCTAGCAAACAAAATTGAAATAAAGAGGGAACTACTAAAATCAAGAGTGAGAAACTAGATATAGGGACACATATCTAAATTATTTTTAAAACTTAAGAAATGCTGCACACAATTCCATGCTTACAATATTAAAAACCCTGGATAAAGTTGATTATTTCTATACATCCCAGTTTCTCCTACCTCAACATACATTGTAAAAAATGAATAGTATTTTACAATGCACAATACTGGTTTGTTACCTATTGATACTATGTTGTATAGCAGATCTCTACAACTTATTCATCTTGGACAACAGAAACTTTGCATATGTCCAAACTCATGAAGAGTTTGCATACACGAAATGTATACAGTATTTTTGTGTATAAATTATACCTCAATACAACTAAAAAGAAAAAGAAAAAAAAAGGTATGGAAGGTCACTAAGGATACAAGACTACAAACAAAATATAAAGGAAAATATTAGGAAATCCATACAAAATCCTAAATGAGGGAAACAGTCAAGAGTTTTAAGAGGATTTCTAAGAAGATAATGATTCTTAACTTACACTACTATTTCCACCCCCCCATGGTATTATTTCTTCTTCTCCATACCCTGAACTTACCATATTTTATTTCATGCATTTATTTTAAAAGTAAGCAAACTATCCTCTATTTGTTCTATATTTTTAGTAACTATATGCAGATCTCACTAAATTAATATATTGTATACATTATAAAACATACAAAGATAAGAGATAAAATTAAAATTACTGTATGTTTTCACTTATACGTGGAATCTAAAAATTAGAACTAGTGAATAACAAAAAAGAAACAGACTCACGGGTATAACAAACTAGTGGTTACCAGTGGGAAGAAGGAAGGTGGAATGGGCAAAATACAGGTAGGGAATTAAGAGGTACAAATTACTATGTATAAAATAAATAAGCTACAAGGATATATCGTACAGCACAGGGAATACAGCTAATATTTTATAAATATAAATGGAATATAATCTATAAAAATTTTGAATCACTATGTTATACACCTGAGCCTAATATAATATTGTAGATCAACTACACCTCAATTAAAAAAAGAGAGATAAAACCCACTGGACCAGCCTGTTGACTTATTTGATCTCTACTTAAGACTCTTGATGACAGTGCTTCTCTTATAATTTAAAGACTCTGATTATATATTGAAGAATCATGATTTTGGTTGCAAGAAACAGAAAACAATGTCTGTACTAAGCACAAATAAAAACAATTAGATGAATATTGGAGCCCCACAGAAATCAAGGAAGGCCAAATTTGGACAAGCAGCCAGATTCAAGGTTGTTCTAGAAGCCAAGATTCTGGCTAAATAAATAAATAAAAATAAATATACACATATATATATACACACATACATATATAATATATATATATATGCCAGCATAAGAACTGACTTCCACTAAGACTATAGAAAATAGGGACCTTAATAGGTTTGCTTGAAGGACAGAGGGGGAAAAAATTCGAATTTTAACAATAGTCAGTTGAGATTCTCTATACCCCCAGTTTTAGCAATTTATGCACATTCAGGCTTACTCTGCTTAGCATATCTTCAAACTTGCATTCTAACCCATTGAATGTTTTCCTAATAACTCTCACTCACCTAATCCACTTCAGTCAGTATAGAAATAGTAATCATGTACATATTCATCACAGAGCTAATAGGAAATGATGAAATAATAGTTCAGATCTATAAAAAATTATCTATCTAGATCTATCTATCTAGATTAATCTTTGTGCATTTAGTACTGTTCAGTATCCATTTAAATTTGTCTCACATACAACAGAATTAAACATTAGAAGAATATTTACAAAAATAGTTTCATAATGCTAGTAATATAATTCTCTGAGAAAATTTGGGGGAAAATCCTGCTTAGTCTGGGTATTGAGAAGCCAAAGTTCCATTAATTATTTGCTGACACTCCAGATTAAATTTATCATATATAGACTGCAGAGGGGGAACTGACAGGACTATTTTTCTTCAGTTACGGTTCTTTATTACCTTTCTCTAAAGATCAGGATCACTGTTTCTGTGTTATTAAAGACATTAATCTAAAAATACCTGAAATGACCCTAACAATTGACTTGCTAGTGTGATGGTTTGTTCAGCGACTGATCATGTTAATTAGATAGAGGAACTACAGAAAATACCCTTAGTTTTAATGTGATTCTCTGAATATGAGAATTTGGAACTTCCAATCAATCTGCTGTGAGGGAAGATGAGCCATCTTCGGAGTCAAAGGAGCTAATGTAAAACTGAGTAAATTATTGAATTAAATATTCTCACTCACGGAGTTCTTTAAGGACCTAGATACTATTCCAAGGAAGATCTTTAAATGGAGTGTATTATCACTGGAACACTTAGTCCAAAAATTTTGGACATATTTTATTAGAATGCTTTCTACTATGTGGTTTAGATTGGGGGAAAATAGGGAAAACTAGAACATAATTACAAAATAAATGAGCTTTTTTCCTCTTTTGATAGTAACGGGGTGTTACATTCTCTAAAATAAGAGACAGGAGCACTTCCATTCTTGCATATTTTCAGTGCATGTTGGTTATAGGCTTCAAAGAGCTACTCGATTTAGAAAAACACATAAGGAAAACCAGAAACTTAATACATGTAAATCACAATGGCAATGTTAAAATGTTGGTAAATCAGGTAAGTACCCAGGGGAAGTCATGTAGTAGCAAGTGGAGGTGGATGTAGCATTTATGAAGGATCAAAAGAAAGCAAGGTCAATAATTCTTTAGGAGGCTTCCAGTATATTTCCTAGTATTTTAAAAGATTCAAGTCTTCCAAACGTGGACTTTTCACACTTAATTCTGTATACAGATTTTTTAAAAGTCACCATCATTTCTGACCTAGATTGAAAACTCCCCTAACAAGTCTTCTTGCTTCCATTCTGTTTCCAATGAATGTATATTCTACAGTTCAAAAGTCAGAGATCTCTTTATATTAAGATCTCTTTATGTTATAAAGTGGAAACAAGATCCATGACATTCTTCTGCTTGCCATTATCACTTAGAGTAAATGTAAATGCTTTATCAGATGTACATGGTCTCTCTCCAGCCTTGGCCTTTACTAACCTGGCACTTTATTTCTATGCTCTAACTATGTTGGACTTCCAGGGGTTCCTAAAATGCCTCCAGTTCTTTCCATTTCATGAACTGCACATCCACCCTCATACCCTATTCCTCATTTCTTAGCATGGCTAACCCCTATTCTTCAAATGCCAGTTTAAATATATTTTCTCTGATTAGCCATCCCTAACCACTTAATCTGAAGTAGCTGCCTCCTGCTATCTGCCCTTAAGCTCTATGTTCTGTTCTGCAAAACCTTTAACACAGTGTACACCTGTGTGTTTGTATTAATTACGATATAAGCTATACTGCTGGTAGGCAAACAAACAATATCAAAAACACGAACCCAAGATTCAGTAGCTTGAATGAGGTAGAAGTTGATCTCACTTCCTAAACAGTCTAGAGGTGAATGGTCTTGTGCCTGGTGCAGAGCTTATGCAATCTTCAGCATGTGTTTATGTTTTCAGCATGTGTTCACCAATAACCAGCCATCAGGCAAGGCGAAAGAAAGGAGGGTGAGGCAAAGAGTGTAATACACACTACTTCCATTTCCTCTTATTGGACAAAACGTTAACTGTTAACTGTATGGTCACACCTAATTGAGAGACAGGCTGGGGAATGTAGCCTAGGTTGGCAGTCACTTGTCCAACTAATTCAGTGGCAAGAAAAAATAAATAGTGGAGAACAAATAGAAGCCTTGGCTAAGGTAAATTTTTTAAATGATTTAATGCCTGTCTTCTCCACTAGCCTGTCCACGAAGATAGAAACATAACTCTGTTTACTTATTATCTAGCTCAGTGGCTGGCACCTAGAAAGTATTCAATAACTAGACTTTAATTCAATAAATAAAATCAATTCTGAATCATACTCTGAAGTAATTTAGCACATTCTTTTATTACAACCCTCACAGGTACCTGATATTAGATAATTTACGTATTTGTTTAGGTATGTATTTTCTGTCTTCCTTACTAAATTGTAAGTTTGAAAAGAGTAGGCACCTTTACTATTCATTTCAAAGCTATATTCCCAGTATATAGTACAATGTGAGCATTAAATTAATGCATGTTGAATTAATAAATTAAGGTAAAAATGTAATTGGTTCCCCAATTTATAGGATTTTGACAAGGTTGGGCAACTGAAAAATTCCAGAGCTTTTTCCTTTACACCAGTATTTCTCTACATTTTTCTCATTACCATCCCATCCATCCAAGGTGCCATTTGAGACATTTTTTCTATGCAATACCCCACGTAAGTTCAGTACCACAGATCTGTTTATGTGTTATGGTCCTTTGGAGGGCCACAGATTATTGTAATATTTAAGAATATTTGCCTCTCCCCCATCCCAGGAACGAATTTTTGCTTCCTTGGGGATAATAGAGCCCTTGTTGAGAATGCTTGCTCTATAACATGACATTTACTATTTTAGTTTATGTTAAGGATGACAAGAGATTTCATTCAGGGATATCACTGATGAGCTACATAAAACCAAACTAAATTTTGCTAAAGAAATATGCAAAATTGTGGGTTTGAAAACCAAATATATGGCCTAATAATAAATTTAGTCTACATTTCCTCTGTTTTTAATTTACATTTTCTCTATGGATATCTATAACTACCATTATATGAGTTATTATAATTTGTTAGACACAGGCCTAGCACTTCACATAAGTTTTCTGATAGAAATCTTGTTTTGTGGGAGAAACTGTTTAAAATTTTTGGGTTCAGTATACTTCAGGGTATTATGAAAAGGAAAAGGATATCTTTTGGAATAGTCGGAAGAGGAAAAGAAATACTGTAAAATACAGGTATGGACAAGGTTATTTGCAGTTTTTTATTAAAATTATTATTGGCTATGTACATTATAATAATTTTGTGATAAGTTTATTTATAGTGGATAGTATACAGTTCTAAAATTCCATTAGCATATTATATGATTTAATAGAGAATTTTTTCATGTCAGTGAAATTGCCTATGCCTAACCTGTATCTTATTAGTTAATTACAAATCATGACTTTTCTCATTTATACTTTACAATAGATTATTATTATGGCACATTACTGGGGCTAAGTTTATATACAATTCATACAGTTATAGAGAAACCCAAACAAAGTATGAAGCTATGCTCCGCTTACAAAAAGTTTGTTTTTAAAAAATTCAACAATTTGTGAGTTAAATTTGACAGTTATCTCCCACATGCATTTCTGTAAAATTAAATATTTTAGTTATGTTCAAGGATATCATTCAGGGACATCATTGATGGACCACAAAAAATCAAACAAATTTTGCCAATAGAACAAGAAAAAATGTTGATTTGAATATTCTAAGATGTAACACCCTGCTTATCCCAAAATCAGTTTTCTGGCAACATCAGTACTCTGGAACATAGCATACAAGCAACAACTAAAACAATCAAATCAAATAAAAATTATGAACTGCTAAATAGCAACCACAACAAGTGTATATTTAACATGTTTTAACCTGTATTCAAGCCTCTTCTCTGGCCACATCACGGTGATGACATTTATCACTTTTAGTTATAGTCATTGATTTATTCTCTATCTTTATACCATTAAAATATAAATTTCTTAGTAGTAAAACTCTATTCAATTTAATGTCACCTAGGAGAATGGAACAATGTTGAAATTACAGTGTAAAAAAATTCATAGTGTATCCAAAGATTACTATCTCATGTAGTATGTCTTATACATCTTTATTAACCACCTAATACTGACCTCAGTAATTTGCACATTATTGTCCAAATTAATTTAATATATAACTATAATAAATGTGATAAACTCTTCTTTCTCTTTCTCACACCTAATTAAAAGCGGTACCCTAACAGAGCTAGACACAAGAACCAGGGCCACTGAAAAAAGGAAGAGGAGCAGAGGGGAAAAAAAAACCAAGGGTCAAAAGAAAATGCCAATGGTAGGGCAGAGAATAAAAAGTGAAAGTAATAATTAGTTACTGGAGTCATTAAGAAAACGTTGATGATATTCCATATAATATCTTTAAAAGCAGGCAAGTATATAATGCAATACAAAAATATTCTCATCCAAAAATATGCAAAATTGAAAGGTGTTGGCTCTTAAACCAATAAGCTTTAGTTATATGGAAAATTACTTTCTTAAAACAGATTATTCACATGTTATGCTAGATCAAAGATATTACTGTATGGATAATTCAAGACTCTATTTTGATTCATTTCAACTTTTGAAGAAATTTCATATGAAAAGCCTATGATAAGTTCTTATAAGAACAAGAATTTTATTTGCTTTGGAAGCTTCCCTGACACCACAAATCCCTTTTTAAGTTCTTACTCTATGCTAAAGCTGGGTTGTAATGATAAACAGTATGATATTGGATTTGCATTAGAGATTAGCATAAAAAGATGATAAAGAGGAGGTAAGGTTAGTACTTAGAAAAATCCTGCCTTCTCAGTTAATTAATTGGTAGGAGACAGTTAGGTGACTCCTTTAGACAAACAGCTGAATATGATATGAATTTATTCAGTAGAGTCCTACCAGCTTACATTCTTTGTTGTATTTCTTAAAAGAATAAAATAGAGTGCAAACTTTGAGATGTAGGCATACATGTCAGAAACTTTTACATGTCTCTAAAACTCAACATTTCAGGTTAGGATTTTTATTTTCTTTGCTCAGGTAGCCAATTTCAAAAGGAGCGACCCAGTTTCAGGACAACCTCTAAAAATATAATCATATTCTCATTTATCATGCTTTATAAAATATTCAATGTGGTACTCTCCACCCCTCAGACGGTGACTCCTCCAAGCTGTTTCTAAGGAAAAAATTTATTTGACACATTACAGCACTCTTTTCTCACATGCAGGTTCTGATATATCATTTGGGGGCTCCATAGCAATAACCACTACCATAAAACCAAAAACCACCTAAAGATTAAAATCATTTTTAAAAAGTCTTGGAAATAGTGAAAGTAATTTAGAAATTATTGTTACTACCATTTTTGTTTTGCCCAAAATGAATCTGAGGCTCAGAGAAGGGAAGAGATTTGCTCAAGATCACATATATATATCTATAGATAGATAGATATAGATATAGATATATATCTATATATAGATATATATAGATATATATATGTATGTATATATATCTATATATATATACATACATACATATATATATATATATAAATATATATATATAAAATAATGGCCAGCATATGATGAATGCTTAGTAGACATTATAGTTAAGCCATTGACATGGATTGTTCCATTTCATCATCTCAACAAAGGTATGAGGTAGATATTTATTGCTATCCTTATTTTACAGACGCATCTTGGTGAGGATAAGAAATGTTTTTAAGTATGGAAGACTCTAACACTAGAAATTGTCTTGCTTTCTAGAACCTTATTTTTATATCACATTTTACTGAATAATTAATCCACTATTTAGATAAACAAGATAAAATTTAAATTGTATATTTTATACAGTCTTTATACATAATTTAAAAACATTTGGAGAATGCAAAAACCTTGACCTAACAAAGAGTAGAACTGGAGCCACTGTAAATAATTTGGGGGCATGTTTTATAGAGACAGCTGAGAAACTCTCAAGCCATAACATGAGTATCCATTTACTTCCATATTCTTAAAGTCAGTTAAATCATATTTCAGTGGTTCTGAGATGCATTTTTATTTCACTTTTTTAAAACTTTATGAAATCAGGATGCTCCTTATAATTGAAGGCATATTATAAGTGATACTGGTCAGAATATAGATATTACAGTTACTGTTACACAACATATGCAAAGTTGATCTTGTACATGAAGTAGCTAGACAACAAAATATTTTTCTTAACTTTAAAAACTAAACACCAGTTATGGAAAAATATGAATACTGGTTGTTCTCTGAATACCATCAGAGATCATCTTGTAAGATCAAAAAAGTCTCAGTGTCTAAACTTGGAGTATAATGGCAGTATATACTCTTTAAAGAAACGTTACATCCAAAATGTATGGGCAAGAGAGACTTTGATCCCGCATGAAAACCCTTTGGCTATTGTTAAGTTTAAGTTTAAAAAATTAAGAAGCATAAAATTCTGCCTATTAAGAAACGAGAAACACCTCAATAAACTTGTTACACTTACATTTTTTTATGCACAAACATGATATATCATAAAGCATCAACATATAAATATGTCAACAAGAGATCTTTAAATATGTATAACAAAAAAATTAAGTGATTTTAAGTCAGTATTTTAAAGTTTAATTAATGGCTTTTTTTTTTCTCAAGAGACAAAGTTTAATATATGCACCCAGTTTTGTATATAATGCAGCATCACACCATGTAGGGCATTTACTCTTATTTTA
The DNA here is from genome assembly GCF_009873245.2 of Balaenoptera musculus. NCBI lineage: Eukaryota > Metazoa > Chordata > Mammalia > Artiodactyla > Balaenopteridae > Balaenoptera > Balaenoptera musculus. The sequence goes on from NC_045797.1 coordinate 46,701,789, forward strand.
TACATTCAGATATGTCTGAAACACTTCTTAATGCTACAAAACAGAATATAGAAAAATAAACAGGAATATATTCAACACTTACAAAAAGTGATATGATAAAGAATATAAAGTACTATTTTCCTTTCAACACTTCAAAAGATGTATATATACTTTTTTTTTTTACAAGTAACATCACAAATGATCACATCTTCACATGCTTTAAGTATTATTTGTACTCAGTGTGAGGCTATTATCATTTTTCATACATACATTTTTTTTCTAGCTCTGTAACAATGCAATGTTTAATCCATTCAAGTAAATGTAACCCCGAAGTCACTGTTTCCCAGCATTAAGACATGCACCCACCCCTCTTGCAGGAGTTTTCTAAAATTTGTATTTCAGGAGAGAAAAAACCTGAATTAGTGGGAAATCCTAATTAGTGGGAGAGTAAGTGGCTGCCACTGGTAGCAAAACCTTAGTTCTTTGAAATTGACATACTGGAGCTGAGCCATTACGATCTGAAACAACACAGTAGCATTTAGACATTAAATCGGAAGCAAAATACAGTAAACAGAAACAGTGTAGCCAAATATGCAAATATGTAGTCTCTTCAGCTACACTAAAATGGACCTTGCTTATAGTACCCATAAGTGAAAGACTAAGGTAAAATAAATGAGGCATATATAAATATTGCTAGTTTCTAGGATGGCTGAATGGTTTCCAAACCAGAAATGGTTAGAAAGGAACTTTATTGCACCAAGTCAATCATAAGCAGGTTTGATGATTTGTGACTAAACTCTATTAAATAAAAGGGCAGCACATATTTTTAAACATGACAAAATAATTTTAAACCTTTGGATGAATAATGACATAAGTATAGCTAGGAAAATTTCGTGAAAGAAAAGATCAACATGGACAAATCTTATAAACATAATGTTAAGCAAAATGTTAGGAACAAAACATGTTTATTATATAATTCCATGTAACATACTATTAAAACGTTGAGCCAATATTTGATTTTGGTGGGATGAAGAACAGGACAATATTGGAAAGGATTATGAGGAATGTTCTAACTGTTAACGATTTTCTATATTTAACCTGAGTTGGTAGCTGTGTTGGTGTTTGCTTTGTGATAATTCACTGAACTGTTCATTTATGTTTGGGGTGCTTTTTTTTTTTAATTAATTAATTAATTTATTTTTGGTGGTGTTGGGTCTTCGTTTCTGGGGTGCTTTTTATATATGTGCTGTATGTTCCAATGCAAAAAGGGAATCATTTTAACATTTTAAAAAAGCATGGAACAGACATAAAATAGAGTCAGAATGGCCATTAGAATTTATCTTGGAAGCCATAGCCCATATTCCACAATAGCGATTTTGAAACTGAGAGACGGTAATATTCGACTTACTTAGTATCATATACGCAATCAGTGCTCAAGTTGGGAACTCTGACTCTAGAATGCCATGTGCAGTTAATTAAACAGGATTAACTAATGCACAAGATATAGAAAAGAAGTCAGAACACTTAGGACATAAGGCAAAAAAATTAGCAAAATTTTCCAAGACAGAGATTACAACTTTATGGCCCCGAATCTTCCCCTGCATGTGAACATGTGAACAATTATAGATGATAATGTTTGGAGGAGTGAGAAACACATCAGGATTTCCATATGCATAACTCTTTTTCTACAAACCAAGCTTAAAATATATAATAAATATAATCCTGGAGCATTTATGTTTGCAGGTTTATCTGTATATGTGCAGCAGACCATCTCACCTAAGTGGTCCTTCTTATGTTGTATAATGCCCCACATATAATACCCAATATATACAGGAGATGATTTATAAAACATCCATATACCATTACATAATAAATTATAGGCTCTAATTTTATTAACAATTTTCTTCCAAATTTAATTTGTGCCTTTCTTATTCACTTATTGGATGATTTAAGAGTAACTGTAATTTTTAATTATTATTATTATTTTTACTTTTCTACCTAGTAATTTCTCCTCAGATCAGTTTGTTTCTATGCTGACTCCTTTAGCCAACGGCTAGAATTCAATTTTCAAATACATACACACACACACGTATATATATTATATATACACATATATATTTATTTATATTTACATTTATATTACATATAATTATATTATATGTAATTATACCTAAATGCATTTATATGTATAATTATTATTACCTTGGAAATCTTGCTTATGGGTAATATTTATGTAAATTATATATTCATAATTACAATAAATTGTTATTTTCTAATTCCACAATTAAGACATCACACAAAAATCCTATGTGTATACAATTTCATATTAGAAGTTAAAAATCAGGATTGGCTTTAGGCTGGTTAATATAGAAAAACTACAGGTTTCAGAAAACAATGTTTTGCCTTTTACATCTGCCAGAGAAGGATTAACTGCTATGGGAATTGCCCTCCTGCTGCATGAAACCAGAAAACTGGACAAACGTTTTCAGATAGCAGGCAGTGTTGGAAGGAAACAAATGAAAAAAAAAATTCTGTGCTTATCCTAGCTTCTTGCATTCTTCCTTGATGCAGAGCAGGGATAGAAAAGATAGCTCAAACAGAACTATGTAGTCTGAGTTGAGAAGACATATATCAGAGCTTAAATATACCAAGATGGCTAGAACTTACGGGATACAGTGTCAGAGAGAAGACAGTATCACACAAAAGTAGTTGAGACCTTGGATGAGTATTAGGGCTAATTTATTCCATAAAACAAATGCTGCTCTGGAACTGGCTTAACAAACCTTACAATCAAGCCTTGGAAGGATCAGATTGATACAGGTGTAAAATAATTGACTGCATGCATAAACAAGTCCAACGTTCTTTGAAGTATTGTAACAAAATCCAATATGCAATAAGGTAAATCACAATGTCTGACGTCTAATAAAAATTACCAGACAAACAAAAGGAGAAAGAAAATATGACCCATAACTCATGTGGGAGTTGGGGATAGGGTGAAAATCAATCAATTAAAAGGAATTCAAAAATGCCAGAAATGAAAGAATTGGAAGTGTTCTTAATACAGCTATTGCAAATCTTGTGAGCATATTCAGTATGCAAAGGAAAATGATACCATAATGAAGAAAGAAATGGAAGATTTTTTTAAAAGATACAAATTAAAATTCTACATATAAAATATATAATACCTGAAAGGAAAAATATATTGGATGGGATTAACAGCAAATTACACAATACAGAAGAAAAGAGTAACATGAAGACAGAGGAATATAAACAATTGAAAATGAGCCAAGGAGAGAAAAATTAATGGAAACAAATAGAATATTAATGACCTGTGGGACTGTATCAACCAGTCTAATGTCGGGTGGTGGTGTTGGTGAACACTTGAAGAAGAATGGTTGAAATTTTCCAAATTTGATTAAAGTTTTAAAACTATAGATCCAAGGTGCTAAATGAATCCCAAACAAAAGAAACATAAAAGAAACCATATCAGAACAAATCATGATCAAATTGCTGAACACCAATGATAAAAGAAAATTTTAAAAGCATCCAGGGAAAGGGGAGAAACGTTACTCACAGAGAAGACAGTTAAAGCACAGTTCTTAAAAACCATGCAAACCAGAAGGCAATGGAACATATTTAAAGTACTAGTAGAAAAAAGAATACTCTCAACCTAGAAGTCTATAACTAGTGGAAATACGTTTCAGAAATAAAGGCAAAATAAAGACTATAAAACAAACAATCAGAAGCTGAGAGAACACATGACCTTTAGACCTCCACATTCAGGAAAAAGGAATAACACTAGATCAAAATTTGCACCTACACATACTAATGAATAATGCCAGAAGTGGTAAATATGTGTGTACACATAAAAGATAATTATTTTTATTTCTTTATTCTCTCTAAAATATAATAGCTTGTAAAACAAAAATAGTAACAATAAATTGGAATTTTCGAATAATATTATGAGATCCTGAAACCACATTGTTTCTACATATATCTTGCACCTATCTTAGCTCCAATTAGTTTCTAAATGTGTTTGTAATGTTACCAACCTCAGATTGTGTCTACTTAAGCAACTGTGTTTTTTTTATGTACAATATATGCCTATACATGTCAGACAAACTTTTGCCAGCTCCCATTTATACTATCCAGTATTGAAAGATATTGCAACAGTCCTCAACTCTGTGTGTGTGTGTCTGTGTGTGTGTGAATAAAATTGGGTATTATTTTAGTTTTTATGAGTTGAAAGCCATAGTAAATGAAATATATTGATTTAACCTTAATTTTCTTTTTCCTATGAGAATATCTGCCTCAATTGGACAGTTGTCTACAGTCTTTAAAACATAGTCCTGCTCAGTTAAAAGAAACCATAAGTAACCCATATTCATTCTCATGCAATACATGTATGAATTGTGGAAACTCTGTGCTATGTGAAAAAAAAGCCAGAAACTAAAACTATATTCTGTATGACTTAGATTATAAAAAATTCTGGAAAAAGCAAATCTGTAGTGACAAAAAGCTGATTAGTGGTTGCTAGGGGCCAAGGGTGATGGGAAAGGACTGACTATAAATGATTGACTTTTTGCGATGGGAATATCCTACATCTTGTATGAGATAGCAGTCATATATCTGTATATATATATTTAAACCTATTGATTTTACACTAAAAGGGTGAAATTTGTTATATGTAAATTATACTTCAATAAAACTGACTCCCTAGCTACCCCACCTTCCAAAAAAAATAAAATTCTTTTTACCATGATCCTCATACTTCATTTCTGGAGATAAGCTGTCTAGAGATTTAGTCAGACTAAGGCATATGCTATGTCTTGCCTATGAGTTATCTGGATAGTTTTGGATCTACCATTATTCATTATTCATGTTCCTGAAGATACTGTCTGCATATTTAATCAGCAAAATTTTTTGAGCTGCTTCTTCCTTAGCAGTTCTTCTTTTGTTTCTGACATCACTCAAGGTATTATTGGAATCCCTGCTTTAAGTTAATGAATGTCTTTGGTGAGTGTCAACTAATGCCCCCAAAGCAGATAGTTGATAGCTACTGAGCATTTCCTAGGTTACTGAGCGTTTCCTAGGTACCAGTCACTGTTCAAAATTCTTCACATATATTCATTATTTGTTGCTCATAACAATCTTGGGGGTGTATTTTCCTTATTCTATGGAAAAGGAAAGTAAGACACAAAGAGTAGATAACTTGCACAAACTCACAAAGCCAGTTAAAGGTGAAGCTGGAGTAACTGTCAAAAGGTAAGTATTGAGCAGATACGTCAGTCAACCGTTGAGTGCCACACTCCAAATGCCACTGTTTTTATTCTCCTTCTAGGTTTTACCAGAAACTCCAAACAACATAGGTTTCTATTGACAATACCTTTAATTTCATAAAAATACAAAAATTCAACTTTTCTTTTGTATTTTGACCTGATATTATCAGCCAACTCAGGGACATCAAGTTGCACACCATATTCTCCAATTAAGAATGTACTGTTCCTGATGACTACAGTTAACACCCATGTATGATATACATAAAAGTTGTTAAGAGAGTGAATCCTAAGAGTTCTCATCACAAGGAGAACATTTTTTCTTTTTGCTTTTTACTGTATCTATATGAGATAATAGATGCTAAATAAACATTGTGATAATCATTGCACACTATATATAAGTCAAGCCATTATGCTGTACACCTTAAACTTATACAGTGATATATGTCAATTATATCTCAATAAAACTGGAAAAAATAGATTAAAATAGTAAAGAAATGTACTCTTCCTTAGAAACTGTTTTTTACTAACACTAAATCATCAGTATAATTAATTTTAGCTCTGGTAGTGATTTTCCAGTCATTTTTTTTATTAGATTAGGACAATAAGCAGGACATTAAAATAACTTTGGCTAGCAGGGAGGGCAAAAATATATTTCATTACTTCTTATGTAAAGTAAGCTCTCTCTGGATATCTCTTGAAAACAGATAGAAAAGAAAGCATTAGTGGAATAAAGTAGCTTGTTCAACTTTTCTCCACCTTGCTACATTTCCTCTCCTGTAGTGACTGACAGTGACGTGATTAGGAAATGACTTCCCTCAGCACTGAGAATCACCAAGGCTTATCAGCTATTGATTTTAAAGGCCAGACAGGCTTATTATATCAAGAGTTTGAAAGTATCAATACACCTACATGCATCATTTCTCTAATGAACGAATCCAATATTCTCTTGTCCTTCAGGGAGTTTGAGCTATTTGAATTTTATCACAGCTCTCCACTTCAGTAACTCTAGAGGTTTTCAATTAGCATGTTCAATTAAAATTTGGTTAATTACAGATTTTGCTGTACCCTAGCCACTTGATCAGTAGTGGCTGAGTTTCCTATTCACTTATAATACCTAGATCACTGATGCATTCTGGTATTAGAGTAAACATCATATCTCTCAAAATGGAGATGTCACCAATATTTATATTGCCACCATCTTTTTAATCTTTTTATTACTCCCTCCGCTTATTCTGCCAAAAATATTACAGAATATTTGTTAGAGTATCTAAAAAAATAATACAAATTGAACTTCAATATTTAGAAGTCAAAGCTTCCCACCATGAGCCTTTCTATCATGAATTAGTACATGGCCTGAGATGTCTCACAAGAGATCTCACCAGGTTACATGTCCTGCCATCAACTGGTATTTTTATTCCTCTTCCAATGTTATTTTCTCTATATAGGAGTTTGAAACTCTATTTCCTTTTTTGATATTTCTGTCCCCAAGTCCTTTGCTGTTTCTTTTCCTAATTGTCAAAATTAGGTTACGTGTTGTAAGCAAGTTTTAGTAAAGACAGAGTAATATTTACAGAGAACACTCTCTCCTCTAGTTCATGTAAGGCAGCACCAGTACATTGGGAGATTGACTATCAATAACTTGTTTTTCTATTTCACATGGAAACTAGCCACCAAATTTATCCAGTTTTTACTATTTTCTTTATCCCATTCTTTACTATAACCTTTGTTTTCCCTCCAATTTCCTTTTGCTTCATTTGCTATCAGTTAGTCTCGTGTTTAGCAAAATTTCCCCAAAACTAGACCTTAAAATAATAACTTGAGTGCCATTTTACTTGGGAGGTGAGCCAAAGATCATAAATTAGATTATGGGGAAAGTGAGACAGAGAAAGGAAAAAGGCCCCCAAAAGAGTATGTTAATGAGTGCAGTAGAGGGTTGCCAGATAAAATACAGGATGCCTAGTTAAATTTGAATTTCAGATAAACAGTACATACTTTTTTATTTATAAGTATGTGCCAAATTTTGCATGGGGCATACTTACAGTAAAAAATTATTTGCTGTTTATCTAAAATTCAAATTTAACTGGGCACTCTGTGTTTATATTTGGCAACTCTGGTGTGTACCACCATGGGTAACTAGAAATCATTCCTAAGAAACCATAATGAACGTGTTCTTTTTGTTTGTTTTTTGTTTGTTTGTTTTTTTTTTCTAAGCAACTCTCCTTTATTACTATTTTTTGGACGTATAGTTGATTTACAATGTTGGGTTAATTTCTGCTGTACAGCAAAGTGACTCAGTTATACACATATACACATTCTTTTTACATTCTTTTCCATATGGTTTATCCCAGGATACTGAATGTAGTTCCCTGTGCTATATACAGTGGGACCTTGTTGTTTATCCAACCTATATATAATAGTTTGCATCTACAAATCCCCCCAGCCCATCTCTCCCCCCTCCCCCTTGGTAACCACAAGTCTGTTCTTTATGTCTGTGAGTCTGTTTCTGTTTTGTAGATAGGTTCATTTGTGGCATGACACCATAAAACTCCTAGAGGAGACCATAGGAAAAACATTCTCTGACATAAATCGTACCAATATTTTCTAAGGCAACAGAAATAAAAACAAAAATAAACAAACGGGACCTAAGCAAACTTACAAGCTTTTGCACAGCAACGGTAACCATAAACAAAGTGAAAAGACAACCTACGGAATGGGAGAAAATATTTGCAAACGATGTGACTGACAAGGGCTTAATTTCCAAAGTATACAAACAGCTCATACAGCTCAATAACAAATAAACAAACAACCCAATTGACAAATGGGCAGAAGACCTAAATAGACATTTCTCCAAAGAAGACATACAGGTGGACAATAGGCACATGAAAAGATGTTCAACATCACTAATTATTAGAGAAATGCAAATCAAAACTATGACGAGATTATCACCTCACACCAGTCAGAATGCCATCATCAAAAAGTCTACAAACAACAAATGCTGGAGAGGTGTGGAGAAAGGGAACCCCTACTACACTGTTGGTGGGAATGTAAGTTGGTGCAGCCACTATGCAGAACAGTATGGAGGTTCCTCAGAAAACTAAAAATTGAACTACCATATGATCCTGCAATCCCACTCCTGGGCATATATCCAGACAAAACTATAATTCAAAAAGATACATGAACATGTTTAAAAATCATCCCCTCACTGGACAGGATAGCTGAATTCCTTCCCCATTATGTTTAGGGTTGCTCTGATTGCTTAATCCTGTGTTCCCTTTCCCCTCTCCCAACTTCATTCATAGTTATGGTTGCCTGATTCAGCAAGCTCCTATGTGTGTTGTGCTGGAGAAAACCCTTGGTAGAGAAGAGAGACACATGGGCTTGAAAGGAAAAAGTGCATCTCTGGCCATGGCTTCAGTCCCTTATGACTACAACTCCCACAAGGAAGCCTTGTCCCCATGGCTGCAGCTCTGAGTGAGCTCCATCTTCTCTATATCTTCTCCCTCCTTCTTCAGTCCAAGGGTTGGTAATGGCTTTCAACACATTTTGGTCCCTAGGTTTCTCAATGTCATCTGTCTGTCCTTTAACTCTGCATCTTTCTTTGATTAGTCACTTACTAAAATATTTTTATTTGAACCATCAGAGGTAAATTTTATTTCCTGATAAAATCTTGAGTGATAGCCTATAAAATTCTATGTACTTTTCTGAATATGCATGTTATTAGCTCTCAAAATAAAATAAAAATAAGCAGGATAAATAAGGAAAGAGAGAAAGAGACAGCTTTCTGATCGACTGATGGGTGGCATGGGAGGAAGAATCTGTATAACCAGAGCTTGGACCTTTCCTTCTGTGGGACTGGCCTGTGTACAGGAAAGTTGCATTCTGGCCTAATAAGTGAGCTCAGTGGGCCACGTTAAAATAGTGGTGGGTGTGCTCATTTCAAAGAGATATCAGAAAATTCATCTGGCTCCATGCCTAAGTCACATCTTCCAATATTTTTATTCAATAATAAAGTTGATTTTTTATCATCATTTGTCTAAGTCCTGTGTATATCTTTCAATGATTTATTAAAAAACAAATTGAAAAGAGAAATGCATTATATATGGGGCAACCTAAAATTGGATCTGGTGGAAAAAATACAGAGGGAAGAGGCATTTTTGATGTGCATAAAAGATGCTAATTAAGGCCTTAGGCATTAGCAATTAGTGACCACACAGATTTTTTTAATTTAATGATGTTCACTGACTTATATTGTGCTAGGAGGTTTGTTTTTCACTTTTGTTGTTGGCTTTTAACTGTCATAGCTAGGGCGAAAGGTGTGAGTCTTTAAACTCTCCAAAGTACGAGCCATGAGGAATTTTTATCCTGTTAAGTCACTGTATTTTATGTCTGCTTGTGCATAGGCAAATGGTTGCCTTCATATATTTAAGAGCTTTGAACAGACATTAGCATTCAGGCTCTTACATGACCTTGAGCTTCAGATTCAGCTAGGCCTGGTATTGCAGGTGAGCCTGGGACAGAGATTTGGTCCTTTTAGACATTTTTGGGAGGTACAGTATTTTCTACCTTTAACTCTGAGCCAGATTTTTAGGTAGTGTCTCATAACAGAAAGATAGCTATCTATGTTCCATGTGTACATGTGAAAAATTCTTTTATTCGTTAATGCCAGCCTATGGTAGACAAGCTGAATCAACTCTCACAAATAATAATAACTGCATTTAGAAATAAAGAAGTAAGCTAGAGGGGCTATAATTTCATACTATTTGTCTTATTCATAGGTTTTATGGGTCATTTCATCTACCAATACCCATGGTCTCAGACTGACTCCAGATTTGCTAACTAGGAAATGCTGACACTGGCTTTAGACTGCAGAACCCACACTGTGAGAGACTTTACCCATGGAAAGCTGATGGATTACGTTAATTCACAGAAAAGGAAAAAAAAGCGGGTGGTTATTACGCCATATATATATATATATATATATATATATATATATATATATACTCTTTTATTGGGTTGATATAGATTAATATTGAGGACTCAAAGGATAAGACTCCCTTAAACTCTAACTTTAGTAATCAGGTTTGCTTACAATATCAAAGAAAAACTTGAACAGTTTGAAAAATGACCTTAAGTTTTCTATCAGAATAGTAGTAGTGGATTAGTGGGAGTAAAAAAAAAGAAGAAGAAGAAGAAGCAGATTAATGAAACAAGCTGCAGAAAGTTAAAAGAAAATTCTTAGAAAAAATATTTTTGATTAAGAAAAACAGGATTTCAACATAAAAATTAGATATTTAAAGTTAGGCTAGACAGAGATGAAGGAAGTATGCATATATCTAGGACCAAACGCTCTTAACAATTATATTAGAAAAGAAGATGTGCTTGATTATTTGAAGAAAGAAAATGACTGCCCAAAATCTAACAGGAAGAAGAGTATACTTTCAAAGGGCTGAGAAGTCAGAATAAACAAAAAATAACAGACAAGAAAAAAAAAAAAACTGTTTATAGGTAGCCTTTTTTTTTTGCAATGTAAAATGATTTTTAGTTAAAAATATACAGTATTAACTACTCTGTGTTGGATTTACCTTTCTTATATTAATTGACTTTATTGTTAGAGCAGTTTTAGGTTTATAAAAAAATTGAGCAGAAAGCATAGAGATTTCCCATATGCAGTAGCTCCTCTGCTTCCCATGCCCTACCCCACCACACATACAATTCCCTGTATTATTAACATCCTGACTTAGTGTGGTACATCTGTGATAATTAATAAGCCAAACTGATACATAATTAGTAACCAAAGTCCACAGTATATATTAGGGTGCACTCTTGTATTGGAAATTCTATAGGTATAATATATAATGTATAATGACGTGTATCCACCATTACAATTCCATTATAGTATCACACAGAATATTTTCACTGCCCTAAAAATCCCCTGTACTCCACCTATTCATTCCTCTCTCTCTGCCGCCAAAGTCCTGACTACCAATGATTTTTTAAAACTGTCTCAATAATTTCATCTTTTACAGAATGTCATATAGTTGAAATCAGTAAAAATGCTTTCCACATTGGCTTTTTATTTTCACTTAACAATATGCATTTAAGTTCCTTCCATGTCTTTTTGTAACTTGATAGCTCATTTCTTTTTATTGTTGAATAATATTCCATTGTATGTATGTACCACAGTTTGTTAATCCATTTATCAATTAAGGGACATCTTGGTTCCTTCCAAGTTTGGGCAACTGTAAATAAAGCTGCTAAAAAGCTTTGTGTGCATGTTTTTATGTGGATATAAAGTTTCAAGTTATTTGGGTAAATACCAAAGAGCATGTTGTTGGATAGTATGGTAAGAGTGTTTACTTTTCTAAGAAACTGCCAAATTACCTTTCAAAGTAGCTATACTATTTTCAATACTAATTTGAATTCAGCAACAAATGAGGCTTCCTGTTGCTGCACATGCTTACCAGCATTTATTTATTTTATTATTATTTTAAAATTTTTATTGAAGTATAGTTGCTTTACAATGCTGTGTTTCTACTGTACAGCAAGGTGAATCAGCTATACGTAAACATATATCTCTTCTTTTTTGGATTTCCTTCCCATTTAGGTCACTGGAGAGCACTGAGTAGAGTTCCCTGTGCTATACAGTAGGTTCTCATTAGTTATCTATTTTATACATAGTAGTGTATATATGTCAATCCCAATCTGCCAGTTTATCCCACCCGCCCCCCTACACCTTGGTATCCATACGTGTGTTCTCTACATCTGTGTCTCTATTTCGGCTTTGCAGAGAAGATCATCTATAGCATCTTTTTAGATTCCACATATATGCGTTAATATATGATATTTGTTTTTCTCTTTCTGACTTACTTCACTCTGTATGAAAGTTTCTAGGTCCATCCACATCTCTACAAATGATCCAATTTCGTTCCTTTATATGGCTGAGTAATATTCCATTGTATATATGTACTACATCTTCTTTATCCATTTCTCTGTTGATGGACACTTAGGTTGCTTCCAAGTCTTGGCTATTGTAAATACTGCTGCAATGAACATTGGGGTGCATGTGCCTTTTCAAATTATGGTTTTCTCTGGGTATATGCCCAAGAGTGGGATTGCTGGGTCATATGGTAGTTCTGTTTTTCATTTTTTAAGGAAACTCCATACTGTTCTCCATAGTAGTTGTATCAATTTACATTCCCACCGACAGTGCAAGAGGGTTCCCTTTTCTCCACACCCTCTCCGGCATTTCTTGTTTGTAGATTTTTCGATGATGGCCATTCTGACTGCTGTGAGGTGATGCCTCATGGTAGTTTTGATTTGCATTTCTCTAATAATTAGTGATGTTGAGCATCTTTTCATGTGCCTCTTGGCCATCTGTATGTCATCTTTGGAGTAATGTCTATTTAGGTCTTCCACCCACTTTTTGACTGGGTTGTTTGTTTATCTGATATTGAGCTGCATGAGCTGTTTGTATATTTTGGAGATAATCCTTTGTCAGTTGCTTTGTTTGCAAATATTTTCTCCCATTCTGAGGGTTGTCTTTTCATCTTGTTTATGGTTCCCTTTGTTGTGCGAAAGCTTTTAAGTTTAATCAGGTCCCATGTGTTTATTTTTGTTTTTATTTTCATTACTCTAGGAGGTGGATCAAAAAAGATCTTGCTGCAATTTATGTCAAAGAGTGTTCTGCCTATGTTTTCCTCTAAAAGTTTTATAGTGTCTGGGCTTACATTTAGGTCTTTAATCCATTTTGAGTTTATTTTTGTGTATGGTGTTAGCAGGTGTTCTAATTTCATTCTTTTACATGTAGCTGTCTAGTTTTCCCAGCACCACTTATTGAGGAAGCTGTCTTTTCTCCATTGTATATTCTTGCCTCCTTTGTCATAGATTAGGTGACCATAGGTGTGTGGGTTTATCTCTGGGCTTTCTATCCTGTTCCATTGATCTATATTTCTGTTTTTGTGCCAGTACCATACTGTCTTGATTACTGTAGCTTTGTAATATAGTCTGAAGTCAGGGAGCCTGATTCCTCCAGCTCCGTTTTCCTTTCTCAGGATTGCTTTGGCTATTCTGGGTCTTTTGTGTTTCCATACAAATTGTAAAATTTTTTGTTCTAGTGCTGTGAAAAATGCCGTTGGTAATTTGATAGGGATTGCACTGAATCTGTAGATTCCTTTGGGTAGTATAGTCATTTTCACAATACTGATTCTTCCAATCCAAGAATATGGTATGTCTCTCCATCTGTTTGTGTCGTCTTTGATTTCTTTCATCAGTATCTTACAGTTTTCTGCATACAGGTCTTTTGCCTCCTTGGGTAGGTTTATTCCTAGGTATTTTATTCTTTTTGTTGCAATGGTGAATGGGATTGTTTCCTTAATTTCTCTTTCTTATCTTTCATTGTTAGTGTATAGGAATGCAAGAGATATCTGTGTATTAATTTTGTATCCTGAGACTTTACTAAATTCATTGATTAGCTCTGGTAGTTTTCTTGTGGCATCTTTAGGATTTTCTATGTATAGTATCATGTCATCTGCAAACACTGACAGTTTTACTTCTTTTCCAATTTGGATTCCTTTTATTTCTTTTTCTTCTCTGATTGCCGTGGCTAAGACTTCCAAAACTATGTTGAATAATAGTGGTGAGAGTGGGCACCCTTGTCTTGTTCCTGATCTTAGAGGAAATGCTTTCAGCTTTTCACTGTTGAGTATGATGTTTTCTGTGGGTTTGTCATATATGGGTTTTATTATGTTGAGGTAGGTTCCCTCTATGCCCCCTTTCTGGAGAGTTTTTACCATAAATCAGCTTTTAGTTAAGTGTTGAAGCTAAGTACTGTAAATTCTCCTACCAATACTGTGTTGGCTATTCTGGGTCTTTTGTCTTTCCAGACTTTAGAATTGGTTTGTCAGTTTCCATAAAATAACTCGCTGGTATTTTGATTAGGATTTCATTGAATATATAGATGAAGTTGGGAGGAACCTATATCTTAACAATACTGAATCTTCCTGTCTATGTTCATGGAATATTTCTCTATTTAATTCTTCTTTGAATACATTCATCAGAGTTCTGTAGTATTTCTTATACAGATATTCTACATATTTTGTTAGAGTTATACCTATCTACAACATTTTTTCGTACTCTAAAAAAATTAATAAACAGAAGCCTCAATTAAATAAAATCAAGAGACCAGAAGGGAGAGCTCCCATGCCCTGCAGTGATAGCAGAGCCCAACACGAAGAAGAAAGACTCCTCTTATCCTATGAGTAAAGAAGCCCTTCCAGGCATAAAGCCCATAATAGAAGATTACAAGGCTCAAGGCATCATTATCCCTTGTACTAGTTCCTGTAATACTCTTATTTTACTGATGAGAAAACCGAAGCGTCAAGAGTAGAGGTCTGTCCAGGATCTCTGAACAATAAACAACATTGTTATTCCTCAACACTCTTTTGTTCTTAACCCTCATACATCACTACCATCCATTCCCACCAGAATTAAATTCTTTACTGTAACTGACTCATGCAGTGCATTCCTTAGTATTCCAGTTGATGAAGCTAGCCATTACCTTCTTACCTTCACTTGGGAAGAAAAACAAGTTACCTAGACAGTAATGTCTGAGAGTTTTACTAAGAATCCTTCTATTTCTTGCAAATCCTGAAGGCTGATATGGATGATACTAAGTTCCCAATGGGTTTTACTTTGTTGCAAATGTGGATGATTTGCTTCTTTGCTCTCCTTCTCAAGCCTCTTCATATAAAGAAAGGAACCACTACCTAAAGCTTTTAGCCTTAAAGGGATATAAGGTCACCAAAGAAAAATTTCAGTTTGCCCAAACTCAGATTCAATATTTAGGGCATCTGATATCAGAACAAGGGCTACATTTAGATCTAGATAAACTTCATGGTGCCCTAAGTTTCCAAAAACACAAACTAGCACCAACTGTGAGCTTTTCTCAGGCTAGTTGGTTATTGTCAAAATTATATTCCAAATTTCTCTCTTATGGCCAAACCCCTGTATATTTTACTCAACAGTAAGAACCCTGACCCAATTTTATGTGAAGAACTGGACAACATAGCTTTCAAGGCTTAAAGTAGAGTTTGATGAACCTGCCCTTGAGAATCCCAGTTATCAGATTCCCTTTCCCAGTTTTGTATATGAAATAGAAGGAAATCCCCTTGGGGCACTCACCCAAAAACATGGGGACCACCCATCAACCCATAGGGTATTAGAGCTAGCAACCAGATCCGGTGACATTGGGGTACCTTCTTGCCTTAGAGCCATTACACCACTGTCCTTTTGGTTAAGGTCCCTGAGAAAATCATTGTGAGACGTCCTTTAATCAGTTTTCTACTTCATGCAGTAGACACTATTCTGAATTCTCATCTCAACATTTCTCAGTCAGCCACCTCACCTCCTTTTATTAACTGCTTCTCACATAATTTTTTATGTTGTAATAACCTCAACCCTACTACTTTTCTCCCCTCCAGCACTGATGAAGTCTTTCAGGATTGTCTACCAGTGATGTGTCACCTCTTGACTCCCTATGATGATCTACAGAAAATTCCTCTGAGTAAAACTGACTTCCCATGGTTCACTGATGGTACTTATTTAAAAGGTGACAATGGCAAATATTGTGCTGGGTATGCTACTGCAACTCTTTTTGATGTTGTTGAGGCAGCATCTTTACCTCTGGCTACTTTAGCCCAACAGGCTAAATTTTACACTCCTACATGGGCTTGTACTTTAGTCAAGGACACAACTGCCAATACTTTTACTGATAGTAGATATGCTTTTGGATTAGCTCTTGATTTTGGAATGTTGTGGAAACAACATGTTTTCCTTACTTCCAGCAGAAATAAAATTAAAAATGACCCTAATGTTCAGGAATTGTTGGATATACTACTTTTACCTGCTACCTGAGCTACTATTAAGATTCAGGGGCATTCTAAACTTAACTCTCTGGAAGCTAAGGGAAATCATCTTGCTGACGTTTCCACAAGAAAAGCTGTCCTTAAAGGGACCATCAGCAGCCAAACCTCACTCATGGTCCAAAGGGACATTTATTCAAATGATAACTTAGAAAAACTGGCTGGAGAAACCAGACATTTGGCCTCAGGCAAAGAAAAACAAAATTTGAAATTCAGTAATTGTTGGTTTGATAAAAAGAGAAAGCTCTTGTTTGGACCAAAAAACAACCCAGTCCTACTGGAGACTCGAGAATTCCCATTCCTCACCACTGCACATTCATTAAACCATTGGCCTACTGACAAAATGATAGCATCAATGAATCAATGTTGTTAGGGAAACATTAACAAGGCCACAGACAATGCCTACCTCACGTGTCTTACTTATCCAAAGTACAACTAACTCACTGAAGCCTGTGTGTACTGCTCCCAGACATCTTAAACTACTTAATGGACTATTTGAGATCTGGCTAATGGATTACATACAACATCCTCCATTTCATGGATATAAATATGTTTTAATCATGGTCTGTATGTTTTCACACTGGACGGAAGCCTTCCCTTGCAGACAGACTACTACCTCTTCTGTTGCTAAAGTCCTTCCAGAAAAGATAATCCCTACCTGGGGAACTCTCAAACTTTACAGTGATTGAGGAATCCATTTTACTGGCCAGGTGTTTTGACAAGTCCGTGCTGTTTGGCTGGTTTTACAACACTTTCACTTTGCTTAACACCTTCAACCCTCTGGTTTAGTCAAACACACTAATGGCATGATTAAGACTCAACTGGCAAAATTTGTAGAGGCCCTCCAAATACCTTGGCCAAAAGCATTGCCATTGGTCCTTCTAAACCTTTGATCCACTGTTTTGGAACTCATAAACTCTCACCCTTTGAGATAGTCACAGGATGCCCAATGCACTTGACTCTTGCTTCTTTTGCCCCAGAGCTCATAAAAAGAGAGATGTTTCAATATTGCAAAGGCCTAATGGCTTCTATCAAAAATAACCATGTTTTGGTAGAGCAACCTTTTCACAGTATGCTCTTGTGATACAAGGATCTTAAGTATCACACCTCACACCTTGCAACCTGGAAATTTGTCTATTGGAATAGGCACCTCCAGAGGAACTCTCTTCAATCTCAATGGAAAGGCCCCTATCAGGTATTGCTAACCAACCCTTGTGCCACCCAACTCCAAGGAATTGGCTTTTGGATTCATGTGACACACCTAGAGAAAGTACCAAACCCCAACTGGATTGGCAGATCATCCGGTGACCTGAAAGTAAAAATTTCCCAGAAATGAGGCAGACAACATCTAATGAGATAGTTTTCCCTACAGATCCAGACCAGGCCTGTTGGAAGTTTGTCACCAAACCTTTGATGATGAGATGACAGTTTAGATGATTTCCAATGTTTGTGATCTTGATAACATATGGATTTTAGATTAAAAGTGCCTGAGATTTCTCCCTCCTACCTCTCCTTGTTACTTGAATGTGACATCAATAATCCTATCTGTGTACTTTCCCTCCGACATGAGACACTACACCCAGGAAAGGTCTCTCCTGGCATTGAGGGACGAAAAGCTGCTGAAACTGGAAGCTGTGGCTCTCCATCAGTTATGCTTTTAGGGAAAGATCTTGATCAAAATGGTTAAATACAAAAAAAAAAAAATTAATAAACAGAAACCTCAAATAAATAGTGTCAGGAGACTGGAAGAGAGAGCTCTCACACCTTGTGATGATAGCAGAGCCCAATAAGGAGAAGAAAGTTTCTTGGCAAGAACCCAGCTAATAAAAAACCTTGGACTCTTTGTTTACTAGAGCCCTCCCAACTTCCTTTTCCTTTGTATAAAAGCATTCTCCTTTCCTTGCTGTTCGAGGACTTTCACATGGCTCACCACGGTTGCAGACCCTGAATTGCTATTCTCTGCTGATCCAGAGTAAACTCACCATTGGAGAAATATCTGGCAGTTTATTTGTCTTAGGTCAAATAACTAATATTGTGATTTTTAAATTTCAAATTCCTATTTCTCATTACTGATATATAAGAAAAAAATTTTAACATACTTTTTAATACTAACCTTATATTTGCTTTAGTTCCAGGAGTTTTTTGCTTATTCCTTGGGATTTTCTTCGTAAATAATTATTCATCTGAAAACAAAGATAGTTTTATTATTCCATTCCAATATGTATATATTTTGTTTCATTTTATTGTCTTATTGCATTAGGTAGGATTTCCATATGACACTGAATAGCCGTGATAAGGAGGAATCATTGCTTTGCTATTAATCTTAGTCTAATCTTAGTGGGAAAGCATCTAGTTTCTCCTCACTAAGTATAATGTTAGCTATAGGTTTATTGTAGATGTTTTTTATCAAGCTGAAAATATTCCCTTCTATTCCTAGTTAACTCTGAGTTTATATAATGAATGTGTGTTGGATTTTGTTAAATGCTTTTTCTGAAAGCATTTAATTTGATCATGTGATATTTCTTTCTTAGCCTCTTGATGTGATGAATTATATCAATTATAGTTCAGATGATGGTTAGCCTTGCAGACCTGGAATAAATCCCACTTGATTATGGTTTATAATTCTTTATACACGTTGTTGGATTTGCTAATATTTTGCTGGTATTTTTTACATATATATTAATGGGTGCTTTTGATCTGTTGTTTTCCTACCTGCACTATCTTTGTCTGATTTTGGTATTAGAGTAATTCTGGCCTCATAGAATGAATTAGGATGAGTATACTATCTGCTTATATTTTCTGGGAGGGACTGTAGAGAATTGGTATGATTTTTTTTTTCTTAAATGTTTGGGAGAATTCACCAGTGAACTCATCTGTGCTTAGTGCTTTCTGTTTGGAAGGTTATTAATTATACATTCAATTTTTTTAAAGGCTTTTGGCCTATTCAGACTATTCATTTCTTCTTGTATAAGTTTTGGTAGTTTGTGCATTTCAAGTAATTGGTCTATTTCATCTAGATTATAACATTTGTGGGTAAAGACTTGTTCATAAGATTCTTTTATTATCCTTCTAATGTCTATGGGAACAGTAGCAATGGTCAGGTGCTCTCTTTCATTTATGATATTAACAATTTATGTCTTTTCTCTTTTTAATCTTAGTTAGCCTTAGAGATTTATAAATTTATTGATACTTTCAAAGAACCAGCTTTTTGCTTTGTTGATTAGAGTTGGCCTTTTAAATCTGTGATTGAAAACGGCAATTGGGAAAATATCCTTAGAGATTATTAAAGCTATACTAGGTGGTTACAGAAAATGTGATGAGATCTGAGACAGGAAGAGTAGGAAGATTAGTGTAAAATACTCAGAGAAAAAATAAATGGCTGGATTTCAAGACGACAGTTACTGTTTATGTAAATGCATGTATTGCTTTTCCCGTGAAGTTACATTATAGGGAAAGACAAAAAGTTTTTAATATGTTGGAAATATGCTTTAAATAATATCTGGTCACTGGGATTTTCACCATTGCAATTTCTAGACCTTTCATTATGTTAAGAATGTCAAAAATACTACAGTCTTAGAGATGAGAAAGGATTTTTTTGTTGAGTGCCTTTTACCCTCCATTTTTGAACAGTGTATAACAGCCTTTTATTGGGATATGTCTACAAATAAAATTAAATTCACAGGCTGAAACTAAGAAAATCTTCCTATTTTATTCTCCTTAAATCAGGTACCAATTAATTTTGCCATAATGTTTGGAAATATCAAGAATCATGTATAAGCCAGTACTGTGGTAATATTTTATATTCCATTTAACTCTGGATTTTTCAAAAGCAAAAAATACAAGAGACCAGGTAAGAGCTAAGGTCCTAAAGAATTTCACTGAAATACATTCTATGTTACAGCTGCTGAAAGAATCTAGCGTGACTAGATATCAAGAATCACTTTTGCTGAGTTTAGCAGGATAAGAAATTCGATAGAATGAATTTTGGATTTTAATTACTTTGAGCTAAGGGAGATGGACTAGAGTTCATACTCTCCAACTAGAATTCGTATTGGTGGCCTTTATAATATGGCTAGGACAAACACCAACTCAGATGAAGGGAATAATCCATCCGTGCTACTATCATTTTTTAAACTAAATAATTTCCTGTTTATGGTTTTCCCCTGTGTAAAATTAATGGTAGGAATAGGTGATGTGTGAGGAT
This sequence comes from Balaenoptera musculus, assembly GCF_009873245.2. Taxonomy (NCBI): domain Eukaryota; kingdom Metazoa; phylum Chordata; class Mammalia; order Artiodactyla; family Balaenopteridae; genus Balaenoptera; species Balaenoptera musculus. Next base: position 46,722,170 of record NC_045797.1, read on the forward strand.
TCTTCTAGCTCCCAAATCTTATGGTTTGAATGTTTAATACCGGAAGAAATTTACCTTAAAACATACCATTATTCTTGATAACATAAAGAGAAAAAAAAGCTTGTTCCATAAATGACATATACGACAATGTATTTGATAAAGTTTTGTAACTATATTTATTCCTGCAAGTACACATGAGGTTTCTGAGGCAGGCAGATATTTATTATTACTTAGAGCAATAAGCACTCTAGTTCCCTACATACCGATTTCTCTCTTCAGGGGTAATCCAATGAGAATTAGTTGCTGTCCTATATTTACTGGGATCTATACTATAAGTGAGGAACCCTAATTGTTATATAGGAAAATGGGTATAGCAGCCTTCATTTCCTTTTGAGCAAGGGAGAGAAACCTATCTCTATAAGGCAAACAAATTCCCCTTAAAAACAGAAGGGTAAAGTTCTGTTTCTTATCCTCTGAAATAAATGAATATTTCCAGGAAGAAGAAAAGCCAAGCCTCTCTGAATTTACAACTCCTAGAACGTCTTCATGGCTTCAGTTTTCATCCCCTTTGAAATGTAAATACATTCCTCAGACAGGTAAATCTCTCCCACTTGTCTATCACTATTTTCCTACCCTTTAACTTCAAAATCTCCTCCATGACCCAGGTCCCAAATTTCTCTTCTCAGAAAGGCTTACCCATGAAGGAACATAAATATTGTAAATAATGCTGCTATGAACATAGGAGTACAAATATCTCCTCAAGAACCTGATTTCAGTTCTTTTGGGTATATACCTAAATGTAGGATTGCTGGATCATATGGTAATTCTATTTTTTAATTTTTGAGAAAATGCCATACTATTTTCCACAGTGGCTGTTCAAATTGCCATTCCCACCAGTAGTGCACAAGAGTCCCCTTTCTCTACATCTTTGCCAAACTTGCTATTTTCTGTTGTGTTTTGTTTTTTTCTTTTTAATAGTAAATATCCTGAGAGGCAGTATCTCATCATAGTTTTTATTTGCATTTCCCTAATAATTAGTGGTGCTGAGCATCTTTTCATGTGCTTTTTGGGTATTTATATACCTTCTGTGGAGAAATGTCTATTCAAGTCCTTTGTCCAATTTTTAAATCAGTTGTTTGTGTTCTGTTGTTATTGAGTTTTAGGAGTCCTATACATATTCTGGATATTATTCCCTTGTCAGATATGTGATCTGCAAGTAATTTCTCCCATTTTGTGAGTTGCCTTTTTATTCTGTTGATAGTGTCTTTTGATATACAATTTTAAAAATATTTTCATGAATTCCAATTTGTATATTTTTTTCTGTTGTTGCCTTTGGTGTCGTATATAAGATATCATTGCCAAAGCCAGTGTTGTGAAGTTTTTGCCCTATCCTTTCTTCTAAGAGGTTTATAGTTTTAAGTCTCATATCTAAGTTTTTGATCCATTTGAGTTAACTTTTGTATGTGGTGTTAGATAAACGTCCAGCTTTATTCTTTGGTATGTAGATATTCAGTTTTACTAGCACCATCCCCCACTATCCTTTCCCCATTGAATGGTCTTGGCACCCTTTTCAAAAATCATATGACCTTATACTAGAGGGTTTATTTCTGGGCTCTCTAGTCTTTTCCATTGGTCTCTTTGTCTTTCTTTATATTAGTACCTCACTGTTTTGATTACTGTAGCTTTGCAATAAGTTTCAAAATCAGAAGTGTTAGGCCTCCAGCTTTGCTCTTCTTTTTCAAGATTGTTTTCACTATTTGAGATCACTTGAGAGTCCATATGAATTTTAGGATGAGTTTTTCTATTTCTGCAAAAAATGCCACTGGGATTTTAATAACAATGAGATTGAATCTGTAGATCGCTTTGAGTAGTATTAACATCTTAACTATATTAAGTATTCTAATTCATGAACATGCGACATGTTTCCATTTATTTATGTCAAATTTCTTTCAGCAATGTTTTGTAATTTTCATTGTACAAGTCTTTCACCTCCTGTTTGTAGACAAAGGGATATCTGGACATTGTTTCTGTATTAATAATAATTTTGCATGCAGTCAACAGGATGGGCTGCATGAAGTTGCCTTGAAAGATCACCCATCATGATTACTTAATATTTGAGTTACTTAACATGATAGATTCTATTCATTCTTAATGATTCTCAGGCTTGAAATAAATTGACTGAGAAATTATATTCATTTGTTTAGGCCACAGAGTACAATGTAGGCACTGCACAAGTAACCAGAAATTTAGTCTCATGTTAGAAGCAAAAGGGTTTATTAGTTTCTTCAACTTCAGTAATACAGTACTTCACTATATTTTCAAAAGTATAATTATAAATGATAATGCCACCAATAATATTATAAGATTAAAAATGGTTGAATTCATTCAAATAACTTGTATTTAAGGAAACAGAGTTATTGTTCGATAATTTGTAAAATCTAACCACTTATTTTCAAAATAAATTTAGTACAATGGGTTGAACTTATTTGTGCTTATCCCTAGGATTTAGCATGTAGTTTCTTGGCAGTTTGACATTTATTTTCAAAGGGGAGAAAACAAAATTATAAAGAGTTTGCATACATCTACTATTATTTTCAGAATACTAAGCTTGAAGGATCTGTGAAAATATAATATAATCCGGATAACACCAGACCTTCCTGAAATAGCACATGCTGGGTGATTAAAATCTCTTTTGTTAAAGATGATTTTTTTTTCTGCTAAATTAAAAAAATGAAGAAATACTATAAAGTATTTGAACTCTAATTTCCTTGGGTACTTTGAGCTAAGTCATATTATATTGCTGAGGCACTTTATGAGTCTGATGGTTTTAATTTAGTAGTCAGCAGTGTTTTTCCTGTGGAAGACCAAATAGTGATTTTCTTATGATTTGCAGGCTATAGAGTTTGTGATGTTTGATGTTTCTTTTGAGATACAGGGCCTTGGAGCTACTTACTCTGCTGTTTTTGCTGACATCACCCTATTCAACAAGGCCCAATCTGAATCACATACATTGGGAGAAAGACCCTTAGCTGGCTAACAAAAATGTCCACATTAAGCACTACTGGTGCATACCAATATGAGACAGTTGTTTGAGGGGAAAAAAACCAAAAAACAAAACCTTCTAAAACATGCAATTATTTGAGTTGCAAGCTGAAGTAACTGCTCTTTTAAAACATCATTTAAATGGAAAGAATGATCTATATTCAAATTATGGTAATCAGTCTTGGGTATTTGACAGATATTTCAGAAATGAATGAAGTGAGCACTGCATTTGTGGGAAATGGTAAAGTTGAGATTTTAAGTGAAACTTAAATTTGTGGAAAACTTATATTTGCCACCATAAGCTTGAGAATTTCCCAATGAATAAATACTTCTCTGATGAGATCTATGCTTATATTAACAAATATTTTTTGATATTTATGAAATCTGCAAACATTTGGAAAATCTGGATAACTCAGTTAACAAATATTTTTTTACATGATCAATGCATGATGTTACACAATCATGAATATAGGTTAAAAGCCTATACAATGTGCAACACAGGTCAATGAATATAATGGAGTAGAAAAAGATTACTGATATGGTTTGCAATTTCACATTGCAGCTATCTTTTAATGAACTACCACTTGTGAAGTTTTGGTGTAGTATCAAAAAAGAACATTCACAGTTATCTGAAATGGCTAGTAAAGTACTCCTCCCTTTTCCCATTACATGTCTTGGTGAGGCAGAATTTTGTTCATATACATCAACCAAAATAACACATCACAATTAATTCAACGCAGAAGCAGAAATGAGAATCTTAGTGTCCTTTCTTAAGCCAGATATTATACAGATTTGCAAAAATATAAAAAATAACATATTTTTCACTGATATTTTTATTTGGGAAAATATAGTTATTTTCATTAAAATGTTATTTATATTAACAGGTAATAAATTTGTTTTTACTGTTAAATTAAAAAATTATTCCTTATATTTTCTTAGTTTTAATTTCTAAATTGGCAAATACCGGTATGTAAAATTTATGAAAGCATAAGTTCTTTAGAGACCTTAATATTTTTGAAGAGCATAAATATTCTAGGATGAAAAGGTTTGAGAACCATTGCTTTATGAGATTCTTTACTTTCCTGGTTATGCTCACTTTGGCATCAATATCTTGAATCCAAAAGACAGATATGTAAGATGATAATAAACAAACTTGTGAGAAACTGAATTTTTTACGTATATGTTTCATTCTATGCAAATTTAGTGTAATTAATTTTAATGGGAATATAATGTTTTCTGAAATTAGACTTTGGTTTCCTTTCATTAAGACATCGATAAACCTTTACCATATGATCCAACAATCTCATTCCTGGGCATATATCTGGAGATAACTCTAATTTGAAAAGATACATGCACCCCAATGTTCACAGAAGCACTATTTACAAAAGCCAAGACATGGAAGTAACCTAAGCATCCACCAACAAATAAATGGATAAAGAAGATATGGTGTATATATATATATATATATATATATACACACACACACACACACACACACCCACAATGGAATATTACTCAGCCATAAAAAAGAATGAAATAATGTCATTTGCAGCAACATGGGTGGACCTAGAGATTATCATACTAAGTGAAGTAAGTCAGAAAGAGAAAGACAAATATCACATGACATCACTTATATGTGGAATCCAAATCATTTTATGGAAATGGACACTATCCCCCTCTGTGAGAAAGAGAGAGAGAGAAAGAGAGAGGCATTAACACTTTTATCATTACTATTATAAGAGTACATATGTCAATTAATATATTTCATCAGTAAAATCATTTATAATATGAAAATAGCTCCTTTGTGTATTAAAGATAGATTTACTCCTGCTAAATTAAATGTAAAAACTATACTAGTAAATATACTAACAAATGTATTAAATCAATAATAAATTTTAAAAACAGTTCTGGTGTATCCAATTCTCGTAACTCATCTACAGCTAACATAATTCTTTTAAATACTTTTATAATAGCAAACCAATGATACATATGCTTACATGCAAATTTAGCTGGTTTTTATCATTCATTTCTTTTTATGGGATCCAAAACACAATTTCTCTCAGTCATTTCATTGGTTGATTAAATACATAAAATGCTTATTAAATTTTAACACTTGCATTCCTAGTTGACTAATGCATTTTGGATACCTATTATACACCAGGAAATATACAGAGTACCCACAAAGAACCTTGACTTTCAAATTTGAAGTTAGTTCTATGCTTCCTTACATTTTCCTATGCAATTAAAAAAGTCGATTCTTTGTTTTTCTGCTCCTCTTCTTCCTTGCTGATGGTTGGAAATCATTTAAGCAATCCCTAATGACTGTTTTTAGGATGTCAAGTCTTATTAAACAGAGGTGGGATTCTTTCAAAATTTCATTCATAGTGATATCATTACTTTTCATTTTAAAGATTTATGATTTTACATTCAACCATTACACAGATATATGTTTTTATCCTTCAACTATCAATACTGGCATTCACATTTTTGGGTGTGCATATCTATATCTATAGTGTTGAGGAAAAAATCCATATATTCCTTTTTTATTAGAAGCTTTTTAAAAATAGGAATGAGTACTTAATTTTATCTAAATCTTGATGCATCCACGGAGGTGATCATATAGAATTTATTGTTTCACATTGTTATGATTAATTTATTATTAATAGATTTTCTACTATTGAATCATACTGCATACAGAGGTTAGTTTGCTTAGCTAGTTTTTCACTTAACTTAAAAGAATGCAAAAAATGTGAGTAGGTAAGGACATAGCCTAGAAAGTGTGGCAACTTGTTAGGAAGCAGAACGAGATGGATTTGTAATAGGTGATAGCCTGGCCCAGTCTACAGGGAGATTATCTGCTATGCTCTCTGCCGTAACAGATTTTGTTACTTGCTTAGAACATGTTTAAAGCCAAAGAATAGTAAGAAAGTCCCTCAGCTTTAGTAAAATACTACTTAACCAATGGGCTATGGGGAAAATGACTAGAAAAAATTATCAAAACAAGCCATGGAAAAGTCTTCATTACTCTTATAATGAAATATACTGTTGTTTTTATTTTCAATCCAGTTTTTACAGTCTGGAAAATGCAAAAGTTCAAGGCTTTTACAATATTTACCTAAAATTTTGAAATGTTCTACAAATATTTGCCCTGTTCACCATATTTCCCCTGATATCAATATCCCTTCCCTGCAACATCCCTTAGTTTCCTGGATTCTATAAAACTTACATACCATTTATTGAAAACAGTATCTAATCAATGCATAGTCTGCAAGTCCCATATCTTTGAACCCTGCATTTAGAGTCATCATTTCTTTCTCATTTTTTAGTTTTTCCTCATACTATATGAGAAAAAGAAAAGAAAATGACTGACTTTGCAGTGAGTGAGGCAATTCTCAATTAACTGTGAAACAGTAGTGAACAGTGGTCTGTATCTTACTCATCAAAAAATATAAGGTTATTTCAAATTTTAAAAGTTGCAGATATCTATCTATATATGCAACTTTCAGTAGTATTTCCTTTTTTGACTGCCTTTTGGGATAAAAAAAAGAGGTATAAACTCTTGTTAATACTTCAACTATTTAAGTTAGCATTCTAAAGGAATTGGTAAAAGTTTATAAATAAAAGTAAGGCATTCTTAGCAGTCATATTAGTAGTTTTGTTCTTATAAAATAATGTATTTAAAACTAAATCAACAATAGCAACTTTGAAAAAGTTTTCAAACAGGAACACAATTTACATAACACATTCTAAAGGACAGAGAGACTTTTTATAGGTGAAGTGGAAATAACTCCTTAGTCAATTAAACAAAACATAGTCTTTCTTCTTTATTACCTATAATAAGAAAGTACATAAAGACCCATTCTATGCCATCATTATTCATCTCTTCAGTAGATTGAAAAGAATTCATGAAAATTAATGTTCACAAAAGTTAAGTCTTGGTAATTAGAATAAGGAAGAATAGAAGACAAAGACATCAACATAATTGCCTTATCATCAATCCATTGTTATTCCCAAGGTTTGACTGTGATATTGACTGGTTCTCAGCAGCCTACACTGCACATGGGAATAACAGACCTAAGGGTCAGGGTGTCCCACTTTTTTATGATGGTTTTGTCCCAGTGCCCAGCAGAGTGTCTAAAACTGGCAAATATTCAATAAATATTAATGAATGAATAGATCATGCTCTTTAGAAAAATATTAAAAAGAAGAGTCTGTTACGTTACTCATTTGAGAGTTTTCTGTGTTTTGGATTTTTTTTACTTGCCTTTATGTGGATAGATGCCTTGATTTCTCAACTGAAATTATGGCTTTCTAAAACTAACCACAATGTTTTCCACAAATGTCTTCTTCACAGCAAAAAAAGCACATTGTATCTGTTGAAGAATGATTAGGGTGATAACCAAATAATTTTTCTGACAAGAAAGAAGTAATTTTGTAAATTCTTAATGCTATTACAAATAATATCAGATAAGTAAATGATAAAAAATCATAATATTTATTTCCAATTTATTATATAATTTGTATAATGGGTACTGTAGAAAATATCCATGTTATGTAATAAATTAGATGAATTGTTTTTACATTTAATATATTCTAATTTCCAATTAACTTTTCATTACACATTTAATTCTATCACAGATCATTTTAATTACTTAGGAGTAGTAATGGATTACCTAGTTTTCATGGTACTTCCCATATCCCAAATAAAGGGTTATTCTCCTTTCCTTTCCTGTTAGAATTTGTCTCTAGTTACATACACTGAAAGCTCTCTTAAACTAAATCAATCATGTTTTTCAAATGTTGCAGAAAACATTTCTTGTCTTGACAATAGGAAATGCTCAAGATGCTGAGGGTCATTAATGAATTAAATATGAAGATTAATCTTTCTCTGTGTTAATATTAAGCTTGTCAATATTTTCAAGAGTGCATTAGTATTTAAGGTAAGTTCTAGAGTCAAAAGAAATGATTGAATTTAGAGTTTGACATGGCATTTTACTAAGAGAAGTCCTTGTCTGCATGGCAAACAGATGAAGCTGTTACTCTCTTGAGATTAATTTGCATATTATCTAATATTTTCATGCTAAGAAAGCACAGGCATCATTTCAATTTAGATGCATTTAGCAATTTGTACACACAAACCCCTGAAACAGGCAAATACCCATTTTTCCCTTAAAATGAAACTTTATAGATTTGGCTTGCACCCTTGCTATTTGTAAATAATAAAAGAGCTATCTGATTAAACACTACCAAGCTATTGAAAAATAAAATTTATTCCTTAAATGTTTATTTGAAATAATATAATTTAATATTTTAATATATATATAAACATATATTGATTTGATGGTAACAGTAGGAAAGAATCAAGATGAAAATCCTATAGGTCTTTAAAAACTATGGATATTTAATAAGCAATTGTTATTTGGGCCAAACAATGTCTTGGCTGTGTCCATTTATATAACTAAGCCATATTCCCATAGATTCAGAAAATGCACCTGGTATCAAAAACAACCTCAGAGAATCAGAAAACTTGAAATGTAGAACTTAGAAGCTAATGTAGTGCGATGGAAAGAATCTGTAGAAATTGGAGTACTAGAAGATCCAACATGATTGACAATGATAAAAGTAACATAATAATAGCTACTATTTGTTATGTATTTTTTAATATTTAAATTATCTTTCTGAGAACTTCTCATGATTAACCCATTTAATGCAAACAACCTTATGAGGTTTGTTCTCCTGAGTTTAGAAATGAAGACTCTGAAGCAGGAGGACATTAAGATACTTGCCCAGGATCATGTAAATAGTAACTTCAGGACCCTGGATTCAATCTCTGATTGTGTAGCTTAATTATTTCATTTCAATAGTTCTGTTACTAATAGCGGGAATCTTGCTTACCTTTGAAATTGTTATAACAATAATATATACCCAATAGGTTTGTTGTCAGAATTAGTAATGCTGGTGCTTATTTTAAAATTTCTATAAGGTATTCTACAAATGTTCACTTTTTTCTTAATATACATTAACATGTATCATTCATGGATATGTCAGTGTGCTTATGTGAGTGTTTGTCCCATTACTTAGATTGGAGGTCAGCAAGCTTTTTCTGTAAAAGACTCTATAGTACTCTATAGTATAAACTGAGGCTCTGCGTCTCAATTACTTCAACTCTAGCACTAAGCAGCCATAAACATTATGTAAACAAATGAGTGACTGGGTTTCAATAAAACTTTATCTACAAAAACAGACAATAAGACTAATTAGGCTTACAGACCATAGTTTTCCAAGCCCTGACTTAGATAATATCATTGGTTTAGACATGGTAGAGGCAGAGATGTTCTATTTAAGTCTTATATTTACAAACTCTAAAACCTATACGTACTTGTGAAAGTGCATTATATTGAATGTTACATATAATATCTCCGTTATAGTATCTCCTTTAGATAAAAAGAGCAGCACTGCAGCATGGTAGCTTCTCAGCATAGTTTACTTATGGGATTCTGATTATAGGCAACTATCTCAACAACTCAAATGACAAACACATACTTTATTTCTAAAGCTCCAGGTTAGCAAACAGTGGACATCAGAATTAATAATTAGATGAACAAAAGCTACTTTCACATATGCTTTCTATACAGCCCTTTGACTTGTACATAAAACAACTGGAAGATGGAGATTTTATACACAATGTCAAGAACCACTTTGGAAAATGTGATTCTATGTAGAAGCAAATTTCTGGGAAAGTCTTTATTATATTTAACTGGCAGCTTGCTGCTGAGAAGATGATGCTAATGCAGAAGGTGCTGCATAAATTTCTCATTAAAACAGAAACATGGACTTTTTATGTGAAAGCAATTTAACTCCTTATGCCTGTTTCTGTAGTTTGTTTCCCAGTGAACATCAAGTTGAAAAGAGAAACCTTATATGTATTTTTATTGTTATGAATAAAAAACTAAAATGATATGTTTGGGAAAACACATACAGGACAAATATTGTATGTTTTTACTTGTAAGATAATGCTTGATGAAAACAATATTTAACTATTTTTTCTACCTTCAAAACATTGATGTAATTTCAACTTGGCAGTTATGTTACAATACTCTGGGTGATTTCACTTTCCATTAAGTTAATGGAAATTCTAAATTTTGGACTTCTTCATTCTCAAATGCCCTTGCCTCTAACTTCACAAAGTTCATACATAGACTAAATCACCTTCCTGCTGCTCTGAAACAAAGATCTCACATACATACAAACATACAGATCCACACATTCACTGTAAAAATGTGCATTTGCCTCCAGCTTTGCTTGCTTTCCTGTGTTCCTTAAAAACAGCACCTCTTCGCACTTAAAGCTAATTCCTCTTCCATCTCCTTTCTACCCTTTAATTCTCTCATGGCCTGATTCTCTTTTTTTCCCCTCCCGAATCATCAGCTTCACTCTCTGGAATCCTTAATCTCCCTCTTCATTTGCTCACTTTCCTTAGCCTGAAAAGCTCAAAATTCTACTAGATCTTCTGCCTTAGACACTGAATCTTCTTTAGCCACTGGATCTTCTTTAGCCATTGTTTTAATTTTCTTCTTTCCTACTTTGCTAAACATCCCAAAAAACAAAAATAAAGAGTTCCCATTTTTTTCACTACCTGTAAAATAAGGTATCCTCTGCTCCTGCTCTTATTAGTATCTGATAAATCTGTAAAATAGCTTCTTAAGCTATTTTTGGACCACAGATCCTTTTAACAATCTCATGAAAGTTATGGCTTTTCTCCTTCAATAATGAACATATATAGAGAGTTCTTTATATAAGTTTAGGGTGATCAGACCCCTTGAAGCTCTTCTATGATGAAGTGATATATTCATCTTAACTAAGCATCTCTGTATTCCATTCTCTAATCAGTTCCCATAGATTCCAATATCCCCTAATAGTTGTGACTCTTCAATTCACGAATCCATCCTCAATCTCCTCCATGACATCCGTATATACTACTGGACATCTCTAATACATGTTGTTTATTCAAAGTGTCCTTAATGACCCATAATATTCCCTCCAAACCTATTTTCTCCTTCATTTCCTATCTTGATGAAATATAGCATCATGACTCAAAATTTGGGGATCATCCTTGCCACTTTTTTCCTTTATATATAATCTATTAGGAAGTGATTTTGACTATACTCATAAAGAGAAGAGAATTTTGACTATTCTCAGATCTTCACCATATGCATCTTACTATACTCAATGCTACAGTTTCCAGATGTACCATTTTCAACCATACAACCACAAGTCTTATAACTGACCGTCGTCATTACTTCCAACACCTCCATTCTAGAGTAACTCTCAACTAGTACCCGTCAAGGTATTCCATACACTAAAATTGATCCTGGCTTAGTTATAGAGGTAATTTAACTCTTGCCTATACTTTCAGCCTAATGTCCTGTCAATCCCTTATACTTAGCCTGACTTATAGTCACAGTGAACTATTTGTGATGCCCTAAAGATAAAATATAATTTCTAGACAATTTGGTTTTGCACACGTAGTTGATTTTGGTCAGAATTTTCTCCCTTCCCTGATCACCAAGAAGCTCCCACTAAACCTTAAAGACTCAATTCAAAGATCAAAGTCTCAGGGAAACCTTGCCCAATCACGTTTGCAGACTTTGATGTTACCCTTTGTCCAGCCTCAAAGAACCTTCACTGGGGAAGCAGGACAATCCAAAAAAAGCAAATAAAATATTTAAGTTAAACATTTTACTACAGATGGGATTGTTTGAGTTACCTTTTACTTTTTCACATGACTGTGAAGGCCAAATTTTATATTTTTCTAGTTTTTGACATTTTTACCATTCTTGCATCAACGTCCCAAATAGCATTTGTGTTTTAATTTTATATGTTTAAATATTAATAACTATTGTAAGCAAAATGATGTATCCTCCCCTGAAGTGTCCATATCCTAATCCACAGAACCTGTGATTATAATAGGTTACATGACAAAGGGGAATTAATTTGGAAGATGGAATAAGGTTGCTAAATTGGAGAGATTATTCTGTATGATCTGGGTAGGCCTACTGTAATCACAAGGCTCCTTATAAGTGGAAGAGAGTCAAAGAATAAGAGGAAGATGTGACTTTGGAAGGATGGTCAGAGAGATACAACATTACTGGTTTTGAAGATGGAGGGAGCTACGAGACAAGGAATGAGGGCAAAGCTGTAAAGGGCAAAGAAATGAATTCCCTCTTAGAGTCTCTAGTAAGGAATACAAACCAGCATTTCATCCCAGTGAGATCCATGTTGGACTTAACAACTTACAGAAATTAAGATAATTAATAGGTGTTGTTTTAGCCACTAAGTTATTGTGATAATTTATTGAGAATGAAAACAACAACCAACATTTACCTTTTCATATTTCTGACAGTTAAATCTCTACCCCTGGAAATACAAAACTGTGGAAAACATACCATTAGAAAAATGAGAGAAAAACAGTAAACAAATTAAAGTCTGAAAAGTTAAAAAATAACAAAGTAAGCAAAAATAACCAAAAGCCTTAGTTTTTAATAAAACTGAACAGTCTTTATAATGCATCTATAGAGACAAAATGAAACCAATAAACTAAAATTAGAGAAATCTTACAATAGTTAAAATGATTTCATTCAATAAATTTTTCTCTAAATTTCATAAACAGTTCAAAAAACCAATTTTTGAAAAACTCATATATTAGGTAAAATGGATGAATTGGTTGTTTGGAAAAGTGAAAATTATGAGAAAAGATTTTATGAAAATTAACTGAGAGTCCTATATTAAAGCAATGGGGTCAAACACCCTCTGGGCTTACTATTAGGTTATTAGAATACTGCTGATGAGTCCTAAATTGATGTGAACAGTACACATTCTTTTGTACTTATGAGCAGACGAGGCACAATGATATCATACTTCCATTTTATGTATGCCTAATAGCCTATCCCTAGTAGCCTACTAATTAAATTTTAAGTTTTATTAAACTTTGGAACTCATCAAGTAAAATTAGAACATATAGAGAATTGTGATTTAATATTCTCTAGAAAGGTGAGGTTTATTTTCAAAATGTTTTCACTTATATTTTTTTGTCTGTCTTTTTTTCTCCTGCTTCAGAATTTAGCAAATATCCTGAGAGAAACGATATACATTTAAGTCCCCCAACTTCCTGCCCCAAACTCTTATTTTCTCTGAGCCCTAAGAATGGACCTCCTGAAGCGTAGCTTTCGTCCTTCAAATGCCCTTGGGAAAATATGCCTGCAGAAGTTATTTTATTTCTCCTGGTTTAATCTCTCTCTGAAGGTCTTAACCCTCCAGTTCCTCAGGATCTCTTTGAAGCTTCAAAGAAATCATTTCTGATTTTTTTCTTTTCTTGTTGATCTGATGAGAGCAATGATCTGCCTCACCTGTAAACAGAAACTACTCTGATTTTAAAAAAAATTAATTATATTTGATGAAAGTTTCCTTGTGTCATTCTCTAAATGGGTGTTTCCACAATACAGTACTTTGGCAATATAGTTTTACTTAGAAACCAGCATGACGTATAGGACACCTGACATTTAAAAAATATTATAGAGTAAATATAAGAAGATATAGAGGGCCTGTTATTAGAGCAGTCATTTTTTTTCAATTACTTATTGCTGCATCCTGCTGCTCTGGCACGTCTATTCACTGGCTTAATTGCTTTTTATATTCCCTTTTAGTTAGAAGGGTAATTAGTATATGTTTTTGCTGGAGGCAATAGAAATATAAGAAATTAGTTCTTGAGGTTCTTATTAATACAGAGATATATAAAGTGTGAAAAGTAATCCATAATATCTATACACAATAGTATTCATACAAAGCTAGAAAATTCACACAGTAAACTACATAAAACAAAAGTTTATCTCCCTCATCACCTCTTGTCCTCTCCTATTCCCAGTCTTTCTTCACAAAGTTTACCACTGTTACCATTTTTTGTAATTTCTTACAAAAGAATAGAAAAGAGAAAGAAAATCCTATCTATTTTTAATTTTATGCAAAAGAGATAATTGCATACATATAATTACTTAAGAATATCATTTGCAGATTTAGTCATTAAGCACATATTTTTTGAGTGTCTATCATGCTTCTGAAATTGAATTCTAACTTTGCCATTGCCAGCTTATGACTGCTCTGCCTCAATTTCTTCATATTTAAAAGGGAAGAAATAGGTGTACCTATTTCATAGAGTTTTTGTGAGAATTAGGTAAGCATGTAAAAGTACTTGTAGCAGCTTCAAGATGGCGGAAGAGTAAGATGTGGAGATCACCTTCCTCCCCACACATACATCAGAAATACATCTACATGTGAAACAACTCCTACAGAATACCTACTGAACGCTGGCAGAAGACCTCAGACCTCCAAAAAGGCAAGAAACTCCCCACGTAACTGGGTAGGGCAAAAGAAAAAAAGAAAAAACAGAGACAAAAGAATAGGGACGGGACCTGCACCTCGGGGAGGGAGCTGTGAAGGAGGAAAGGTTTCCACACACTAGGAAGCCCCTTCGTGGGCGGAGACTGCAGGTGGCGGAGGGGGCAGCTTCAGAGCCACAGAGGAGAGTGCAGCAACAGGGGTGCGGAGGGCAAAGCGGAGAGATTCCCGCATAGAGGATCAGTGCCGACCTGCACTCACCAGCCCGAGAGGCTTGTCTGCTCACCCACCAGGACGGGTGGGGGCTGGGAGCTGAGGCTCGGGATTCGGAGATTGGATCCCAGGGAGAGGACTAGGGTTGGCTGTGTGAACACAGCCTGAAGGGGGCTAGTGCACCACAGCTAGCCTGGAAGGAGTCCGGAAAAAAGTCTGAAGCCGCCGAAGAGGCAAGAGACTTTTTCTTGCCTCTTTGTTTCCTGGTGTGCGAGGAGAGCGGATTAAGAGCACCGCTTAGAGGAGCTCCAGAGATGGGCGCGAGCCGCGGCTATCATCATGGACCCCAGAAACGGGCATGAGATGCTAAGGCTGCTGCTGCCGCCACCAAGAAGCCTGTGTGCAAGCACAGGTCACTATCCACACCTCCCCTCCTGGGAGTCTGTGCAGCCCGCCACTGCCAGGGTCCCATGATCCAGGGGACAGCTTCCCCGGGAGAACACACGGCGTGCCTCAGGCTGCTGCAACGTCACGCCTGCCTCTGCCGCTGCAGGCTCGCCCCGCACTCCGTACCCCTCTGTCCCCCTGGCCTAAGCGACCCAGAGCCCCCGAATCAGCTGCTCCTTTAACCCCGTCCTGTCTGAGTGAAGAACAGATGCCCTCAGGCGACCTACGTGCAGAGGCAGGGCCAAATCCAAAGCTGAACCCCAGGAGCTGTGCAAACAAAGAAGAGAAAAGGAAATCTCTCCCAGCAGCCTCAGGAACAGTGGATTAAATCTCCACAATCAACTTGATGTACCCTGTAGCTGTGGAATACCTGAATAGACAACAAATCATCCCAAATTGAGGAGGTGGACTTTGGGAGCAACAATATATATATATTTTTCCCTTTTTCTCTTTTTTTGAGTGTGTATTTGTATGCTCCTGTGTGTGATTTTGTCTGTATATCTTTGCTTATACCATTTGTCCTAGCGTTCTGTCTGTCCGTTTTTTGTTTTTTGTTTTTTTTTTCCTTTTTTCTTAGGATACTTTTTAGTGCTTGTTATCATTGGTGGATTTGTTTTTTGGTTTCGTTGCTCTCTTCTTTCTTTCTTTTTTTTATTACTTTTCAAATTTTTTAAAAATAATTATTCTTCATTTTAATTATTTTATTTTATTTTACTTCATTTTATTTTATTTTATCTTTTTCATTCTTTCTTCCTTTTTTTCTCCCTTTTATTCAGAGTCGTGTGGATGACAGGCTCTTGGTGCTCCACCCAGGTGTCAGGGCTGTGCCTCTGAGGTGGGAGAGCCAACTTCAGGACATTCATCCACAAAAGACCTCCCAGCTCCACGTAATATCAAATGGCGAAAATCTCCCAGAGATCTCCATCTCAACGCCAAGACCCAGCTGCACTCAATGACCAGCAAGCGACAGTGCTGGACACCCTATGCCAAACAACGAGCAAGACATGAACACAACCCCACCCATTAGCAGAGAGGCTGCCTAAAATCATAATAAGGTCACAGACACCCTAAAACACACCACCAGATGTGGACCTGCCCACCAGAAAAAAAAAGACCCATGCTCATCCACCAGAACACAGGCATTAGTCCCCTCCACCAAGAAGCCCATACAACCCACTGAACCAACCTTAGCTACTGGGGACAGACACCAAAAACAACGGGAAAAACAAACCTGCAGCCTGCAAAAAGGAGACCCCAAACACAGTAAGTTAAGCAAAATGAGAAGACAGAGAAAAACACAGCAGATGAAGGAGAAAGGTAAAAACCCACCAGACCAAACAAATGAGAGGAAACAGGCAGTCTACCTGAAAAAGAATTCAGAATAATGATAGTAAAGATGATCCAAAATCTTGGAAATAGAATGGAGAAAATACAAGAAACGTTTAACAAGGACCTAGACGAACTAAAGAGCAACAAACAATGATGAACAACACAATTAATGAAATTAAAAATTCTCTAGAAGGGATCAACAGCAGAATAACTGAGGCAGAAGAACGGATAAGTGACCAGGAAGATAAAATAGTGGAAATAATTACCGCAGAGCAGAATAAAGAAAAAAGAATGAAAAGAATTGAGGACAGTCTCAGAGACCTCTGAGACAACATTAAACGCACCAACATTCGAATTACAGGGGTTCCAGAAGAAAAGAAAAAGAAAGGTACTGAGAAAATATTTGAAGAGACTATAGTTGAAAACTTCCCTAATATGGGAAAAGAAATAGTTAGTCAAGTCCAGGAAGCACAGAGAGCCCCATACAGGATGAATCGAAGGAGAAACACGCCAAGACACATATTAATCAAACTATCAAAAATTAAATACAAAGAAAAAAATACTAAAAGCAGCAAGGGAAAAACAACAAATAACATACAAGGGAATCCATATAAAGTTAACAGCTGATCTTTCAGCAGAAATTCTGCAAGCCAGAAGGGAGTGGCAGGACATATTTAAAGTGATGAAAGGGAAAAACCTACAATCAAGATTACGCTAGCCAGCAAGGATCTCATTCAGATTTGATGGAGAAATTAAAACATTTACAGACAAGCAAAAGCTAAGAGAATTCAGCACCACCAAACCAGCTTTACAACAAATGCTAAAGGATCTTCTATAGGCAGGAAACACAAGAGAAAGAAAAGACCTACAATAACAAACCCAAAACATTACAAAAATGGGAAAAGGAACATACATATTGATAATTACCTTAAATGTAAATGGATTAAATGCTCCAAACAAAAGACATAGACTGGCTGACTGGAAACAAAAACAAGACTCGTATGTATGCTGTCTAAAAGAGACGCACTTCAGACCTAGGGACACACACAGACTGAAAGTGAGGGGATGGAAAAAGATATTCCATGCAAATGGAAATCAAAAGAAAGCTGGAGTAGCAATTCTCACATCAGACAAAATAGACTTTAAAACAAAGACTATTACAAGAGGCAAAGAAGGACACTACATAATGATTAAGGGATCAATCCAAGAAGAAGATATAACAATTGTAAATGCACCTCAACAGAGGAGCACCTCAATACATAAGGCAAATACTAACAGCCATAAAAGGGGAAATCGACAGTAACACAATCAGAGTAGGGGACTTTAACACCCCACTTTCACCAATGGAAAGATCATCCAAAATGAAAATAAATAAGGAAACACAAGCTTTAAATGATACATTAAACAAGATGGACTTAATTGATATTTATTGGACATTCCAGGCAAAAAAACAGAATACACATTCTTCTCAAGTGCTCAGGGAACATTCTCCAGTATAGATCACATCTTGGGTCACAAATCAAGCCTTGGTAAATTTAAGAAAACTGAAATCGTATCAAGTATCTTTTCCGACCACAATGCTATGAGACTAGATATCAATTACAGGAAAAAATCTGTAAGAAATTTGAACACTTGGAGGCTAAACAACACACTACTTAATAACCAAGAGATCACTGAAGAAATCAAAGAGGAAATCAAAAATTACCTAGAAACAAATGACAATGAAAACACGATGACCCAAAACCTATGGGATGCAGCAAAAGCAGTTCTAAGAGGGAAGTTTACAGCAATACAATCCTACCTTAAGAAACAAGAAAGATCTCAAATAAACAACCTAACCTTACAACTAAAGCAATTAGAGAAAGAAGAACAAAAAAACCCCAAAGCTAGCAGAAGGAAAGCAATCATAAAGATCAGATCAGAAATAACTGAAAAAGAAATGAAGGAAACGATAGCAAAGATCAACAAAACTAAAAGCTAATTCTTTGAGAAGATAAACAAAAGTGATACACCATTAGCCAGACTCATCAAGAAAAAAAGGGAGAAGACTCAAATCGATAGACTTCGAAATGAAAAAGGAGAAGTAACAACCGACACTGCAGAAATACAAAGGATCATGAGAGATTACTACAAGCAACTACATGCCAATAAAATGGACTACCTGGAAGAAATGGACAAATTCTTAGAAATGCACAACCTGCCGAGACTGAACCCTGAAGAAACAGAAAATATGAACAGACCAATCACAAGCACTGAAATTGAAACTGTGATTAAAAATCTTCCAACAAACAAAAGCCCAGGTCCACATGGCTTCACAGGCAAATTCTATCAAATGTATAGAGAAGAGCTAACACCTATCCTTCTCAAACTCTTCGAAAATATAGCAGAGGGAGGAATCCTCCCAAACTAATTCTACAGGGCCAGAATCACCCTGATACCAAAACCAGATAAAGATGTCATAAAGAAAGAAAACTACAGGTCAATATCACTGATGAACATAGATGCAGAAAAACAAAATACTAGCGAACAGAATCCAACAGCACATTAAAAGGATCAAACACCATGATCAAGTGGGGTTTATCCCAGGAATGCAAGGATTCTTCAAAATATGCAAATCAATCAATGTGATACACCATACTAACAAATTGAAGGAGAAAACCATAGGATCATCTCAGTAGTTGCAGAGAAATCTTTTGACAAAATTCAACATCCATTTAGGATAAAAACCCTCCAGAAAGTAGGCATAGAGGGAACTTACCTCAACATAATAAAGGCCATATATGACAAACCCAGAGCCAACATCGTCCTCAATGTTGAAAAACTGAAAGCATTTCCACTTAGATCAGGAACAGGACAAGGTTGCCCACTCTCACCACTATTATTCAACATAGTATTGGAAGTTTTAGCCACAGCAAACAGAGAAGAAAAAGAAAGAAAAGGAATCCAAATCGGAAAGAAGAAGTGAAGCTGTCACTGTTTGCAGGAGACATGATACTATACATAGAGAATCCTAAAGATGCTACCAGAAAACTACTAGAGCTAATCAATGAATTTGGTAAAGTAGCAGGATGCAAAATTAATGCACAGAAATCTCTTGCATTCCTATACACTAATGATGAAAAATCTGAAAGTGAAATTAAGAACACACTCCCATTTACCATTGCAACAAAAAGAATAAAATACCTAGGAATAAACCTACCTAAGGAGACAAAAGACCTGTATGCAGAAAACTAGAAGACACTGATGAAAGAAATTAAAGATGATACAAATAGATGGAGAGATATACCATGTTCTTGGATTGGAAGAATCAACATTGTGAAAATGACTATACTACCCAAAGCAATCTACAGATTCAATGCAATCCCTATCAAACTACCACTGCCATTTTTCACAGAACTAGAACAAAAAATTTCACAATTTGTATGGAAACACAAAAGACCCTGAATAGCGAAAGCAATCTTGAGAAAGAAAAACGGAGCTGGAGGAATCAGGCTCCCTGACTTCAGACTATACTACAAAGCTACAGTAATCAAGACAGTATGGTACTGGCACAAAAACAGAAATACAGATCAATGGAACAGGATAGAAAGTGCAGAGATAAATCCACACACATATGGTCACCTTATCTTTGATAAAGGAGGCAAGAATATACAGTGGAGAAAAAACAGCCTGTTCAATAAGTGGTGCTGGGAAAACTGGAGAGCTACATGTAAAAGAATGAAATTAGAACACTCCCTAACACCATACACAAAAATAAACTCAAAATGGATTAAAGACCTAAATGTAAGGCCAGATACTATCAAACTGTTAGAGAAAAACCTAGGCAGAACACTGTATGACATAAATCACAGCAAGATCCTTTCTGGCCCATCTCCTAGAGAAATGGAAATAAAAACAAAAGGGACTCAATGAAACTTAAAAGCTTTTTGCACAGCAAAGGAAACCATAAATAAGACAAAAAGACAACCCTCAGAATGGGAAAAAATATTTGCAAATGAAGCAATTGACAAAGGGTTAATCTTCAAAATTTACAAGCAGCTCATGCAGCTCAATATCAAAAAAACAAACAACCCAATCCAAAAATGGGCAGAAGACCTAAATAGACATTTCTCCAAAGACGATACACAGATTGCCAACAACCACATGAAAGAATGGTCAACATCATTAATCATTAGAGAAATGCAAATCAAAACTACAATTAGATATCATCTCACACCAGTGAGAATGGCCATCATCAAAAAATCTACAAACAATAAATGCTGGAGAGGGTGTGGAGAAAAGGGAACCCTCTTGCACTGTTGGTGGGAATGTAAATGGATACAGCCACTATGGAGAACAGTATGGAGGTTCCTTAAAAAACTAAAAATAGAACTACCATACGACCCAGCAATCCCACTACTGGGCATACACCCTGAGAAAACCATAATTCAAAAAGAGTCATGTACCACAATGTTCATTGCAGCTCTATTTACAATAGCTAGGACATGGAAGCAACCTAAGTGTCCATCGACAGATGAATGGATAAAGAAGATGTGGTACATATATACAATGGAATATTACTCAGCCATAAAAAGAAAGGGAATTGAGTTATTTGTAGTGAGCTGGATGGACCTAGCATCTGTCATACAGAGTGAAGTAAGTCAGAAAGAGAAAAACCAATACTGTATGCTAACACATATATATGGAATCTAAAAAAAAAAACAAAATGGTCATGAAGAACCTAGGGGCAAGACGGGAGTAAAGACGCAGACCTACTAGAGAATGGACTTGAGGACACAGGGAGGGGGAAGGGTAAGCTGGCACAAAGTGAGAGAGTGGCATGGACATATACACACTACCAAATGTAAAATAGATAGCTAGTGGGAAGCAGCCGCATAGCACAGCGAGATGCTTGGTGCTTTGTGACCACCTAGAGGGGTGGGATAGGGAGGGTGGGAGGGAGGGAGATGCAAGAAGGAAGAGATATGGGGATATATGTATGTGTATAACTGATTCACTTTGTTATAAAGCAGAAACTAACACATCATTGTAAAGCAATTATACTCCAATAAAGATGTTAAAATAAATAAATAAATAAAAAATAAAATAAAAGTAATTTATTGCCTGAAGATAATAAGCATTATATAAATGTTTATTATTATTCTCTGTATTATTATGTTTCAGGTACTGTTTTAGACGCTGAGGATATTTTAGTAAGAAGGCTGACAAAGACTTTGATGAAATAAGCCTACATTCACATGGGAGGGCGAGCAAACAATAAAGTTAACTAATTAATAAGTAAAACAATAACATCAGCTACTGATATGTACCGTGCAGATAATATAAAGCTGATATAATAGACTAGGACCAATTGAAGAGGGGTGATTATCAAGCAGATTCTGGTACAGTGGTTGTGGAAGGTCTCTGAGATAATGATATTTGAACTGGGATGTAAAAAGTGCTAGCCTCATGAGGATGAGAGGAAATGTGTTTTACTTTCTATATCCTCTACCTAAAATAAAGTCTCTGATATGAGAATGAGTTTGCTGTTTAAAGTAAAAGGAAAAATGTCAGTGTGGCTAAAAAGCCTGGGGGAGTGATATAAGGGAAAGGATATATAAAACATGGGGAGAATGTCTGTTATTGGTCATAATAACACAGCAACTTGCCCTCCTAGTCTACACAACTATAAATTTGAAAACCTCCATAGAGTAAGTGCTTCCATTTGTTGGAAATCAGGTGATATAAGGCTGTGCCCCATGTTCACCAAGGATGTCTGACTGGGAGCCCTTTCCTCACTGCAGTGCAGGGTGATGGAACCCAATCAAAGTGGCCATCTTACTAAGTTGAGAAGGCAAATATCTTAGCTCAGGGCTGCTGAAGTGGCTGAACAGTACAAAGGTCAGTAGGAAATAGGTGTACAGGAGGGTGAGGGAAGGTGGAGGGACGAACTAGGAATCTGCAAGTGGGATTCAATAACAGATTTTTGGCAGAGGGTTTAGCTTCAGATACACTGGATAAGACACCATAAGGCCTAGCAGAGAGCAGCTGCTCTGGGGCTGAGGGCAGAACGCAGATACCAGAGGTCATGTATTTTTGTAAAACTTTGGAGTTCCTGCCTAGTAGGTGAGGGATCTTGCTGAGCCTCTCAGGCATTCATGTAAGATAATGAAAGAAAGACCAGAACACTGGAAAAAGGGCTATAAGGACTATGCCTTAGAGCAAGCTCTGGCAAACATTTTCTGTAAAGGAATGAATAGTAAATATCCTTGTCAGATATTCCTTCTTTTTTTTTTTTTTTTTTTGCAAATCTTTATCAATATAAAAAATTCTTAGCTATGGACAAAAACAGGACATTGGATTTTGCAACACTGCTCTAGTTTGCCAACCTCTATAAGCAGTATAAGATCTCTGTTATAAGGCTAAGAGTAAAACTAAAATAAGTCCACCCTAATAAAGAATAAATTCAAGTGTGATAATAAAAAAAAATTCCAAAATATTTTAACTGCTTATCAGAAAGGAAAATCAACCTTCTTTAAAGGAAGAAAATGTTTTATAACTGACTACAGTGTATTATCAACAAGGTGGAACATAAACCCAAAAACATGTATATAAGCAGGAAAATGTGACCTGTAATGAAAAAAATGAAGGAGCCAATAGAAACAGATGCCAAAATTACCCAGATGTTAGAATTAGCAGACAGGAATTTAAAACGTCTATTATAAATATGTTCAAGGATTTAGAAAAAAGCATGGTCATATTGAGCGAACATATGGGGACTCTCAGTAGAGAAATGAAAACTATTTAAAAAGGAACCAAACTGAAATTTAAGAACTAAATTATAAAATATAGGAAATGACAAATTCACTAGATGAGCTTAACATCAGATTGGAGACACCAGAGGAAAGGGTCAGTGGCCTGGAAAACAAATCAATAAAAATAATCTAATGTGAATAACAGAGAAAATAAACTGAAAAATAAATAAACAGAGCCACAGTGACAAAGGAGCATATTACCAGGCAGTGTAAAATGTAATTGGAGTCTCAGAAGCAGAATACACAAAAGGGCAGAAAAAATATCTGAGGAACTTGTGGTTAAAAAAATTCTCAAATTTGGTGAAAAACATTTCAACTTAGAGACGCACGAACTTTAATGAACCTCAAGCAGAATGAATACAAAGAAAAGCATGCCTAGGAATATCATCATCAAGCTACTGAAAAGCAAAGATAAAGACAAACTCCTAAAATATCAATCAGCGAAGAAGGACATGCTATAAAGAAAGAAACTAACGTGCACATAATAGTTGACTTTTTTCAAAAACAATGGAGGCCAAAATACAAGGGAATGGCATAGTTGAAAAGACAAAGAAAGAAAAAAAAAGATATGTCAATCAACAATTCTATTTCTAGAAATGATATCCTCAAGAATGAGGCAAAATAATTTAAAAAATTGAAATAAATGAAAGTTAAAAGATTTCAATGTCAAAAAATTTGTACTACAAGAAATGCTAAAGGTCATACTTCAGAGTGAGAGCAGATGGAAAATAGGATCTACATGAAGGAATGAAGACCAGTGGACATGGAAAATGTGTGCTTAAATATAAACATATCACTGTATTTTTCTCTTTTTGATTTCTTTGAAAAACAACAAAACCTTACTATGCCAGTTAAGTTAGAGTAAGTCCGCTAGAGCAGTGGTCCCCAACCTTTTTGGCACCAGGGACCAGTTTCATGCAAGACAATTTTTCCATGGACCAGGAGGGGAGAATGGTTTCATGATGATTCAAGCTAATTACATTTATTGTGCACTTTATTTCTATTACTATTACATTGTAATATATAATGAAATAATTATACAACTCACCATAATGCAGAATCAGTGGGAGCCCTGAGCTTGTTTGCCTGCAACTAGATGGTCCCATCTGGGGTCTGATGGGAGACAGTGACACCTGAAGTGTGTTGCTTATGTCCAGTCTACTCCATGAGCTGCAGCTTGTCACTTGCCACTCAAGGATAGGGTTTTGATATGAGTCTGCAAGCAACTGATTTATTATAGTCTCTGTGCAGTCAAACCTTTCTGCTAATGATTATCTGTATTTGCAGCCACTCCCCAGCACTAGCATCACCATCTCAGCTCCACCTCAGATCATCAGGCATTCGATTCTCATAAGGAGCCCACAGCCTAAGTCCCTCGCATGCGCAGTTCACAGTAGGGTTCACGCTCCTATGAGAATCTAATGCCACCATTGATCTGACAGGAGGCGGAGCTAAGGCGGTAATGGGAGGGATGGGGGCAGCTGTAAATATAGATGAAGCTTCGCTCACTCGCCTGCTGCTCACCTCCTGCTGTGTGGCCCGGTTCCTAACAGGACACGGACCTGTACCCGTCCATGGCCCGGGGGTTGGGGACCCCTGGGCTAGAGCCTTTTTTTGTTACTGATTAAAATCTCTGCACAAAATAAAAGAGTAATTAGCAGAGGTTTCTAAAAAATAAGCAATAAGCAAGTGAATTGTGAAAGGAAGCTAAAACTTGAAGAGACAGTAAGTACAGAGGTGAGTTATCCATTTAACTTTAGTTTTTTAAATATTAACGTGTAACTTTGAGCTGAGGGTAGGCACCCTGACAGAGCTTCCATGAAAGAATAATCAGATAAAACTCCAGGAAAAACTTCATTTTTCTGAGGTTTACAGGAACCTCCTCTGTACACAAAGAGGTAATCGAGGAGTGTCTCTTTTGTTTATTTAATTTTTACTTTTTTTCCTCTTAGCTTTCACCCAAAGCAACCCTCTTCCCAAAGTTTTCCAAAAGATAATCTAACTTTCTACTTTAAAGAAGTAGAATACAGAAAAGTAAATTAACTTCAAAGGAAGCAGAAAGAAGGAAATAATAAAGATGAGAACATATCAATGAAATTGAAGACATAAAAGTAATATAGAAAATCTATAAAGTGAAAAGCTGGTTTTCTAAGTAGGTAGTTGAGAAAGTAAGGTAGAGGACACACGTTACCAATATAAGGAATGAAGAGACCCTAGATATTTTGAAAATATAATAAGGAAATATGACAAAAAATGTTTGCCTAGTTTTCTTAATAATAAAGAAATGACAAATAAATCTCATAATAAAGTTTTTACTATGAATGTGTGATAAATTTAGCAAAAATATGACATTTGGATACCCCCAGCAATATGCACTTAAAGGTCAAAAACAGCAGGGAAAAAAATAAACCCAAACTTCATCAAAGATTTTTTTCAACTTCTGGAGTAGCACTGTCCCATAGAATTTTCTGCCATGGTATAAATGTTATATAATAAGCATTCTCCAATATAGTAGTGGTAGTCTCTTGGGACTGCTGCATTTAAGAACTGGAATTTTAAATTGTATATAATTTAATTGACTTAAATTATGTTTATCTTATTTTCTGATGTGTCTAGATTATGGAAGTGAAAATGTTTCCTTATTTTATCCTATATTTCCTTTCCTCGAAAAAAGGTTCATACACATTTTACTCAATCACCATAATTCATATAATGATTTACAATGCCTATGTTCATCTAGGCCACATGAAACAATAAAAAGAATAAATTATACATGCACACATGGACAACCACACATACTACACGTGTAACTATATGACTGATGTTGGTGAAGCTTTGATTCTTTATGTTTCATTGAATTTATTCAAAATGCTGGATTTGCTTTAGACAAAATTTAAGTGAAATATTTCCTAAACTTTGCCTTAGTACAACACTTCACTGATTTCAAGGCATGTCCATGTTCTTACTGATCTTGATAAAGAAAAATAAAATTTTATAAACAAAATGGCATTTCAGAAAAATTGGTTTGTAAACTCCATACATCTGCAGACAAAATCCTCTGTTCTAATCCTTCTAGTGGAAGCTTTATTAGGTAAGCTAAAGTCAAATCAAAATTGTTTTTGCCTGTTTGTTTAAGAAGTAAATAAATCAACAATGCCACACTGCTACTACTTTAATTTAGTTTTTCAGATTTTATTAAAAACTTCTGTCGAACTGAACACAGCATATGTGCAAAATCTATAAAATGTCTTTCCTTGCTTATTGCATAAAGCAAATTAATGCCTCAAAACATATGTTACATTGAGCAATCCCCAAATGCTTCCATCAATATATCCTATTTTGTATTAGATTTCAAAAAGGTCATCAGTCTACAGGAAGTTGAGAAAGCCCCGCCGATTTTCATGTCTTGGCTTGGCATTAACAATCGCACTGTCAAGTGTGGCCTTTAGAGAAATTCTGACCTACTGGAAAACAGGCAGTTCAGCTGGAGACTCTGTGGAGGAATTCACTTGATGTGCAGGTTTGAAGCAGAAAAAAAATCCTTTCTCTGCCTAATTCTCAGAAAGATTTTTACATGCCAAATTTTCACTTTCATTTAGAAGAAAAAAAATGAAGTGAATATATTCATTCAGCAATTACAGTCATTATGCAAACTCATAAATTTAAAATCTTTAGAGCTTGTCTCTTGGTGTAGTCTATTCTATTGTTCATTAATTTGAGGGTAATAAAAAAGGAAGCATTGGAATAGGAAAGGAAGACAAGTTGAAGTTCAAGTTTGCATTCTGAGTACTCCATTCATAATAAAAGTGAGACCATCACCATTTTGAAAACCTTGGTTTTGAAAAAAGAAAAAACACTATCTAAAATAGATAAGTGGTGAGTGTTATTAGGAAAATCTTCTCTGTATAAAGTTGATACTTTGATAAACTTCTTTGCTTAACTCTAGTTTGTTTTTTTTTCAAAAATAAATTTTCCTTTTTTTCTCTAAGTAGGGTTTTATCTTTGTTTCATACTAAAAATTCATAACCATATCATTTTATATTAACAATTATCAAATTTTTCTACTTTTTCTGTATTTATCAGACAGGAAGAAAGGGGGCAGAGCCCCCTTTAAATAAATGACAACCTTTAAAATAATGACATAGCCACTGAGGATTCAACAAAAACTAGCTAGAACCTACTAGGCCTGAGATGGTGGAAGATTTGACTTCCAGAAGACATTGAGCCTCATTATACGCTCATTGTAATGCATTAGCATGCAAAATGACACACCCACAGGCACCAAGACAGTTCCAAGACTGACCATAAAGGTCAAAAAGTGCGCCATGGCCCAATTCCTGGAAATCCCTGCCCCTTCCCCAAAATAGTTGGAATAAAACTCTCACTTGTTAACTTATGAAATTACTCAGCCCATAAAAACTAACAACCCCATACCCTGGGGCCCTATCACCTTCTGAGACAGCCCACACTCTGTTTATGGAGTATCTCCCTGAATAAATCTGCTTTCACTCTACTTTGGCTCCCTTTTAAATTCTTTCCTGCTCAAAGCTAAGGACCCTCACATGGCGTCCCGTCCCAGGGACTTGCCAGAAACCTGGGATGTGACCATTCTCTCATCCCTCTACAACATCTTTATTATATTTATAAAACATAAAATTTTATGCCAGTGGTGAAAAGGCAAAAAATACCTCTTTCTAGTAGAGGTAATACTGGAAGTCTTCCTCCAATGGAAAACGTAAGTAAGTGGTGCTGGAGGAGGATGTGAGAGAATGGCAGCTAACTTGTAGGTTTCCCACATCTGTAGATAAACTTATCTCTGGGACACTTCCAGAGATGAAAGGATATGCTATGTAAAGGAAGGGGCTGGGCCCTGGCTCTGCAGTTGGACAGACCTGGGCCTAACTACCCAGATGTGTGGGTGAGGTTGTGAACCTCCTACAACATCTTTATTATATTTATAAAACATAAAATTTTAATATATTGATAGGAGTAGATGCAAGAGAGTAAAAGTAAGATGCTAAGAGGAAAATAAAAAATAACACTTGACAACTCTTTTAAGAAATTATTCTGAAAAGCTGAGCAAAAAAATGAGGCTAGAATTGGAATTATGGGAACATGATATTGTAATTTTTTAATGTTGGGACTTTACACTGCATTTAATATTGATGAGAATAATGCAGTAGAAAGGGGAAGAATTACACTAAAGGAGAGATGAGGAGGGACGATGTATTGGAAAAGTAGAGCAGGGAAGAGAAGCAAAAGTGGAGGATCTGGTCCTAGATAGCAGTATCAGAGAGCTCATTCATTTTAACAAAAGAGAGGGTAAAATATGTGGGTTCACATGCAGGTTGGCCATTGTAGTTATGTTGTGTGGGGGTTGGGGGGGATGTCAAAAAATCTAAAAAAATGTGATATAGGGATGATTAGCATTACAGGGTAGATTCCCAGGCATTTTGTAGGATCATCTACAGTTTCCTTCCCATTATTCAACAAAAATCTCTTGTCAGGGACAGCAATTATTTCTGTATTGGCCAAATGAATGTCATTTTTCATGTTCATCCCTTCATGTCACTCTAAATAAAATCAAAGCCATTACATGGCCTTCTGCATGCATCATTTTGCCTCAGTTTAATCCATCCACCACACACTTTTCTCTGGTGTTCACATGGCCTGCTCCCTCTTGTTGGTCAGTTCCCTCCTCAAGGACCCTCTTTTCAGAACTCTCTGCCTGGTAGGAAATAGCACCCTCCCTCCAAAGGTCATTCTTTATTCCATTACCTTTGTTTTTTCTCTAAGCATTTATCACCTTCTGGCATATTATCTAACTATACTTCACTTACATAGTTTTTTTTTTTTTTATTTCCAGTCTTCTACCCTAAAATATAAGATCAATGAAGGAAAGGATTTTTATCGTTCATTCATTATTGTATCTTCCAAAGCTTAAACTTTACAAATAGTAGAGTCTCAATATTCCAGCTGAATGAATACATTTTCTCTTAGCATCCTCAGCATTTCTCCATTACCATACGTGATCAATTATTTTGCAAACAAAATGGTTATCTTTATATGTCTGTTTTTATTTTTTTATCTATAGTATATAGCTATATACTATATTAATAGAGATTTAATACACTTTATAAAAAGATTCATTGTATAAAATGTGCTTAGTAGAAGCTTAAATACCTTAACTGATGGATTGTTGATGATATACTACTTTCTCACTAACTGTGAAATGATTTTTTTTTTCAGATCCACTTTTGGCAAAGGCTTTATGAGTCACTTGAATAAATAATGTGTCATTGATTTTTATTTATTTGTTCTTGGAATTTTTTGAAATTTTATTTGTATATCAATTCATGTATGTATGTATGTATGTATGTATGTATGTATGTGTTTATGTTCGTATTTGGAAATGTCAGTATATTCAGAGTTGCTGATAACTGATGGTAAATGTTTATCATTGCATGTAGTATTAGGTAGTATTTATTCTCCATGGGAAAAACAAATATAATACCACATGTCAGCTAAAATATCTAGTGACAGAATTCAATAGATGTCTGCTATGTTCCATGCACTGAGAGAGGAAAAGGGTTGAGAAAATGAACCCATCAATCAATGCTTATTGAATAAAAGGGCAAAACTACTATAGGCCTTAGTTGAAAAAAAATTCATAGGTAATTTCCTTGCCCCAAGTGATGTTGGCATACTTAAATATTATACTACAGCTTTCTTTGATTTAATAAAGTTCACTGAGTTTCTATTTGTTGCTTTTCATGGCTTTAAAATCTTGGGTTTTTCTAGTGGAGTATAGTTGCTTTACAATGTTGTGTTAGTTTCTGCTGTACAACAAAGTGAATCAGCTATATGTATACATGTATCCCCTCCCTCTGTTTTTGTTATTTTAATATTGTCTATACTCTTCAACTTGAAAGGTCGTTTATTTTTATTTTTAATGGTGTCTATGGTTGAAATATGTCACATCTTTTCTGTGATATAAGGTTAGAATTTATCTATTCTTAAACTTTAAGCTGAGGAATACCTTCCCTTTTGCAAGTTTGTAAAACATACCTGACTTGTTCTTGTCAAGAACTGTGAAAAGTATGAGACTCTATTTACAAGCTAACAAGTTAGGCTGCAACCGTTTTTGACTCAAGAAACTACTGAGTCAGAAATGAGGACAGAATATTACTCCCAGCAAATGCACGAGCCAGAGTAGCAGCAATTTTTGTGTCAGCTACCTAAGCTCTGAATCCCACAAGACAACTACAAGCGGGCTAGACGAAATCTGCCCATGCGGTAGGCTGTGTTGTAGGAGAGGAACCTCGAGATTAAGAATCTAAAGCTTTTATAATGGCTAACCGTGCCTGCCTTTTGCTCTGGGAAGAGGCACCATTGCTACATTTGAAGACTCTAAGCAGACCTACCCTTTGCTCTGAAAAAATACTTTATTTCTGTCTTTCAAGGTTGTGCACTCTTCAAATGTCTTTGAAAAGGTCACTTGGAAAATAGTGTAGTCAGTGACTTTCTCCCAAAACATGAAGATACACAAGAGATGCACGGAGAATTGTCTCCCAAGAATTCTTCTATTGTGTTAGTCAATGTTCCCAACTGTAGTCTGTGATTCTGCATGTACTGGAATCTGCCTCCTGGACCACTGAAGGTCAGGGGTGCTATGAAGTTTACAATTTGACCTACAAACTAAAATTCAAAGAAAGTTTAAAAGAAAATTGTCTACTCTCCATTGTACCCACAATATTCCATTGTTTGTTTATTTGTTCTTTTTACAAACAACTATATGTCCTGCTACCACAGGTGTGAGGGTAGACTTTTGCAAATACTTAAATCTAAGAGTAAAGTTGATGACTGTTAAAACTGAACTTGCTTGTTCAAACTTACTTGAATTAAGTGATTGATTTTGGGACAGAAAGATCCATAATGTATTTGTTTTCGAATTTGAATCATTTAACTGTTATTAAAATAATATATAGCTTAAAATAAAACAATGCGTGCATATTAAAATATTGAATTGTTCATTAACTCTCCACATTTGGATGGAAACCTCTGTGATATGAGGCCACCAAGCACTAAATTATAGCGCTGGTCTTTTCTTTCCCTGCTGGTTCATATGTTTATTTGTAATTTCCCCTGACAATTTTTTTTTTTGGCTGCTCGGTTTGTGGGATTTTAGTTCCCAGACCAGGGATTGAACCTGGACCCCTGGCAGTGAGAGCATGGAGTCCAAACCACTGGACCACCAGGGAATTCCCTCCCATGACAATTTAAGAATCTTTGAAAATGAGAAATTATCTCTTCAGAGTTTGCCAGTGGGGGTCAAACTTGATGTTGGATTTAATGTGCTTGTGATATCTATTGTGGCACACTGAACTAAGTGATTATTGTCAACATAATTGAGGTAAAAATGGAAAATACCTCTTAAGCATATATTTTGTACCAGGCACATTGTTAATTGTTGTTTTATGTTTTATCTCTTTTATTTCTAACGGTGCCTTTTTAGGCAGATAGTACATCATTTTTGAGAAAAAAAAAAGTACGTAGCATAGGGAGGTTAAGAAACCAAAGTGTAGAGGGATTCAAGTGTATATATATTGTCAAACATCAGAAAGAAGTAAAAACACAGCCTCTAGAAGGCACTACCTTAACCTCCTCTTTCTTTCCACACAAGAGCAACAGTTCCATAGTGGTGACTTCCAGATGTGTGGGAAAAAACTCAACTTGGCAACCTGACACATGACACACTCTTCCATAGCAATGATAGAAATAGCTAATATTGATAAAGAAATTTTTTCCTGCATCACTGGATATCTCAATGCCATATGGTAATTTTGTGACACAATCTGGCAAAAACTATACTTTCCAATGAATTTGTGCTCCATTAAACTGCACTTGATGTCAATTATTTGGTGAAAATACATTCTAACAGATTGAGCTATGGGTGTGGCTCATTTTAATAAAACTCACTCTAAATAAAGCCAAAGTCTTAAGGCATAAATTAGAAGGTAATAAAATACTACATAAAAAAGATTCTTCATAGTATAAACCAATTTATTAAAGGGTTATTCTAAGTGGGTAACTCTCCCCTTAGCTTTAGAGTAACCTTCATCTTACTTAATAGACACACATACATACAGCAGATTTTATAAAATGTGTGCATAATTCAATGGTTGAATTTATTTTTCTAAACAGAGTCACAAAATAGTTCATTAGCCTTTGAAAAACCTTTATTCAAACCTCTAATTTTATACATGAACAAAACTACAGCCAGTTAAGTGATCTCCAAAAGTCACTTCTATATTTTTATTGATAATTTTTGTCTGATTAATATATCAATTATTGAGGCAGTTAATATTACACAACTAGGGGCATACAATTTTATATATTCTTAAATTTGGCTGCATAGAACAAGAGAATTATTATAAATTGCTATAAACTGATTCTAAACTTTGATCATTATGTAGTTACTCTCTTCTCTAGTAAAGCTTTTTTTCCCCTGAATGTGTAATTTGTCTGATATTTGTATTGTTCTGCCATTTTTGTTGTTGTTAATATTTCCTACTTGCAGCCTTTTGACCACTCTATTTCACTGTGTATCTGGTAAAAGCATATTATAATAATAATATTATTATTATAATAATATTGCCATTTCTAGTCTGTCAATCTGTATCTTGTAACAGGATAGTTTAGTCCAATTGAAAAAAATACTGATTTTCTGATTTTTAAAAATTCAATTTTCTTATTTGTTTTCATATCAGTTTTTATACTCCTTTAATGACTTTTTTCAGATTGAATTTTTAAATTCCTTTACTTTTTATTAATTTGGTAATCATACCTATTCTTTTAGAGATACAATAAAAATGTTGACTTCATAAAATGTGAAATTTAATTATTTTTATAATTTCAAATTAAAATCTAGCATTTCTACCTGATTTTTCTATAAATATGTTGGTTCTTTTGTGATAGCCTTGTTTTCTTTGACCTTATGTTGAAAACTGCCTTGTCAGCAGTCTTTCTATGTTTTTAAACCAATAAATCTCCTTGTGTAATATTTTGAATCTATTTCAATATCTGCAATCTATTTGGGTCTGATTATATTGAAGTTTATTTTCTTGCTTTTATTGATAGTACCTCTTTATATCGTACCTCTTGCTCTCCCAGCATTCCCTAAACAGAGCCATAACTGAAAAGATAAGTTTTCTATCAGTCTTCTTCTGACATATGTATTATGAATCACTGAAAGTCACTGCTATTTAGAGATCTTGTTTTCTGCTGATGTCTTCAGTTTGGCTTCCCAGCTATCCCATTATCCCATGCTTATGATTTTATTTTTTAAAATCCATTTTTTAATTATTTTTTTATTACATGTGATCCATTAAATCTGAAACTCT
The DNA here is from genome assembly GCF_009873245.2 of Balaenoptera musculus. Lineage (NCBI taxonomy): Eukaryota > Metazoa > Chordata > Mammalia > Artiodactyla > Balaenopteridae > Balaenoptera > Balaenoptera musculus. Next base: position 46,755,768 of record NC_045797.1, read on the forward strand.
AGGTAGATACACACAGAAAGACTGTTGACCTCATCACATATTTACCTCTCCATATTTTTTTCTTTCAAATCATTTTAGTTATTTATTACTCTAATGTTGATAACAAGTCATCTAGCATATTTAAAGAGTAACTCAAGAGTCCTGCATGTCAGCTTAGATGATTGTTCTATTTAATTATTTAACCAGCTCATAATATGGCTTGTCAAATGGGGATGAGCATTTTGTGAAATCACTTATTCTAATTCTTTGGAAGAAAATAGAAATCTCTGACCACTTTGCCTTATTCTTACACTGATAATACTGGTGAATAGGAAAGTATCATTATACTTCGAACACCTCTATCTCCATCTATTTGGAAATGCAACATGCTCTGCCTTGTGATACTATTTGCATTGTTTTACTAAGCCATAATTAAATTTGCTTATAATTTTGCTTAATATTTCACCTTTACAGGAATTGTCACTCTAACTATCTGATAAATATACTGACAGAAGTGATGAGACTGCTACATCTTCTCATAGCCCCCAAAATCGTGTATCAGATATTTTGGATATCTAACAAATACTTGTAGTTAATTCACAGACTATAATTTTATGATTTATACTTAAAGACTATATCATCTGTCATTCTCTAAAATCAAATAAACTCAACCTATTCAATCTTCTCCACAGTATTCCTGTATTAGCATTTCTACTACTCTTTTACTAGTTTTTAATTTCTTCAAATATGTAGAGATTATAAGAGGACATCATACTTCAATAATTGTAGCAGCATGCCAAGTATAACAAAATGATTACTTCCTGGGTCTTGAGCATTGAATTCCTTTCGTACACTCCATAATCTTGTTAACATTTTACAACAACAGCATGACTGATTGACAAGACGTTTTTAGTCAGTAGCCTACAATTTGTTTATGATGTTTTTTGTCAAAAGAGTCATTTCCTATAATGACATTATTTCTTTCTCTCACCATCCACCATACATATACACACACACACACATTCACAAACATCAAACACAAATGTTTGGCATATAGCATACCAGTCTTATTATGGGCACTTTGTGGTGCCATATAAGTGGAAACAGATTTATTTAGAAAGAACAGGAAGTAATAAAAGAAGCTATTACTTTGGAATTGAATCTAACACATAAGGAAATTATAACTATAAATGAGGAATTAATATGTATTCCTAGTTTCTAAGCTGCCTTACGCCCATGTGAGGGTGTGTGTGTGTATAAATATATGCAGTGAAAACGTCACTAATAGTCACAAATACATACATATTATATATGAAGTTTTAAGATGGTTTAATTTAAATTTATTATGGTGAAATTACCAAATGATATTTCTCCTCTTTGATATTCATGAAGGTTTCAGGTAATTGTATGGCACTACCAATTGATTTCATACTCATTATTTCAACCAGAATATTATTGCTTTCCTATTATTTTTCTCTTAAATTAGTGTAGTTTTTTCAACTACCACTTCTCTTCTGAGACTGCTGGTTGAGATTAATAAGAGGGACAAAGAATGAACTGTTACAATAATAGAACCAGTAACAAAACAAAATAGTTTCATGGAGAGTAAGAGAAAAATAATTTTGGAAAGTAACAGCAGTGTTAAACAATACAAATACATTCAGTAGTATGAGAATTAAGCACACACCATTTTATTTGGAATTTAGTGACCTTATTTGTAGCCATTTTCTGGGATAATAAGGTAGAAAGTAGAATACCATCAGTTGGAACTAAATGAGAATTGAACTACAGTAGAGTACTATGTCAGGATATTTGGGCTACAGAAAAAAAAAAATACTGCAGGGAGAGTATAACTTGCTAAGCCTTTTTTAAAGAATTGTATTTGTAGACCTAGGAAAAAATTCCAGAGGGCAGAAAAAAATGAATATTGGAAAGAAATGATTAATGACACTCTGTGGAAGCTTGTGATGGGATTATATTCATAGCGTATGTAGAGTAATTGTGAAGAGAGAGTAAAATGTTACTCTGTGAAAAGCAGAATGACTGGTTGTCACTGTAGATGTACTTTTTAGATTGAATTCGAGTAATTTAAGGAAAAATAACCTGAAATTTTTCATGTTTTTGTATATTAAAAAGCAATTTTATCTACTAAAAATGAAGGGTTAACATGTCTAAGGTGCTTGCTACTGAAACATCTAGAAAACTGTATAAATAATTCCAACTACTGGAAAATGTGTAGTGCTGTTCTGTGCTGTTGAGGAAAAAAGGAAACGAAGTGAGTATTTTACTCTGGCTTTTAATATGGAAGCACATTCTAGATCTCTGATGAAGGAGGGGATCTCCAAGTAAAGAATGGTCTCACTGAGTTTTAGAATGGTGATCAGAGTTTAGTGTTTCTGAGGAGGCTTGAAGTTGTAGAACAATGTTAGGAGTATACAAAGGGTCCCAGAAATCTACAAAAGGGTCCCTTGAGTGCTTGATGAGTACTAAAATGTGCCATGTGAAACTCAACTAGGGTGGACAAAAAATGACCAGGGAACATTATGCTTGACTGGTTACTCAATTTCACACAGAGTTGGGAGACTTTCCATTTTCCATCAGCCAGACTGCAGAGTTGTTGATCACTATGGAAATGCAATCCAGACCAAAGAAGGAACACACCCTCTGTGATGGAGCTTAACCCTAGAGTAAAGACTTCCGTAGAACTGCCTTTACAGCGTTTACAAACAGACCTCAAAAGCACACTGAATTTCATACACCTTGACTGCCTGCCAGCATAAAGCTCGGCATTCTTAAAAATGAAGTCAGTAAAATCCAGGTATATACCAATATAAAATTCTAAATATCCACAATCTTCGTAAAATTTACTAGCTACTTGAGGAAGCAGAAAAATGATATCCATGGCAACAAGAAAAACTGTTCAATAAAACCAAGCCTCACAATGATGATGGGGTTAACAAAGATGTTATAATAGTAATTTTAATAAAATTCAGCTATTTAAGGCAAATATGAACATAATGAGGAGAGAAATGCAAGACATAAGAAAACCTAAAGGGACAGCTAGATAAAACAATAACATTTTTAAATCTTAAGTAGCTGGGTTAAATTAGAAGCAGATTAGACACACTAGAAAAATTAAAAGTGCCAAGCAGTTCAATGTCTGTGTAAATGGGGTCTCAGAATGATACGGGGACTAGAAAAACATTTGAAGAAATAATTGCCAGGTATTTTCCAAATTTGTGTGAGAACTATAAACCCAGAGATCCAAGAACTTCAATGAGCCTCACTGGATACACAAAGAACCACAAAAGACACACAATAATCAAATAGATGAACATCTGTGATAAAAAGAAAAGTATAAAAGCATTGAGAGAAAAATATACATTACATACAAATAAAATAAGAAATTTTGTAGACCAAAAGATAATTGAAAAACATCTTTAAAGATGTTCAAGGGGAATAAAGCCAAAACATAATTCTATATGAAGCTAAAATGTGATTCAAAAATGAGGATGAAATAAAGATTTTTTCAAAGAAAAACTGAGGGAATTCATTACCATTAAAACTATGTTACAAAAAGTGTTAAAGATAGGTCTTAAAGCAAAGAAAAATGATACCAGGCAGAAATATGGATCTTCACAAAAGAATGGAGAACAAAAGAAATGATAAATATGTAGACATTTTTCCATTTTAAAATAATTTCAAAAGATAACTGGTTGTTTAATGCAAAATTAATGAGTATGTACCATGTACCTATCTATTACAGGTAGAGGTAAAATATATGACAATGATAGCATAAAGGTCAGGCAATGGGCAAATACAGTATACCGTAAGCTTCTTCTATCATAAAGAAGAGGTATGTCTTAAGCTTCTTACATACATGAAGTGGAATATCATTTGAAAGAAGACTGGGATGAATTAAAGATGCATATTGCAAAGCACAGCACAACCCTTAAACCTATAAAGAGATATAAATAATAAGCTAATAGTTGACGAAGAGTAAATTCCTCTGATATACTCAATAAATTCAAAGGAATCAAAGAGGAAGAATAAACAGAACAAAGAACATATGGGAGAAAGAGAAATCATATGTATTAGTTTTCTAGAGCTGTCATAACAAGGTATCACAACCTGGATGGCTTAAACAGAAATTTATTTTCTCACAATTCTGGAGGCTGGAAGTCTAAGAAGAAGGTGCTGGTACCATTGCTTTCTCTGAGGCCTCTCTCTGTGTCTTGCAGATTACTGCCTTCTTGCTGTGTCCTCAAGTGGCCTTTTCTCTATGTACACACCCAATTAAAAATTGCCCAAAAATCTAAATAGACATTTCTCCGAAGAAGATATATAAACTGCCAAAAGCACTTGAAAAGATACTCAGCATCATTAACTTTCAGTGAAGTCAATACCACAATACCACTTCATACCCAATAGCGTAATTATGATCAAAAAACCAAATAATAATAAATGTTAGCAAGGACATTGAGAAATCAGGTATGTCCTGTGCTGCTGGTAGAACATAATGTTGTGCAGCTGCTTTAGAAAAATGTCTGATAATTCTCAAATGGTTAAATATAAAGTTATTATATGATCCAGCAATTCCACTCCTACATATATGCCCAAGATCATTGAGAAGATACGTCTACACAAAATTTTTTACACAGGTTCATAGAAGCTTTTTGTTTATAACAGCAAAAAGAGGAAACAAAGCAAATGTCCATCCACTGATGAATGGCTGAATAAAATGTGGTACATCTATACAATGGAATATTATGTAGCAATAAAAAGAAATGAAGTACTGACACATTACAAAATGGATGAATCTTGAAAATATTATGCTAAGTGTATGACTTTCCTTAGGCTGCTGTAACAAATTATCATTAATTGGCTGGTTTAAAACTGTTGAACTTTTTCTCTTTCAGGTCTCAAGACCAGAAGTCCAAAACCAAGGTGTTGGAAAGACTGGTTCCTCCTGGATGCTCTGAGTGAGAATTCATACCATGCCTCTTTCCTACCTTCTAGTGGCTGCCATCAATTCTAGGTGCTTTTTAGCCTGTAGAGACATCACTTGAATCTCTGCTTCCATCTATGTGTCTTCTCTTCTGTTCTTTTATAAAGACAGTTGTCATTGTGGACTTAGGGCCCACACTAATTCAGGATGATCTCATCTTGAGCTCCTTAACATAATTACATATGCAACACTTTTTCCCTTAAAATGTCATATTTCCAGGCTCTGCATACACCTATCTTTTGGGGGGCCACCATTCAACCCACTATACTAAGTTAAAGAAGATAGTCACAATGGACCAAACATTATATCATCTACCTATAAGAAATGTCCAGAATATGCAAATCTATAGAGACAGAAGGTAGCTTAGCCATTACCTAGGGCTGGAGGGTACTTGTGGAAGAAGTAACAACTATATAATGTGAGGTTTATTTTTGGGTAGTGAAAATGTTATAAAACGGATTGTGGTGATGGATGTACAACTCTGTGAATATAATAAAGTCCACTGAATCCTATATTTTAAATGGATGAATTGTGTCTCAAGTGAATCATAATTCAGTAAGCTATTTTAAAAAGTAAAGTAAACAAAGATCCATAATAGATGATCTAAATTCCCATCTTAGGAATCCAGAAAAAAATGGGAAAATTAAACCTGAACTAAGTAGAAGGAAGAAAATAATAAATGTGATATAGAAGTCAATGAGAGGGCTTCCCTGGCGGTGCAGTGGTTGAGAGTCTGCCTGCCAATGCAGGGGACGCGGGTTCGAGCCCTGGTCTGGGAAGATCCCACATGCCGCAGAGCGGCTGGGCCCGTGAGCCACAATTGCTGAGCCTGTGCGTCTGGGGCCTGTGCTCCGCAACAAGAGAGGCCGCGACAGTGAGAGGCCTGCGCACCGCGATGAGGAGTGGCCCCCGCTTGCCACAACTAGAGAAAGCCCTTGCACAGAAACAAAGACCCAACACAGCCATGAATAGATAAATAAATAAATTAAAAAGAAAAAGTCAATGAGAAAAAATTTAGATAGAAAAAAATCAATGAAACTGAAAGCAGATTGCAAAAGATGAATAAAATTGACAAAAATCTGATCAGACTAATAAGAATAAACAGAAGACACAAATTACCAATATCAGCAATGAAAGAGGAGCTATCACCACAGACGATACAAACATTAAAATATAATAAAACAATATTATGAAGAATCATAAATTGTAAAACTTACAGGGTACACACAAATTCTTCTAAAAGCAGTTACCTGTTTTTATGAAGGAGTATATCTGAATTTATGAAGGGGTATATCTAAATAGCTCTATACCTATCAAAGACATAGAATCCATACTTAAAAACAGTCCCACAAGGGAAACAGGGGTTGGTATCTTTCCTGAAAAATGACATCAAACAGATAAAGGAGAAATAATGCCAACTTGTGTAAACTCTTCCAGGGAAGAGGAGGAGCAAACATTTCCCAGCACATTTTCTAAGATACTTTGATACTGAATCAGGCAAAGATTTCACAAGAAAACAAATCTACAGACCAATATTCCCCTTGAACACGGACTAAAAACCCTCATTAATTCATTAGTGAATAATATCTTATATTGAAAGTTAATAAATCATGATGAAGTGGGGTTCATTTCAGTAATGAATTTCAGTAATTTTTAACATTCAAAAATCAATGTATCTCACCATATTAATGGAATAAAGAAGAAAAATCACATGATTAGCTAAGTATAGGCAGAAAAAAAGCATTTAATAACATTAAATATCCATTCATGATACATCTCAAGAGTTTATAAACACCACAAAACATTCTAAATCTGATAGCATTGGAATATGACTGGGAGAGCCTAGAACTGGGAGCGTTGCAAGAGCGTAGAGACAAATCCTCTTATAAGTGGGACACAAAAGGACGAACTGTGCAAAAGGAAGGCATAAAAGTGAGGGTGAAAGAAATTGGGATAAACCCTCTGGAAATTAGCCTCAACTATAACTCAAGTTATCACTAGAAAATTTAGGAGGCAAGTTTGCCAAAGGAGTTTTCTCAATAGATTTTCTATCCACAATTTTACATCTTCCCTTTGCAGAGCTCTTGTCACTCTCCCAATGTTATTCACTGTTTGCTATTTGAGCCTCTTGGGGGGAAGGGGTCAAGTCAGGGTGTTATTTCTCCTTTGTCTAAGTCTCAGTTTTGGGCAACACTATGCTTTGGGCTTGGGGAATGTAGCATTTTCAGTGCTTCTGCCATCCCCCCAGCTGTAAGTACAGTACATTCTTCACCAGAGGTAATGATTTATTTTTGTTTCCTCCTCCAGTTGTAATGGTTTTTCAGCTGTAACCCATGGGCAAAGAACACTGCTATCACCATGACCACCACAGCAGGTTAAGGCTTTTGATCCCTAGGAGAAAAGTTTGGGCATAATTTTATGCTGCTCCCACAACAGCCATTGTTCTTTTACTCAAGACATGCAACAAGAAGGAAGCTCTCACAAGACACTCACCAGATTGTGTGCATGTGCACGAGCACCAGTGTGTGTGTGTCCTTGTTGGGATCCATGGACGAGTGGAGTCCTCCAAGAGAATGTAAAACCAGCACCCTTTGTATGTGACTCCTAGGGGCTTAATACTTTCAAAATTCCACACTCAAACTTCACTAATTTTTTTTTTTTAATTATTTATTTATTTGTTTATTTTTGGCCACGTTGGGTCTTCGTTGCTGGGCACGGGTTTTCTCTAGTTGTGGCGAGCTGGGGCTACTCGTTGTTGCAGTGCACGGGCTTCTCATTTCCGTGGCTTCTCTGCTGTGGAACATGGGCTCTAGGTGTGTGGGCTTCAGTAGTTGTGGCTCACGGGCTCTAGAGCACATGCTCAGTAGTTGTGGTGCACCGGTTTAGTTGCTCCACGCCATGTGGGATCTTCCTGGACTAGGGATCAAACCTGTGTCCCCTGCATTGGCAGGCGGATTCTTAACCACTGAACCACCAGGGAAGTCCCTCTTCACCAATTTTTAACTATTCTAGCTGAAGTCTTCTTGCTGTCATGCCACTGCATCTTCCCCAGGTAAACACGTGCTTACATCTTTTTCCTCCTTGCAGACGTTTGTCTCTCCTTAGATTTCAGTATCATTGATTATCTTGTGAATTAGCTCTCTGATACATTGACTGTTTGTCTATCTTTTTTTGTCAGTGTTGTTATAAGGATGGCGGCATCACTCTCTTTAGGCTCGGTATCTCTGAGCAGAAGCCCAAAGTACTACATCATACTGTTATTTTTTGTGCTTTTCTTTGTTTTTGTAACCTTACCTGATTACTTCAAGAGTTAAAATTGAATTTTAAATCTTATTTTTATACAGTCAGCACCAAGCATAAGAGGAGGTGTATGTAACCCTCAACAAATGTTTGATTCATCAAACTGAAGTAAAAGTCAGAGAGGCATATAGTTACATAATTCAGGATAGAATCTTAAACTACTCTTGGCATTGGACTCAATTTTTTTTGTTTGTTTTTCAATAGTATTGGATTTTATTCTCCTATGGTGGCACTGGCTATATCTTTCCTAATCAGACTTATATATGGAATGGTCATTGAATGCCTTTGAAGGACCCTGCCTATTATAGAAAGCATCGTTCTGGAAAAGCCAAGTATGATGAAAGTCTGGTAAAAGATGACTTTATGTAGTTACATTGAATTCTGCTTTTATCAACTATGGTAGCTGTTTTGACTAATATTAGAATCATCTGAGGAGCTATTAAAACTTTGGCTTGGGCTTCCCTGGTGGCGCAGTGGTTGAGAATCTGCCTGCTAATGCAGGGGACACGGGTTCGAGCCCTGGTCTGGGAAGATCCCACATGCCGCGGAGCAGCTGGGCCCGTGAGCCACAATTACTGAGCCTGCGCGTCTGGAGCCTGTGCTCCGCAACAAGAGAGGCCGCGATAGGGAGAGGCCCGCGCACTGCGATGAAGAGTGGTCCCCACTTGCCACAACTAGAGAAAGCCCTCGCACAGAAACGAAGACCCAACACAGCCATAAATAAATAAATAAATATTTAAAAAAAAAAAAAAAAAAAAAAAAAAAAAAACTTTGGCTTGACTCAACCCCAAAAATTAAATTAGAAACTTTGGGTGTGGGCAATTGTATTCTTGAAACTCCTCTATGTGATTCTAACCTGTAGTTAGGAAGGATAACCATTGTACTAGTTTGTCTGTATACTAGAAATCAATATCATGTGTACATTTAATTTTCATAAGTGCAATCCACCGAAATATGGATGGCTAAAATGAAAAAGTTAACCAATAGTCAAAAATGAATTATTCAATATGATTTTTCAGTCACTGATAAGGTATTTATCAAAAAATCTTCTGTAAGCTGTCTTCAACACATAATACTATTAGGTTAACCTATCTCCTAAAGGAACTACTTAGTTGCAAGACCTCTGACTTTATCTGCATTAATTTAGAACAAGGGAGAGATGGAACAGTCAATAAGTGTAGATGAGATGTGAAATTAGTCTCAGTAATGTCATTCTGCTATCTGGTTCCCCAGAGAGGACCTACACAATATTACTCCCACTATCACATAGGTTATTTAGTTCCAGTGACATTTTCTAAGTTTCTATATTAGTTAGGGTAGGTTAATTTGTCCTGTGGCAACAAACCAATCTAAAATCTCAGTGAACTAATGCTAACAAAAATTTCTCATTCCTACAAAGCCTGCTGCACATCTACAGGATTTTCTAACATAACTGTCTTCTATACTTACACAGTCAGATATCCAAATTTCTAGGGTGCCATCAGCCTATTGCTGAACTATTATATACCCATGGCCTATGCATTTGCTATGGCAGAGATTTATGCATGGAATTTCTGTTCCCTCAACCCAGAAGCGGTCCATATGCATTCTGCTTATTGCCCATAATGCAAGGAATAGGAGAAATAGTTATTGTATGATACTAATAATTTCTTCCCCAAAGATAATAGATTATTTATTTCCAGGTTTCTAATTTATCTGTCAGTTAATTTTTTTTGTTCGCAGTTGGGAATTTCTCTAATAATCAGCCTGCATTGAATTTATGTAATTCCATTTATCTGATGTTTAGGCTCTGTGTCTTATAAATCAAACTTCCATTTGATTACTGCTTCAAATAAAATGAATGTTTGGTATTAAAACACTCATACTGAGGTCATACTAAGGTATATTAAAAGATAAAATGGAATAATCCACAAAATAAACTAGTTACCACATCCTCCTTTATACATATTTAAGCCCAGATCAAATCACAGACTATGGCAATGTGAATCAGTGGCTAATTATAGGATTAATTTCCAGATTCTTGTTACTAGTCTCTTCTTTTTCCTAAGGTCTTCAACACAAATACTCACAAAGCTTGTGGAAAGGCTCTGCTGGTTATCAACACTGAAAAATTTAACTTACTTCTCCATTGTGATAAAAGGTGAAATATAGAATTTAAATTTTACAATAATAATCCTAATTTCTCATGAGTGCTTCTTTTAAAAAAAGTTACATTTTTAAAGAAATACTAATCTTTTCTAAATACTGTGGATTTAACAAATACCATCATCTAAAGCTCTGCAGTGTTTATATACAATGTCTATTGTACAGTAAAAAGTACTTAATTACAAAACATAATACCACATGACCAAAAATCAAGCTAAAAAATAAATAGAAACATACTTATTGATAGTGGAGTAAGATGACCAAGAATTAATATGTCACAAAAATAGAATGTGAAAGTGTAGAAAATAGCTTAAAATATAGACAATTATACCAGAGATTTCAAATTTATATAAAACAATCAAATAAAGACTATGGAACTGAGTAATGCAACTTATGAAATTAAGAACTTATTACATGGATTTAAATAGTAGGTTAGACACAACAAAAGACAGAATAAGTAAAGTGAAAGACATATCAATGAATAATTCCTAAATTGAAGCAAAATAGGTAAAAGAAAAAACATAAAAGACTACTAGGGATAGAGTAAATAGCCTAATACAGATGTAACTGTAGTTTGAGAAAGAAGAAGAAAAGGAAGATATGCTGCATCAACCATATTTGAAGAAATAATGCTAACAAAATAAATATACCAGCTCATTGATTCACAAAGCTATAAGAACCCCAACCATAAGCAAATGAAAAACACTACCGAAAGGCACAACATAGCAAAACTACTGAAAACAAAACCAAACAAAAACCAAAGGCATACTCAAAACCTTCCTGAAAACAAGACACATTATCCTCTGAAAATAATCAGAAGACTGACAGCCAAAAATTATGAAAATCAGAAAACAGTGGAATAAGACCTCTGTAAAAATGAAATAAAATAATCACTTACTTAGAATTTAATGCCAAAAAGAGAGCTTTATGAAGTAAGGTGAAATAAAAACTTATTCAGACCAAAACTAACCAACCAACCAACCAACCAACCAACTAACCAAAGTTCTGAGAGAATGCATCAGCAGCTGACTTTCACTAACAGATAAACAGAAGGAATTTCTTCAGACAAAAGGAAAATAAACACAGAAATATAGGAAAGAATGAAAACCAACAGATAGAATAAATATGAGTTAATGTAAATAAAGATTTTCATAAACACAATAATTGTAATGTTTATGGATAAAATGTATAGACTAAAAACATTAACTGTGCAAACTGTGGTAAGATGTAACTGTAATAAAGTGTTCTAAGTTTTTAGTATTTTCAGAGACATTTTAAAATTATTAAATTGTGTATGACTACAATAAGTCATGATACATGTTTTAGTCTCTAAAATATTTAAAAATGTAACTACTCAATAAATATTAAATTAATGTAAAATTAGTAAAAAGGAAAATGGAATAACAATATATACTCAATTACTCCAAAACACAGAAAATAAGAGAGGAGAAAAAAACAAAAATAGAAATACAGTAGGTATAAATTCAAATATATACTTTTTTACATATACTATTATTGTGAACTGGATAAAAAAAAGTGTGTGTTGTTTCTCATAGCACATTTTAAATATGAGTATGCCAAATGTTTGAAAATGAAGATTTTAAAAATATACTAGGAAAACAGTAATCAAAGAAAATTGGTATAGCTATACTAATATCAGATAACATAATGTCAGAACTACTAGAGATAAAGATGGACATTTCACAATAATAAAGAAGTCAACCATTCAGGTAGATATGGTGATGATTATAAAAGTGTGCCTCTGATAGTTTAATATAGGTAAGCAATATTTGACATAAATAAATGAAATGAAAAAAGTAGTCACATCTATAATCATTATGGGAGATATTAAATCACATATTCCACAAACCTATACAAGCAAACAAAAATGCAGTAAGGTTAGAGAAAATAGAAAAAGCACAATTAAAAATATGTATTAACAACCATGTAAAAACCTATCCAAAAGAGACAAAAACATGTTTATTTCATAAGTGCTTTAGATACATATTTTATACATATTTTGGATCAAAAGTATATCTAAACAAAATCAATGGATGAGATTGTAAAGTATATATAGACAAAATTCACGATATTTTCTGACTGTAGAAAAATAAATAACAAAAAGATAATTAGAAAGTCTTGGGCTTCCCTGGTGGTGCAGTGGTTAAGAATCCGCCTGCCAATGCAGGGGACACGGGTTCGAGCCCTGGTCCAGGAAGATCCCACATGCCGCAGAGCAACTAAGCCCGTGTGCCACAACTACTGAGCCTGCGCTCTAGAGCCCGTGAGCCACAACTACTGAGCCTGCATGCCACAACTATTGAAGTCCGCGTGCCTAGAGCACATGCTCTGCAACAAGAGAAGCCACCGCAATGAGAAGACCACGCACTACAGAGAAGAGTAGCCCCCGCTCTCAGCAGCTAGAGAAAGACCGCACAGCTACGAAGACCCAGCACAGCCAAAAATAAATAAATAAAAATAAATAAATTTATAAAAAACAAAACAATCCTTAAAAAAAAGAACGTCTCCAACTGTTAGAAATTAAGCAACATACTTTCAAACAACACATGGGTCAAATAAAAAATTACAATAGAAATCAGAAAATATTTTAAACAGAAAGAAAATGAAAACACAGCATATGAACCTTTGTGGAAAATAGCAAAAACAATGCCTAGAGGGGAATTCATAGCCTTAACTAGATATATTAGAAAAGAACAAAGACTGAAAATCTATAATCTAAGCATCCATCCCAAGATGCTGGGAAATGTATAGTAAAGCATACAAAGTAAATAGAAAAAAATAATTAAGATAAGAGAACTCAATGAAAGATAAATACACACAGAGGAATACATTAACACAAGAGGTGGTTCTTTGAAAATATGGATGATACTAATCAAATGCTAGCAAGACTTATCAAGGAAAAAAATGAATAATTTACAAGTTACAAATATCAGATTAAAAAGTCATATCACTCTGGACCCTACACGTATGAAAGTGAAAATAAAAATATATTATTAACTCTTTACACCATACATTTGACAATTTTTGAGAAGAAAAAAAATCCTTGAAAAGCATATTCCAAGACTGATACAATAAGTAAAAGGAATATGAATAGTGCTACAACTATTAAGAAAAACACAATCCATTATTTAAATCCTCAGAAAGAAGACTGCTTCACCAAAAATTTATTTCAAATATTGAAGAAAGATATTAAGCAAAACTTTTAACAGTAGTCCAGATTGTGGTGTGTGTGTGTGTGTGTGTGTGCGTGTGTGTGTGTGTGCATGTGTGTATGTACAGCAGTCATTTTATGACATCTGCAAACCCTGATACCAAAATCTGACCAGGAAGATTTAATTTTTTTCTTAAGTAATTCTCCAATTTTTTAATCTTTTTACTTGAATATTTTAATCATAATTATTTCAAAGTCTTTATTAGTTAAGTTCATTATCTAGATCATCTGTGGGTGGTCTATAGGGATGATGTAAATATTCTCTTGATTTTTATCTTCATTTCCTTACTCTTGGTATTTCTAGGGTGGTTTTTGTTTTTTTTGTATGTCTGTCTCTTGGTTGTTTTGTTTTGTTTCTAGCCATGTTGTATTAAAAAAATTGTAGAAGCTCTAGGTTACACAGTCTCTCCCCAGAGGGACACACCTTTTCCTTTCGTAGGTAGACAGAGTGGCAAGCAAATCAATTTAATCCTATCTCGGATGGAGTTTAGTGGAGGCAGGGTTGAAGTTTTAGGAAGGCTCAGTCTACTTCTCACTCCAATCTTTGGGACTTAGATTCCAAAGTTTCCAATTTAGAGTTTAGTGGACTCTCCAGGACTGTTTCTCTGGAACATTCAGACTCTATCTCACCACTACCAGGGTACTTTGGCAAACACTTCTCTGCTTCTCAGAATGTTCCAGCTGAAACTGTGCCTGCTACTCCACCCAAATTCAGAATCTGTCTATTGTCTTGAAAGAGAAATTGACACTATGTCTGAAGCCACTCAAGTCTCCAAAGTTGTCTCTTTAGCCCGGGTGTCAGTATAGCCCATGAACCTAATCCAGCCTATTGATTTTTCTGTAGCCTATGAGCTAAGAATGGTGTTTACATTTTAAATGGTTGGAAAAATCAAAGAAGAACAATATTTCATGAGATGTGAAATTAAACAAAATTAAAATTTCAATGTCCATAGTGTTTTGGAACACGGACACACCCATTCATACATATTATCTAGTTTTACTTTGGCTGCAATGGCAGAATTGAGTATTAGCCACAGAGAAAATATTTACTCTCTGGCCCTTGACAGAAAAAAAAAAAAAAATTATCATCCCCTACTCTAGTCTATAAAACCTCCAAAAGTTCTGAAAGTTTCTGTGTCCCCTAGCAGTGGCCTTCTGTCCAGGCAAAGCCCAGATTCTCATTGAAAGCCTACAAGAAAAAAATTTGGTTTCAGATTATAAATTTATCACTCGTAGTTCTCTCACTCCAAAATCTCTACCCCTCAAGGGCTTTTTCCTTCAAACGTGCTCTGATTTTTTTAACTATATATATATATTTCTTTTTTCCTCTTTTATCTACCTTTTGCTATTTTATCTGGTTTTTCTTGACAGGAGCAATCATATATAAAAATCTCCTCCATTCTATTTGCAAATGGAAGACAACCATTAATTTTAAGAGCTGGGTTATTGCCATATTTCATTTTGCTTATTATAAGAGGTATCCAGGGGAAAATAAAGGCAAAAGTTGAAAATATCTGGGTCATTGAAGAGTTTCTGGTTTGAAAGGAGGCAACAGATCTCCCAGTTCAATCTCTTATTTTGCAGGTTAATAAATCATGGCTTAGAGAGAAATGTGAGAAGTTTGTCAGGATCTACCCTTAGATTTTAGTAGTCAGGAGTTGAGTCCTAAACCTCTGGATCTTGGAAACTTTACTCTGTTGTCCTCTGTGTGACCTTCACTGTACACGCACATATGTGTATATAAGTTTAGTTGAAGTGGTAGGCTGAGTCTGAGTGTGTGTGTGTGTGTGTGTACACGTACCTTTCAAGATCTATGTATATTTGTGTTACTGACACAATTAGATAATGCTCTGACATTTGAAGTTATTGAAAATTATCTTTGAACTCTTTGTCCTGTGTTGTTCCCAAGAGAGAATACTGCCTTCCTATCTTGTTTGGTAAAAATGAAATTACTGAGGATGTTTTCAGTTCAACTTAAATTTATCCAAAGTGATTTAAATATTATTTTTGAAGTAAAAGTATAAAGTGTCATTTAAAAAATAGGGTTAATGAGAAAAATGCTGACAGAATCCTAGTGCTATTGTCACTGCAGACTAGTTCTTTATTCAAGGCACCAATTAAGTACAAATTTACATTTAACTTATCAGAAAGAAATATTTGTTAAATTTTTATTCAGCTTTTGTAATTTTAAGCAGAGTTTATTCTCTAATACCAAATAATATATGCTTACACTTGCTTCTATATATTTAGCTATCTGGGTAGATGGCATATCCCATATAGAATACAGTGGAAGCACTATAATAAATATATTTCTTATTATAGAAACTGTCCAAAAGATTACACCAAGACTGAAGGATACCAAATGTATCTTATATCTAACCTTTTCATTGGCGCTAAGTAATATTTACCAAAATTATTAAGTTGGATCTATTTTAGCATCCAGGACAGAAATATCAGGCTATCATTGATAACATATTTAATAATACATTTAAATTTAGAAATTTATTCAAATTTTCAAGTTTTTCATGAAATTCTTTAGAATCAGACATTCTAGCTCTACTTTTTTTTTTTTGCTATTAAAATTTATTGCAATAGGGCAGAACTCAGGACGAGGCATAAGGAAAAAACATTTATTTTATTAGTGTTCTCCTTCCTACTGATACTAGTAATCTCTAACAAATATCTATATTTAAATAAAAGTTTTCAGGCTTAGCAAAATGTATTTTGCTTTTTTTTTTCTTTTTTTTACATATAAATGCTATGTTCAGTTTATTGATGTACCAAATTCTTAAACCATATAGGGTCTTCAGTTCATGTTGACATTGTAGATTTTTCTTTTCTATAACCTAAACCCTCAGAGATACAGGAGTTGTAAAGTCTCATCTTACCAGCAACTTACAGATA
Organism: Balaenoptera musculus; assembly: GCF_009873245.2. Classification (NCBI taxonomy): domain Eukaryota; kingdom Metazoa; phylum Chordata; class Mammalia; order Artiodactyla; family Balaenopteridae; genus Balaenoptera; species Balaenoptera musculus. Next base: position 46,772,336 of record NC_045797.1, read on the forward strand.
TTCAAATGGCTAGAGTGCAGAATTTAATCCTCAGTAGACTCATGCTGAGTTTTAATCCCTAGCAGAGAGAACTGCTCCTGCCTTTCATGTCATTATCAGGAAGGCTGTGTCAATATAATTTCACTTTTATTGAATGCCATCTATAAACTACAAGCTAGTACTGAATCCTCCTTCATCAAAGCCTAACGTGTTCATCTATGTGAGGTATAGGTTTCCTAAGATACACCTGTTCAACCTGAGATACAGTTTCCCTAAGCATAAGAGATGACCATGAAACAAGAATTCACAATTCTTTATAAAGTATCTTAGTCAATGCTGTTTTTTAAAAAATAGAAATATTCAACAAGGTTGACATTTTGGTTATTTATCCAAAAAAGGGAGAAATAAAGCAAACAAACAAAAAAACGTAATCTGGATTCTGGTTTAACTCATCACTACTCCCATTGGCAGGGGTCAAAAGGGGGTTTTGATTATTAAGAATAAACTTTCCCTCCCCTATCCTCCTTGTGTCTAATGGGGAAGATTGAAAGGGAAGGCAGAGAACTCTGTGTGCCCCTGGCAAAAACTCCCTGCTTCCCCAATCCCCACTGTCCAATGATCACAGCCTGTGGTCAAGTCTGACATCTTAGAGGGACAACAATTCATGATTCTCCATTATTTGATACTTCCACTGTATTGTTTCAATACAGTGTATTCCACCGTTCTGTTTCAATAACAGTGTAAATAATTACACTGTTATTGAAACAGAACATCTCACTGATATTTGGATTTTTTAACAAGCTGTATAACAAAAACTTTTGAGTAGGTTAAAATATAATTTATTTCTTCAATTTTTGTAAAAGTTTGTGGAGTCCTCATGTGTCCAGTATTGGAAGAAAAAGTATCAAACTTCCTTTTTTACTGGTCTTCCTGCAACTTCAAAAGACAGGAGAAATGAAGCAGGGTACAAATATGATCCAAGATAGTCCTCAAAAGTAATATAAAATATGCACACAAGATAGATATAAATTTGGAACAAACATGTAAATTCTTAAATTTGATTGAAATTTAGTTAATTATTGCCCACAGCCATCCTTTAAATATTGATAATACAATTTTCTGTTAATATGCCTTTTTTAGTGAATCACATAGTAGCCAGCTGAGTAGGCATACAATAAACAGTCACTGAAGGATTGACTGAATCAATGAATGGATGCAAAATCATGAAGAACGAGATAAATATAAAGTACTGAAAGGGAAAGGAAGGGATTAGTAAGCGGCAAAGAAACACTTCTTGGTTTTGAAATTTTGACACATATTAAATGGTTGAGTTATACATGTATAATTCAGAAGAGGCTAGATATGCTGCGATCAAGAATAATGATCAAATTTTAGTGGCTTGAAACAATAGAGCTTTATTCCTAACTTAATGCTATCTACCCAACATGTACCTATTGTGAACTTACTGTTTCAGATGGATGAAAGGTTCATTTTGTGTGTTCCCATGATCACCGTGGAATAGGAACAACAAAGCTGTAGGATGCAGTGCCTGCTGTTAAATGCTTCAGTCCAACATTTGGTCCACATCTAGTCTGTCAAGGACTAGTCACATGGTCCCACTTAACTTTAAGGGGCTGAAAAGTACAACTATATTTGTATCAGAAAAAGAGGGAACTGTGTAACAGACAGATTGGTAATGTCTCCCATGGTGGGGAATTTTCTAAATCAGGAAAGATATGGCACAATCGAAGGCTAAGAGCCAGAATTTATTCAAAGTAGAAAACAAACAAACATAAAAAACTGCCTGCCATTTAGCCAGGCAAGATCACATGGACTATGATATTCTGAGAAGCCTCCACTTATTAATTATGAGGTTAACGGATTTGGATTTAACACAATAAATAACAGAGAACAGATCCTTACAAATAGTGAAATAAAAGGATAAAAATATCAACCATGGGGCTTCCCTGGTGGCGCAGTGGTTGAGAATCTGCCTGCCAATGCAGGGGACACGGGTTCGAGCCCTGGTCTGGGAGGATCCCACATGCCGCAGAGCAACTAGGCCCACGTGCCACAACTACTGAGCCTGCGCGTCTGGAGCCTATGCTCCGCAACAAGAGAGGCCGTGATAGCGAGAGGCCCGCGGCACCGCGATGAGGAGTGGCCCCCGCTTGCCGCAACTGGAGAGAGCCCTCGCACAGAAACGAAGGCCCAACACAGCCAAAAATAAATAAATAAATAAATAAATAAATAAATAAATAAATAAATAAATAAAATATATATCAACCATTACCATATAAGTATTAAGTACTTGATAATTCTGTCATTTTTGCTTTGGGTAATTGGAAAAAGCAGAGTTACAGTAAAAAAAGGCAAAAAACTTGTGACAATAATTCAGGTAAGAAGAAAGATTTGGACTTGGGTTTGTAATTTTGTTGAGCAAATGGAAAAAATAACAACAACAACACACATACACACAGGAGAAAATCTAGACCTTTTTATGAAGGGAGATATCCAGAACTTGATAACATATTTAATTTTAAAAGAAAAGGAGAGAATTAGAAACACAGTTTGAGATTATACATTTTAGGGATTGAGAGAGAGTGTATTCATATGTTTATACATGAGTGCAAGAGAGACAAGACAATGCATTTTTTTTAAACAAATCAAAGCGTCTGAACAACTTCACCATCAGTGAAAATCATATCAAAGTAGAAATAAAAACAAGCGAAGCTTCTCTATCTGTCTTTGAATAGCAATATGAAATTAAGAGTGAGATAATTTCCTATACACGGAAGCTATTCTGCTTTGAAATTTACTCATACACTCAGATATGTTAGAAAGGTAATGCACTCTGTAATGTGGTCTTTAAAATGCACAGTGTGACTGGCATGGTTTAAACATAACGTTTAGTTGCAATATCACCCCAAATTTTCCTAGCAGGGAGAACCAAGGCAAACCACCACTTTTGACTCCACATGTATTCCAGATACAGAAAAATGGATATATTGGCTTCTTTTGTGCTCTCCTTGCTGCATGTCTTTACGAGCAGTAAAACTGTGTGGATGGAGATTTCAGCTCACAGAGAGGCTTCCAGAGGAAAGCGGCAGGAGTTAGCAACTCACAGGGCAACCTGGATTGCAAATGGAACCCAGCAGTCATCATGCTGAAGAGGGTGGATGTAGATTAGAAGGTAGGATGTAGTTATTTTAAGGAGTAAACTCCAAGTGTCTGAACTCCCATGAGGGAAACAGAAAGCCTATGAATAGTGGGCATTCTAGGAAAGATAAATTTGGCTTTTCAAATAGTTGTTCTTCAAAAGGTTATTGATAGGTTTCCAAGACTTAATAAGGAGTTATTTTACAGTTTTCTATCACTGTAACTGTTATGATCTTCAACAAATCACTTACTCTCTCTGTGCCTCAGATTCTTTCTCTGCAAAATGGAGATAATGTCTAAAGATCAGAGAGTAAGTCAGCAGATCACATGAGGTCCCTCCTCACTTTAGGTTGTATAGTTCTATGATTCACAAAGGCCTCTATGTGGTGCACAAAGGCCAGTAACTATAATGATTCTCCCTTATAATTCTGTTAAAATAGTGGCCAGCTACCTCCTACCTGTATGTTTAACACCATTCTGGATTCTCAGCTAGCCCTGCAATTTAAGAAATCCTTGATCAGTAATGGCTAGGAATTAAGTACCTATCTCTTACGGTGTTATGAGAATTGAATGTATTAATGGATTAAAGTTCTTAACCCACTGCTTGACACAGAGTAACTATTCAGTAAGTATTAGTGTTGGTGGGTGTACTGATAGTCATCATTCAAAGGGTCTTTGCGCTAATGGTGTTATCAGCCTTTCTGCTGATCCACTCCAATGTAATACACTAATTCTCTGATACCAGTAATAAGTGCCATAGATTTCTTGTGACCAAGTTCCTACTGTGCATTATTATTCTATATCTTGATTTTCTTTTTTCCCTTGGTCTCATTTCTTGTGCTTGATCCTAAGTTTGACTCACCAGTTCTTCTAGGAAAAAAAGATCTATGCAAGAGCTCTAAGGAGTGTGGTGTGGTAGGATTCTTGATTTCTGCTTTGACCTTCTTGATGAGGGTGATCACCTGGACTTCTACTGCCTTCAGTTTGTAACCCCATGTTCTGCTGTACCCTCTGTTGCCTCCAGGGCACCATCAATCTCGCTACACCTGGCTAGTTCTTATGGTCTCCAGTGAAGCTGATAATAGATCACACTTTCTTCCTAATTTTTGAAAAATTTAGAAGAGAAGAGATAAGAGAAGTCAGAATACCACCTTTTATACGGTTGATGTTGGAGAGTGTGGGTTTCAGTAAGAGACAAATGAACTTCCTAACATAGAACCTCAGAATTAAGCAAGACCAGATGGGTATAGCTGACTCTGGAGGAAATGAGATTGAAGAGGAAAACAATGAGGGGCTGAGCCCCGGATGCCCCAAAAGTGTCAGTAGACAGAGATTAGAAATGATCTTATAGGGAAATGTCCCTCCTTGGGGAAACTAGAAGTGGCTCTCTCATGATTGTCTGTACTTTCCTCTGTGAAGGGTGATCTCTAAACCTTGGCCATGTTTGGACTAAATCCTTTAATAGTTATTAAGACTCTCTATATTTTATTTGGGGTAGCAGTAGGGGAGTAATGTTAAGCCCTCTATAAAGCCTTTACTTTTTATGGAGTCCTATACTAGGGTAAATGGAATACAAGTTTGTGCTCATAATATAAATTTAGCAAACATAATAATTGGTGTTAATTAAAAAGAGACTCTGGAGAGAGATGCTGAAAGCGCAACATTCTCCCTTAAGACAAAATAAAAGACATTTATTTTTTTTAAAAAATAGGCTTATATGAGTTTGTATGTAAACGCAGGAGATAAAGAAAATAATTTTCTGGGTAATGGGCATTAATTTACTATTTGTCAGATTTCCCTATGTTATGATCACCTCCTTTAAAATGTAACCCAGGGTATCACTTATGCTGCGTATTTTTCACAGTGCTATGTCCTCTAAGAACTTCTCTTTTTCATTGTATAAGATAGTGCCCTGGTCATCATCAAGCACTTTCAGGATATGAATTCATTAAAATATTTTAATAAGGATGAATAATATTTCATTTTGAAGTGTGTTCTAAGGGTTCCATAGGGACTGGTAGCAAACAATAAATTAACAGAAAAGGAACTTAACATAACGTCAAGCAGTAAAACAATGCAAATAAATTACATTGGTTTCATCTTTAGTAATTATGAATTAGAAAAATAGAATAGGAAACCTGTCAGGACTTGCTTTTCTTTCTTGTGGTGGTGGTGGTGGTGGTGTGTGTGTGTGTGTGTGTGTCTCACTTGAAAAAGGTGAAGGTGAACTCTGTTCCTGCAACTATATTCTTTTATGCACATTTACAGGCATTCCAATGTTCCAGAGATGTTTCAGAGGCATACAGGACTCTTGCTGACCTACAGCAATAATAATAGGTAGCCTTCACTGGGCGCTTGCCCTAAGAAAAACATGTGCTAAGCAGTTTGCATTTAATCTTTCAGCTATTCTATAACATAGGTACTATTATTATCCCCCCTTTATAAAATAACTTAAAAAAATAAGCTTAAAGAGGTTAGGTATCTTTTCAAGAACACACCACCAGAAAGAGTCAAAGATAGGATTTTCAACTCTTGTTTGTCAGGCTCCTTAGCCATCCTCTAAGCCAGTGGATTCCAAATTATTCACCAGGGCATAAGTAAATACATACACTAAGGAGTGGATAGAAAACATTAAGAAACATACTTTTTAATTTATCTTATCCTTTAAATTTTTATTTTTGTGTACGTTTTAGAAAACAAACGACATATTAGTAGTGTTATATACAGATATTTATAAAGTATATACATAAATTTTGTGTTTAAGCTCAATTTTTGTTATATTTTTATTTTATTGATATGGATATATGATAAATGTTACAAGGAGAGTGGCTCTAAATGATCAGGTGTATTTGCAGGAGTAACAGAATAAGTATTTGAGGTCTACCTTATCTCTTTCTTTTTTTTTTAACATCTTTATTGTAGTATAATTGCTTTACAATGGTTTGTTTCTGCTTTATAACAAAGTGAATCAGCTATACATATACATATATCCCCATACCTCCTCCCTCTTGCATTTCCCTCCCACCCTCCCTATCCCACCCCTCTAGGTGGTCACAAAGCACCAAGCTGATCTCCCTGTGCCATGTGGCTGCTTCCCACTAGATATCTATTTTACATCTGGTAGTGTATATATGTCCATGCCACTCTCACTTCGTCCCAGCTTACTCTACGCACTCCCTGTGTCCTCAAGTCCATTCTCTACATCTGCGTCTTTATTCCTGTCCTGCCCCTAGGTTCTTCAGAAACATATTTTTTCTTTTTTTTAGATTCCATATATATGTGTTAGCATACGGTATTTGTTTTTCTCTTTCTGACTTACTTCAACTCTGTATGACAGACCCTAGGTCCATCGAGCTCACTACAAATAACTCAATTTCATTTGTTTTTATGACTGAGTAATATTCCATTGTATATATGTGCCACATCTTCTTTATCCATTCATCTGTTGATGGACACTTAGGTTGCTTCCATGTCCTGGCTATTGTAAACAGAGCTACAATGAACATTGTGGCACATGACTCTTTTTGAATTATGGTTTTCTCAGGGTATATGCCCAGTAGTGGGATTGCTGGGTCGTATGGTAATTCTATTTTTAGTTTTTTAAGGAACCTCCATACTGTACTCCATAGTGGCTGTATCAATTTACATTCCCACCAACAGTGCAAGAGGGTTCCCTTTTCACCACACCCTCTCCAGCATTTATTCTTTGTAGATTTTTTGATGATGGCCATTCTGACTGGTGTGAGGGGATACCTCATTGTAGTTTTGACTTGCAATTCTCTAATGATTAGTGATGTTGAGCATTTTTTCATGCGTTTGTTAGCAATCTGTATGTCTTCTTTGGAGAAATGTCTATTTAGGTCTTCTGCCCATTTTTGGATAGGGTTGTTTGTTTTTTTGTTATTGAGCTGCATGAGCTGCTTGTAAATTTTGGAGATTAATCCCTTGTCAGTTGCTTCATTTGCAAATATCTTCTCCCATTCTAAGGGGTGTCTTTTCGTCTTGCTTATGGTTTCCTTTGCTGTGCAAAAGCTTTTAAGTTTCATTAGGTCCCATTTGTTTATTTTTGTCTTTATTTCCATTTCTCTAGGAGGTGGGTCAAAAGGAACTTGCTGTGATTTAAGTCCTAGAGTGTTCTGCCTATGTTTATCTCTAAGAGTTTTATAGTGTCTGGACTTATATTTAGGTCTTTGATCCATTTTGAGTTTATTTTTGTGTATGGTGTTAGGGAGTGTTCTAATTTCATTCTTTTACATGTAGCTGTTCAGTTTTCCCAGCACCACTTATTGAAGAGGCTGTCTTTTCTCCATGGTGTATTCTTGCCTCCTTTATCAAAAATAAGGTAACCATATGTGCATGGGTTTATCTCTGGGCTTTTTATCCTGTTCCATTGATCTATATTTCTGTTTTTGTGCCAGTACCATACTGTCTTGATTACTGTAGCTTTGTAGAATAGTCTGAAGTCCAGAAGCCTGATTCCTCCAGCTTCGTTTTTCTTTCTTGGGGTTGTTTTGGCTATTCAGGGTCTTTTGTGTTTCCATACAAATTGTGGAGTTTTTTGTTCTAGTTCTGTGAAAAATGCCATTGGTAGTTTGATAGGGATTGCACTGAACCTGTAGATTGCTTTGGGTATTATAGTCATTTTCATAATGTTGATCCTTCCAATCCAAGAACATGATATATCTCTCCATCTGTTTGTATCATCTTTAATTTCTTTCACCAGTGTCTTATAGTTTTCTGCATACAGGTCTTTTTCTCCTTAGGTAGGTTTATTCCTAGGTATTGCATTCTTTTTGTTGCAATGGTAAATGGGAGTGTTTCCTTAAATTCTCCGTCAGATGATCAAATGAGCTTTATCCCAGGAATGCAAGGATTCTTCAATATATGCAAATCAATCAATGTGATAAACCATAGTAACAAATTGAAGGAGAAAAACCATATGATCATCTCAATAGATGCAGAAAAACTTTCAACAAAATTCAACACCCATTTATGATAAAAACCCTCCAGAAAGTAGGCATAGAGGGAACTTACCTCAACATACTAAAGGCCATATATGACAAACCCACAGCCCACATTGTGTTCAATGGTGAAAAACTGAAACCATTTCCTCTAAGATCAGGAACAAGACAAGGTTGTCTACTCTCATTACTATTATTCAACATAGTTTTGGAAGTTTTATCCACAGCAATCAGAGAAGAATAAGAAATAAAAGGAATCCAAATTGGAAAAGAAGAAGTAAAGCTGTCACTCTTTGCAGATGACATGGTACTATACATAGAGAATCCTAAAGATACTACCAGAAAACTAGTAGAGCTAATCAATCAATTTGGTAAAGTAGCAGGATACAAAATTAATGCACAGAAATCTCTTGCATTCCTATACACTAATGATGAAATACCCTACCTCTTTCTGACATCCTCACTCACTCATTCACTTTCACTTCTCCTCATCGTCATTCACTTTCTGACACCCTCACTTCCTTAATCTCTAGGCAGCCAGTATCCTCATGCTATGTGCCAGACATCTACATATGACTTTGGTCTCCCATAACAGCCTCCCTTCAAGTTCAGGTTTTCCCCTCTTGCACTATCTCCTCTAACTCAATCATTAGGCTTGCCCTTCTCTCAATGCTGCTGCCTGGATCTCAGTGTAAAACAAACAAATGATTCATTAATGTGATCACATAGATTACTGAAAAGTAATGACATGACTTCTCTAGGATATCTATATTTAAAGGTGAGGTCTTTCACATCAAATAAAACTTTTAAAATGAAGAGTGGAGGGAAAATTCATTCTTTATCCTTATATCTTTTACCCAAAGATATGGATTATCAATTACTTGGAATATGTCAAGGACTTTAGGAATGCATGTTTTTGAGTGTTTTTTTCACTTTGCAACATTGGTGAAATTCTACAAAGCACACATTTTTAACATGACATTAAATTTATTTTTCCTTTAAACGAGGGGTTATCCTGGATGCTGTCTTCCCTCTTATCCACCTTTTCTCAAATGACTAACTTTTATACTTTGCATGTGAAATTTGATAATTTCTGTGTGAAACATAATAATGTATTTAACATAAAAAATTTCAAACTTGCCACAGAATCAATGAAGAATATTCTTAGCCATATCTTTTGCATGGCAGGAATTAGCTTCCAATCATTAAGAGTCTTAGAAAAAAAGACCTACAATCTCTTTGAAATAGTGATGCTATATCAGTTTATATTAGTTGTGAAAATGATCACCAGCTGAAATGAAAACAACAGCTAGATATTTGATATATTTTGGTTCTTGTGAGTCCTCTTTACTTAGAAATCCACCTCTCTGGAGGCATATTGAAGATACACCAGTCAAGGCAAAATTTTTCTACCTTGTCTATGGAGGAAGAGAGCAGAAGAAAACAATGGACACTATGAAAAAAGTTTATAAAGAATGTGAGTGGATTCAGTTTAGATCTGGCAGGAATGTTAGATTATGTGCAAACTTTGATTTCAATGTAATTCTACTTATTTTCTTTATGGAAGAGGAACATGTTCACTGCCATGCTTTCAGATGGCATCAGTGTTACCCTGATTCATCTCAGCAAGCACTTTATCCCAGCACTCTAGATAGCATAGACAGAGGAGGCTCAAAGAACTCACAAAACATTCCCACATGAGGCTGTCCTCGATCCAAAAAGTCTATACTGTGGTATGTCAGAAAGTTAGACTATAGAGTCAAGCATAGAAATTAACACCTAGTCTTGGGATGAAAGCAACACAGAAGTTGAGATGTTGAATATTGTGCATTAAGTACACATAATGAATATGTGGTGAATTACACTAGAAACCTATTTCAAAATTCAACTGATGTATCAAGGTTTGTCTGTATGAAAATATAAACTACATTAATCCTGTAGGTACATTAAAGCTATTTCATCTTTTCTTCCTCTACTTCTTCAAAAAGATCAAGTTATTCTCTCAACAGACTGAAAGCATAGAAACTTTATTCTGACATTTTCATATTTTTATTACTTTAAAACTTAAAACATTGATATTTAAGTCTATTAATTTTATGACTTAAAAGAGATAGACAAATTTTAACTAACTTCAGTTCTTTACAGAATAATTCCTCCTTTTTGATATATCATTTATCATTAAAAGAACAGTTTGGATGTGTGTGTTTGTATGTATTACATGTTCTGCTAGATAAATTGGAGTTGAAGAAAAAATCTTTCTGTAGCCAGTCTAACAAAAATGGATTTTTTCTGTATTTATTTACTGAATGAGAGGTTAATTATCTCCATTTTCACATGCTGCAATTTAATTTATTAAATTCTGTGTTGAGCACAAGTTTGTAGCCACATTATTTTATACTATCATCCTGTTTGTTGCAACTTTTTCCTGCCACTAAATATATTATATGCAAAAGAAGAGTGATCCTCCTCCTAATTTATTGATGTGTTGTTGGTACAGGACACATAAATAAAAAACAAACTTTGAAAATACAGGAACACATTGGAAGAATACTGAAGAACCAATTGTAAATGGAAATCATCAGAACTTGTTATTGGGATGAACATTATTTTTTTATAAAAATTTGTTTTTATTTATTAAATTTGCATGTGAATCAGATTTATAAAATTAGACTTTATATAAGAGAATAAAGAGAGTGCAAGCAACACTATAACTTCAGAACATAAGTTATTCTATACTTTTGATTTTGAAATAAACCCATGAACCCATTTCATATAGACTCAGATTTAAATGTTACGACAGAAAGCTTAAAAAGTTTTTCACTCAAGAAAATGAAATCATTAAAATGCATTTTCCCAAAGTAAGAGACAGAACTGGTTTACAGTAGACATTTTAAGATGGGTTTCCTTTTTGTGGTCTTCTGCCTCGGGGAAAAAATGGAATAGCTAGAATCTAAAGGTAAAGGTTCTTCAGACCTTTATAAAATTAATCTCTACCAATTAAAGGCAAACCTGCCATATTATCTCAATGGGAGGTAGTAATATATTTACTTTTATAAACCAGTAAAGAACACTACTGATCTTTTATGAATTTAAGTTAGTTTACTTAAAATGATAGTTTCTTTACTATTAGTGAATGAATATTGATACATTATTATTAAATAAGTCCGTACTTGATTCAGGTTTCCTTTATTTTTACTTAATGTTCTTTTCCTGACATTTATGTTTAGTTGTCTTGTCTCTTTAGACTCCTCAAGGCTGTCACAGTTTCTCAGACTTTTTTGTTTTTGATGACCTTGACTGTTTTGAGAAGTACTGGTCAGATATTCTATATAAGAGCCCTCTATTGGAATTTGTCTGATGTTTTTCTCGTGATTAGACTGAGTTTATCACTTTTTGAGAAGACGACCAAAAAGCTAAAGTACCATTTTCATTACATCATATTAAGGGTGCATACTATTAAACATGATTTTTTACTGCTAATGATGACCCTGATCATCTTGTTGAAGTAATGCTTTTCAGGTGTCTCCATCATAAAGTTATTCTCTTTTTATCCTCCTTCCATACTGTACTCTTTAGAAGGAAGCTGCAATGCCCAAAGCATACTTAAGGACAGGGAAGTCATACTCTTCTTCCTTTAGGTTAGAATAGCTGCACAAATTATTTGGAATACTTCTACATGGCATATTTGTCTCTTCTCTCAGGTTTATTTATTTATTCAGTTATTTGTTTATATCAATATGGACTCATGGACATTTGTTTTATGCCTTGGTATACAATCCAAATAATCCAATACTACTTTATTTATTGTTGTTTCAACTTTTTCTGGTTTTGTCTATTGAGAGTTCTTTCAGATAGCTCCTGTGTCCCTTTGACTTTCACCCATTGATGTGTTTTATTATTATTTTTGAGTATTTTCTTACTTTCTAGCACTATAATATCTTTGACGTTCATATTATATAATTTGTACCCCAGTCTTAGAATCAGTCATTTCTCCAAGAATTTTTTTTTTTTTATTACTTCATGTCTTTTATTAACCAATATACAATTACTTGTCTATGGTTTGTTGAAACAATAGGTCAGACAATATTTGACGCAATAATGTCTGTCAAAGTGGCTGGCCATAAAAACTCCAGCACTACATTCATCTGAAGGGCACACCTGACGAAGGCAACTGATTTTACCATTCTCATCCACCTTATAGTACTTCAGGACAGCCAGCTTAACATTCTTTCTCTTATGCCTGTTCTTCTTGGGAGTGGTGTAAGACTTCTTCCTTTTCTTAGCACCACCATGAAGTCTCACTACAAGATGAAGAGTAGACTCCTTTTGAATGTTGTAGTCAGACAAAGTACGTCCATCTTCCAGTTGCTTGCCAGCAAAGATCAGTCTTTGCTGGTCAGGAGGAATTCCTTCCTTGTCCTGGCTCTTGGCCTTTACATTTTTCTATTGCATCCGAGGGTTCAACCTCGAGAGTGATGGCCATCCCTGTCAGGGTCGTCAAGAAAATCTGCGTATTGGTGGAGCTGCCACCACAGATGGTGGATCCGAAAGGGAAGTTCTTTTTTTAAATTGGAGAATGGCATTAAAAATCAAACACTGGATGCTAGATGTGCTTGTTGTTGCTGGGTTTTCTTTGCTGTTAGGCCATTTTCACTGACAAAGCAAGGAAGTACATGTGTGTTTACTAGCCCATGTATATACATGTATCCATAAATATTTTTATATGTAACTATCTGTATCTATATTAAGCTAAATATGAGTTTACACTGATGTCTCCAACTCTAATCTATTACCATATGGATGATTCTTGCCTCTTCTCCTTGTTTATTTGTAAGTTCTCATTTGTACAAGTAACCTGGCTCCTACCACGTGCCATCTATTTACTTAATTGTTTGAATTCCAGTATATATATATAGCAGTATCAGAACTGTTAACCCATATCCCACTGGAAAAAACTTCACCAACTAAAGAACAGTACTTGTGTGCAATTCCTTTTACCTTTAGTCTCACAGATCTCACTCATTTCCAGTTACTTAGGTCGGTGCCTTTTCTCCCCATTCCCTTCAGTAAAGTTGTTTCATATATTTGTAATACAGTTACATTGTTTGTCATACTCTGAATTTTTCCTGGGATTTACCCAACCTCCTAAATATTTTTTAATTGCATTCATTAAACTTCACTTTGCAAAGTTCTGTGGATTTTGACAAATGGATAATGTCATATAATAACATTATAGTACCATACAGAATAGTTTCACCATACTGAAACTATTTATATATATTATAAACATTTTACCACATTGAAAAAAAAATCATTGTGCGTCACCTATTCAAATCTCATGCCCTTGTTTTGAACTCTCAGCATCACTCATCTTTTTATTCTATAGTTTTGCCTTTTCCAGAATGTCATTTAGTTGGAAACACACAATATATACCATTTTGCATATTGACTGCTGACACTTAGCAATACGCATTTTAGGTTCATCCATGTCATTTTGTGGCTTGATAGCTCATTTCTTTTTGCTGATGAAAAATTGTCCATTGTATGGCTATACCACAGTTTGTTTATCTATTCACCTGTTAAAGGACATCTTGGTTCCTTCCAGGTTTGGCTATTGTGAATGAGGCAGCTATAAGCATAAGCTACAGGGTTTTGTGTGGACATGAGTTTTAGAACAGTTTAAATACCCAGAAGTGTGACTGCTGGATCATATAGCAAGATGATGTCTAACTTTGCAAGAAACTACCAAACTCTCTTCGAGTGGCCATACATTTTGTACCCCTACCAGCAATGAATAAGAGTTTCTCTTGCTCCACAACCTCACCATCAACTATTATTATCGTTTTTTTGGATTTTAACCATTCTAATAGGTATGTACTGGGATCTTATTGTTGCCTTTTTTTTAATTGGAGTATAGTTGCTTTACAATATTGTGTTAGTCTATACTGTACAGCAAAGTGAATCAGCTAGACGTATACATACATCCCCTCTTTTTTGGATTTCCTTCTCATTTAGGTCACTACAGAGCATTGAGTAGAGTTCCCTGTGCTATACAGAAGGTTCTCATCAGTTATCTATTTTATACATAGTATCAATAGTGTATATATGTCAATCCCAATCTCCCAATTCAGCCCACCCTCCTCCTTTCCCCCTTGGTATCCATAAGTTTGTTCTTTAAGTCTGTGTCTGGAGACATGGATGGACCTAGAGACTGTCATACAGAGTGAAATAAGTCAGAAAGAGAAAAACAAATATCGTATATTAACGCATATATGTGGAATCTGAAAAAACTGGTATAGACGATCTTATTGTTGTCTTAATTTGAGGCTTTCTAATTATAAATGATGTTGAGCCTTATTTGTCATATGCTTATTTGTCATCTGCATATCTTGTTTGGTGAGGTGTTTGTTCAAATATTGCCCATTTTTAAAGAAATGGATTGTCTATATTCTTACTGTTGAGCTTTAAGAGTTCTTTGTTTATTTTGGATAACAATCCTATATCTGATACATGTTTGTCAAAGCTTTTTTCCCCCCAGTCTGTGGCTTGTCTTTCCAGTCTCTTAACAGCATCTTTTTCAGAGAAGTTGCTATTTTAGTGAAGCCCAACTTAACAGTTTTTTCCTTCATTGATTATGCTTTTGCCTTTTACCTAAAAACTTATTGAGATACCATTCCACACGTTCACTAGGTGGCTATAATAATAATATTAGAAAAAAATGAAAAATGACAAGTAAAAATGGTGCTGCCACTGTAGAAATAGTTTGCCCATCCCTTGAAAAGTTATACACAGAATTTCATATGACCTAGCAATTTTACTTCTAAGCATAAACTCAAAAGAACTGAAAATAGGTACTGAAACAAATTCTTGTACATGAATGTTTATAGTAGCATTATTCGCAATGTCCATTAACAGATGAATGAATAAACAAAAGTGTCATATTCATACAATGGAATATTATTCAGTTAAAAAAAATGAAGTACTAATACATCCTGCAACATGGATTATTGAAAACATGATAAGTGAAAGAAGCCAAATATTAAAGATGACATATTGTATAATTCCATTTGTACAAAATATCCCAAATAGGTAAATCAGGAGAAACCAAAAGCAAATTAGTGGTTGCAGGTGAATGAGGAGTGACAGCTTAACCTCGAAAGGGTTTCCTTTTGGGGTGATTAAAATATTTTGGAACTAGATAGAAATGATGGTTGCACAACATTGTGAATGTACTAAGTGCTTCTGAACTGTACACTTTAAAATGGTTAATCTTATGTCATGTGAATTTTGTCTCAAAAAAACGACAAGAAAAAAAAACTCATTGCCATTTCCAAGGTCACCTAGTTATTCTCTTATGTTTTCTTCTAGAAATTTTATAGTTTTGTCTATTTTTATTAGTGTTTTAAACAAAAAGATTTTTTAAAATAATAATAAATGTTCCAATCTAAATATATATTTTAGAGCAGCGGTCCCCAACCTTTTTGGCACCAAGGACCAGTTTCGTGGAAGACAATTTTTCTACGGACGGTGGGGGGGATGGTTTAGGTGGTAATGCGAGCTATGGTTCAGGCGGTAATGCAAGTGATGGGGAGCAGCAGATGAAGCTTCACTTGCCCGCCTGCCGCTCACCTCCTGCTGTGCGGCCCAGTTCCTAACAGGCTGCAGATCGGTACCGGTCCACGGCCCAGGGGTTGGGGACCCCTGTTTTAGAGTATATATTTTAGAGTATATATTTTCTTAGTTACCTAATAATGTAGTTTTGTACATTCTTTTTTAAACAACTTAATGCAATTAGAATTTAATAAAATGTATTTTTATATATTAATTTTACTTTTCTACATTCTTCATTTATTCTAATATATCCATGTTTGTTTGTATAATAAATAATTTCTAAAGTCTCTAAATAAAAGGTAAGCTTATTGGGCAATGTATGGAATAAAAACAAGAAACTAGTTATTTTATGATGCTTATTATAAATTAAAATATACAGAAATGGAAGTTTTTTGATTGCCATAATGAAAGGCAAGTTTAACTAGCATGTGTTGATTTAAAATATTTACACCTCTTTATATTTCCCTAATTATTGGGTCTGCATGACAAGCATACAAAATTAAAATTCTAATAAATTACAAAGAAAATTTTATTATCAAACCAATTCAAAATAATATGTTTTCCAGTTTGTCCTCTTTGAAATAGAAAAGAACATTATAAATGTGCAATACATGTTCAGAGAGATCAAACCAGAATTTACATTTTCCTTTACATTAAGAACCTGAAAATTAATACTAGGAGGCTGGAGCCACCCTCAGTTGCGGTATTAATAAGTCATTATGAATTAGTTTAAATATTTCTTATCCTTTAGTCACATTTTTCATCCTTAATATTGAATATAAATCTTTGAATCATCTAAAATGTTATATTTTATTGTTTGGATTACACAACTAAGTTCATTAAAGTTAGGAAAGGAAATAACCAAATAAAAGTGACTCAAAACAAAGAGCATGAAGGCATTAGTAATATCATCAGAGTGACCTTCTTCACTGAATTCTAGCTAGAACTGGCAGCCCTTCACTAGAATGTGATAGCTAGGCCATTGGGTAACTTTTTCCACTGAATAAGGAAATATTTTCCACTGAATATTTTATATGACAGTGGGATAATTGGGGTATTAGTATATTTGGTTCAATGCCTGCCAAATTTTTCAGAAGCCATGAAGATATTAAGATAGTTAATTAAAATAATGTTTCGGGTGATATAAGAAAGATACATTGTGTAAAGAAGGCTGTTTCATCATGTACAGGGGACAAAATATTTGGAGGAGAATAAAGATAATTTTATTAAGAATGCATATGAATGGCTACAGTAGCTTCAACAATAGGAATAAGTGCATCCAGCTATATCTGAAATCCTTAGAAATAAAGATCTCAGAATACCTTAGATTTTCCAGACTTATTTTCTATATAGAGTTTGAGGCACTTTCTGGCATGTTGGGCCTGATAAGAGTCTCACATAGCTCTTTGGCACATGCTGTTCTTGACACAAATCATATACCATGACCTACGAGAAACCTCAGCTTTGCTTGCTTCCTTTTCCTTGTTAAGGTCTGAATAGTGAATACACAATGTTTTAGAAGGTATTCATTCTGATCTGACAAAAATAGGAAATCGTCTTCCTGTGTTACTCCCTATGTTGTTCCTTGGCATACTTAGCTCATATCATAAGCTCATGATAAGAACTTAAAATGTGATCAAATCCATAATGTTCAAATCTTACTTTGAATAGCATTCATTTCTGTTTCTAACACATGCCCTATTCTTGCTCCAAATTCTCAAAAACTGCTGAGGTCTGAGAGAGCCAATAGGTATCACTCTTCTTCTGCTTCTTGATTTTTAGAATAGATGAAGTCACAGAAAGAGACCATTTTCCTTAGGAAGAAGTTCCCACTCCCACCACCACATGTGGTACTTAGATTGGCCTGACTTAGCTGGATCCAATGTGATGACTTCAATTTGGGCACTCAGGCATTTCTTAGGCTGAAAGACCACCTGACAATCCAATAATGCAGACTAATCTCTCACAAGGCAGCACAAGGCAAAAGGTTCAGAAGTAGCAATGACTAATCCAGACACTTAAAGTTAGGAGTGATTACTAGCTCCCTATTTGGGTTGATTACCCACCAGCCTAGCTCAGCTTTACTGAATAAGTAGGACTGAGAAAAAGAAAGATTGTACACCACACACAGCCATAATGTCAAATTTAAAGTGGGTCACCTCCCTTGCTGAATAAATTGAATAAATAACACAATCATGACTCTGAATCTCACACTTTGACATGTGTAAGCAATAATGAACTAAGTTTTGCATGCATCTACTAGAGGAAAGAAGTAGAGATTTTTGCAAGCCAGGCATCTGTAGCAGGTGTGTCAATGGAACCTACTTCCTGTTTCTAATACAGCTGCACATGTTTCTGGCAGGCAGCTTGAATTTGTGCCCCTCAACCTCAGTGATTTCATTTGCTTGGCTCTAGATTCTGGCATGTCTATGCATAAATTGTCAACTTTATTAAAGCTATAAAAGGCCTGAGTGTTAACATCAAGCATGCAGATGCAGTGCTCCCTTAGCCAAGCACACTTCCTGGACTACCACAATAGTGCAGCTGCAACCATTGTGAGCCATTAGCAGTGACATTCTGTAAATCTTAATCTATTAAACAGTGGCACCGTCATGAGTTGATACAAGGTAAAAACTTGCTATTTTAGTTAGCTAGTGGGTAGATCTCTATAAATATGCTATTTTTTCCCTTAGAGTTTAAGTTATATATTTGAAGTCAAAATATTATTTATAAAAATGGATAATTTGTAATTGCTAATTTAGCAATAATTTGGTGAATTTTTTGTTAGCCTGTCTTTTGATATCTCAAAGTGTTTTACTTGAAAAGTGGAAAATTATTTTGAAGTCAGAACTTCTATTTCATCTGCTTCTAATGATACAGAGATTTGTTATCCTTGAAGGCAAAATTTGTGGGTCCTCTTTGTCTTTTTGGTTCCTGAAAATTGATTCACATTTCTTCAGGTCATTCTGTTGAACAGTGCCATGAAGAATAGAGTCAGTCAAGATACAGTAAATTAATATCACTTAATTATAATTTAAATACCAAAAGATCAGTGTCAGACTTTGATAAGTAAAGAAGAAATAAGCCAAACATGACCATAATACTAATTTATTTCAAGTATTTAAAAAACTGGTGTTAAGATGACTGAAAAACAATATTATTGGCCTGAGTGAATAAACCTTCATAAATTTAGAAGTCATTAACACAGAGACATTTAATATATTAACTGAATATCAAAAAGATCTATTATTAGGGCATCCTTCCCAAAACTATTTCTTTTTAACCTGGTATGTGTTATTTATGTACTATGCCCAGGGGATACAATGGTAAAGAAAATATATGGTATCTGTCCTCCCTCCTGGAACTTGTATTTAGTCTTACAGTCTACCATGGTTACTAAATGAACTTTGAAATTCATAGAATGCCATTTCTCTAAATATGATTATAGTCATAACTCTCTAAATCAGTAGGGATTTTATTTATTTTTAAGTTTTCCATTGCTGCTATAACAAATTACACAAATTTAGTGGCACAAAACACTAATCTTATAGTTCTGGAGGTCAGAAGTCCTAAAATCAAGGTTTCAACATGCTATTCTCCTACTGGACGCTGAAGGGAAGAAGCTATTTCCTTGCCTTTTGCAGCTTCTAGAGAAAGCCTACATTCCTTGTTCCTTGGCTTGTGATCTCCTTTCTCCATTTTCAAAGTCAGAAGCAGGACAGTATCTTTAAATGTCTCTCTTTCTCACCTCAGCTTCTATTGTCACATCTTCTTTTCTAAATTTGACCCTCCTGCCTTCACTTATAAGTACCTTTTGTGATTACATTGATTTCACCAGGATAATTCAGAAGAGTCTCCTGATCCTGAAATCCTCAACTTAGTCACAACTGGAGAGTCCCTTTTGCCAGGTAAGGTAACATATTTGCAGGTTCCAGGGATGAGGATGTAGACATCTTGGAAGAGCTATTACTTTGCCTATCACAAACTCTTTACATTAGGGTGACCCTTTCATTATCATAGTTGATAATCTATTATATATTAGCACAACATGTGGATGAAAAGTCGAGTTACCTAAATATTTTTCTTAAATATCTCACAGCCTGAAAATTTTTGGAATAACCTGGATGATGGACTCAAGTTAAAAATTTTTTTTCTTGCAAGTTGACTGCTACGTCTATATTTACATATATTTATCTCCATGGAACTTTATAGCTTTTGTCCTGAAATGGTAAGAAAAATCATTGATGTCTCCCAACCTTATTCTTTAATTTTCACAATTCATTACCATGATGTATGAATGTGCCATTTATTTGCTTTTTTACCTGGCTCCTTTTTCTAGGTAGCTGAGTAAGAATACAAGGAAAGTGAATTACATTGATTTCATTAATACTAGAGAAATCAAATTTAAGTTAATTATTTTAATTGTCTCTACCTGTGATGGTTAACTTTCTGTGTCAACTTGGACAGGTCACAGTGTCCAGATATTTGGTCAGATGTTATTCTACATGTTTCTGTGAGGATGTTTTGGAGATGTTAAGGAGATTTACATTTAAATTGATGGACTTTTGGAAAAACAGATTGCCCTCCATAATGTGAATAGACGTCTAAAGAAAACCAATTAGTTGATGGCTTGAGTAGAACAAAAGGCTGACCTCTTGTGAGAAAGAGGAATTTCTGCAGCAGATTGCTGCAGAATTTCTGCAGCAGGAATTTCTGCAGCAGACTGAATTTGGACTTGAATTGAATGTTTTTCCTGAGTCTCCAGCCTGCTGGCCTCCCCTATTAGATTTTGAATTTGCCAAGCATCCCCAGTTGTGTGAGCCAACTCTTTCTTTTTTTTAAAGGTGTAGGCTTATTTATTTTATTTATTTTTGGTTGTGTTGGGTCTTCGTTTCTGTGCGAGGGCTTTCTCTAGTTGGGGCAAGTGGGGGTCACTCTTCATCGCGGTGCGCGGCCTCTCACTATCGCAGCCTCTCTTGTTGCGGAGCACAGGCTCCAGACGCGCAGGCTCAGTAATTGTGGCTCACGGGCCTAGTTGCTCCGCGGCATGTGGGATCTTCCCAAACCAGGGCTTGAACCCGTGTCCCCTGCATTGGCAGGCAGATTCTCAACCACTGCGCCACCAGGGAAGCCTGTGAGCCAACTCTTTAGAATAAATCTCTTTCTACATATATACACATCCTACTGGTTCTATTCTTTGGGGAACCTTAACATCCTACCTAAGATTAAAGTTATCTGCAGTTTGAGGTAACCAGTTTAAATTCTTAAAATAACATATTAGAGTTATATCTTAGTAGTTATCTATTGCTGCATAACTAATTATGCCAAAACATAGCAATAAACATTACTGTCATACATTTTCTGTGGGTTAAGAATCTGGGAGTAGCTTAGCTGGCTGGTTCTCATTTAGAGTCTTTCATAAAACTGCAACCAGGTGTCATGTTAGTCAAGGCTGCAATCATTTGAGGTTTGACTGGGACTGGAGGTTCAGAAACTAAGTTCACTCACATGGCTATGGCTGGAAGCTTCAATTCCTTGCTGCTTGGGCCTCACCATATAATTGCCTAACATTTGTCAGCTGGCTTCTCTCAGGGCATGTGGTCTAAGAGATAGAAAGCAAAACTATGATAATTTATATGGCCTAGTATTCTAGTCACATACTGTCACCATCGAGTAGTTATTCTTTAAAAATGAGTCACTAAGCCCAGTCCACACTCAAAGAGGGGGGACTACATAAGGGTGTAAATATCTAAAGGGTAGGAATCTTTGGGACCATCTTGGATGCCAGCTACCAATATTTTTGGAGGAGTAAAGGGCTTTGAAATGTTTAATACTTATGCCTTATGGTTTAAACGATAATGAACAGGGGTTGGCAAGCTACATCTTGGGAGTCAAATCCATCCCAAGGCTTATATTTTTATGGCTTTTGAACTTAGAATGTTTTTTCACATTGTTAGAGGATTAAAAAAAAAAAAAGAAAGAATATGTGACAGTGACCATATGTGATTAGAAAAGCTTAAAACATTTACCATCTGGTTCTTTATAGAAAACTCTGTCAATCCCTGGTTGTCAGGAACAATATTTGAGGCAATATCAGTATCATCACAGTTATCTGAAATCAGTTAAGCAAATATGAATTTGCTAACTATATTATCTTAGGCCTACATTTTGTTTTCATTTATACGAGCCAGCAATAAACTTTTGTAATTACTGTTGTAGTTTTTTTGTTGTTTAAAATTTTTTGTAATGTCAACTCACATTAGTAATTAAAGAGACTGCTGTCAACTCAAAAATGAAACCATTCTCTTTTAGGAAGCTCTTGGTATCAAATTCACACTAAATTTCACTATTTCTTCAGCAAAGCCAACTCAAGAGTGGAATAAGCACAAAAGAACCATAACTAATACTGCTCTCAATGCATCAGAATTCCTTATATACAGATCAATCGCTCCCCCTGGCCTCTACCACTCTCCTTTTGGGGCTACTATGTTCATAGAGTCTTTTTGTGTTTGTTTTTCAGAATGACCATTACGCTGTGGATCAGTATTGCAGAAACCAATTTTTACTCCAAAGAGGTTTATTCCTATTGATCCTAGAAGTTCTACTATATGAGATATTTCTCCACAGTATGGAAACATAAAGTCAAAACATATTTACTAAAAACTATACGTTAAATATATTTTATGTACTGTGGGGATCACAAAGAAATAAAAGGCTGTCACAGTGTAATTCATAGGCCAGTGGGGGAGCAAACCTTTGCAAACATAAAATTGGCTAACAAACAAGCCAGTATGAGTGAAGTGCTAAGTCAGTGCTACATAGATGAAAGGTATAGAAAACATGTCCAGACGAATCTCCTACACTTTAAAAGTAGGTCACTGTGTGATATTTGAGCTTATGGTCATGCTAGAATTTTGTTAAATACATGAAGGCTGGACTTATCTTTTGGACAGAAGTAGGGGAATAAAAACTCAATATTTGATTTTGCCTTATTCACCATTAATATTTCCTTTAGCACCAACAGCCAGGGATGACTAAGAATTCAACTGTCCCAAACCTATTTCCAGAAAGCACCTGTTAATTATTCATAACATAAAAATCAAAGATAAGAGCTACTGCTGTGATGATACCATGAATATTTTCATATTTTCATCATCCTTAAACAGCTGTCCAGCTAACATAATGTAACTGAACTGGTGAGAAATTAAACCTCTAATTGTTGCAGATGCTATGGATGAAGCCATCAGAGACTATCAGATGGAATGAAACAAATGATTATTTTAAAATGATTTTGTGTGTGTGCGTTTAATTACTCAATTTTAATTCCTATATTCATTGATAATTGTGCCTATGTTGAATACTTCCCTAAAACATTAAACCAAACACTATTCAGGCTTTTAAAAATTGTTTTTCTTTGTTTTTCTTTTTTTAAGTAAGCAAATTTATTTGGTTTCCTAAGGTAGGGCTCCTCTGTATATTTGATGCATGTGCTTTTGTGAAACTGAACATCAGAAAGGAGCAAGGAGGTTGTTAGAAATAAAACTTTTTTCTATCCCCTCCAAAATTAGTTAACCTTCCTTCCCACCTTATCAAAGCAATAATCTGATACATATGAAATTAAATTGGTATAAGTATAAATGTATATTTGCAGGTCTGCCTGAAATTTCTATCTGATTTGAACATTGGAAATGCTTCTTTGAAAGGTAGATTTGTTTGTGGTCTTCTTAGGAGAAAATCTAATGTCATACATTTATTTCAGGTAGGAATAATTTTCTGAAAAGAACATTGAAGAACTAAAGGCATGATGAAGTATTCAGTTCTAAAAGTTCCCAGACAATTTGAAAATGTCAAGACATGCATTATTCTGTTTATATTAAACAACCTGTCAGCCCAGCACATTTGTGAAAAATAACAGTGGTTATTTGTTTGCTATTTCCAATGTCTCTTCATTTAACTCAAAATGTCCCTCCCCCAACCAGAGCGTGCATTAAAAAAAATTCTTTAAAACCATATAGTACCTTCTAGTCACTTAACACCATTATCAATGTTTAAACTTGAAGAGAGCTAGTGATATTGCCCTTACTATAGACTGAATGTTTGTGTTCTACCAAAATTCATATGTTGAAACTTAATGCCCAATGTGATGTTATTTGTAGTGAAACCTTTGGGAGGTGATTGGTCATGAGGGCGCAGCCCACATAAATGGGATTAGTATCCTTATAAAAGAGACCCCAGACAGCTCCCTCACCCCTTTTTCCAACACCTTAATCTTGGACTTCCAGCCTCCCAGGCCAAGAGAAAAAAATTTCTGTTTTTTATATGCCACCCAGTCTTGGTAGTTTTTTTATAAGCAGACTGAATGGACTAAGACAGCAATGTAACTCAAAAAGTAGTCAATAAATGTAGAATATGAATAGAAAGTAATATCACAAAAAAGAAGATTAATCTAAAGAGAAAATGGTCTCCATATGACACATAGGGTCTAATTTTGGTACTGTGAATGTACACATACTAGTTATATTAAAAATACTTAATCTAATTCATCTAATAACCTTTCATAATAATACACATTGTCTTATTTCAGCTGAACCCGTGGGTGTAATTTTCAATTAAGATGTCTTGAGAGTTAAACTTTAGTTAAGACATCATGCTAGGTAGACACTATGGAGGAAACAGAGAAGGGGCTCTTTAAGACATGGTGCCCGGCTTGTCAAGCTGAAATCACTAGGAAACTGAAGAAAATAGAAAGAAATCAAAATAAAAGCCAAGATAGCTGCCAGCATATAAAGGCGGGAGGAGTTAGATCTGTGATGTTCCTGAGAATTGAGGTTAAAATGAATTAGGATATAAGGTCAGAAACTGGATTTTCAGAAACATCTGTGCATCATGAACCATACGATGTCTTTCACTTCTCTTAATGGATAGTGAATATTCTGAAATATCCCCCAGGTAAAAATTAACCCTATGAAAATGGGTAAAATATAACCAATAGACTTTTACGAACATAGCTATATTCACAAAAAAGTAAGGGAAGTACATAAGGACTGTCTTAGTCCATTTGGGCTGCTATAACCGAAGTACCACAAGCTTAGTGGCTTGAAGAACAAGCATTCATTTTTCTCAGTTCTGGAGGCTGGGAAATCCAAAATCATGGCACAAGTCTGGTAAGGGCCAGCTTCTTATTGACCACCAATGTCTTACATGGCTAAAAGGGCAATGGACCTCTCTGGAGCCTCTATTATAAGGGCACTAATCCCATTAAAATAAAAGAGGGAGATGGAAATGGAACCCAGAATGCTAATTTGATTCTAAAGGGTTGATTCTGTAGTTGTCCAAGGACTTCCACTTACTCCAGGAAATGAAGAAACTATAGAGCCGTGGGTTTACTGTCTGTTTTGAGTCAGAATTTTGGCCTGAGCTAGGAGGAAGGCTGAGCTGCAGCTCCCAAGTAAAGCCAAGATCATGGAAGCTGCATACTCAGTGAAAAACAAACTAAAGAATAAAATTTAAATTCATATTTGCAAAGCAGAAATAGAGTAACAGATGTAGAAAACAAACTTAATGTTATCAAGGGGGTAAATGGGGGGGGAATTGGGAGATTGGGATTGACATACATACAATACTATGTATAAAATAGATAACAATGAGAACCTACTGTATAGCACAGGGAACTCTACTCAGTGCTCTGTGGTGACCTAAATGGGAAGGAAATCTAAAAAAGAGTGGATATATATAAACCTATAACTGATTCACTTTGCTGTACAGCAGAAAATAACACAACATTGTAAATCAACCGTACTCCAAAAAAAATTAACAGAAACAAGAATAAAATTTAAAATAAAGTCTTTCCCCCAGCAAAGGGAGATTATAAAAATCTTTCTGTTAAAGTTTTTTTTTTTTTTTTAATAATCTCCTCAAAGAGGTCTTGAGAATGAATTTACACTATTTGTGATGATTCAAGCTGAGAATTGAAACTAAAATGGTCATAAATTGTTGGTAATCTAGGGACTCTGGCAGAAGTAATACAAAACCTTTCCAGAGGAATATATCCTCAAACAAGGCTAGGAATATTCCTCAGAGAAACTTGACTGCTGGTGAGAGCAGTTATTGGAGCTATTGATTTAAAAAGTATAAAATTATGAAAATGAAAAGAAAAAGCTAAAATTTGGAAATTTTTAAAATACCTCAAATAAACCTAAATTCAAAGAAAATCATACTTGAAATAATAAAATATTCAGAGCTATACAAAAATGAAAATGGTATCTAACAAACTAGTGAGATGAAGCTTATTTGGCAAGTAATGGTAAGTGTATAGCTATATATTTCTATTAGAAGATCAAAGCCCCAAAATTAAGATGATAAATGAGCAATAAAAATAGATTAAAAAATTTAAGAAATACAAAGAATGATAAAGATAAAAGCCTAAAGTAATATGTGAATAATAATGTTATTCAATAAAAATATATTGAATAACAACACTAAAAATAATAACAGTAATAGTAACTAGCATTTATAAAGCTGTTACTATTTGCCAGGTACCACTTTTATTTTTATTAATTCATTTAATAAACCACAACATGTAGACTACAGTTAATATTACAGTTTAAAATTAGGAAAACAAAAACAGTAGAGAACTTTCTGAGGTTTACTTGTAAAACAATTAGTAAACTATATGAACCACTGCTGAAGTTAATCAAGAAAAAAACAGAGGGTACAAATACATAACATTAAGATAAAAATGGAAAATGTAACTTTTAGTGCCAATATTAAAATAATTATGCATATACTTTGAATAATGTTATGCCAATAAATTGGCAAAATAAGATGAAATAGATTTTTTTAAAACTAAAATCTATCAAGCTGACACAAAAGAAAGATAAAATCTGAGTAAATTAATAGCCATTTAAAAAAATTATCTTGGTAGTACTTAAAAATCCAACCACAAATAGTTCTGTCAAGCCTGTATAATTTCACAGATGATTTCTGCCAAACTTTCATGGAAAATAGAATTTCAGTCTTACCTAAATCTTTCTAAATAATATAAAATGAGGAGTTCATTTTCTGAGGCCCATATAACCTTGATATCCAAAACAAACTAGGGCAGTATAAAAATTAATATTGCAAGCCAATATCACTTAGGAACATAGATACGATCATTCCAAACATAAAATTTAGATCAAAATACCCATGCATTTTGAAAAGGATCAAGGTGATGTTATCTTAGAATACAATTATGGCTTCATTTTGCAAGTTATATTAAGATAATTCATACAATACTACATTATAAAAAAATACACCATATGATCATCTTAACAGAAACTATAATATTCTTTGATAAAACTCAACTTACATTCATATTATAAGTACTTACCAAACTAGTAATAGAAAAGAACATTCTTAATACGGTAAGAGATACCTATGAAAATCTGCAACAAACATTAAAATCAATGGTAAAATATTAGAGGTATTTTGTTAAAATCAAAGAATGAGAAATGTCTGTGTTCATCTAATCATCAAGTAAGACAAGTTCAAGCAATATAAATTATAAGAAGTTGAAAGTATATGTATTTTTTTTAATGTCCTTGATGCAGATTTTCCATAGGATATTGTTTTGTATGTTGTAAAACATTATATAGTGGCACCACATTATATCTATTTTCTTGAAATGTGCTATTTTCCTTAATGATGTATTTTTGGAATTCATTCAAATGGATACACTACTCTTTGTTATATTTTACTTATAGGTAACATTTTATGACAACTCCATAGAAAAAGACCCAACTGGTCTTTTAGGTCCATTATTAGAATTAAAAAGAGAGTTTAGTAAGGTGGCTAGTAGTTACATGAGCAATAAAAAATAAAAGGTACATACATATATTACAGCAAAGTTATCAAATATTAAGATACTATTTATACAAACAATACAAATATAAATTAATAAATCAATGAAAAATATGCACATCTTTTGTAGAGAGAACTGTAAAACATTAATAAAGTTCTAAATGAACTACGTAATTCACATAGAAAGCTGTAAATAGTTCTACCTGTTTTTTTGCAACAAAGCAGCTCTGATAATCAAGTTGATAATTTTAAAACGATAATGATATAAAAGTTTGCCACTAAAGACATGTTAAAAGTATAAGACAAACTGTGACTCAACATGAATATATTTACAATACATATGATAGAAATGAATCAATATTGGGAATATATAAACTGATCAAATATATAGATTAAAAAAGAATCCAACAAAAATTTGGGCAAAACATATGCATAAGCATATCACAGAAGAGAAAACTCAAATAATAACAACAAGAAAACATCAAGAGATTTCAAATCTCTCTAGTGATCCTGGCAAGGAAAGAAAAAACACTATTACACACAACTTTCACTAAACTGTAATAAATTTTAAATCAGGAAGATCTATAAAATGGTTGCATGAATACTGGCACAAACACTTTGGAGAGTAATATGGCAATATCTGTAAAGCTGAAGATGTGCAGACCATAAAACCCAACAATTTTACAAACTGTCTTGTACATGAATATACTTTGTTGATTTCATTATAATTGCAAAAACCTGAAAACAACCTAAAAACTCACTAAGAGGAAAACAGGCAAATAAATTGATATATGCATATGTTAGTTATATATTATATTTATAACATATATTGTACACAACACAATTGCATACAAAAATATATATTGTATACTATAACATATATTACAATATATAGTGGTATATTAGTATATATGTTTATATGAAAATTATAATATAGATATATATCTCCATAGAATTTGACATATTAGTGGGAAAGAACGAAATAAAGGTAACCATAACAATCTGCATTAAACTAGCAAACAGTTCACTGACCAAAAATAACATAAAATAAGTATGGATACATGAGCAATGCTACTGTGAACATTTTGTGCATGTCCTTGAAATTCACTGGTATTCATTTCTATTGGATATATACCTAGGAGGGGAATTACTGGATCTTATAACATAGTTACTTCTTTATGTTCTTACAGCAGAATTCGAAAGTTTTCCAAAATAATTGTACCTATTCTCAACACCAATATATAAGAATTTCATTTGCTCCACATCCTTGCTAATTTAACATTTGGTATTTTCAGCTTTACAAAATGTAACCAAACCCACCATCTGGAGTAGGGTCATAATCATGTATTTTCTGTTAGCTTTATATCACTGTGCCCATCTAGTGATCCCAAAAATGTTGCCTTTTTTTTTTTTTTCCTGTTTTGAAGCTTTATAAACTGAAACTCACACTATTTACTTCAAGTGTGTCCATGAACAGTCTGAATAAATAACCTGATCTCTGTTCACTATTCATCCATACCATCATTCCCTTAATAATTTAATTCAGGAACACAGAAGACAATGCATATAGGCCTCATCATATTCCTGATGTCTAACTTATCCTCCATAAAAGCTTCTTCAGTCAACATTATTTTGTGGCTTTCTGTGATCTTTCACAATAGAGACCCACTACCCTAATTCTCTTTCTCAGTAAGATTTCTCACTCTATTGCAAGCTCCCAACAAAGGAAAAATCTATCTATATATCTTATTTTGGATTTTATTTTTCATAATGCTTTATATGTATTCAAGGACCAGGTTTGGTATATTTGTGGGCAAATTTAATAAGTAAATCCATATGCCTTATTAGCTATTTTGGAATTCATGGAAATGAGCTGACATTTAATGAGTAAATACAGATTCCGCTGCACTGAAACATCTGCCAATTGCTTCCTGAGGCTCTCTTATTGTTGGACTTATCCTTTTGGGTTTACTTTGTGTCTCTTTTTAAAGATTTGTTTAGATCAATAATAAAATGGAGGCTTCCCTGGTGGCGCAGTGGTTGAGAATCTGCCTGCCAACGCAGGGGACACGGGTTCGAGCCGTGATCTGGGAAGATCCCACATGCCGCGGAGCAATTAAGCCCGTGCTCCACCACTACTGAGCCTGCGCGTCTGGAGCCTGTGCTCCGCAACAAGAGAGGCCGTGATAGTGAGAGGCCCGCGCACCGCGATGAAGAGTGGCCCCCGCTTGCCGTAACTAGAGAAAGCCCTTGCACAGAAACGAAGACCCAACACAGCCAAAAATAAATAAATAAATTAATTAATTAAAAAAAAAAATGGTATTCTTTCTTAAACCTTGCCTAGGACCTTGAAAAACACACACGGTCTTTAAAAAAAGATGTCTTCATCCTTTTACACTTTGACTTTTGCTCTGGTTACGACCGAAATAGTCCGGGTTTTAAAAAGTGATTCATTTTCTTAAATGCTTAAGAAAAAATACTAAAGACAAAACGATTATTTTATCTCCTATATAGTGGTTCACAATAAATTCATATATCGGTTCTATTGAGAAATAAGTTAAAAAAATACTACAACCTCTGATTATACCTGAAGATTTACCCAGAAGTCAACTGAAATCTTTTGAGTACGTCTACATGACAAGTAATTTTCACTATCTTTTTAATCCTCTAATTAATACTATTGGAAAAGTATTCTAGTTTATATCTCCTAATGGGCAATATTAAAATAAATAGATCTCATAAACAGTAAGTAGCAGAGTTTAGAAATTAATTGATTAATTATGTGTTTTTAAATCAGATTTTCATGTTGGGACTGTTAGAACATTAAAAGTAGCAGAATTGCTTTTTTTTTCACCAATGTACCTGTGTGTTTCACATAGTGCCTGAGACTTAGTAAATATTCAATCAACATATTTTTAGGTAAATAAATGGATGAATAATGTCATATGCTTTAAAATCTGACAGCAGCATACAAGATGAATGTGAATAGAGAGACAGGATGAATAATTAGATCTTTATGGTAGTATTTTGAGTGTGAAAGTGTTAAGAATCTTAAGGTCACTTCAGTGGGAATGGAAAAGAAAGGACAAAAATAAATTATAAGATTGGCAGTCATATAGGATCTCTGTGTGGCTTATACCTCACTGAGGAAAATAACGAACCTGAATGACTAGTTGTTTGATACATTGATTACAATTATTATTTTGCAATCTTTATTATATGTTGTCACTGTACTAGACACAACTTATTTTATTCATCACATCTTTACTCAGCTTCCCAAAGACTCTCACTTTATGGCAAGCTCTCAGTCTGGAGTATTTTTGCTGGTAGTGTGGATAGAAATTTTTCAAAGAATTTACTGTGGATACAAAATCAGGTGCACATAAAATTGAGATATGCCTCTAATTTAGGTCATGTTAGTATTTCCCTGCCTAACATAAAGCCCAGACCTTCAAGGAGCACATTTATTTATTTCACTTTGTACTTCCTGGACATGGTGTGCTGTTTGTAAAATAACTGCAGTTGTTTAAGTGAAATAATATTTTTGGCTCTTAAGGGATATTTTTCAAAGACAGCTAACTGATGTAAAACTTGAGTATCTAATATGAGTTAAAGGAACCCATTTTCCTAATATCTGAAGAAGTCTGCATGGGAATTCATCATTATCATTATCAGTAGGCAGTGTGTTGAACACCAGAAAAACTGGATATTATTCAATCTGAAAGCTTTGAGGGCACACTATACATCAACTCATTGCTTTTTAATAGACTTGAACGTAGGACTTAGGTGTGTGGAGAACAAGAATTGCAATGGTTTCTCATATACTCAGAATTTTTAACCATGAATATCACATATAAAATAGACATTGTTTTTTTTCCCCTGGTATCAGGAAAGAAATATAAATATATCTGATCTCGGGTGGCCTTGGCCTGCAGCAGCTTGAAGCAGGGTTTCGGTTCCCGGCCAGAGATTGAGGTCGGGTTGCAGCACTGAGAACACCAAATCCTAACCACTAGACCAGCGGTCAGTGACAAGGCCCTGGCCCTTCGGCTTTGCAGAAAAGAATTCCCACAAAGACGGAAAGTAGTGAAACAAGTAAAGTGTTTATTAGGAGTAAAAAAGAGTAGAGTACACGTGGATAGACACACAGGCGGCGAACTCAGAGAGTCCCGCCCTCGTGGTAGTTTAAATCACTTATATGGGGCATTTCTTCCGGGTTTCTTTGGCCAATCATTTTGATTTGCCTAGTTCAGAGTCCGTATTTCGTATATCTCAGGATCTTCCCATGTATGCGCACGCATCTCTTAGCCAAGATGGATTCCACCTAAGAGGCCTATGGGTAGCTGGCATCACTTACTATGGGGTGATGCCCCCTCACTCCTTGTAGCGCCCCCTCACTTTTTGACCTACAAGGAGCCTTTCTGCGCATGTGTATTCAGGGAGGTCTCCTGATTTCAAGAATGAGAAATATGTGGTCTCTTATTATCTATCTGGGCAGGGCCCAGCCTCCTCTCTCAATTGTCCTGCTATTCTCATCTTGGAGTAACAGTCCACAGGGAACGAATCTCCAATTGCTTTACCCTGGCGGGGGGGGGCCCATCTACCTCCTGCCTCAAATCCACTTTATACCATATTGTTTAGTGTGTCGTCAAGAATATTAGAATTTTTATACTTGAAAGTTAGATTGGCTATACTGTTTTGTTCTAGAGATGAAGTTACGATTCAAAAAACATAAGTTCCTCTCTGGTGTCCATATCTTATGGCAGGGAAATAGTGTCTTTAAATTTCCCAAATCTTAGTTACACTGGAAACTAATATATTTTGGAAATAAGTTAATTTTGGAAAAGAAAAATCTGAGGTAAATAAGCTATTTGAACTACTTATAACTTTATTTATGAAAGTTGTCAAGTTATATATGTTTTGAAGCTGGCTCAGGGAACATAATATATAAAGTATGGTTAGCTATTGACTTGGGAATCACCTTCCTCTGCAATTTCTTTTCTTATTCATAATCAGATATTGGAGCAGAAGCTTTGCAGTATTTACTTGAACTCTATCTCACTCCTCTTTCTGAAAGTGGATGATTCTGAAATTTTCTGAAAGTTGATGATTCTGAAATTTTCATGCATATGAGAATCACCCGGGGAGCTTATAAAAATCCCAGTGCCAGGCCACAACTCATGTGAACTAAATAAAAATCTCTGGAGATGGGACATAAGAATCAGTAATTTTTAAAGTTTTCTAGATGATTCCAATATAAGATTGAAAACCAATGCTCTAGATTCTGAATTTCCCCTTTCTCAGGTGAAATGTGTTGTATGAGAATATTAAATACTTGGTATAAAGCTAAATGTCTAATTTCCATATTGAGGTAAAGTGTCAAAAGCTCTGAACCTTTTATCCAGATGCTCTTGCTCTCACATTACTCATTTGCCTCATACTAAGGCAGACTTCTTGCTGTCAATTTTTTACTCTTAAGGCATCTGAGATAAAGAAGACACATGGTCCACCTTTCTTTAATAGAAAAGAAGCTATCTGTGTGTTGGATTTCAATTACACTTTTTAGGAATTGATTCTATCTAAATAAATAAATGAAATTAATTAGCAACTGATGCTGGCTTGAGGCTGGAAAACCTAATTCCAAATGTATTTAATTTCAAACATGCAGCAATTGAAATAAATGGCAGATATTCACCACAGTTAAAATATCTACATGTCAAACACCAGATTGCTGATAACTCTTCTTTCTGTGAATATTAACTTTTGTGCTCAGACTTTGAATGAAAATGTAAGCCACCACAGGAAAAAAATGTGGAGTGAATATTGGATATGCTCTTTTTATTTTTTTAACCTTTAATTTTATGGGCACATGCGTGCTAGTGAATTTAGTAGTAGAAATAACAATGTCTGCCTGGAATAAAACATTTCCTAAGTGCCTGGCCATGTGCTCAAGGACTTCACATTTATTAACATATTTATTTTTATGACGATAATTATTTCCATTTTATTGGTGAAGAAACCGATGTTTATAGACTTTAAATAGCTTGTCTCCAAGTTCTCTGGCAGATCTAGAATCTAAACTTGATTGTGTATAATTCTAAAAGTACTTCCATGCAATCACCATGCTACACTAACCATTAATTAAAACTGTCCTGTCAACTTACCATGAAAAATAGTTTATGAGTGCAAATTGAGGTTAATGCAAACGATGGAAAAATTACAAGATTTTTAACATTCTCTGCAATTTTATATCCTTTCCTCTTTTTGGTGCATAAATCCATTTATCAAACACGTATTAAGCATCTACTCACAGGCACACTGTTAGATTCTAAGAAAACAGGGATGAAATATAGGGCCTTTCCCTCAAGGAGCTTAAAGTTGTAAGGGAGATGAAACCTTGAAAGAGCAACTTTTCATTTATGGATTGTTTGGTGTAAGATGAAAAGAAATACAATCCAGATGGCATAGTTGACATACCTCGAACAATTAAAGAGTCACCTACTCCACTGGGACCCGGTAGAAGATGAAAACATAGGTATAGGTTGGGTCTCCATAAAAACTTTCCATTATTGTCAAGTTATCCGGAGGGTAATTTTTATTGTCAAATATAACAATGAACACACACACAAAACTCACAAAAACAAATGCAAACACAGGGACATATATATGGGGAAACATATTTTGAACATGAAATTGGCCGTTTGGCTTTACAGATACTAAAAAACTCTAGAACTTGTTTTTGATTTTTAGTTATTTTTTTAATTGATGCACAATTTAAATGTGTTAAAAGTTGTCCTTTTTAGTGTACACTTTTATGTGTTGAGAGATGTGTAAAATCATGTATCAACACCACAATATTTTTTCAAATTTTTGTTATTTTAACCATATGGATCCCTCTCTTTATAAAGAATGTGAAAACATGTAACAGCAGCAAAAAATATTTCTAACTTTTAACCAAAGTCACAGTTAAAAAAATATGTGTGAGTTCAATATGAGGCAAAATTCAATAATTAAGAAATTAGACTTTTTTTCATGGAAATTGATCACAAAAGAAAGTGTCATGACATTAAAATGATCATATATGTATTACATCTATAGAGCTTTTGTACAACACTAACAAGTTATTAAAAGGGAATATAGGTTTCCTTAAGTTACAAACATCTAATGAAGAGAATATTAATGTGAACCAAGAATACAGGATATACACATGACCTGATAAATTAAGACCAAGAGCTAAACAGTAGAAGTTGCAAAAGCATATTCTAAGTAACTGGCCTTATTTTATTGGAAAAGGCCATGGGCCTACATTTTCAGATGTGACATTAGGTTAAAGATCATTTCTGAGGTACATATGTAACTGAAAGCATGAGGGATTATTGACCATTGCAATATAGGGATACATGTCCATTTCTGGTTGGTCAAAACTTTACTAGTGGGCTTCCCTGGTGGCGCAGTGGTTGAGAATCTGCCTGCCAATGCAGGGGACACGGGTTCAAGCCCTGGTTTGGGAAGATCCCACATGCCGCGGAGCAACTAGGCCCGTGAGCCACAATTACTGAGCCTGCGCGTCTGGAGCCTGTGCTCCGCAACAGGAGAGGCCGCGATAATGAGAGGCCCGCGCGCCGCGATGAAGAGTGGCCCGCGCTTGCCGCAGCTAGAGAAAGCCCTCGCACAGAAACGAAGACCCAACACAGCCATAAATAAATAAATAAATAAAAATAAAAAACCAAAGTTTAAAAAAAAAAAAAAAAAAAAACTTTACTAGCATCCTTTTTCCAGTCATTGGGATATGTTTTGCTCTTTGGAAAATAATAAAATCACTTATCAGTTGAAAGTTTCTTTTTTAAAAATTAATTAATTAATTAATTAATTAATTTTATTGAAGCATAATTGACCTACAACAGTATGTTAGTTCCAGGTGCACAACATAGTGTTTCGAAATTTCTATACATTACAAAATGATCACCACAATAAGTCTAGTTACCATCTGTCACCATATAATATTATTGACTATATTCCCCATGCTGTACATTTCAAACCCATCACCAATTTACTTTATAACCAGAGGTTACCTCTTAATCTCCCTCACCTATTTTACTTATCCTCTCACCTCCCAGAAAGCTTCTTTTGTGATATGCTTCTTCTTTGACTTTATGCATTATTTGCCCCAAATCTCGGTATTATGTATAGATATACTAATGCTTATGATAAGGCAATTTCAATTGCAGCCAAAGCTACATGCAAGCTCTGTGAAATTGCAGTAACATTAAAGTGACTTGTGTTTAAGGTATAACATCTCTGATATGGGCTCCATGGGTCAGGTAAAAAGCTGCAGCAATGAGGAAAATAAGACCTTAGGGCATAAAATTCATATTAAAATATCTTTAACCACTCTGCAGTTTACTAATGCATACTCTTACAGTAGCAGAGCATCAACAAAACTATTCATTTGATTTCCCACAATTGCTAGGTTTTCCAAATGGAGCTGGAGACCATTTTCAAATAGAGATTTGTCATCCTGACAAATAATCTCATCAGCCTACCCAGCCTCATGACTGTTAGTTTTAATTTGCTAGTGAGGAGACTTTGCTTTAATTCGTCTGCTCATGAGACTTCGTACCTGCTATTCTCTCATTACAGTGGTTTTAAAATATAGCTGGGAGTCTTTGACCTCCTCACTTTAAAGGGTGGAGCCTATATCCTCTCCAATTAAATGTGGCATGGACTTAGTTACTTGCTTTTAATAAATAGAATAAATGTGTCATAAATGATGCTATATGACTTCTGAGACTAGGTCAAAAATGACCTGCTTGTCTCTTTCTTAGCTTGCTCATTCAGGGGGAAGCCAGTTGCCATGTCAGGAATATACTTAAGATATCCTGTGGAGAGGTCCACATGGAGAAAGCCTGAGATCTCCTACTAGTAACCAGCTCCTCGCTATGTGTGTTGGCCATCTTGCAAATATATAATGACATGTATCCATAATTATAGTATCGTATAGTGTATTTTCACTGTTCTAAAAATCCTCTGTGCTCTGCCTATTCATCTCTCTACCTCCCTCCAACTCCTGGCAACCACTTTTTACTGATTCCATACTTTTGCCTTTTCCAGAATTTTTTATAGTTGAAATTATACAGTATGCCTTTTCAAATTGGCTTCTTTCACTTAGTAAAATGAATTTACGGTTCCTATGTATTTTTTCATGAGTTGATAGCTAATTTCTTTTTAGCAGGTCTCGCCATTCTTTGGGAAGAAAATATTTATTTACTTATTTATTTTTAAATATTTTTAATAGAAACACTTTTCTAGATACATGTCTTCCAAAACTAGTCACTAATTAAAATGTATTACACTCTATGAAACTTCATGAAAAATTCACGTTCTAAGGAAAAAAGATTACTGAATTTTGAGGCAACCCATCATGTAGATAGTTACATGTTTAGTTACATGATTCCTACAACATTATTAAAGGAATCATCACAGTCTCAAAATTCCATGTCTGTTCATTTTCTGAAATATGGGAAAGGGAGAAGTACTATATTTTAACGTTATGTGATTTCCACCATCAGCGTAAACACGTATTTACCAGAAACTATTGGGTGTGCCTAGCTATAAAGTTCTAAACAACTTATAAATTTTCTAGGTGTGAGCAATATATAAAAAGAAAGAATCTTAGACGCATCATATCTCACTGACATAAATGGATGTCAGTTTTGTCTTTTTACTAAACTGAACTAGTTCTTGCAACCCCTCCCCCACCTTTCAATTTACAATATATTTTTTTGCCACTGGTGACTAGATACTTATTTAGAGCACTAGGAGGACACAGTTTTAGACAGAAAATTTGGGGCTCATTTTTATTGCTCTTAATTTATCTCCATCCTTTGGTGAAAGTAGATTTCTTCTGCCCTGATTTTAATATTGTCCTTTAAAAAAATAGACAAATGTTTGAAAAACATTTGTGAGAAAAAAATTCATTTTATCCTTAATCTTCAATTGCAATTTGTAAGCACTCGCCCACTCTCTAAAGTATGAATATTTTTGAAAGCCTACTTACATACACATACACACACATTACAAATATAGCAATACAATTTAGCCCTTGTTTAAACAATCCTTAAAGTGTCATTTTCGTGTGTATAAGAGTGTGTGTGTGTGTAACTATGTCTACACAAACTGGGTGGGGAAAGTGGCTCGTTGACACTGAGACCGTAAAATACATTGAAAATAGTGAGAAAAAGTAAAATAATTTGGAATTTGTCTTTATTTTACAGGCCTCAAGCAGAAAAAGAAGCAGAATCTATAATCTAAAATTTCAAGCATTTTTCATTCTTCTCTAATCTATGACGTTTTTCCAATTCATATTTTTATTTAATCAGTTGGATGTGAGAAAACAAAAAGAAACGAGTTTGTGACACTGGTAGATCAGAATTAAATTTTGAAAATATTCAGAGGAAGAATTTGACACAGGATTCCATATAATCAACTGGATAGATTTAGGACTTCAAATATACATACTATTTTCTGAGCTTTAAATGAAATGTCAAAATTTTATAAATATGCTATTTTTACCAGGTTTATTTTCTATGATCACATGGCAAATTTTATTACAAAATACTCATAGGCTATTATGTTATCAAATGAAAAGTATCTGCATTTGTATAATTGAATATACTTTAAAATGCCATGTTCACATACCTATGTCATATTAACCTCTTAGAAAATGTGTAATTAGGAAGCAGTTTTATATACACATTTTACAAATGGAATAACTATGGCCCAGTGGAAAAAATGGATCCATAAATATGTATTTATCATATGAACCATTTTTAAGTGCACAGTTCTGTGGCATTAAATATATTTCACCAGTATCACCACTGTCACCACTATCCATCCCCAACACTTTCTCCATCTTCTCAAACTAAAACTGTGTACCCATTAAACAATAACTTTCCCTGACCCCCAACCCAGGCAACCACCATTCTACTTTGTTTCTATGAATTTGACTACTCTAGGTACCTCATATAAAGAGGAATCATACACTCTTTGTCCTTTGTGTCTGGCTAATTTCACTTAGGATAATGTCCTCAAGGTTCATCCATGTTGTAACATGTGACAGGTTTTCATTTTTTTTTAAGGCTGAATAATACCTCAATATATGCAAATACCACATTTTGTTTATTTATCGATCTGTCAATGGACACTTAGGTTACTTTCACCATTGGCTACTGTGAATAATGTTGCTATGAACATAGGTATACCGATATCTGTTTGACTCCCTGCTTTTAGTCATGGGTATATGACCAGAATTAGAATCGTTAGACCATGTGGTAATTTTATATTCAATTTTTTTGAGGAACCACCATACTGTTTTCCACAGTAGCTGCACCATTCTACAGTCCCACCAGCAATGCAAAGAGTTCCAATTTCTCCATATTCTTGCCAACACTTGCTATTTTCTGTTTTTGTTTTTTCTTTTGTTGTTGTTAACAGTCATTTTTCAGGGTGTGGGGTGATAGCTTATTGTCGTTTTGATTTACATTTCCCTAATGATTAATGACGTTAAACATCTGTTCATGTGCTTATTGGACATTTGTATATCTTCTGTGGAGAAATGTCTATTTAAGTCCTTTGCCCATTTTTGAATAAGGTTGTTTATTTAAGGTTTTGTTTTGAATTGTAGTTCTTTATATATTCTGGATATCAATTCCTTACCAGTTACATGATTTGCAAAATTTTTCTCCCATTTCCTGGGTTGCCTTTTCACTCTGTTTATAGTATCCTTTGAGGTACAAAAGTTTTTAATGTTGATGAAGTCCAACTAATTTATATTTTCTTCCGTTGCCTGTACTTTCGGTCTCATATCCCAGAAATCACTGCCAAATCCAATGTTATGAAGATTTACCACTATATTTTCTTAAAAGTTTTATAGTTTTAGCTCTTAAATTTAGGTCCTTGATCCATTTTGAGTTAGTTTTTGTATATGGTGTAAGGTATGGGTCCAATGTGATTTTTCTTTTACTTGTGGATATTTAGTTTTCTTAACCATATGTTGAGAAGACTATCCTTTCTCCATTGAATTATTTACCATCCTGTTTGAAATCATTTAACCATATATGCAAGGTTATTTCTGAGCTCTCAATTCTATTCCATTGGTTTATGTTTGTCTTTATACCAGTACCACACTATTTTGATTATCATAGCTTTGTAATAAGCTCTGATATCAGGAAGTGTGAGATCTCCATCTATGTTACTCATTGTCATGATTGTTTTGGCTATTTGGGTTGCTTAGATTCCATATGAATTTTATGATGAGTTTTTCTATTTCTGAAATGATGTCATTGCATGGAATACCTTTTTCCATCCTTTCAGTTTCTATCTATGCATATACATAGATCCAAAATGGGTCTCTTTCAAACATCATATACTTGGATCCTGTTTTATCATCCATTCTGCCAATCTACAATATTTGAATGGGAAATTTAATATATCTACACTTAAAGTAACTACTAATAGGGAAGTATATACTTTATAATTTTGTTTTTTTTTGTATGTATTATAACTTTTTTGTCCCTCATCTTCTCCCTTACTGCCTTCTTTATGGTTAGTTGATTTTTTGTAGTGTCACATGCCTGCTGTTGAGACCCTCTAGTAAATTTTTCATTTCACATACTGTATTTTACAGCTCCTGAATTCCTGTTTGGTTTTAGTTTTTACAATTGCTATGTCTTAGTTGATATTCCCATTTTCACATATTGCTTTCAAGAATTCCTTTAGATCTTTGTGTTTTCCTTTAACTCTTTGAGCATATTTAAGCCAACTGATTTATAAGTCTTTCTCTAGTAAATATGATACATGTGTTTCTTCAGGAACTGTTTCTGGAGATTTATTTTTGTTCCTTTGAATGGGCCATGTGTGCCTCTCTATTTGTATTCCTGTGGTCTTTTGTTAAAAATTAGGCATTTGAAAAAAACAGCCACTTCTCCTAGTCTTTTGCAGACTGACATAGAAGACCTTCACTTATTAGCAGACTCCTGAACTTTGAGATCAGCCTTGAGTAAAAGCTTAAGGTCTTCTCAGGTCTTCTGGGCATGGGTCTTGTTTGGACCTGAATGTATGATTTATTTATGTATTCATTCATTGTTTACTTCCCCTGGCTGCTTTTAATTTCTTAATTTCCTAAAGGGTCTCACCCCAGCTTCTTCCCAGGGCCTTAGATATTCTATTGTATTACTATT
Organism: Balaenoptera musculus; assembly: GCF_009873245.2. Classification (NCBI taxonomy): domain Eukaryota; kingdom Metazoa; phylum Chordata; class Mammalia; order Artiodactyla; family Balaenopteridae; genus Balaenoptera; species Balaenoptera musculus. Next base: position 46,813,125 of record NC_045797.1, read on the forward strand.
CCCATAGTCTCTTGCTCCCAGGTATCGCTCACTCTGCCATCCTCCTGCAGTTTTCACACACCTCTGTGTCCACAAATGCCTTTTGCAGTCTCAGCCTGAAATTCCAATTATCCCTCTATTCACTGTCTGATTTCCAGTCAACTAAGACAGAAACGAAACCTGAGGTCATTCCACAGACAAAACACTTTATACAAATTCCACTCTGTTCCTTCCATCCTGAGGGAGGCAACTGGGAATTAGACTACATCAACCAGACAACTATATGTCACACTGAGAAAAAAAACAAGGCAAGTGTAAATAAAAATCCAATGAAATTTTCTATAATTTGAAAGTGGATTCCTCTTCTAATTTGTTTTTAGTCTAGTGAATTTTTTGTCTTACTATTTTTCTTCAGTTTTATTGAGATATAATTGACATACAGTACTGTATAAATTTAAGGCATATACACAATTTTTGTTTTGTTTTGTTTTTTACATCTTTATTGGAGTACAATTGTTTTACAATATTGTGTTAGTTTCTGCGGTACAACAAAGTGAATCAGCTATATATATACATATATCCCCATATCCCCTCCCTCTTGAGCCTCCCTCCACCCTCCCTACCCACCCCTCTAGGTCGTCACAAAGCACAATGGACACTTAGGTTGCTTCCATGTCCTGGCTATTGCAAATAGAGCTGCAATGAACATTGTGGTACATGACTTTTTTTTTTTTTTTAATAAGAGGAGAAATGATGATCTCTGTTTTTTTGTTTTTTGTTTTTTAAAAAGGTTTTGTTCTATGTTTATTTATTTATTTTTTAATTTATGGCTGTGTTGGGTCTTTGTTTCTGTGCGAGGGCTTTCTCTAGTTGTGGCAAGCGTGGGCCACTCTTCATCATGGTGCGCGGGCCTCTCACTGTCACAGCCTCTCTTGTTGTGGAGCGCAGGCTCCAGATGCACAGGCTCAGTAATTGTGGCTCATGGGCCCAGTTGCTCCGCAGCATGTGGGATCCTCCCAGACCAGGGCTCGAACCCGTGTCCCCTGCACTGGCAGGCAGATTCTCAACCACTGCGCCACCAGGGAAGCCCCCATGACTCTTTTTGAATTATGATTTTCTCAGGGTATATGCCCAGTAGTGGGATTGCTGGGTCGTATGGTAGTTCTATTTTCAGTTTTTTGAGGAACCTCCATACTGTTCTCCATAGTGGCTGTATCAATTTACATTGCCACCAACAGTGAAAGAGGGTTCCTTTTTCTCCACACCCTCTCCAGCATTTATTGCTTGTAGACTCTGATGATGGCCATTCTGACTAGTGTGATGTGATACCTCATTGTAGTTTTAATTTGCATTTCTCTAATGATTAGTGATGCTGAGCATCTTTTCGTGTGTTTGTTGGCAATCTGTATATCTTTTTTGGAGAAATGTCTATTTAGGTCTTCTGCTCATTTTTTGGATTGGGTTGCTTGTTTTTTGGATATTGAGCTGCATGAGCTGCTTGTAAATTTTGGAGATTAATCCTTTGTCAGTTGCTTCATTTGCAAATATTTTCTCCCATTCTGAGGGTTGTCTTTTCATCTTATGTTTTCCTTTGCTGTGCAAAGGCTTTTAAGTTTACTTAGGTCCCATTTGTTTATTTTTGTTTTTATTTCCATTTCTCTAGGAGGTGGGTCAAAAAGGATCTTGTTGTGATTTATGTCATAGAGTGTTCTGCCTATGTTTTCCTCTGAGTTTGATAGTGTCTGGCCTTACATTTAAGTCTTTAATCCATTTTGAGTTTATTTTTGTGTATGGTGTTAGGGAGTGTTCTAATTTCATTCTTTTATATGTAGCTGTTCAGTTTTCCCAGCACCACTTATTGAAGAGGCTGTCTTTTCTCCATTGTATATTCTTGCCTCCTTTATCAAAGATAAGGTGACCATATGTGCGTGGGTTTATCTCTGGGCTTTCTGTCCTGTTCCATTGATCTGTATTTCTGTTTTTGTGCCAGTACCATACACTCTTGATACTGTTGCTTTGTAGTATAGTCTGAAGTCAGGGAGCCTGATACCTCCAGCTCTGTTTTTCTTTCTCAAGATTGCTTTGGCTATTTGGGGTCTTTTGTGTTTCCATACAAATTGTAAACGTTTTTGTTCTAGTTCTGTGAAAAATGCAATTGGTAATTTAATAGGGAGTGCATTGAATCTGTAGACTGTTTTAGGTAGTATAGTCATTTTCACAATGTTGATTCTTCCACTTCAAGAACATGGTATATCTCTCCATCTATTTATGTCATCTTTGATTTCTTTCACAGTGTCTTATAGTTTTCTGAGTACAAGTCTTTTGCCTCCTTATGTAGGTTTATTCCGAGGTATTTTATTCTTTTTTTTTTTTAACACTATTTGGCTTACATCATGAAATAATTATCACAATAAGTTTAGTGAACATTCATCATCTCACAGATACAAAACTAAAGAAATAAAAAAAGTATTTTTCCTTGTGCTGAGAACTCAGGATTTACTCTCTTAACTTTTATTTGTAACATACAGTGGTGTTAATTATACTTATTATGTTACACCCCACATTATATCTCTAGTACCTATTTATGTTATAAATGGGAATTTGTATCTTTTGACTACTGTCTACAATTCAACTCCCCCCCACCAAACTCTGCCTCTGATAACCACAAATATGATCTCTTTTTCAATGAGTTTGTTTGTTTGTTTGTTTTTTAAGTGTAATTGACCTACAACACTATGTTAGTCCCTGTTACACAACATGGTGATTCTATATTTCTGTACATTACAAAATGATCACCATGATAAGTTAACATCTGTCACCAAACAAAAATATTACATAGTTATTGACTATTCTGCCTACAATGTACATTTCATATCTGTGGCTCATTTACTTTGTAACTGGAATTTTGTGCCACTTAATATCCCACACCTACTTCCTTACTCCCTACACCTTCCTCTCCTCTGGCAATCACCTGTTTATTATCTATACACATAATTCAGTTTCTGTTTTGTTATATTTGTTCATTTACTTTGTCTTTTAGATTTCACGTATAAGTGAAATACTACAATATTTGTCTTTCTGTGACATATTTCACTTAGCATAATATCCTCTAGGTCCATCCATGTTGTTGCAAATAGCAAGAATTCATTATTTTTTATGGCTGAGTAATAATCCATTGTATATAAATGCCACCTCTTCTTTATCCATGCATCTATTGATGGGCACTTAGGTTGCTTCCACATCTTGGCTATTGTAAATAATGCTGCAATGAACATAGAGGTGCATATGTCTTTTTTAATTAGTGTTTTCTTATTTCTAATTTTTTACAATGAGGGGTGAAATTGGTGGGTCATATGGTAGTTCTATTTTTAATTTTTTGAGTAATCTGCATACTGCTTTCTACTGTGGCTGCACCAATTAGCATTCTTACCAACAGTGCATGAGAGTTCCCTTTTCTCCACATTCTTGCCAACACTTCTTATGTGTTGTCATTTTGATAATATCCATTCTGACAGGTGTGATGTGATATCTCATTGTGGTTTTGACTTGCATTTCCAAATGTTGAGTGATGTTGAGCTTCTTTCCATGTGTCTATGGGCCATCTGTATGTTTTCTTTAGAAAAATGTCTACTCAGATCTTCTGCCCATTTTTAATTGGGTTGTTCATTTTTCGATGTTTAGTTGTATAAGTTCTGTGTATATTTTGGATGTTAACCCCCCATTGGATATATCAGTTGAAAATATCTTCTCCCATTCAGTACATGACCTTCTAATTTTGTTGATAGTTTCCTTCTTCGTGCAAAAGCTTTTATGTTTCATGTAGTCCCATTTGTTTATTTTTGCTTTTGTTCCCCTTGTCTGAAGAGATAAAACCAAGAAAATATTACTAAGATCAATGACCAAGGGCATACTGCCAATGTTTTCTTCTAAAAGTTTTATGGTTTCATATCTTACGTTTAAGTCTTTAATCCATTTTTAATTAATTTGTATGCATGGTATGAGAGAGTAGTCCAGTTTGATTCTTTTACATGTAGCTGTCCAGTTTTCTAACACCTTTTATTAAAGACACTGTTGTTTCCTCATTGTATATTCTTGTCTCCTTCGTCATAGATTAATTGCCCACATAAATGTAGCTTCATTTCTGGGTTCTCTATGCCATCGATCTATGTCTGTGTTTTTGTGCCAGTACCATACTGTTTTGATGATGGTAGCTTTGTAGTATAGTCTAAAATCATGAAGCATGACCCCTCCAAGTTGTTTCTTCTTTCTCAAGATTGTTCTGGCTATTTGGGATCTTTTGTATCTCCATACAAATTTTAAAATTATTTATTCTAATTCTGTGAAAAAATTGCCGTTTGTATTTTTATAGGGATTGCATTGAATATGTACATTGTCTTGGGTAGTATGGTCATTTTAGCAATATTAATTCTTCCAAATTATGAACACAGTACATCTTGCCATCTGTTTGTGTTGTCTTCCATTTCTTTCATCAGTGTCCTATTGATTTCTGAGTACAGGTCTTTTACCTCCTTCATTAGATTTATTCCTAGATTTTAAAATTCTTTTTGATGTGACTGTAAATGGGGTTGTTTTCTTAATTCCTCTTTTTGCTATTTCACTGTTAATGTATAGAAATGCAATAGACGTGGATATTAATTTTGTATCCTGCAACTTTACCCAATTCATTAATGAGTTCTAGTAGTTTTTTGTGGCATCTTTCAGATTTTCTATATACAGCATCATGTCATCTGCAAACAGTGACAGTATTACTTCTTCAGTTTCAGTTTGCATCCCATTATTTCTTTTTCTTGTCTGATTATTTTGGCTAGGATTCCAATACTATTTTGAATAAAAGTGGTGAGACTGGGTGTCTTTGCCTTGTTCCTGATCTTTGATGACATGCTTTCAGCTCCTCACCATTGAGAATGATGTCAGCTGTGGGCTTATCATGTATGGCCTTTATTATCTTGAGATATGTTTTCTTCATACAAACTTTACTGAGAGTTTTTATCATACATGGATTTTGAATTGGGTCAAAAGCTTTTTCTCCACCTATTGAAATAATCATATGATTCTTATTCTTCAATTTGGTTAATATGGTTTACCATATTTCTTGATTAGTGGACACTGAATCATACTTGCATCCCTGGGATAAATCCTATTGATCACGGTGTATGAGCCTTTTAATGTATTATTGAATTCAATTTGCTAATATTGTGTTTATGACTTTTGCATGTATATTCATCAGTTATATTGGCCTGTAATTTTATTTTTTTGTGATATCTTTGTCTGGGTTTTGTATCAGGGTGATGCTGGCCTTGTACAATAAGTTTGGAGGTATTTCTACCTCTGCAGTTTTTTGGAATAGTTTAAGAAGGATAGGTGGTAACCCTTCTCTAAACGTTTGGTAAAATTCACCTATGAAGCCATCTGGTCCTGGACTTTTGTTTTTTGGTAGTTGTTTTATTACTGATTCAATTTCTTTTTTTTTTTTTTTTTTTTAACTCATAATCTAAGATTTTTTTTTTAAATTTATTTATTATTTATGGCTGTGTTGGGTCTTCGTTTGTGTGTGAGGGCTTTCTCTAGTTGCGGCAAGTGGGGGGCACTCTTCATCGCGGTGCGCGGGCCTCTATCGCGGCCTCTCTTGTTGCAGAGCACAGGCTCCAGACGCGCAGGCTCAGTAGTTGTGGCTCACGGGCCCAGTTGCCCCGCGGCATGTGGGATCTTCCCAGACCAGGGCTCGAACCCGTGTCCCCTGCATTGGCAGGCAGACTCTCAACCACTGCGCCACCAGGGAAGCCCCCTGATTCAATTTCTTTACTGGTAATTGGTCGATTCATATTTTGGTTTCAATTTCAGTACTTGTGATTGGTCTGTTCATATTTTCTATTTCTTCCTGGTTCAGCCTGGGGAGATTGTACATTTCTAAGAATTTGTTCATTTCTTCTAGGTTGTCCATTTTATTGGCATATACTTCTTCTTAGTAATCTCTTACAATCCTTCATATTTTTGTGATGCTGGTTGTAACTTCTCCTATTCATTTCTGATTTATTGACTCAGGTCCTCTCTCTTGTTTTCTTGATTAGTGTGGCTAAAGATTTATCAACTTTGTTTATCTTTTCAAAGAACTAGGTCTTAGTTTCTTTTGATCTTTTCTATTGTTCTTTTAATTCCTATTTCTTTTATTTCTGCTCTGGTATTTATGATTTATTTTCTTCTACTAACTTTTGGTTTTGTCTGTCTTTCTTTTTCTAGTTTCTTTATGTGTATTGTTAGGTTGTTTATTTGAATATTTTCTTGTTTTCTGAGGTAAGCTTGTATCACAATAAACTTCCCTTTTAGAACTGATTTTGCTGCATCACATAGATTTTGGATCATTTTGTATTTGTTTTCAGTTGTCTCCATGTATTTTTTAATTTCCTGTTTAATTTCACCATTGATCCACTTGTTGTTTAGCCTCCATGTGTCTGTATTTTTTTTTGCCTTTTTCTCTTGTAGTTGATTTCTACTCTCATAGCACTGTGGTCAGATAAGATGCTTGATATAATTTCAATTTTCTTAAATTTACCGAGACTTGTTTTGTGGCCTAGCATATTATCTGTCCTGGAGAATATTCCATGTACACTTGAAAAGAATGTGTATTCTGCTGCTTTTGGATGGACTGTTCTATATATATCTATATATCTTAAGTGCATCTGGTCTAACGTGTCATTTAAGGCTAGTGTTTCCTTACTGTTTTTCTGTCTGGATGATCTATTGATGTAAGTGGGGTGTTAAAGTCCCATACTATTATTGTGTTACTGTCAATTTCTCCATTTATGTCTGTTAGTATTAACTTTATGTATTTAGGTCCTCCTATGTTGTGTGCATATATATTGACAATTGTTATAACTTCTTCTTGGATATATACCTTGTATGTAATGTTCTTGTCTCTTATAACAGTCTTCATTTTAAAGTCTATTTTGTCTGATATAAGAATTGTTTCCCTGACTTTCTTTTTGTTTCAATTTGCCATCCCCTCACTTTCGGTATGTGTGTGTCTTTATATTTGAAGTGGGTCTCTTATAGGCAGCATATATTTGGGTCTTATTTTTTTTAATCCATTCAGCCACTCTATATCTTTTGATTAGAGTATTTATTCAATTTACATTTAAAGTAATTATTGATAGGTGTGTACTTATTGCCATTTTATTAGTTGTTTTAAAGTTCTATTTTGTTCTTTTCTTCTTTTGCTCTCTTTGCTTGTGATTTGATGAGCATCTTTAGTGTTTGGATTCCTTTATTTTGTGTGTGTGTGTTTATCTATTATTGATTTTTACCTCCTGTAGTTACCAGGAGGTTTATATATATAATATATATATGATTAAGTTGCTGATCTCTTAAGTTCAAACACAGTTTAACAGCTCTGTATTTTTAATCCCCTGCCCCACATATACTCTTTTCGTCATCACCTTGTATATATTTTTTGTTTTGTGTATCCCTTAACTGCTTATTGAGGCTATAGATGACTTTATTACTTTTGTCTTTTAACCTTGCTATGAGCTTTATATGTGGTTGAATTCTAACTTTACTTTGTATTTCACTTTACCAATGAGATTTTTCCTTCTGTTGTTTTTGTATTTCTAGTTTTGGCCGTTCGTTTTTGCTTAGAGAAGTCTCTTTAACATTTCTTGTAAAGCTGGTTTGGTGGTAATAAACTCTTTCAGCTTTTGCTTGTCTGTAAAACTTTTGATATTGCTCTCAAATCTGAATGAAATCCTTGCTGTGTAGAGCAGTTTTGGTTGTAGGTTTTTTTCTTTCTTCACTTTAAATATATTGTGCCACTCTCTTCTGGCCTGCCCAGTGTCTCCCTAAAAGTTAGCTGATAGCCTTACGTGAATTCCCTTGTACATAACTTGTCCCTCTTCCTTTACTGCTTTTAATATTCTCTCCTTATCTTTATTTTTTGCCATTTTAATTGCAATATGTCTTGGTGTAGGCCACTTTGGATTGATCCTGTTTGGAACTCTCTGTGCTTCCTGAACCTAGATATCTGTTTCCTTTTCCAGGTTAGGGAAGTCTTCATCTATTATGTCTTCAAATATGTCCTCTGCCCCTTTCTCTCTCTCCTCTCCTTCTGGGACCCTCGTAATACAAAAGGTAGTATGCTTGATGTTGTCTCAGAGATCTCTTAAACTGTCCTCATTTCTTTTTAGTCCTTATTTTTTTTTTCTGTTCAGCTTCAGTGATTTCCATTACTGTACCTTCCAGTTCACTGATACATTTCTCTGTATCATCTAATCCACTGTTGATTCCTTCTAGCGTATTTTTTTATCTCAGTTATTGTATTCTACATCTCTGGTTTTCTTAAATTTTCTAACTTTGTTAAAAACTTCTAACTTCTCACTCTATTCATCCAATCTTCTCCCAAATTCTTTGCACATCTTTAGGATCATTATCTTGAGCTCTATATTGGGTAGATTGCTTATCTCTACTTCACTTAGCCCTTCTGGTGTTCTACCTAGTTCCTGTGTTTGGAATATTTCTCTGTTGCCTCATTTTGCTAATATTGCTGTTTTCAATTCTATGTAATTGGTTGGTTGTTTACAGTTCCAGAACTTGGAGAAGTTGCCTTTTGTAGGAGACATCCTATGAGTCCCAATAGCACACTACCCTCTGATCACCAGAGCCATATGCTCTAGAGGTTCCCCCTATGTGGGTGTATCCATCCTTCTATGGAGTAGGGCTTACTATTGTGGGCAGTCTGGTAGGTGTGGCTAGCCCTCAGTTTATTTTGTTGACAAGTCCTTCCTTGTGTGGGGGGCTGCTGGCTGCTAGTAGGCAGGGCTAGATGATGAGGCAGCTGGCTGCCAAATCCCAGGTGGTTCCTGGGCTAGTGCTGTCCCACAGGTGATTGGAGGCAGATTTTGGAGTGGATGCTTATGGGGACTGAGTTTCCAGATGCAGTGTTGGCCTGCTGGTAGGTGAGGCTGGTTCCTGACTTGCTACCTGTGGGGTACAGGGTATCCCCAAGCTGGTGTTGGTCTGCTGGTAAGTAGAGCATCTTGGTATGGTTGGTTGTAGGGCCCTGTGTGTCCCAGAGTTGGTATTGGCCTGTTGGTGGGTATACCTGTGTCCTGGGGTCTCTGGCTTCATAGCCCTGGGGTTCCCAGTCTCAGAGCTGATGTGTCAACACACTGGTGTCTGGGCTGCAGCCCAGGGGGTTCAGGGGTTGGTGCCTGCCCACTGGTGGGGAGGTAGTCCTAAGGCTAGTGCCAGCCCACTGGTGGGCAAAGCCAGGTCCCAGGGTCTCTGGCTACAGGGCCCTGGGGTTTCTGTTGCTAGTGCTGGCACACTGGTGTACCCAGCCAGGTCAAAGGCCCTTTGGTGAACAGGACCATGTGCCAGGGTGGCTGTGGGCTCAGAGGGTCTTAAGGCAACCACCTCCTGATGGGTGGGATTGTGTCCCCCCCCACCCCGAGGTAGTTACTTGGCCTGAGACGTCCCAGTACAGGTGGCCCCAAGTGGGTGGGTGCAGTTGGGTCTCTGCACTAATAAGCCACAGAAAGGATTCCAAAATGGTGTTTGCCAACACCGTTGTCTTCATGGTAGAATGAGATCCCCAAAATGACTTTGCCAATGTCTGTGACCCCACAGTGAATTCCAATTTCCTTCTGACTCTTCAGGACACTCTCCAAGATCATCAAGCCTCTTTCAAATTACTGCTTCTGCCCTGGTTCTTGGAGCCTGCGAGATTTTGTGTTTGCCCTTTAAGAGTAGTGTCTATACTTCCTACAGCACTCTGTCTCTCTTGAAAGTAAGCACTGCTGGCATTCAAAGCCAGACTTTGTGGGAGTTCATCATGTGCAGAACCCCTGGGCTGGGGAGCCCGATATGGGGATCAGATCCTTTACACTTTGGGGAGAACTTCTGCAATTGTAATTATCCACCTGTTTGTGGATTGCCCACCTGAGGGCATAGGTATAGAATATCATATCTCCACCCCTCCTACCCATCTCGTTGTTGTTCTTTCTTTATATTTTTAGTTGTAGGAGATAGTTTCTGCTCCTCTTCCAGTCTTTCTCATCAATAGCTGCTCTGTAAATAGTTGTAATTTTGTTGTGCTCATGGGAGAAGGCAAGTTCAGGGTCTTCCTAGTGTGCCATCTTGGCTGCTCTCAAATGTGGTTTTTCTTATTTGGATATTTGCTTGATTGGTATAGATCTTTTGTTTCCAAAGAACCTATAAAGTTATTTTATTTATCTGTAGTTGTTAATTTGATATTTTTGTGGAAGAACAAAGACCTGCGACTTCTTGGTCCACCATATTGTTGACATCCAAGAATATATATATATTTTTAACTCACATAAATATTTAGTATGAGAACTGAGTAAGATTCTTAGACTCCTGAATTCCTGTCTTTTTCCCCATTCTCATTGAAATGTAATAAAATTGCCATAATAATAAATTGCCTTTGGTATCAATACAAGTAATACTCTTAAGTACTGAATTTGAGTATCTTTTATGGTCTTGCTCTAAGTTTTACAGCAAATATCATAATCATATCCTGAGATAAATAGATGCAAGATGTTAGAAAATAAACAAATCACACTTTATGCATAGATGAGTAATTAAATGTTAGGACTTCTGTACCAATTATCTATTACACAAAAATCAGTGGCTTAGCATATTTAGCGTTTATTTATTCCACTAGTCTGAATGTTTGTAATTTAGACTGTGATCATCTGGTCAGTTTTGGCTATGCTCCATGTGTCTTTCATCTTTCAGCAGATTAGTCTGGGCATACTCTCATGCTGATGGCAAAGGTTCAAGGGAGCAAAAGTCAGCACATAAGCTAATATACCGTTCGAAAAACGAAGTCACACAGTTGAACCCATAGTCAACGGATAAGGCAGGTCACTCTGATCTCAGTGGTAAGAGACTATGAGGTTATAGTGTAAAAATGATAGATGCAGGAAGGATGAAAAACTGAGAATATCAGTGCAAAGAGAAGAGCTTTCTTTAATCATAAGCTACTTCAAAAATGAATTATTAAACTTTTCAACTATTGAAGTACTTTTGGTATATTTCCTGGTTATATTTTGGTAATCTAATTAGCTTTAATATCCTTAACTTGAACTAATAAAGTTTAACTTCCCATCCTCTTGGTCCTTTAGCATATAAAAGCAATAATTAGTTTTCACTACTAATAATATAGAAATAAGTAATAATTGGAAAGCAAAGCAGTCAGTATACTATTTTTCAACAGTTTGTCTTTTACCCACATAATTCTCAATTCAAGTTTTAGTTCAGGAATGTATTGTTGATTCTTATCATTTGCTTCATATTAACTTGTGTACCCAGTGAACATGAATACATGGCCTTTCTCCATCTTACTTCTTGACTCAGTGACTAACCCCAATACTTCCATCAACAATGTCCATGCATTGACTATCATACAATGTAGATGTGGTGCTTAACTTTGCAAGTGTCCTCACTGAGACACCTACTCCATTAAGGAAAATCTGATTTTTATGGTATCTCCTGAAGATGTCATATATTAAAGAAGAATAATGGAGTTGAGACTAGTAAAAGTGGAAAGCATGGAGAGTGTAAAAGAAAATTTATTATGGATGCCTGATCAATTGAAAATAAACAGCTATTTATTCTGCATATTTTCTCTGCCAATCCTGCACCATATATTGTAAGAACAAACTTATACAACATAATTGAATTGTAAAGCTAAAATACATTTTATATTTCTTTTTTATTAGCAGACCTATTTTCTCCTTCAAAGAAAATAATAAGCAAGAATCAAGCTACAGAAGAGATAAAGGTAGAGAGGCTTATTGAATTTCTGACTCATTCAGGTTCCTTTTACTCACTTTTCCCTATCCCAGCACTCAGAGCAATCTAGCAGAACACAAGTATGAGTAGAATGCAATTCAAAAACCATTGAATCTGTTGTGTTGTATATAGGAAGCTGAGCAGTAGAGAAAGTATTAAGTGACCTAAATTAGCAGAGCTATTTAATAATAGAGCTGGAAATCAGAGGTAAGACATCTAAGTCCTGCTTGTTTATTGAGGACTGTTAAGAAGCGCATTCATGATTTTGTTTTATTTGCCCCAACTGTTATTCCTTAAAATCTTCTTTTCTGAGAGGTAATGACTATGAGTTTGTTTGGAGTAACTGAAATTATAGGACTGTCTGAATGCAAACTAGAGTCAAAGCATTTCATGTTTCAGAATTTTCTGTTGACTTTTTCCCATGTGAATTCTCCCTCAGCTTTGAGATTTTTAGTTGGTTGACATCGTTCTGGCTGACACACACTTTACTCTAGAAATTGCCATGTCTATACCTGATTGCTGACACAGCTGAATAAATGGAAAACAGAAAAGTTCTGTCTTCTTTGCAGTTGTCATTTCTAATTTGTATTGCAGATAAATTTTGAATTCCTTTTAGTAGCTTTGTTTTACTTTAATTCTGATATTTGAAATTTTGAAAATCATTAACTAGAAATAGACTACAAATTTTGAACTCAGTTAAATATTTGGAGGCAGAAAATTGCTCTTTTTGCAGCAAATTTATTATCTTCTTAAAAAATGCCTGTTTATTTATCAAAGGATGTTCTATATAAGAGAAAATAAGGCTGATCTTATATTCAGCACAACGTTCAAGCCTAGAAGAATATGTTATCACTAAAGTTGTGGGGAAGTAAATTATGATCCAAGGTTAAGCTGGCAAGTTGTGAATCAAGTGAATAAAAAGATATTCTCATAGAATGTTGCATTTATTATACATTATTGAAAAAAATCAATGATAAATCCAGCCAACCAAGAAGTGAATCAAAATAAGGAAGCCTTTGTAAATGATTGATCCTAAGAAGTAAAACCCTTAGACTTGGCACTGAGTTTAGCAATTTAGAGATTTGTGGTTGCACAATAGAATATCTGTAAAATGAAAATAGTATAAGCACACATAATCATGATGTAAGGGCAGGGTGTTTGGAAGGGTTGTGTGCAAATCTCTTTGTCATTAAAAGCAGGATATCTATCAGTTCCAACTATGTTAAAACATTAGTTTCTAAAATACACTAATCCTTAGTTATTTTCATAATTTTTCCTAAATTTTGTAAGTTTTTTTCTTGAGAAAAGAAGATAACTTGCCAAGTTATTCTCAATACACCAATTCTTTCAATTCACTTTATTTTTATTCTTTTAAATTCAAGACAATATTAACTTAATACACTCTTACACTATATATCTAGAATGATCCTTTCTAATAGAAACGATCTCTCTCCATTTATTTTTCTAGTGATAAATAATTTGATAAACAGAGACATAAATAGAGTTCTGAAATCCGGTATGCCACATGTTACAACTGCTTTCTTTCAGTTATCAGTTTGGGGCCCATTTTTTTCTTTGACTTTTTTTTCCCCTGTAGCTTTACATTTTAAATAACTGTCATGAAGTATTTTGTTAACATAATTAAAGAACACTCCTACATCACTTAATTTCCTTTGGTCAGAGTCTATCTCAAGTTAATCAAACTGCATGGTTTGAAGGCACAGTCATCCAGACTGCCAAGTCTACTCAAGGCTTTGGACACTGACTTCAAGGAGTTAGGGTACAATTACAAGGTTAAGGGTAAGGGTCCAAAATAGGTGAACCTCAACTTCTGACAACAACTGTAAATTCATTGAGAGGGTGTGTGGGCATGTCCAAAATCACCCTCAGCTTTGAAGCTTTCATTTTCTCAGGACATATTTTCCTCCTGGAATTGTTTTGTGACAATATGAATGACAATGTGCCTGAAAATTCATACAAGCTTCAGAGTCCACAGTTTTTATTGGAGCTTCACTACATAGGCATGATGGATTACTGCTCACATGGTTGAATTTCAGGTCAACTACTAACCTGTGACCCAACGTCCCTGCCCTAAATCACGTGGTTGTTTTTTCTGACATGGCCAGTCCCACCTTAAGACTGTCAGGCATAGTCAACCCTCACCCTAAATCATATTGTTATTATATGACTACCCTAAACATTCCCAGGCAAATAAGGATTACCTCCAAGGAGATGAGGGAAAAGACCAGGTCTCCATTTGGGGAAGGTCAAATTATTTCCTGCACAGAGCCTTACTGAATGCATCACTTCAAAAATTTACTTCTCCAAAGAATTACCTATACTTACAATCTCCAATTATTCATCTCCCTTTGACGCATAAAATCTATAAAATCTAGCTTGTCATTCTTCACTATCACCATCATTAACATCATTACAACAATATATACTAAACAGGTAGTGCATGCCAGAGAGCAATTTACAATTGCTAACTCAATAATACCAATTTCCTAATGACCTATACCTTATTATGACACCATTTTACAGATGAAGAAACCAAGAAAGAAAGAAGTTAAATTATGTTCATTACTTCACACAGCTGCTAGATGACAGAGCTAGGATTCAAACCCCGAAAGTCTGACTCTGGTAGATATTAACCTACACACATCAACAAGCAAAATAAAACATTCCCAAACATCAATAACATTCATGGTGCTAAATCCAATATGTACTTTTCATTTCTCGTTTTAGGTATCCTTCTACAACATTTGCTATGCAAGCACAGGCATGCGCGCGCGCACACACACACACACACACACACACCCCCTCAGACTTTGAACTCAAGTACTTGGGTTTTAATCTTTATTCTGAGACATGCTAAATGAATTTGGGAAAATTCCATAAGCTTTAATATTTGTCACACTGGATTTTTGTGAGAATGAAGTAAAAGATCATTAATGGATCCATCTATTTTATGTATTATTTATATTCCAAATCTTCCAACATGCTCTTCAGTTCCACTTTCTACACCACAGCCCAAGCCACCATTATCTCTCATACGACCTCCTTCAATTCCCTCTTCTTTTATTCTTACTCCTGTGTGGCTCTTTCCAAGAAATCAATAGCACTTTATTTAAAATGACTATATATAAAATGCAAAACTTATCATGCTACCACTCTGCTTAAATACTTTCTTCAAGCACTTTCTCTCCTTTTACAATAACATGCCAAATCCTTAACATGGTCCACAAAGTCTATCCTGTTCAGCCACAGCTACTTTCTCAGCCTGGGATATTCTTTACTCTTTCTGGGCCCCTGACATATTGGTCATTGTTAAGACATTTGAAAGTGACAAGGTCTCTTCAGTCTAATGATTGTGACCCTTTGTGTGATACACATTCTCCCTATTTATCTCCACATCGATAATGCCTATTCGCAATTGAGAGCTCACTATTGAGAGGTTAGTATTTATTTCCTCATATATATATATATATACACACACACTATATACATAAAATGAACATATATATATATATACTATACATGCAATGCATATTTTATAATATCATATAATATATATTTTAAACAAATGATTGCAAAAAATAATTAGTAATGATTCCTCCTAGACTAGGCTTTCTCTGAGGGCAGACAACAATGTCAATCTTCTTCATCTATTGGTTTTGTACTACCTACCAAATAGTAGGTGAACAGTTGTTAGATAAATAATAAACTGTTGTTAAATAAATGAATGACTTGCAAAATAGATGACAGACAATTCTTCATTGTATCTTGGTTCCAGTAAGAAAAACAAAAACAAACAAACAAAAACCTGAGTACCCCAGATCATATTAATGAGGAGATGGGAGTGGTGGGTAATGAATCAGAACATATATAAAAAGTCATGAAATCCAAATATCTGATTTGGGATTTTAGCACCTTTCTTTTTGTAGAAATTTTTATTGGCTATATTCTATATTTTATAATTACTTTGAGACAAAATCTGGTATAGTAAAGACAAAAAGCAGATGTATAGCAAGAAGAATGGACTCAAAGCTCTTTTTTAAAACTCTCTGCTATTTCTGGCCCACTTGATTCTTTACTTTCTGACAGAAAGCTGTCATGTAGTTAAGCTGCTGCTACACTCAGTGGAAGCACAAAGAATAGTTATTAGTTTTTTTCTGTCAAATCGAAGCAGACACTATCTTCAGTGTTTGGAACAATTAGCTGGTTTTATTGTAAGGGGAAAATATATACATTTGAGATGAAATAAAAAAACACCCCCAAATTTTTTTCATTTCTTAATATTTTAGTCTGATTTATATTGTAAAATATTTTTTGCCCCATTTCTTATTTTCACGGACCTCATGGAAATGAAGTGAATAGCTACTATCTACTTAAAGAAAAGCTTTTCCACATCAAGTTGTTTCTACTAGATTATTACTAAAAAATACTAGGTGTATTTATTAAAAATAAAATCACAGGATTTGGTGTTCAATTTGGTCACTGGCTTTTTAAGTTAATGCAGAATGTATATTCACTATTATGAAGCTAAAATCAATGCATCCATGCAAAAAATGTCAGAGTATTCTTGGTATTTGTTAAAACTTAAAAGCGTATGGTTAGGTCTCGAGGCCAATTTATATCTGGGCTTAAGCTTACAGAATTGTTAGTTTAGCAATCTACATACTCACAGTAATATCATCAAGAATCATCAGATCCCTTAATATACTGGTAAGCTAGCATATTTATTAATATACAGATGGTTGTAAAATGACATAATAATACCATCAAAATAGCCAGTGAAAATAGCTGTTGAATTCCCTCCTCAAATTTACATATTTCTCATTTAACTAATAAAATACTAGGGAAGAACTCAAACTCACATTACGGAATGGGCTATACGCAGTTTATTAGTAGTCTAGTTCACTTTCCCTGATGATTCAAGTAGGATTATTTCTAACCCAACTTGATTCTTCTTTCTATTATTTTTGGGGAGAATTTTTTCCTCTGTTCCTACAGTAGATATTGGTATTTTAGGAAGCCAGTTATCTATTTCCTGTTCTTTTTGGACAGCAATACCCTGATTTTTATTTAGAGTTCTACTCCATCCTCATGAAGCCTGTGTACTTCTAGAGAAGCTGTCCTCTCCCCAGATACTTCAGTCATTCATCACACCCATCACTAGCTACAAACATGAAAACATGAATGAGTACATAATGATACAGACTAAGGAACAGTTTAGATAAGCTTCTATAAGCTTATTCAAGTTAGCTTTTAATTGTATAGTTTGCATGCTAAGTATAAAATAAAATGATTACCCACATTGCACATGTTACAGATTTTATATCAAGTGTTTAAGAGTAGAAACTAAACCTATATCCCTTAATTCTAAAATAAAATATGCAAAATATAAATATTAACTTTAATTCTATAATCTGAATTTATATAATAATAAATTTATGATGATGGCAATTAGCTGTAACAGAATTATTCTCATTAGAGGACAAAACAGGCTTGCTCATCACTATACTGGCTCTAAGCCTTCAGAACTTAATGAATGCTAAAATATTAAAATCTCATCCAGTTTACCATTGAGCCATAATTTACAAGTATAAATGCATAATAATCCTTTGGACTTCACAGGTAATTTATGAGCAATATTCTCACAGAGGATGATGATAATTCACTCTCAATTATCCCAGCTTGATTTAAATCATTGATTGCCCCATGTTTAATAATAATTTAGTAATAATGAAATTAATACCTCCTTCTATTTTTGGATAAAATTATTAATGAATCCATGGTGAATTTTAACGTTAAACATGAATGCTTATAAATATCTTCTTCAACTTTTCTATCTGAGATTGGTTTCTCTTTCCAGGTATTGCTAACTTTATAGGAAGAATTTGATTTCCTTGAAAATGTTGAGGCTCTGGCCATTAAACTATGTCCTATCTCTGCCCTCAAGGTATCTCCAGATGTTCCAAGATCAGGTTTGCAAACGTCTGATTCTTGCAAAATTATAACCGCAATATTCACTTTCAGAATATCTTATCAATATCAAATATCTCAGATTTGAAAAAGATATTGGTAGAGTTATCTATTTCTTATGATTTGCCATTTCAAAAAAAAAGGAAACAGTTTACAAATTTTTTTAATTACAGTCTATGTCTGTAATATAATCATTATTAACTATGCAGATATTACCCTGATTCTGCTAAAATGGATTTATGAAATAATTTATATATTCAATAATTTTAGCAAATGAGGAAAATTTATCAAAGGTGGCAACATCTAATGAGATTGGACTCATTCCAGCTACACTATGGATTGTAATATGTTTTCTTTTGTCCATGGGTTGAGTACCTATTTAAAAAGCATAGATATAATGTGTGTTATCTGTGCAACAATGAGGTAACCTTGCTTGGTTCCATATTTTCTTCCGAGTTGAGACTGAGGAAAATGCTATTACAGCCTCATATCTCAATGGAAAAAACCCTGACGGTTCCTCAGGTTTGATCAGCAGCATCATCCCTAGAATAAACTTTTGCCACAGAATCACTGTGCTTACCTGATGATTTTGACAGCCACAGAACTTCAATGCTTAATTCTTCTTTAAAAAATGGCATTGCCTGTGGAAAAATATAAAGAGAATAGCAAAATAAGAATAAAATAAGAAAATTCAGAGTGCTGTTATTTTCCTCTACTTGGAAGCCAGTATCAATAGAGAGGGAAGAAAGATCACTGCAAAACGTCACAGAACACTTGAGTTTGTCTCCTACTTCTGTCATCAAATTCTTCTGTGACCTGGGAGAAGTTACCTCTCAGGCTATCAGTTGCTTTTTTTAAGAAGGAGAGGAAGGAGGTGGTCACAGAGATCAAAATTTCTCAACTAGGAGCATGCATCAGCATCACATTGTGAAATTAAACAAAATGCAAGTGTTGGAACTTCACCACAAACCTACTGAATTAGAAGCTCTGCGGCTGGAACCAGATAAGTGCATATTCAAAGTGCACAGCTGTTACTCCTGAATACCTGTGAAGCAGATGAATCCTTAGTGTTCTTTCTAGTTCTGATGTTTCTCCATTCCTCTGATTTGATGAATTTTAATTAATAGAGTAGTATTATCTAGAGGTACTAACTAAACTACCAAAAGAGAAGAGGAGATAGTCAACCCTGTAACAGACACTCTGCTAGGTACTGCAGATAAATATGTGAAATATTAGAACTAAATAAAGGAAATTATTTCCTGCTTTCAATTAGTTCAGTCTATTTTGGTAATAAATATAACAATCATAGAAGAAATAGTTAAAATGAGAAGTGAGGCATAGAGAATTAGAAGATGGTGACGTATCCTACAGTTATGGAGTTCAGGAATGCTGCTGCAAAGGATTAGGTGGGATTTTGTTTCATTGCATCCTTGTGAGAAAATGGGGCAGATGTAATAAGCCATTGTTTTCTGAACATACCCTAGAGTGATATTGATCATTACCTTTTGCAAAATTGTATTCTATTGTATACAAAATAAAGCTTGTATATATGTTAGCTAGCTCATTTTCACCTAACTTCAAACCCTTTCCTCTGTGTGACAAATTCATGGAGAAAAGACTAAATTTTAGCAAAGTACAGCTGAAATAATTTATTATCCAAATTGGAAAAAAGGGCATTATCACTTTAAACTCACACCTTAATCAAAGATCAATTCCAGGTGGAATAAAGATCAAACAATAAAAGAGAACCTTAAAACATTTAAAAGAGCATAGGAGATAATAGATGCATGACCACCAATTATAAAAGTTCTTAACGATAACTATAAATTGCAAAAGAAATGCTTGAAAAATTCAACAAGAGTAAAATTATACATTTTTTTCATTAAAAGAGACAACAGAAAATTATAAACACACATCACAAACTGGGCAAAGATGTTTGATATTATAAACCAACATTTAATCTTCATAATATAATTTGGAATTCTGCAAATTAAAAAAAAGAGACAAACATGCAAGAAATGATCACATAGTTTAGGGATGATAAACATAAATGTACAACAAGCACACATGATATGACCAAGGTCACTGATAATCAAGGAAATTCAAATTACAACCACAAATATACAAAATGAAAAGTACACTAATTTGACAAAAATTTAATCAAAAATTATACAGGCTAATTAAACCACGTGTTGGTGAAGGTAGGTAGCAATGGAAATTATTCTACACTGCTTGTGGAAAGACTGAAGCAATCTTGTTAGAAAACAGCAGGGTGTTATTATCTAAAATGAAGATATACACACATTCTATAACTTCTAAAACTCTATAGAATGTCTTTCATACATGTTCCAAGAAACATGTACAAGTATACAGCATTATTTATAACAACAAATCTTAGGAAAAAAAAACTATACTGTTTTCAGTAAGAAAGTTGATACATTTTATTATGATCATACAATGGACTATAATACAACAGAGAAAACATATGTTTCACAGCAATACTGATGAAAAAGGCTGTATCGCAAAAAAACTACTGTTGAGCATAAACAAAAATTGCAATACCTGCTATACTAGGTTTACAGTTCACTGGGAATACTCATACTTTCATCCTTGAGGTCTGAGACAAATGTTCCTGTCTACTTTGAGGCCATATGGCTAAGTTTAAAATTAAGTGTAAAGGTATACCTCAAAGATATTGCAGGTTTGGTTCCAGATCATCACAATAAAGCAAGTATTGCAATAATGCAAGTCACTGTCTTCCCAGTGCATATAGAAGTTATATTTATACTATACTGTAGTCTATTAAGTGAGCAATAGTATTTTGTCCCCCAAAAATACAAACACCTTAATTTTAAAATATTTCATTGCTAAAAAATGCTAACCATCAACTAAGTCTTCAGTGGGTCATAATCTTTCTGCAATAGTGACATCAAACATCACTGATAACAGATCACAATAACAAATATAACAGTAATGAGAAAGTTTGAAATACTATGACAGTTGCCAAAATGTGATGCAGAGACATGAAGTGTGCAAATGCTGTTGCAAAAATGGCACTGATAGATTGTACAACACAGGGTTGCTACAAACCTTCAATTTTGTAAAAAAACACCACGTCTGCATAGCACAATAAAATGAGGTATGCTTGTAATATAATTTCTTTTTATTTCTTTAAAAA
Source organism: Balaenoptera musculus (assembly GCF_009873245.2). Taxonomy (NCBI): domain Eukaryota; kingdom Metazoa; phylum Chordata; class Mammalia; order Artiodactyla; family Balaenopteridae; genus Balaenoptera; species Balaenoptera musculus. The sequence continues at coordinate 46,834,099 of NC_045797.1, forward strand.
GTTGATTGTTGATAACAACAAAAATTATAAATAGAGCACCAAATCCAAGATGGTTGCTATTAGGAGGTCAATGAAGGAACTTGAAAATATTTGTATATGTACATTAAAAAATGACCATAACATTCAAGTTTATCAATCCAATTTATTTATTTTTAAAAGGCTTACTGTCCTTGAGCATATTCCCTATGACATATTTTCCTTCAGAATAAAAGTCAATTTGCCTCAGAGTACCCATTAAAACACTTAAAACTTCCTTAGCAAGTAGAGAAAGAACTAGAGAAAGAAGAACAAACAAAATCCAAAGTTAGTAGAAGGAAAAAAATCATAAAGATCAGAGTAGAAATAAATAAAATAGAGACAAAGAAAACAATAGAAAAAGATCAACGAAGCTAAAAGCTGGCTCTTTGAAAGACAAACAAATTTGATAAACATTTAGCCAGACTCATTAAGAAAAAAAGGGAGAGGGCTCAAATCAATAAAATTAGAAATAAAAAAAGTGAAGTTACAATGGACACCAGAGAAATACCAAGGATCATAAGAGATTACTACAAGCAACTATATGCCAATAAAATGGACAACCTAGAAGAAATGGACACATTCTTAGAAAGGTGCAATATCCCAAAACTGAATCACGGGACTTCCCTTGTGGCGCAGTGGTTAAGAATCCACCTGCTAATGCAGGGGATACAGGTTCAATCCCTGGTCCAGGAAGATCCCACACGCTGCGGGGCAACTAAAGCCCATGAGCCGCAACACTGAGCCTGAACTCTAGAGCCAAGCCACAACTACTGAAGCCTGTGCACCTAGAGCCCGTGCTCTGCAACAAGAGAAGCCACCACAATGAGAAGCCCATGCACCGCAAAGAAGAGTAGCCCCTGCTCGTCACAACTAGAGAAAGCCTGCGTGCAGCAACACAGAACCAATGCAGCCAAAAATAAATAAACAAATAAATTTATTTAAAAAAAACTGAATCACGAAGAAATATAAAATATGAACAGACAAATCACAAGCACTGTAATTGAAACTGTGATTAAAAACTCCCAACAAACAAAAGTCCAGGACCTGATGGCTTCACAGGTGAATTCGATCAAACAATTAGAGAAGAGTTAACACCTATCGTCCTGAAACTATTTCAAAAGAACTGCAGGGTAAGGAACACTCCCAAACTCATTCTATGAGGCCACAATTTCCTTGATACCAAAAACAGACAAAGATACCACAAAAAAAGAAAATGACAGGCCAATATCCCTGATGGACATAGGTGCAAAAATCCTCAGCAAAATACTAGCAAACCAAATCCAACAATATTTTAAAAGGATCATATACAATGATCATGTAGGATTTATCCCAGGGATGCAAAGATTTTTCAGTATGCACAAATCAATCAGTGTGATACACCACATTAACAACTTGAAGAATGAAAACCATATGATCATCTCAATAGTTGCAGAAAATGTTTTTGACAAAATTCAACACTCATTTATGATAAAAACTTTCCAGAAAGTGGGCATAGAGGAACATAGCTCAACGTAATAAAGGCCATATAGGACAAACCCACAGCAAACATCATACTCAACAGTGAAAAGCTGAAAGCTTTCCCTCTAAGATCAGGAACAAGACAAGGCTGTCCAATCTCACCACTTTTATTCCATGTAGTTATGGAATTCCTAGCCACAGGAATCAGAGAAGAAAAAGAAATAAAAATAATTCAAATTGGAAAAGAAGAAGTAAAACTGTCAGTGTTTGCAGATGACATGATACTATACATAGAAAATCCTAAAGATGCTACCAGAAAACTACTAGAGCTCATCAATGAATTTGGTAAAGTTGCAGGTTACAAAATTAATACACAGAAATATGTTGTATTTCTATACACTAACAACAAAAGATCAGAAAGAGAGATTAAGGAAACAATTCCATTTACCATTTCATCAAAAAGAAATAAATACTTAGGAATAAACCTACCTAAGTAGGCAAAAGACCTGTACTCTGAAAATTATAAGACACTGATGAAAGAAATCGCAGATGACACAAACAGATGGAAAAATACACCATGTTCTTGGATTGCAAGAATCAATATTGTCAAAATGACTATACTACCCAAAGCAATCTACAGATTCAATACCCTACCTATCAAATTACCAATGACATTTTTTTGCAGATCTACAACAAAAAAAATCTTAAAATTTGTATGGAAACACAAAAGACCCCGAATAGCCAAAGCAATCTTCTTGAGAAAGAAAAACAGAGGAATCAGACTCCCTGACTTCAGACTATACTATAAAGCTACAGTAATCAAAACAGTATGGTACTGGCACAAAGACAGAATTACAGATCAATGGAACACGATAGAAAGCCCAGAAATAACATGACAGAGGAGGCAAGAATATACAATGGAGAAAAGACAGTCTTTTCCATAAGTGGTGCTGGGAAAACTGGACAGCTACATGTAAAAGAATGAAATTAAAACATTCTCTAACACCATACACAAAAATTAACTCAAAATGGATTAAAGACCTAAATGTAAGACAGAATACTATAACACTCTTAGAGGAAAACATATGTAGAACACTCCTTGATGTAAATCGCAGCAGTATCTTTTTGGATCTACTTCCTAGTGTAATGAAAATAAAAACAAAAATAAACAAATGGGACCTAATTAAGCTTAAAAGCTTTTGCACAGTAAAGGAAACCATAAACAAAATGAAAAGACAACCCACAGAATGGTAGAAAATATTTGCAAATGATGCTACCAACAAGAGATTAATCTCCAAAATATACAAACAGCACATGCAGCTCTATATCAAAAAAACAAACCACCCAATCAAAAAATGGGAAGAAGATCTAAACAGACATTTCTCCAAAGAAGACATACAGATGGCCAAAAAGCACATGAAAAGATGCTCAACATTGTTAATTATTAGAGAAATGCAAATCAAAACTGCAATGAGGTGTCACCTCACACTGGTCTGAATGGCCATCGTCAAAAAGTCTACAAATAATAAATGCTGGAGAGGGTTTGAAGAAAAGGGAACCCTCCTACACTGTGGGTGGGAATGTAAATTGGTACAGCCACTATGGAGAACAGTATGGAGCTTCCTTTAAAAACTAAAAATAGAGCTACCATATGATCCAGCAATCCCACTCCTGGGCATATATCTGGAGAAAACCATACTTCAAAAAGATACATGAACCTCAATGTTCATTGCAGCACTATTTACAATAATAGTCAAGGCATGGAAGCAACCTAAATGTCCATCGACAGATGAGTAAATAAAGAAGATGTGGTACATATATATAATGGAATATTACTCAGCCATAAAAAGAATGAAATAATGCCATTTGCAGCAACATGGATGGATCTGGAGATTACCTGAAGTAAGTCAGACAGAGAAAGACAAATGTCATATGGTATCACTTACATGTGGAATCTAAATAAATGGTACAAATGAACTTATTCACAAAATGGAAACAGACTCACAGACATAGGAAACAAACTTATGGTGACCAAAGGGGAAAGGTGGGAGGGAGGAATTAATTAGGACATTGGGATTAACATATACATACCACCATATATAAAATAGATAATCAACAAGGACCTACTGTATGGCACAGGGAACTCTATTCAGTACTCTGTAATAATCTATATGGGAAAAGAATCTGAAAAAGAATACATATATGTATATGTACGACTAAATCACTTTGCTGTACACCTGAAACCAACGCAACGTTGTAAATCAACTATACTCCAATAAAAAATAAAAATAAAAATAAACACTTAAAACTTCATTTAAAATAAAGATATAACAAAAAACCTAAAGATGAAATTTAGGAAAAAACAACAAAAACTAAAAACAAAAACAAAACAAAACAGAACTGTCTTACAGTAATTTGTGCGGGAACCAAGCAAACAAAATTTGCAAAGTAATCCAGTCCATGATAGAATTGATGAATAATGCCTAGGCTGAGCACTCACTTTGGAATGACTGGGCTGAAGATTACTCTAAAAGCCATAGAACCTTCTGTTAGAAGGCTGAAGAGTTTACAAAGAAATTTCAGGAAAAGTTACTTATGGACTAAAATCTGCTATGATTGATTCAACATGTTTTAAAAAGCCCAAACAGTGGATGTTACATACCCTGTACTGTAAGACTTAGAAATGGAAATGCATTTGCTTGTGGCAGTTATATATTTGTAGGTTTTTTTTTTTAATCAAAATTGTTCTGAATAACTTGTAAAGAAAGGATTAAGCACTTAAGATATTTTATAATAAAATAATTGAATACATTAAATTTCCTCTGAGGAGAAATAAATTATGGAAATGTTTAATTTCATTTTTGTATACCTCTATATTTTAAGTTTCTTATATCAAGATTGTATTGATTTTGTAAACCTAAAAAGTGTAAGGGTCAAACCTTTAACACCAACTATTTAAAGTGAAAGCTACTAATAAAAATATAAAGACATTAATTCTAAGGGAATTCATGCATGTTAGATTTTAATAATCAGTTTAGAAATACAGTAGCCAATATTTTTTAGCCTCTCATATTTACATAATTTACTAACCTTTCTTCTGAGTTATTCATTTTATTGTTCATGTTCTTTACAAAAATGTCATTATAGTCAATATTCTCTAAATATAAAGGAAAATATCTCTGTGGGACTATTAAGTGAAGTATTTCAAACACATTTGGCAGTCTATATCTCACAGTACCTATGAATATATTTTACCAATAACATGAAGGAAATATAATGTCTAGAAATTATATTCCCAAGAAGTAAGCCATATAAATGAGGAAAATATTCCCCATAAAGAAAAAAATCAAACGTATTTTCTTTGATTAAGGCAAACGCCAACAAAATGTGACACAATGAAGATTTATAACACAGCAGCAAATGCTGAGGTCGATAAATCAATCAATTTAGCCAACATGTACTTAGATCACATTAAGGTTCATATTCATCAGTAGCTCTCAATGAATTCAAGATAAACTATAACTTGGAGGAATATTTTCTATATGTGTGTGAAATCTAAGCAAAAGAAGATTTTTGTTCCATTCAGAAATCAAGACAAATAAATAATAAAATTCATTCTTTATCCAAATGGACATATTTGAAGTGATAATCTCCAATACTGGACTCTGTTCTTTTAGTCTCTTTTTATATTTTCTGTGTTAATGGATAAATATTCCTGCTAAATTCATGAACTTAGAGAGCATGGGGTGCCTTTCATGCTGGCTGCATGATTTTGATTTTGTTTCATATAAGTCTGTTGGAAGGTTTAACATAATGTATTTTGCAAGAAAATTTCAGGACAAGGACTATGTGTCCAATTATTCATTCATGTCCCTAACCCTATTTCCCATGGTTATGATTATCTATGAACTTGACAGCAGATGATTTACAGGATGCAGTGTTCACAGTAACCAGGAGAGAACTCTGAGCTGCCAATATGCCCATTAAGTAGTAACTATTGAGTGTGTGATTGTCTGTAAGAAAGAAAAAGAAAGGCATCTAAAATCAAGTACTGAAACCCATAGTTCCACTGAATTTTAAGGATCCAGGGTCTACGGTATCAAAATATTCTAGAAACATAAATAATGTCTTTGTGGTATTCATTGTGCCCTCTTGGTTCTGAAATCCCTCACTGCAACAACTGGTAATGCATTTCAGCTAACTCACTCTGTCATGCATTCATTTATTATTTTCATACTTTTATTGTACACCTACTATGTGCCATACACTACCCTAATTATTGAGTATACAGTGTTGAAGCAAATGGAGATGGATGGCCTCTGCCTTTGTTAATAAAGTGCTATTAAGGAAAAAGTAATGGCACTGTGAACTATCAAAGAGAATAATTACGTAAGTGGTGACAAGCAGGGAGGATATTAACTTAGACTGAATATCAGTGAGGGACTCTTTAAGGAAAGACATAATGATAAAACCTAGATGTAAATGAAAGGTAATAGTTTTCAAGGGAGACATTCAATGAAGGGGGGCAGCATGAATAGAGTTTCATGGATACAAAGGAAGTTAGAATGTTTTAGGAATTGAAATAACACATGATTCCTTGAACATAATAAAAAAGCAGGAAAATGAAAATAAGATTAGGTTGATGTGATTCACAGGAGCTGGTCATACGGGGCATTTTTAGGCCACGGTTTTCACAGTGTGATAGATAGACTTTAAAAGTATTTAAAAGCGGTGGTGAGTAACATTCAACTTATATTTTTAAAAGATCACTCCTGTATGAAAAATCAATAAGAGGGGAGTAGAAGGGAAAGTAGGGTGTTTATTTAGGGAGAGAATTGCAGAGGCAATGGTGGGAGATTATGGCATGCTTCATAGTGCTGAAATTAGAGGTGGAGGAGAGGGGTTAGCAGAATTTTGGAGGTAAACTTCAGTCAGAGACCTTGGTGGCATACTGCATTTTGGTAATGCTGGGTGCAAAGAGGAAGTGACCCAAGTTGCTGCCTGAGTAACACAGTGAGTGGAGATTTTGCAGACTGAAGGAGGAGAAAGATTTGGCAAGTAAGATTAAGCATTCAGTTTTGAATATGTTAAATTTGAAATTTGTGTCAGACATCCAAGGAGAGAGATAACAAAATCTGTTGGTTATATAAGGCTTGATCTGAGAAGATAATTTTGGTCTAGAAGTAGAAATTTTGGAAGTGTTGAAATGTAAACAGTATTTAAAGCTGTGGATACATGTTAAATACTTTATCAAAACTTCCTGGGTTCAATGTTCTTACAGTCATTAGGGAGAAAACTGTGTTCACACAGAAAGTTAATACCAGCCTAATGGAACTAATTTTAGCACATTATAGATTTCTGGTTGCTTGTTAGGACTACATTTGTTTCAAATAAAAGTTCTACTACTGCAGCTTTAAAAAGAGAGGCTTAATTGTCCCATACCACAAAAAGTTAGGTATCAGAGAATTCAAAGCTAGTATTATAATTGAATATACCATCAGAGTACATTACTTTCCAACCTACTATACATCAGGATGTAAACCTTTAACATAATACTATTCAACTCAGTGTTATCAAATGGTCATTGGAGGTCACGTCTGCATTTCTTTCCATAATTACTTGGGAAGACTAGTATTACAAGGCCATTCTTAGCTACACAGAAGCCTGGAGTACTAAGTATGTTTAACTGAGACATGGCTAAATGGGCATTTTATTCATAAAGATAAAAAAGGGGACCTTCTATTGAGTAGATAACTAGCAGTCACTAACATTGGTATAGTCTATGGTGTAATACTCTTCAAATTTGAGGATCATGATTTAAATTTATTTTAGTTCTTTTATCAGTTATTTCCATAATATTATTTTCTCAGGCTTGTACTTTTCAGTTTGTAATGAATTGGAATATTCATGAAACTTAATATCTGAGAATATATTATAGAATGTTTTTGTTATTCTATAACAATCTGAAAGATATATACCATACACTGGCAACTGTTCATATGCATTTCATAAATGTGACATTAACTTAAAAACTAGAAAAGATCTAAATTTCTACCAGTGATAAATTTCTACCATTGATAATGTATATCAATGCAGAGTGTAATCTGAAATAATTTAAGTGACTAAGATACATCCATATATACTAACCTAAAAAAAACACCAATAAGACAAGAGTTAAGTGAAAAATGTAAGCCACAGAAAATTATGGAAATCAGGGTCAGCAAACATTTTTTGTAGTAATGTAAAATAGTAAATGTTATAGGCTTTACTGTCTACAGTTAGTTGCAACTACTCAACCCTGTCCTTGCACCATGAAAGCAGCCATAGACAATATGTAAACAAACTGGGACAATTGTTTACCAATAAAATGTATTGGTAAATTGGTAATTTATTTATAAAAACTGGATTTGGCCCACAGGTAGTGTTTTGTCAAATTCCAATGTAAAGGACGAGTCTACATGAAAAATCTAATTTAATAAAAATGGAAATGATACATATAATTATTGATGAAAGATACTTTAGTGAAAGAGAGAAGGAAAGATGGATAGAAAAAAATTGGTTTTCTTTTGCAGTGAAGAATTAAAGGAGTTCAGCAAAAAGAGACTTGAGAGCAAGGAAACTAAAATTTTCACTTCTTACTTTATATAAAATGTAAATGATGAAATGTAATTTTTACTTGAGCATTCATAGCTTACAAATAAAAAAGTTCTTTAAAAAGGAACATATGGGGCTTCCCTGGTGGCGCAGTGGTTGAGAACCTGCCTGCTAATGCAGGGCACACGGGTTCGAGCCCTGGTCTGGGAAGATCCCACATGCCGCGGAGCAACTGGGCCCGTGAGCCACAGCTACTGAGCCTGCGCGTCTGGAGCCTGTGCTCCGCAACAAGAGAGGCTGCGATAGTGAAGAGGCCCGTGCACCGCGATGATGAGTGGCCCCCACTTGCCACAACTAGAGAAAGCCCTCGCACAGAAACGAAGACCCAACACAGCCAAAAATAAATATAAAAATAAATAAATAAATAAGACCCGGTGCAACCAAATAAATAAATAAATATTAAAAAAAAAAGGAACATATGGTTTTTGAAACTATTGATATATTTATGGCTTTACTTGAAATTAACTGACACAATAAAATCAGCTGTTATCTGATGCTGAGATCTTCCAGGTTCAAGAATTGATAACTAATAAAAACGATTCTTATTTTTTTTTAGTTTTCCAACACGTTTATTATGTTTGTAGTTGATGTACAGCACTTGCATAAGAAATATTACACATGTTCTGAAGTAAACATGGCTTACAATTTGAGAGGCACAAAATGAATGATAAAAATATATTAATAGACATTATGGAATTAAGAAGAGAATGAACTATGCATTTCTTCTTAATACTATCAGGGACATCAGTCCACTGGCAACCCCAGACTTTGTTCGGTTACCGGTTACCAATATCAGACCTCTGGTGCCCTCTATGGCCTTGTTGAAAATCTACTAGTACTCTTATCTTGTCTCTAGGACCTAATTCCTTTAATCCCAAATAGATTGTTTCAATCTATTTTCATCTTGTATTTTAAATCCCATTTTGTATTGTCATTTTACTACATCCCTTGAATACTCACAAATTCAAACAAATTATTATTAGCTACCATTATTTCCCCTATTCAAATGGCTTTTGTTATTAAATATTTACTCTGTGCCAAACACTTTGCTAAATTCTTTATATGCATTCCTTTATTTCATCTCCACATAACCCTGTGATATAGACACTTTTATTCCACTATTGCAGACAGGGCATCTAGAGTTTAGATACGTTAAGCATCTTGCCCAATGTCACATAGCTAGAAAGTAAGAGGAGAAAATTTGAAGCCAGAACAGTGGGATTCCAAAACACATTCTCTTTGTTGCCCATAGTTTCCTGTCTCATACTGACAATTTGGCTGGGAAAAATCACTCAATTCTATAACATATGGTTACACAAATTGTGTTATTTAACTTGACTGAACTCTAATGCCACCCAGAAATTTTTTACAATTCATCCAACTTCTCTCTCTTAGTTCCCACAATGATTGTTGCAAGCAGGTCTTGCCCTGTCTCCTTCATCTCCTCTACCTTCATGCTAAGACACCACTGTCTCTGTTTTACAGAGAATATAAGGAACGTCAGGCGGGATTTTCTAATACTTTCTGCTTACCCCCATGTAAACATCTTATTGGCATCAGCACTTAATTTCACTTCTTTTTATTTTGTCTTGATAGAAGATATATCTATTTTCCTCAAGTTAAATCATTCCATCTCAATTTAGGATTCAAACTCCTTTTAACTTCCAAAGGAATTTCCACAAAAGTTAGACTTTTTTTCCTCTTCCTCCTTACTGGCTCTCACCTTTCAGGCATGGGACTGGTGATAAAGTCTTGGATTAAAATTCTAGCCTTGTAAAACAGGTTCTTAACACCTCCAAGCCTAGCATAAGAAAAATAATGCACAAAAAGAACACAGCAGGCCTCACCGAGTAGGCCTACCATTCCTACTGAAAGTCACTTAACAAAGTCAACATATTCTTGGCTTATCATCAAAATTCACTTACAGGGCAGCTCATTGTAGATGATGTTTCGCTAAAGGTGGTATTTGCAGAGGGAGATGTAGAGCCAATAACTGTTTTGTAAAAGTTTAAGATTAAATTTGTAGTCTTGTTAATGGTTCTTTTTTGTTCTCCTCTGTGGTTTAATTTTTTGACTGGAGATTTATTTCTCCATTATAAAGGCCCTTTTTTACTATGTTGTGGCATACAAGCCACCTTTTAGCCTTTACATTACTTGGCTAGTGGAGTAAGATGACTGGAAATTATTTCCTAGTTTACTAGAAAAAATGAAATAAGTTTGTTTCTGAGCATTTCCTAGGGGAAAACTGGCCATGAAACGTATTGATATACTTGGGAACCCAGTCCCTTTTTATTTGGCTCTTGGATAAATTTCTTCTCTAGAGATGTGTCCTTTAAATATCATTACATTTCAATAATTATGACACAAGTTAATAAACTTATCCATAGAAGTTAACCATATGATATTTGATTTTCTCACATATTTTAATACTGAATTAATCAGATGTTTTATAAATACCAAAACTCTGTATAAAGTACCATTTCCAAGGCCCAAGTAAAATTAATCACATGATATGAAGCTTGGTAGGTGAAGATTTCTGTATCTCATTTGGATAACTAATCTAGGGCTGATCTTCTTACTGAATTACTGAAGCAAGGAACAGATATTATAAAATTCTGTTTTAGAAGGTTATAAACATCTTTCATTTCATATCCTGTGCATCAGTTAATCATTCAATGCCCTCCTCAAATCGAATTTTTCCCGTGATCACACCTTCACACACATATCCAGCCAGAAATAATCTCTTCCTCCAGTGTTCTCACATTGCAATTAGTACCTCTTATAATAGTCTGCCTATTTAAACCTTTTATTTCCCATTAATAACCTGGGTGTTTGGCATTTTGTAAAGACAACTGTGTATCCCATACAGTGTCTAGTACAGAGTTGTATTTGTAGTAAATACTAAAAAACGTGATGATGACCAATTAAAATATGTTCATTTTGAGTATGTAAGCCTTAGATTTAGGTGTTGAGAAGCAATCATTCTAGTGCGCTCTTTGAGGCCCTGTCAGTTGATAAATTCAATCACAGAGGAAAACCCTCTAACTATGGGAGTGATTTTGGCAGGAGAATGAATTAAGGGGGTTACCCCTGGGTTGTATTTATTTGAAACCCTAAGAGAGATTTTTTTATAGACATCTAAGTTTTTAGTTGCCTCAATTATAAAGAAGCTTTTTACATAGTGAGATTAGGTATACAAGATTTGCAAATAATTTACATTGTTAAGATAGACTGATAGAGCTCAGCAAGAGATGGAATGAAAGTATTTAGAAATCTAATTATCAGCTGGCATTGGGGTGTGTCTGATCTGCAGACATTATTTAAAAAAAAAAATGTATTAGGTAAAAGTTCTAGGGAGAATCATGCTTGTATGGCTTCAAGCACCAGAATATGGGTACTTCTTCTGACCTCAATTAACTTTCAGATATAAAATGTTTATAAAATTACTACTTATCTACAGGTTAAAAGGTGTGAATGTCATGGTAACATGAGGGTGTATTTCCTGAATCCTGGTTAATAGATTTCAAACTGAAATATGGGCTTACAGGTGTTATTTGGTGTCACAGAAGATACTCTATAAAGAATATTGTGACAGAGATTACTAGCTTTCTCTGAAAGCCATTTTCCCCTTCTTCTATATGATAGAGTTGAATAAGGAATAGCTGTGAAGCTAAATGTTCTGCAGGCTTCTTTTTAACTAGACGTGACCATATGCTTAAGTTCTGAACAGCAGAATACCAGTAGAAATGATGTTTCACTTCCGGTGCATATTTTTTTAAATTAATGTGGACCAACTACTCTTTCTTTCCCTCTTTCCTGCCACTCTAGATGCAGTCTTTAGTGTTGGAACAGTCATTTGGACACAATATGAAGACAACAGTTCAGAATGGTAACACCTCCTTACCAGCCTAGACAACCCATCTCTGTACTCAATTAAATTAATAAGGATGTAACATATACTTTAAATTTAGCATAGCAGATAACCGTGGATAGAGAATGAATGTCAAATAAAGCATGAAAATATAGTATAGAAAGGGGAAAAAAATAAAGTGGAACTGTACCTTACATCTGACACACACACACACACACACACACACACACACACAACTTAAATGTAAGGTTGACAACTGTAGTAAGCAAATATAGAGGATACCTAGTTAGGTTGGAATTTCAGATAAGAACTTTTAGTATAGGTTTGTCCCAAGCAATATTTGGAACATAATTATACTAAAAAGCTATTTGTTGTTTATCTGAAATCAAATATAACTGGATGTCCTGCATTTTATCCAGACACTGTACTTAAATGTCAAAAGAAAAATAATGAGAGTGACATCAGCATCATAGCAGCATAACAGCCATCTCTCACCCTTGTTTTTTTGCATCCTCCTTCAACAAGAAAAATTTGGCATCTATTCATAAACAAAAGTGGTTTTGAGGGAGCTGTGGGACCTAGCATCATACACCAAGGGACTGGGAAGGAGTCTTGTCCACTTGTGCATAAAGGCAGACAGACCTCAGTCCTGGCTGCTGACCTTGCAGTGGCCCATAAACAGATCTAGCCTGTTTGGGCTGCAATCTGGGAGACCCTGCAAAACACTGTCTTAAACAATCACCCATGGGTGAGAGAGGCTTTGTGGAAGTACAAGTTTCCAGAGGAGAATTTCCAGCACACCACTGGAGCACTATGGAAAACAGTATGGAGGTTTCTCAAAAAGTTAAGACTAGAACTATTATATGTACTAGCAATCCCACTTCTGGGTATATATCTAAGGGAAATGAAAACCAAAATGAATCCCAAAGAGATATCTGCACTCCCATGTTGATTGTAGCCTTATTCACAACACCTAAGTTAGGGAAACAATCTAACTGTCCCTCAATGGATGAATGGATGAAGATGATGTGAAAAAGATGTAACACATATATACACACACATACATATGTATACTGGAATATTATTCACCCATATAAAGAAGAAAAGCCTGTCATTTAATTTTTGGTAACGTAGATGGTCCTTGAGGGCATTATGCTAAGTGCAATAAGTCAGAAAGACTAAGATAAATACTGTATGATATCATTCACATATAGAATCTTTTAAAAAGAGCCAAATTTGTAGAAACAGAGAATAGAATGGTGGTTCCCAGGGGCTGTGGGGTGGGGGAATTGAGGAGTTATTGGTCAAAGGGTAAAAACTTCCAGTTAAAACAGGAATAGGGCTTCCCTGGTGGCGCAGTGGTTGAGAATCTGCCTGCTAATGCAGGGGACACGGGTTCGAGCCCTGGTCTGGGAAGATCCCACATGCCACGGAGCAGCTGGGCCCGTGAGCCACAACTACTGAGCCTGCGCGTCTGGAGCCTGTGCCCCGCGACGGGAGGGGCCGCGATAGTGAAAGGCCCGCGCACCGCGATGACGAGCGGTCCCGGCACCGCGATGAAGAGTGGCCCCCACTTGCCTCAACTAGAGAAAGCCCTCGCATGAACCGAAGACCCAACACAGCCAAAAATAAAATAAAATAAATAAATAAAGTAGCTATAAAAAAGAAAAGTGTTTAAAAAAAAAACAAAAAAAAAAAACAGGAATAAATTCTGGGGATCTTATGTATAGCATGGTGACTACTGTTAATACTGTATTACATTCTTGAAAGTTGCTAAGAAAATAGATCTTAAATGTTCTTACCATAAAAAAGAAATGGGGCTTCCCTGGTGGCGCAGTGGTTGAGAGTCTGCCTGCCGGTGCGGGGGATGCGGGTTCGGGCCCTGGTCTGGGAGGGTCCCGCGTGCCGCGGAGCGGCTCGGCCCGTGGGCCGCGGTTGCTGGGCCTGCGCGTCTGGAGCCTGTGCTTGGCAGTGAGGGGCCCGCGCACCGCGATGGGGAGTGGCCCCCGCTTGCCGCGGCTGGGGAGGGCCCTTGCGCAGGGGCGGGGACCCAACACAGCCATACATACATACATACATACATACATTAAAAAAAAAGAATGTAAGCAGACAAGAATAGCATTAAAAAAAAAAAAAGAAATGGTAATTATGTGATGTGATGAAGGTGTTAGCTAGTGCTACAGTGGTAATCATTTTGCATAATATAATTGTATCAAATCAACATGTTATATGCCTAAAACTTATACAATGTTATAGGTTAATTATATCTCAATAAAGTTTGGAAAAAAAGAAAATATGATGACACAGGAAAATACATGATCTTTCTCTGAATGAAGACTTTGAAAAGACTTCTTAAACCTCATACAAAAAGCACTAACCTATAAAGACTGATAAACTTGAATATTTTAAAGTTAAGAACTATGTTTGAGCAATAACACTTAACATAGAATGGAAAAAAAAGTTAGAAAGTGGGACAGGATGTTTTCAACACATATAACCTACAAAGTTTCAAGGAAAGTTATAAGGAAAGAAAATAAAAATTGATAAAAGACATAGACAGTCATTTCATTAAAGAGGAAATACATATGGCTAATGAACAGGAGATTTAACCTCAAACATAAGGAAATTATAATAAAGAACAAAATAAAATACCATTCTATCCTGATCAACTGATAAAAAAGAAGAATTCTAAAAATAATAAGTGCTGGAGAAAATGTGAATCATTAGGTTTTTAAATAACTACTGATTTCAGCAATCTGATGGGAGAAAAATGGTTTCTCAGTGTTTTTTGTTTATTATTTTTTAAAATAACTGAGTTTGCATATTTTTTCATACATTTAAGGGTTGACTATATATATATATATATATATATATGCACACACACACATATAATTAAAAAAAATTGTCTGTTCATGTCTTTTTCTTATTTTTCCATTGGCTGCTAGTACTTTGTGCTTCACTTTTTGTTCATATGAAATCAGATTTTTAGCCACTGACCTCCGGTATGACTCTTATGCCTAAAACCAGGTTTTGAACAGATCATTCTTTATAGAAATTCCTTTTTTTTTTTTTTCCTGTTACCAATTAAAATGTTTTTCACAATAATCAATTCTTAAAAGATACATTTAAAATCACTTAACTATGGTATTCTGAGAAACAAACAAAACAAAAGCACCCCACATTTATCTGCTTTTTTTCCCAACATTTTCAACTTCAATTGGTATCTTTTATTATAGTATTTAAATGCCTTGCATTTTATATATATTTCATGCCTTTTCAAATATATTTCATGTTTATAGAACAGCAGTCCTCAACCTTTGGGTATTTGAGACACAAATTTGAATAGCAGACTTTTGTATATCAAACTAAAAGGAATTACAATGTAATAAGCAACGGTTTGCAAAAGCAAGATAAAGAACACTGCAAATGCTTTCCATAAGTATGGCATTCTTTACTTGATGCCCTTTCAGTGCTATATTACCTTTCAGTAAAATATACTTTTGACTTGTCCTGTATTTCCTTATATATTCATGGAAGGGTTTCCTGGTTCCTGATTGATCTTATGCCTTGCAGAAAGTTCTACTTACTTCACCATATCCTGGTGTTTATGGCTTAATAAAAATAGACACATTATTAAATATTTGACTTTATACTTGTGAAGGCTTCACAAATAAGATGAGTCTTACTAGTTTAGGAAACTAGAAGATCTAAACTGTATTTTCTGGCCAGAAGGACTTGTTAATGAACTATATACTGGGGATCAGGTAAAAGAAAGTGAAAAATAATACCTCTTAAAAACAATTTCACATTTCCACTATTTTTTAGCTCAGCATTTCAATTTTTTTACATGTTATGTAAGTATAATCAGTTCTCATTTATTTTCTCATAATCAAGTTTTAACCACCATATCTCTGAAATAACAAAATATTTTAATGAATTTCTTAATTAACATTGATTTATAGTTGATATTTTTCCTCTTCTAGAGAGAAAAAAAAGGGTGAACACTTAAGGGATTTTATTAGCTTTCAGTACAGCTTCACTGATCAGTTTGATAGAACTGTGAAGAAATAATGCCACAAATGAAATAGTAGCTGTGATAGTGAAAATATCTCTAGAAGGAAGAAACAGTTTAAATTGAAAGAAAATATAAGATTAATTTGATGTAAATTGATATTAAAATAATGGGTTTGAAATTTTAGGAGGTGATTTGTCTGCTATGTGGCAAGCATTGTACTTGTGTTAATATATTTTGTATATTGCCACCTATTTAATCCTTAAAATAACATTTCAAAGCAGATAACACTGTCCCCAATTGACAGATGTGGAAAATGAATGCAGGAATATTAAAGTAACTGACTCAATGTCATATTGAGCCTATTAAAGGAAGAGTTAGGATTAAAACCCATTGGGCTGTAAACTCAATGCTATTTCTATCATAACTTGCTGCCTCACTTAAATAAGGACATTTATTTTTATTGAACAGAGCTTACTATGAGTAACTGACAAATTCTGGTAGTATAGTGACAGTCTGGGTATGAGTAAGACTCAGACCAAGTTTATTGAAAGACTGTATGTCAAAGTTAATTAGGTAAAGTCAGGAATCACAATGAAATTATTTGATTTATATGACTCTTTCTGACATAATAATAGTTAATTTTAGTTTCATTGTTACTTTGAATTGAAGTTTGCATTATAAAGCTTTACAAAGCATTTTGCAAAGATAAATATCTGTAATCTTGAATTGTGTATTCTCTGATAGTAGGATATGCCAATCTGAATCTGTCAGATAGTTTATTCACTGTTATCACATAACTGGCAACTCTTCATACCAGAAGCATGCTAAATTAGCCTATATGTGAAAAGATAGTGAGAATCAATCTAGAGTCCTCAGAAAGGGTACTAAGTAATGACAAGGAAGTCACATCCAGGCAGCTGGACCTTCCTATAATTCTCCCAAAGCATCTTCCTTAGTAGAGGCCCTAACTCTGACAAAGGACTGATATTAACATGTCCCTGGGAAGAATCTGTTTGTTTCCTTAGCAGCTCTCTGAGCAAGTGGCAGTCTGATCATTCTATACCCAAGAGATATTTAACACAGACCAGGAAAATTTATATCATACAAATAGATTTCTCTTCCTTTCAGTGAGGTAGCCCTGAATTAGATCCTTATCTTAACACTGAGTGAATCGTCAACCAAATAATAAAACTGAAACAAGTCTATCATAGGGATGACATTTTCCTTGTCTCCAAATGAGTTTTTGAGAAGCACAAGTTTCACAGAATATAACTGTATGTGATCAAACACCTTTGAATGATTCACAAATTAAACAAGCAAGAAATGAAAATAGCAGTGATTATTTTTAGACTGGTAGTATTAGTTCCCAGAAATAACATCTTCTAATTAGGATGCTACAGGTGAATACTTAGCATAGTTGTAAAAAGCAAAGTGAAAATATTTGTAAACATTTGCATCATTCAGTTGAGAAAACTGAAAATATAAGTTACAAAAAGCTGTGCGGTCTTTTAGTGCATTAGCAAAAATGTTTGGAGAAAATTATACCAAAATGGAATTTACAAACCACAGAAACAAGTTTTATTACTGGAAGGAATGTAAAAGACAAGCTGGTTTAAAAGCAAACATTCAAGGATTTAAAGTGAAATATTCCCATTATATAAGTGAAGCAAATGAAGTTAAGAGAACTTGCGTGATTTTCTATCATATAAAATATATATTTAATAGTTCTAATTCAAACTCATTTTTATATTTATGTACAAATTTGGGTAAAAATAACTAGCTTTTATCTTTCATCTTAATTTTTGAAATGAATGTAATAGTGCAAATATATTTTAGCCATATCACAATGCTATTAAGTCACACGAAAACTATAATTTTGATTTGTTACCACACTGAACTTAATCATAATCTATTTTTTTCTAAAGAGTTTATTACTTTGTTCAATTTATTAGGTGTTATGCTAATTTTATCCAGGCGTTGCCTTGCGAAACAGATGGTTGATAGATGTACTGAAATTTACAAGTTTCTAACTACATTATTGAATTCTGGACCTTTCACTTGTGTTGATTACCCTTAAAGTTGATGAATATACATATATAAATTTTAAAAAATACATTATTCTTAATATTTCCTGGGCCCTTGGGGAACAAATGTGAAAACCCGGAAGAAATAGGTAGAAAGAAAAAAAAAAAAAGCAATGAATAAAAGTAGCTAATGTTGTCAGACAAAATTAGTTGCTTTTCTTTTCTCCACTTATAGCAAGTAAAAAGGCCACCAAGAATAGATGATCCCTAGTACTACTTGATCCACATTACTAAATTCTGTCTAATGCCATCTAAAGCAGAAATGTCCTGCAATAGCTTTCGGAGAGTTCCGTAAGAGAGAGTGTTGATATGCAGCCTCGGTCCCTCCTTAATCACCCCTTTCCCCATTCTAGTTCCAGGAACATAGATACCAGTCTACAACTGATCCATGTGAATGATACAAAGATCACCCTAAGGATATGACAAAAATTACCTTGGAAGAAGTAGGTTGCCTGAAGACTTCATGAAGTAGAAGCACATACCAGCTCTGGATTGCCTATAGATTTTTATTTTGTTTACACAAGTGTTAATTTGATTCTCTGTTACTCAGAAACAAACTTGATTAAGTGATATAGACAAACAGTCATATGCACATAATGAAGACAAAAGAAGAATAAAAGGAGAAATAAAGTTAGGGAAAATACAAAATCTTTTAGAGTTGATCTGGAGCATATGCTAGAATGGCTTCCTTTATCATAAGCAATCAAAATATTATCTGTGAGAGCACATGGCTATATCTTTCCACAAGTGTGCCATAAGGCTGACATTTCCACAATAAAAAAATAAAACAAAATAAACAAAAATTCTGGCACAAAGATAAAATCTTGCAGAAGACTGGTGTGAAGAATAAGAACTGAACCAAAAGAAACTAGAGAAAAGAAACAAATTTCATTAATAAAAAGAAATAAGAGCACCTGCATGAAAAAAACAAGTGCTTAAAAACAAAATCAGAATGTTAACTTTAAAAAGTCGCAACTCTCACATGATAAATGTTGTGTTATAAGCAAGTAATTCACACAAAAAAATAGAAAATGGGCAAACACATGAAGTTATAAAGATAATTACAAAATGTTAACTAAGATAAATATTTAACCTTGCTTATAATTAAAAGATAAAAACTATATTACAATGAAGATCTTTCATATTTCAGTTTAACAATAGTTTAAAATTTTGGTATTACTTAAACTTATGGCTCATGTTGGTTAAATAGACACTTATATATCATTAATGGGCGTGGAAACTGGTGTAAATTCTTTGAAGGGAATTTGACAATAAATGTTAAAATTAAAAATGCATGTGCTCTTTTACCCAAGAATCCTACATCTAGAATGTTATGCTGTAGATATACTTGCATAACTATGCAAAGACGGCCTTTGCAAAGATGACCATTCATAAATACTTGATATTACCATAAAAAACTACAAGTAACATATTGTTTATCAAGAGATGACAGGTTTCATTCATTCATTCATTTACTTAATGGATAAATATCTTTTCATCATATCCTAAGTTGTTTTCCAGGGTTAAGAACCCAATAGTAAAGAAGACAGGAAAAGTCCCTGCTCTCATGGAATTTATATTCTAAGGGCACAGAGGGAGATAGAGAGAGATAAACAATAAAAAAATAAACGAAAAATTAACAAAAAGTAATCTTTTATATTGATAAATGTTGCAAAGACCAAAAATAGGGGTATATGAAAGCTACATATTACAGGAGTAGTTTTGACTGGAGGTTCAAGGGAAACCATTCTGAGGAGATGATAATTGAGCTGAAAGCTAAAGGATACTTTGAAGGCTACTCTGCAAAGTTTGAGGGTAGCATGCTCAAGATAAGAGCCAGTTCAAAGACACAGTTCATGAAAATGAGTTTGGTATATGTTTCAGTAAGTTTTCTGTAGTAGTAAAAGGCAATATGCAAGGTCTTTCAAACAGAATAGAATTTCTAAAGGGAATGAGTGACTTTACAATTTTTGGAGGAGTAGGTTGGATTTCCAGGAATGGCTATTGGCCTACCAGAGAGCTGGCCTGCAAAGGGAGCTACCACTTTTGAGACTACCATTGGATTCGTTGAGCTCCAGTTCATGATGCCAAAGCTCTTATGCAGCAAGTTAGGATAAATCACATAGCTGTTGGTGTTCCACACTCACAAAGCTGGTGACCAGATACTGGAAAGAGAAATTTGACAACTGCCTCCACCACACCTGCCTCTCAACATTCAGAACACTGGAGAATGGATGCTTGAATACTGCTGTGAGAGCCCTTGGGTCCTCGAATTTGCATGACAGGAGAAAAAGGCCAAATGGACAGGAAGATGCCCACTGTTTCCCTTCTATTTTCCAAATGCTTGCACAAGTGCATCTGATTAGCAATTCTGATCTTCATCCAGAAACAGAGCTGAAAGGAAATCCAGGAAATGTAGTTTTTAGCTCTCCTATCTTTAGAGAAAAGAATGAATTGCAGTTAGACAAGCCAGTTGACAGTATTGGGAGAAAATTTTAGGAGAGGGAGCTGAGAAGGTAAGTAAAGGCTGACTCAGATAGGGCTATTTAGGTTACGGCAAGGAGTTTGTTTTTATCCTAGGTACAATGGAAAGACATTGAAATTATGAAACTGGAGGAATCTGTAACCTTGTTTACAGTTTGAAGTACCTCTGTAGGAGCAATGCATAGATTGAATTATGAATAGTGAGGAAGAAGGAAGGAAAATAGTCCATAGCTATAGTATAGGTGAGAGGTGACAGTGGCTTTGAATTAAGGAGAAAATCAAGAGAAGCAGATTTAGAATATATTTTGGAAAACAGCTAATGGGACTTGCAGATGAATTGGATGTGGGAGGGGAGGTAATGATGATAATTAAATTTAGACCCTTAAGTTTTGATTTCAGGAACAGGGCACATGACGGTATGATACACTGTCATAAGGAAGCAGAGAAACTGTATGGTGTTGAGTTGGGGGCTTGCAGTAGAAATAAAGAATTCTGTTTGTCTGTGAAAATTTTGAGATTCCTATTAAATACTGATGTATGGTCCGTGACAGAATGTTGAGAGTTATTGGAACGTAAACAATATTTAAAGATATTGGATTCCTGGATATCATCTAGGATGAGGATATAAATAATGTAGACAGAAAGGGAAGATATGTCCCAGATTGTTTCAATATTAAGTAGTAGAGTTGCAGACAGGAAGATAGATTAAGGAGACTCATGAAAGCCTGGAGAAGAGAGTGTTTCAAGAAGGAGGGTATAATTAACTGTGATAAATTAATCATTATTTATCCATATGGTATGTTCCTATGCAGTCCTTAAAATAGCTGGAGCAAATCTATACATGCTAGTATAGAAAGAATTTCAACACCTATTATCAAGTGAGAAAAAATATCTACTAATCTCTTTATGTGAACAAAATACACTTGCACTTTTATAATAATAAAATATAATAATAATAATGAAGAACTATCATGTTGCGGTTTACTCATTTCAACTCATAGACACATTCGAATGTCCTGATTTATGAAACTTATTCATTCCTTTTTTGGAAATGCTTATACAAGCCTCTGAGGGACCTCTGAGGGGCTGGAACTCTTGAATAATAAGTGGGCAGATATCCTGCTCTAGTAGACAAAAGCTATGGAGTTTTTAGTCCTCTCTCTGGGACTCTGTAACATTGATCTTAGCCAAGTAACTCAGAGTTACAGAACCAGATAACCACATAGATGAAAGAGACTCGTTCAACTATACTTTATAACCAGTTAAAAACAACATGCAATAGTGAAATATTGGGATATGTTTAATATAATTCTTATTTATCAATAATTAAAACAAAGCAAGACAACAGTGATAGTAGCAATGACAATGATGAGGCAATGACAGCAGACAGCAGCAGCAAAACTTTCCTAAGACCCCTTCTTTTCAAGGATACCAAAAAAGCCCTTTTTCCCCTGGGTTCTTTCTAACTTAGCAAACCTGTTTCTTCAAAACTGCTATCATTTTTTTTTTTTTCTTTTTACCAGCATCAGCTTGCTGAACTGGTACCAAAACTAACAAAAACAAACAAACAAGCAAACAAAAAAGTTGACTAGAACTGCTACTAATTAAATGTCTCCAAGTTCAGATGATCTTTTAGCTTTGCCTGACAATTCTTTAATTTTTTTCTTGGTCATTGCTTTCTTTTACAATCTCCCCAGTAATTTCTGCAAACCTTAACAATGTACCTCCAATCTCTATAAAATGATAACTTTCTTACAACTTTGTGGAAAATTCAGAACATTGATAGTGATTATCTATACTGTTTCATCCTTATAGGCAACAAAATTATTATTGGTATCAGGTCCTATGTATGACACTGTGTCCTAACAGTTAAATATATAAAGTCAGTGTTCAGGGATCTTTTTGATGACTTCTGACTCCACATAGAAGTAGATATCCAAAGGCACATGTAGAAAATTTAAAACTTTTTCAAAAAATGGAGAAGTAAATGCAAGTAATATTTACCTTTTAATTTCTAGTTTCAGAATATCCTGCATTCCAACACTTGCTCATTCCTTGCCTCTTCACTTAGCCCTTGAAGCCAATCCATCCGGACACCTCTGAGAGCTGGTTTCTTTGTCCATGCCCTCTCTCCTGTACACTCAATACTTCCTGAGCCTACTTGGGGGTTTCCTGTTGCCCCAGCCAAGAGTTACAGCTGTAAAGAATGACTCCTCTCTATCTCCGTGAAAGATGGCATAAATGGCAAGAATCCCAACTTCCCTTTCAGACACCAGTTAAATGGAAACAAACACTTTGTCAAATAGAATGATCACGTAAAGAACTATCTATAATTTGTCTGCCTGACAGAGCAATGCAATGTTGCCAGGACCACGTGAAAGAAATTCTGATCTGGCTTTTCAATATAGGAGCCGATATTCAGAAAATGCCATATCACAGATGGACAGGAAAATATCAGATTATTTCTCTTATCGTATGCCTTATAATATGATGCAGTAGGAAAGTACCAGCATCCCTATTAAAATACCCTTACCTATAAAATTGTACTTTACATATAATTCTAACTTTATATGTAATTCTAACTTTACTTGTAAATCTAACTTTACATGTAATTCTCAGAGGAACAAGTTAACTGACACCACTGTTTTGAACTGTTTGTCTTATGTCTTAGTAATATGTTTTTGGATATGTCTTCTCACGCAAGGGAAACAAAAGCAAAAATAAACAAATGGAACCTAATCAAGCTTAAAACCTTTTGCAGAACAAAGGAAACCATCAACAAAACAAAAAGGCAACCTACTGAATGGAAGAAGCTATTGCAAATGATATGTCTGATGAGTTAGTATCCAAAATATATAAATAACTCATAAACTCAATATCAAAACAGAAAACTGATTAAAAAATGGGCAAAGGACATAAATAGACATTTTTCCAAAGACATACAGATGGCCAATAGGCACATGAAAAGATGCTCAACATCACTAATCATCAGGGAAATGCAAATCAAAGCTATAATGAAATATCACCTCACACCTGTCAGAATGGCTACTGTCAAAAAGACAACAAATAACGAGTGTGGGCAAGGCTGTGGAGAAAAGGGAACCTTAGTATATTACTGGTAATTGGTGTGGCCACTATGGAAAACAATATGGAGGTTCCTCAAAAAATTAAAAATAGTACTTCCATATGATCCAGCAATTCCACTCCTGGGTATTTATCCAGAGAAAACGAAAACAGTAATTCAAAAGGATATATTCACTGCAATGTTCATAGCAGCATTATTTACAATAGCCAAGATATGAAAGCAACATAAGTGTCCATCAACAGATAAATGGATAAAGAAGATGTGACTGTTGGGGAGGAAGAAATTTTCTTCTACCCTTCTAGGTTCTTCTGGCCAATCTAAGAATTAAATTGACATGAGACAGATTAACATGAGAAAATCAAACAAAGTTTAATAAAATGTATACATGGGAAAGACTCAGGATAACTGAATAACTCGCCAAAATAGCTCTTTCTTTGTCTATGGATGACCAATGGCTCCAGCACCATTTGTTGAAAATGCTGTCTCTTCTCCATTGAATTGCTTTAGTACCTTTGTCAAGAATCAGAAATTGGTTGGGTATACTTGTGCAGGTCTATTGCTGAGATCTCCATTCTATGCCATTGATCTATGTGTCTATCTCTTCGTCAATACCACAATCTTGATTACGAATTTATATACAAAGTCTTGCAATAGATCAGACTGATTCCCCTAACTTTGTTTTCAAAATTACTTGAGCTATTCTACTTCTTTTGCCTTCTCGTATAAATTTTAGAATAATCAATATCTACAAAAATTCTCAATGGGAATTTGATGGGAATTACATTTTACCTGTAATTTATTTGAGAACAACCAATATCTTTACCATGTTTTTCCAATCTATAAACACAGAATCGCCTCCCTTTTTGAACTTTTTTTTCCCCCACTACTTCACAGTATGCACCTTTAGGAAATGTTTATGCAATTCCTATTGTATTTCACGAATTCTGTTGGCCCTTTTCATTTGTTACCTTGTGCAATCCTCATAAAAAAATTTTTTTTTTGAAATTATTTATCACTTCCTCTAACTTACAAATGAGACAATCAAGACCAAATGATGTCAAACTTGCTCATGTTACACAGTTGATAAGTAGCAGAACAAAAACGGTATTTGTTTTATTCTATATTTCATGATTTTTCTTCTATGTATCAAAGCTTCCCTTGGATGAAACTGGAACTTCTTACAAGGTACCCAGGATATACCACATTTATTTTCAGTTCTTTATAGCTCTGAACAGTCTTCTTCCCTCATATAGAATAATTTACTTCTCCACCTAGAACAAACCTAACCATACATTACTATTGCTTAGAACGTTCCACCAATCACATTAATCTTTCCATTTACCTGATCCCAACCAGATCTCTACTTTTCTGTGATCCAATTTTGTCTCTCATAAATATAACATATAATTTACAAGTTACTGACCAACAAATGATCTCAATTGTTTATTTTTCCTCCAATTAGATGCTGAGAATATTAAAGGTAAGGACAAGTTCTTAATTTTCCTTTTACACCCAATCTGCTCTACCAGGCACCAGAAACTAGTGTTAAAATGATAAGGTCAAGGAGTCAAGATGGCGGAGGAGTAGGAGGATGTGGAATTCATCTATCCCCACAAATGCACCAAGAATACATCTACAGTAAGGATTAACCAAGATGGCAGAGTAGAAGGACGTGCTCTCACTCCCTCTTGCGAGAGCACCAGAATCACAACTGGCTGCTGGACAATCATCGACAGGAAGACACTGGACTTCACCAAGGAGGATACCCCACGTCCAAGGACAGAGGAGAAACCACAGAGAGACGGTAGGAGGGGCGCAATCAGAGTAAAATCAAACCCTATAACTGCTGGGTGGGTGACTCACAGACTGGCGAACACTTATACCACAGAAGTCCACCCACTGGAGTGAAGGTTCTGAGCCCCATGTCAGGCTTCCCAACCTGGGGATCCGGCAATGGGAGGAGGAATTCCTAGAGAATCAGACTTTGAAGCCTAGTGGGAATTGATTGCAGGACACTGACAGGACTGGGGGAAACAGAGACCCCACTCTTGGAGGGCACACACCAAGTAGTGTGCGCATCGGGACCCAGGGGAAGGAGCAGTGACCCTGGGGGAGACTGAACCAGACCTACCTGCTGGTGTTGGGGGGTCTCCTGCAGAGGCAAGGGGTGGCTCTGTTTCACCGTGAGGACAAGGACACTGGCAGCAGAGGTTCTGGGAAGTTCTCCTTGGCGTGAGCCCTCCCAGAGTCTGCCATTAACCCCACCAAAGAGCCCAGGTAGGCTCCAGAGTTGGGTTGCCTCAGGCAAAACAATCAACAGGGAGGGAACCCAGCCCCACCCATCAACAGTCTAGTGGATTAAAGTTTTATGGAGCTCTGACCACCACAGCAAGTCAGCTCTACCCACCATCAGAGCCTCCCAACAAGCCTCTTACATAGCCTCAACAACCAGAGGGCAGACAGCAGAAGCAAGAAAAACTACAATCCTGCAGCCTGTGGAACAAAAACCACGGTTACAGAAAGATAGACAAGATGAAAAGGCAGAGGGCTATATACCAGACGAAGGAACAAGAAAAAACCCCAGAAAAACAACTAAATGAAGTGGAGATAGGCAACCTTCCAGAAAAAGAATTCAGAATAACGATAGTGAAGATGATCCAGGACCTCGGAATAAGAATGGAGGCAAAGATTGAGAAGATGCAAGAAATGATTAACAAAGACCTAGAAGAATTAAAGAACAAACAAACAGAGATGACCAATACAATAACTGAAATGAAAACTACACTAGAAGGAATCAATAGCAGAATAACTGAGGCAGAAGAACGGATAAGTGACCTGGAAGACAGACTGGTGGAATTCACTGCTGCAGAACAGACTAAAGAAAAAAGAATGAAAAGAAATGAAGACAGCCTAAGAGACCTCTGGGACAACATTAAATGCAACAACAATCACATTATAGGGGTCCCAGAAGCAGAAGAGAGAGAGAAAGGACCTGAGAAAATATTTGAAGAGATTATAGTTGAAAAATTCCCTAACATGGGAAAGGAAATAGTCACCCAAGTCCAGGAAGTGCAGCGAGTCCCATACAGGATAAACCCAAGGAAAAACATGCCGAGACACATAGTAATCAAATAGGCAAAAATTAGAGACAAAGAAAAGTTATTGAAAGCAGTAAGGGAAAAGTGACAAATAACAAACAAGGGAACTCCCATAGGTTAACAGCTGATTTCTCAGCAGAAACACTACAAGCCAGAAAGGAGTGGAATAACATATTTAAAGTGATGAAAGGGAAGAACCTACAACCAAGATTACTCTACCCAGCAAGGATCTCATTCAGATTTGATGGAGAATCAAAAGCTTTACAGACAAGCAAAAGCTAAGAGAATTCAGCATCACCAAACCAACTCTACAACAAATGCTAAAGGAACTTCTCTAAGTGGGAAACACAAGAGAAGAAAAGGACTTACAAACACAAACCCAAAACAATTAAGAAAATGGTCATAGGAACTTACATAGCGATAATTACCTTAAACGTGAATGGATTAAATGCTCCAACCAAAAGACACAGGCTCGCTGAATGGATACAAAAACAAGACCCAACTATATGCTGTCTACAAGAGACCCACTTCAGATCTAGGGACACATATAGACTGAAAGTGAGGGGATGGAAAAAGATATTCCATGCAAATGGAAATCAAAAGCAAGCTGGAGTAGCAATACTCATATCAGATAAAATAGACTTTAAAATAAAGAATGTTACAAGAGACAAGGAAGGACACTACATAATGATCAAGGGATCAATCCAAGAAGAAGATATAACAATTCTAAATATATATGCACCCAACATAGGAGCACCTCAATACATAAGGAAACTGCTAACAGCTATAAAAGAGGAAATTGACAGTAACACAGTAATAGTGGGGGACTTTAACACCTCAATTACACCAATGGACAGATCATCCAAACAGAAAATTAATAAGGAAACACAAGCTTTAAATGACACAATAGACCAGATAGATTTAATTGATATTTATAGGACATTCCACCCAAAAACAGCAGATTACACTTTATTCTGAAGTGCTCATGGAACATTCTCCAAGATAGATCACATCTTGGGTCACAAATCAAGCCTCAGTAAATTTAAGAAAATTGAAATCATATCAAGCATCTTTGCTGACCACAACGCTATGAGATTAGAAATGAATTGCAGGGAAAAAAACGTAAAAAAGACAAACACATGGAGGCTAAACAATACGTTACTAAATAACCAAGAGATCACTGAAGAAATCAAAGAGGAAATCAAAAAAATACCTAGAGACAAATGACAATGAAAACACGACGACCCAAAACCTATGGGATGCAGCAAAAGCAGTTCTAAGAGGGAAGTTTATAGCTATACAAGCCTACCTCAAGAAACAAGAAAAATCTCAAGTAAACAATCTAACCTTACACCTAAAGAAACTAGAGAAAGAAGAACAAACAAAACCCAAAGTTAGCAGAAGGAAAGAAATCATAAAGATCAGAGCGGAAATAAATGAAATAGAAACAAATAAAACAATAGCAAAGATCAATAAAACTAAAAGCTGGTTCTTTGAGAAGATCAACAACATTGATAAGCCATTAGCCAGACTCATCAAGAAAAAGAGGGAGAGGACTCAAATCAATAAAATCAGAAATGAAAAAGGAAAAGTTACAACGGACACCGCAGAAATACAAGGCATCCTAAGAGACTACTACAAGCAACTTTATGCCAATAAAATGGACAACCTGGAAGAAATGGACAAATTCTTAGAAAGGTATAACCTTCCAAGACTGAACCAGGAAGAAATGGAAAATATGAACAGACCAATCACAGGTAATGAAATTGAAACTGATTAAAAATCTTCCAACAAACAAAAGTCCAGGACCAGATGGCTTCACAGGTGAATTCTATCAAACATTTAGAGAAGAGCTAACACCTATCCTTCTCAAACTCTTCCAAAAAATTGCAGAGGAAGGAACACTCCCAAACTCATTCTATGAGGCCACCATCACCCTGATACCAAAACCAGACAAACATACTACAAAAAAAGAAAATTACAGACCAATATCACTGACGAATATAGATGCAAAAATCCTCAACAAAATACTAGCAAACAGAATCCAACAACACATTCAAAGGATCATACACCACGATCAAGTGGGATTTATCCCAGAGATGCAAGGATTCTTCAATATACGCAAATCAATCAATGTGATACACCATATTAACAAATTGAAGAATAAAAACCATATGATCATCTCAATAGATGCAAAAAAAGCTTCTGACAAAATTCAACACCCATTTATGATAAAAACTCTCCAGAAAGTGGGCATAGAGGGAACCTACCTCAACATAATAAAGGCCATATGTGACAAACCCACAGCAAACATCATTCTCAATGGTGAAAAACTGAAAGCATTTCCTCTAAGATCAGGAACAAGACAAAGATGTCCACTCTCACCACTAGTATTCAACATAGTTCTGGAAGTCCTAGCCACGGCAATCAGAGAAGAAATAAAAGGAATACAAATTGGAAAAGAAGAAGTAAAACTGTCAATGTTTGCAGATGACATGATACTATACATAGAGAATCCTAAAACTGCCACCAGAAAACTGCTAGAGCTAATTAATGAATATGGTAAAGTTGCAGGATACAAAATTAATGCACAGAAATCTCTTGCATTCCTATACACTAATGATGAAAAATCTGAAAGAGAAATTATGGAAACACTCCCATTTACCATTGCAACAAAAAGAATAAAATACCTAGGAATAAACCTACCTAGGGAGACAAAAGACCTGTATGCAGAAAACTATAAGACACTGATGAAACATATTAAAGATGATACCAACAGATGGAGAGATATACCATGTTCTTGGATTGGAAGAATCAACATTGTGAAAATGACTATACTACCCAAAGCAATCTACAGATTCAATGCAATCCCTACCAAATTACCAATGGCATTTTTTATGGAGCTAGAACAAATCATCTTAAAATTTGTATGGAGACACAAAAGACCCCGAATAAGTCAAAGCAGTCTTGAGGGAAAAAAACGGAGATGGAGGAATCAGACTCCCTGACTTTAGACTATACTACAAAGCTACAGTAATCAAGACAATATGGTACTGGCACAAAAACAGAAACATAGATCAATGGAACAAGATAGAAAGCCCAGAGATAAACCCATGCACCTATGGTCAACTAATCTATGACAAAGGAGGCAAAGATATACAATGGAGAAAAGACAGTCTCTTCAATAAGTGGTGCTGGGAAAACTGGACAGCTACATGTAAAAGAATGAAATTAGAATATTCCCTAACACCATACACAAAAATAAACTCAAAATGGATTCGAGACCTAAATGTAAGACTGGACACTATAAAACTCTTAGAGGAAAACATAGGAAGAACACTCTTTGACATAAATCACAGCAAGATCTTTTTTGATCCACCTCCTAGAGTAATGGAAATAAAAACAAAAATAAACAAATGGGACCTAATGAAACGTCAAAGCTTTTGCACAGCAAAGGAAACCATAAACAAGACGAAAAGACAACCCTCAGAATGGGAGAAAATATTTGCAAACAAATCAACAGACAAAGCATTAATCTCCAAAATATCTAAACAGCTCATGCAGCTCAATATTAAAGAAACAAACACCCCAATCCAAAAATGGGCAGAAGACCTAAATAGACATTTCTCCAAAGAAGACATAGAGACGGCCAAGAATCACATGAAAAGATGCTCAACATCACTAATTATTAGAGAAATGCAAATGAAAACTACAATGAGGTATCACCTCACACCAGTTAGAATGGGCATTATCAGAAAATCTACAAACAACAAATGCTGGAGAGGGAATGTAAATTGATACAGCCACTATGGAGAACAATATGGAGGTTCCTTAAAAAACTAAAAATAGAATTACCATATGACCCAGCAATTCCACTACTGGGCATTTACCCAGAGAAAACCGTAATTCAAAAAGACACATGCACCCGAATGTTCATTGCAGCACTATTTACAATAGCCAGGTCATGGAAGCAACCTAAATGCCCATCAACAGACGAATGGATAAAGAAGTTGTGGTACATATATACAATGGAATATTACTCAGCCATAAAAAGGAACGAAATTGAGTCATTTGTTGAGACGTGGATGGATCTAGAGACTGTCATACAGAGTGAAGTAAGTCAGAAAGAGAAAAACAAATATCGTATATTAACGCATGTATGTGGAACCTAGAAAAATGGTACAGATGAGCCGGTTTGCAGGGCAGAAGTTGAGACACAGATGTAGAGAACGGACATATGGACACCAAGGGGGGAAAACTGCGGTGAGCTGGGGATGGTGGTGTGCTGAATTGAACTGGGTGATTGGGATTGACATGTATACACTGATGTGTATAAAATTGATGCCTAATAAGAACATGCAGTATAAAAAAACCAAACAAACAAAACAACTAATACTAAACTTTCATTGGGTTATTTGTATGGAAATATGTTAATATAAATGTTTCAGACACTACATGAAATTTCTAAAAATCTTATATGTTCTGGTATAATGTTATAAGTCATAATCCTAGTTATTACTTTAAAATGTATATCTCAGAAATAATTAATTTTCTTGTCAACTGCATTATTATGAACTTTCATCAAATCTTTAACTGTGGTCATTTTTAAGTCTTTTGTCATTTACAGACAGTTATGGGTGTACTCTGATGCTTTTGCAAATATGTTCCTATAAAAGGTTTTCATCTTCAAGAAATTCATGGAAAAGACTCTGACAAGTACAGGTTTCTGGTAACTGACTGTACTGCTGAACTGAATGAATAAGCATTTTCAGAACTCTAATGAAAAACTGATGAACTCATAAAAGTGCTAACAAAAGATCAAGATGAAAAATAAATTAATTACATGGGACTGCGTGAACTGATGATGATGAGTATAATTTTTGTGACTTTCTGTCTGAATTAAAAAAAAAAATCCCACAAGGACTCAGAGGCAAAGAACATACAAATCAATTTTCACTGCAAAGTAAAGGAGCTGTTACAGTGGAGGATTACTGGACTGAATGTCAATATTATGACATAGTATGAGTGTGTTTCATGTTTGGTAATTGCAATCATTGTTGCTTTTGTTGTGGTCATCCATGTACAATGCTTGGTGTCAGTCTATCTCTTGTAAAAATAAAATACAGTGTTTGTGTGTGTAAAAAAAAAAAAAAAAAAAGAATACATCTACAAATGGAACGATTCTCACAGAGCACCTGCTGAACACTGGCGAAGAACCTTGGACACCTAAAAGGACAAGAAAAATCCCCGTGTGACCAGGTTGGAAGAAAGAAAGAAGAAGGGAAAAGGAAGAGAAGAGGAAGCAGGACAGGACCTTCACCCCTGGGCGTGGGGGAGCTGAAGGAGAGGAGAGATTTCCTGCATCCGGGAAAGACCCCTCACCTACAGGGAGATCAGTTGGGACAGAAGGAGAGCTTCAAGGGCTATCAGAGGAGAGCGCAGCAACTGGTCTGTGGCAGGCAGGACAGAGTGAGACTTACATAGATGGTCCTTAACACAGCCCTGCATGTCCCAGCCTGAGAGGTGTGTGCAACAGGGGCTGGGTGCTGGAATGTGGAGTTTGGAGAGCGGACACAGGGAGAGGACTGCTGTTGGCTGTGAGGAGACAGCCTGAAGGGATGGGAGTGAGAAAATCTGCAACTGGGAATGTTTGTGGAGGAAACCCAGCCTGCCATGGAAGCAAAGTGCCATTGTTGAATGATGCACAAAGGGCAGGGCCGCCACTGCAGCCTCTCTCCTCACGCACTGGCCCCTGCCTCCCTGGGTACTAGGAAGGGCTACTGCCCAGGCAGCACTCTCACAACCCCACCAGCCTCCACCTCCTCCTCTGCACTTCGTCCCCAACATGGTGGGTGCTCTCCCAACCATAGCCGCCACCACCCCCTCCTCACTGGGGTGGACTTGTGTGCTCCGGAACAGCTTTGGGAGCAGACTCCTGTGAGTGGCCCACATCCAGAGGTGGGGCTGAAACCACAGCTGAGCCCTAGGGGCAGTGCAACTAAGGAAGAAAGGCTGAAATCTCTCCTCACTGCTGCACAAACCACAGATTGACACCTCTGTAGCCAGCTTTGTAAACTCAGTGTCTGCAGAATATCTGAACAAAGAGTGCTCTTGCAGCCAAGATGGGTCTAGTTTTAGCAGCTGTAGACTTTCTGGGCATGTACACATGGTGGATGGACCAGGCTAGAGTCTGAGCTGTCCCTATCGTGCCCACAGCAGGTCCAGATCCATGATTATTGCAATCCGGGGACCTAACTTCAGTGGATCTACACTGGTGGCCTGGTGAAAATAACGTCTGAGAGACACCAGGGCCAACTGCTGCATACCCACAGTTAGGGTGGGGTCAAGAGCAGTACCAACAACAGTGTAATCTGAGAGCTTGCACAATGGGTTAAAGATGATACAACAGAGCACACCCACGGGTGAACAGCTCCAGAGGAGGAATACTCACTGGCTTCTCTCCCAGTGGAAGTGCTCCAATCTTGCCTACTTTGTACCGCAGATCAGAAACACAGCTAAGAAACAGATCTAGGGGCCTCTACTCCAACAACTAGGGAGCAGACCCCACCCCTGACAGGGCAGTGACAACCACAGAGCAAAGAGGAGGCCCTGCTCAATATCCAGGGTAGGTTCTGGTCACCACAACATCAGTCACACCTTCTATCAAGGGGATAATGGCCAGCATTCACTGAGGAAAGAGGTGACAGACATCTATACTAAAAACAGCTTTCAACCAAAAAATATTAAACCCACACAGGCTACACAGGGATGTTCCCACATAAAAACAGACCTGCAAGACAGTCTGAGGGTCTGGCACTGGGAGGAAGAACCCCCAGAGGATTTAGCCTTGAAGGCCAGTGGGGCTTGAGTGCAGGAGCTCCACAGGGCTGGGGGAAACAGAGACTCCACTCTTGGAGGATGCACACAAGGTCTCACGTGCACTTAGACCCAGCACAAAGCAGTACCTTCATAGGAACCTGGGATAGACCTACCTAGAGGTCTTAGAGGGCCTCCTGAGGAGGTGAAGGTCTACTGTAGCTCACTGTGGGGGCAAGGACACTGGTATCAGAGGTCCCAGGGAATTTTGATCTTAGTGAGCTCTCCCAGAGGTTCCCATTTCAGCACTGAGACCCAGCACCACCCAATAACCTTCAGGTTCCAGTGCTCAAAGGCCTCAGGCCAAGCCACCAACAAGATAGAAACACAGCCCCACACATCAGAAGACAGGCTGCCTAAAGTCATACTGAGCTCACAGCCACCTCAAAACACACACTTTGACATGGCATTGCCCAACAGAGGGACAAGATCCCTCCCACTAGGAAGCCTACACAAGCCCCAGGACCTACCACACCCACCAGGGAGTAGACACCAGGAAAGAGAAACCACAACCCTGCAGCCTGCAGAAAGGAGACCACAAACACAGAAAGTTAGACAAAATGAGACAACAGAGATGTGTTGCAGACGAAGCAACAAGATAAAAACCCACAAGAACAACTAAATGAAGAGGAGATAGGCAATCTACCTGAAAAAGAATTGGGAGTAATGATAGTAAAGATGATTCAAAATCTCGGAAAAAGAATGGAGGCACAGACTGAGAAGATACAAGAAATGTTTAACAAAGGGAATATATAAAGAACAAACAGAGATGAACAACACAATAACTGAAATGAAAAATACAATAGAAGGAATCAACAGCAGAATAACTGAGGCAGAAGAATGAATAAGTGAGCTGGAAGACAGAGTGGTGGAAATCACTGCCACAAAACAGAATGAAGAAAAAAGAATGATAAGAAATGAGGACAGTCTCAGACACCTCTGGGACAACATTAAATGCACCTTTCATATTATAGTGGTTCCAGAAGAAGAAAAGAGAGGGAAAGGGCCTGAGAAAATGTTTTAAGAGATTATAGCCAAAAAAGTCCCTAACATAGGATAGGAAACAGTCACCCATGTCCAGGAAGTGCAGAGAGTCCCATACAGGATAAACCCAAGGAGAAACACACTGAGACGCATATTAATCAAACTGACAAAAAGAAAAAAATATTAAAAGCAACAAGGGAAAGCAACAAATGACATGCAAGGGAATCCCCATAAGGTTATCAGCTGATTTTTCAGTAGAAGTTCTGCAGGTGAGAATGAGGTGTCATGATATATTTAAACTGATGAAAGAGAAAAACCTACAAGCAAGAATACTCTACCCAGCAAGGCTCTCATTCAGATTCGACAGACAAATCAAATGCTTTACAGACAAGCAACAGCTAAGAGAATAGCTAAGGACCACAAAACCAGCCTTAAAACAAATGCTAAAGGAAATTCTCTAGGTGGGGGGAAAAAAGAGGCCACAACTAGAAACAAGAAAATCACAAATGGGAAAGTTACCCATAAAGGCAAACATAAAATAATAGTAGGAAATCACCCACACAAAAATATGATACTAAAACAAGCAACTGTGAGGAGAGCACAAACGCAGGAAATGGAAATTGCATTTGAAATTAAGAGACCAGCAACTTAAAACAACCTTATATATACACAGACTATATCAAAACATCATGGAAAATGCAAACCAAAAACTTAAATAGGTACACACAGAAAAAGAAAACAGGAACCCAAACACAACACTAAAGATGGTCATCAAACCACAAGAGAAGAGATCAAAAGAGGAAGGGAAGAAAAAAGACCTACAAAAACAAACCCAAAAAAAAAAAAAAACAAACAAACAAACAAAAAAAACAAACCCAAAACAATCATGAAAATGGCAATAGGAACACACATGTCGATAATTACCTTAAAGGTAAATGGATTAAATGCTCTGACCAAAAGACATAGACTGGCTGAATGGATTCAAAAACAAGACCTGTATACATGCTGTCTACAAGAGACCCACTTCAGACCTAGGGACACATACAGACTGAAAGTGAGGGGATGGAAAAAGGTATTCCACGCAAATGGGAATCAAAAGAAAACTGGAGTAGCAATACTCATATCAGACAAAATAGTATTTAACATAAAGACTGTTACAAGAGACAAAGAAGGACACTACATAATAATCAAGGGATCAATCTAAGAAGAAGATATAACAATTGTTATATGCACCAGACATAGGAGCACTTCAATATATAAGACAAATGCTAACAGCCATAAAAGGGGAAATCCACAGTAACACAATAATAGTGGGGGACTTTAACACCCCACTTATACCAATGGACAAATTATCCAGACAAAATTAATAAGGAAATGCAAGCCTTAAATCAGCAGTCCCCAACCATTTTGGCACCAGGGACTGGTTTCGTGGAAGACAATTTTTCACGATGGGGGGGCAGGGGATGGTTCACAGGGTAATGTGAGTGATGGTTCAGGTGGCAATGCAATCGATAGTTCAGACGGTAATGTCAGCAATGGGGAGTGATGGGGAGCGGCAGATGAGGCTTCACTTGCTTGCCCACCACTCACTTCCTGCTTTGCGGCACAGTTCCTAACAGGCCACGGACTGGTACTGGTCCACAGCCTGGGGGTTGGGCACCCCTGCCTTAAATGACACATTAGACCAGGTAGACTTAATCGATATCCATAGGACATTCCATCTGAAAGCAGCAGAATATGCTTTCTTCTCAAGTTCACATGGAACAATCTCCAGGATAGATCACATCTTGGGCCACATATCAAGCCTCGGTAAATTTAAGAAAAGTGAAATCATATCAAGCAACTTTTCTGACCACGATGCTATGAGATTAGAAATCAATTAGAGAACAAAAACTGTAAAAAACACAAACACATGGAGACTAAACAATATGTTACTCAACAACCAATGGATCATTGAAAAAATCAAAGAGGAAATCAAAAAATACCTAGAGACAAATGACAACGAAAACAGGACAATCCAAAATCTATGGGATGTGGCAAAAGCAGTTCTAAGAGGGAGGTTTTTAAGCAATACAATTTTACCTCAGGAAACAAGAAAAATCTCAAAAAAACAACATAACCTTATACCTAAAGCAACTAGGGAAAGAAGAACAAAGAAAACCCAAAGTTAGTAGAAGGAAAGCAATCATAAAGATGAGAAGAGAAATAAATGAAATAGAGATGAAGAAAACAATAGCAAAGATCAATGAAATTAAAGCTGGTTCTTTGAGAAGATAAACAAAATTGATAAACCTTTAGCCAGACTCATCAAGAGAAAACAAGGAGTGGACTCAAATCAATAAAATTAGAAATGAAAAAGGAGGTGTTATGAGTGACACCACAGAAAGACAAAGGATCATAAGAGACTGCTACAAGCAACTCTATGCCAATAAAATGGACAGCCTAGAAGAAATGGACAAATTCTTAGAAAGGTCCAACCTTCCAGGACTAAACCAGGAAAAAATAGAAAATATGAACAGACCAATCACAAGTACTGAAATTGAAACTGTATTAAAAAACTTCCAAAAAACAAAAGTCCAGGCCCAGATGGCTTCACAGGCGAATTCTCTCAAACATTTAGAGAAGAGTTAACACCTATCCTTCTCAAACTATTCCAAAAAATTGCAGAGGAAGGAACACTCCAATGCTCATTCTATGAGGCCACCATCACCCTGATAGCAAACCAGACAAAGATAGATACCACAAAAATAGAAAATTACAGGCCAATATCACTGATGAACATAGATGCAAAAATCCTCAACAGAATACTAGGAAACCAAATCCAACAACACTTTAAAAGGATGATACACCATGATCAAGTGGGATTTATCCCAAGGATGCAAGGATTCTTCAATATATGTAAATCAATCAATGTGATGCACGACTTTAACATACTGAAAAATAAAAACCATATGATCATCTCAACAGACGCAGAAAAAGCTTTTGACAAAATTCGACATGCATTTATGACAAAAAGTCTCCAGAAAGTGGGCATAGAGAGAACAATAATAAAGGCCATATATGACAAACCCACAGCAAACATCATTCTAAATGGTGAAAAGCTGAAAGCATCTCCTCTTAGATCAGGAACAAGACAAGGCTGTCCACTCTCACCACTTTTATTCCATGTAGTTATGGAATTACTAGCCACAGCAATCAGAGAAGAAAAAGAAAAAGAATTCAAATTGGAAAAGAAGAAGTAAAACTGTCACTGTTTGCAGATGACATGATACTATACATAGAAAATCCTAAAGATGCTACCAGAAAACTACTAGAGCTCATCAAGGAATTTGGTAAAGCTGTAGGATTTGAAATTACTGCACAGAAATCTGTTACATTCCTATACACTAACAACTAAAGATCAGAAAGAGAAATTAAGGAAACAATCCCATTTACCATCGTATCAAAAGGAATAAACTACCTAGGAATAAACCTACCTAAGGAGGCAAAAGAGCTGTACTCAGGAAACTATAAGACACTGATGAAAGAAATCAAAGATGACACAAACAGATGGAGACATATATGATGTTCTTGGATTGGAAGACTCAATATTGTCAAAATACTATGTTACCCAAAGGAATCTACAGATCCAATGCAATCCCTATCAAATTACCAACAGCATTTTTCACAGAATTAGAACAAAATACTTTACAATTTGTACAGAAACAGAAAAGACCTGTAATAGCCAAAGCAATGTTGCAAAAGAAAAACAGAGCTGGAGGAATCAGACTCACTGACGTCAGACTATACTACAAAGCTATAGTGATCAAAACAGTATGGTACTGGCACTAAAACAGAAATATAAACCAGTGGAACAGGATAGAAAGTCCAGAGATAAACCCATGCACCTATGGTCACCTACTCTATGACAAAGGAGGCAAGAATATACAGTGCAGAAAATACAGTATCTTCAATAAGTGGTGCTCAGAAAACTGGACAGTTACATGTAAAAGAATGAAATCAGAACATCCTTTAATACCATATATATAAATAAACCGAAAATGGATTAAGGACCTAAATGTACGACCAAATACTATAAAACTCTTAGAGGAAAACTTAGTCATAACACTCTCTGACATACATTGCAGCAAGATATTCTTTGATACACCTTCTTGAGTAATGAAAATAAAAACAAAAATAAATAAATGGGACCTAATTAAACTTAAAAGCTGTTACACAGCAAAGGAAACCATAAACAAAGTGAAAAAGACGACTCACAGGATGGGAGAAAATATTTGCAAACAATGTGACTGACAAGGGATTCATCTCCAAAATACACAAACAGCACATGCAGCTCAGTATCAAAAAAAAAAAAACAAGCCAATCAAAAAATGGGCAGAAGATCTAAAGACATTTCTCCAAAGAAGACATAGAGATGGCCAAAAAGCTTTTGAAAAGATACTCAACACCACTAATACTAGAGAAATGCAAATCAAAAACAAAAATGCAAAATGTAAATCAAAACAATGAGGTATCACCTCTCACTGGTCTGAATGGACATGATCAAAAAGTCTACAATTAATAAATGCTGGAGAGGGTGTGAAGAAAAGGGAACCCTCCTACACTGTTGGTGGGAATGTAAATTGATACAGCCACTATGGAGAACCGTATGGAAGTTCCTTTAAAAATTAAAAATAGAGCTACCATATGATCCAGCAATCCCACTCCTGGGCATATATCCAGAGAAAGCCATAATTCGAAAAGATACATGCACCCCAATTTTCATTGCAGCACTATTTACAATAGCCAGGACTTGGAAGCAACCTAAATGTCCATCAACAGAGGAATGAATAAAGATGATGTGGTACATATATACAATGGAGTATTACTCAGCCATAAAAAAGAAGGAAATAATGCCATTTGCAGCAACATGGATGGACCTAGAGATTGTCATACTGAGTGAATAAGTCAGACTGAGAAAGACAAATATCATATGACACCACTTATGTGGAATCTAAAAAAAATGGTACGAATGAACTTATTTACAAAACAGAAATAGAGTCATAGATGTAGAAAACAAACTTATGGTTACCAGGGGGGAAGGGAGGAGAAGGAGGGATAAATTGGGAGATTGGGATTGACATATAAACCCTTCTATATATAAAATAGATAACTAATAAGGACCTAGTGTACGACACAGGGAATGCTACTCAATACTCTTTAAGGACCTATATGGGAAAAGAATCTAAAAAAGAGTGGATATATGTTCATGTATAACTGATTCACTTTACTGTACAGCATAAAGTAACACAACATTGTAAATCAACTATACTCCAATTAAAAATTTTAAAAACATGTTAAAGTCTTAGCACCAAGTGACTTTAGAAATAGTTCTCATATTATTGCTGATCTGTGCCCATCCTGCTATCATCTTACCATTTCCTCTAAAGGTGTGCTTATGAATTTATTTCATGCTCCTCCCTTTTGAGTCAATAAATGCAATAAAAGACTAAGCAAAATTGGAAAAACTTGTAAAGTGCTTTTTAGCCATTAAAGAACACTAGAGTAAAATTATCGGATATGTAACAAAACAGTGAATTCATTAAGCACTTAAGAATATATACTTCGCCATGAATTTTGTCATTGCTTTCAATAACAACAGTTGTTTATATGGCTACATAAAATACTATTGGTTATTGTCTATGTATATTATGTGGATTTCTTACACTCCTATATGCTAAATGCATGAGAGTTTTCCCTGATTCTTCATGAATTATATCACCCTCTCACCCAAGTATACACCTTTATGTTTAAAATTCCATTATTTATAGGTTGAAGAGTATGCCATATCCAGTTTTGGAAACATATTATATATGTTTTAATGTTTAACCATTTTGTAGGAATATAAGTTTTTCTCCAAGTTACTATTTTAGTTGCAGGAGGAGTAAAACTGTTTCTTGGTATAGTCACCACAAAGTCTAAAATATGCACTTTACTATTCAATTGGTAAGCTGAGTATTTGATGCTTCACACATATTTTTCATTTTGAACAGACTGAGCAAAAGACCAATGTCCATATTGGGATAGAATTGTCATACTTAATTTTATGTTGACTTAGTGCCATGGGAATATGACTGTTAATATGTATGACCTTGTTGAAGAGAACTGCAAAGAGGAGCAGGCTGCTGATTAACTATTTTCAAATTGATGTATCACCTCCATGTGCCTTTGTACGAAAGTTTGCACTAAAGGTGAAAGTTAATGATGGTCTGACCAGGCCTGAACAGTGGCAGAGATCAAGAATGACATTTTGCATTCGTATACCACAACAGCATCAAAGTATTCTCTGGAAAGCAAAGACTTTAGGTTTGGGGGCCTCAGAAAATCAATTTGACCATGTGTTTTACTGACCCTCAAAGAATAGGATCAAAAAACAGTAGAGATACAGGAAATTATCATTTACTATATGTGTTACTCCTAGGCTCTAGAGGGAAGGGCAAATGGCAAACAAACATCACAGCAGTCCTTTAATCTAGAAATGAGAGTAAGAATAGTAATTAATAAAGCTGAAAAAACTAGTAAAATCAAAATGACCTTCACCCTAAATGGGACTTTAGAATTTATCTTTTGGGGACATTGTATGTGACATGAGTTCATAGGCCTTTTGGAAATGAGGAAGAGTCAAAAATATAAGAAATCATTTGTAATGGGACATATACACAACAGTATCCAAGTTACAAAATTGTGATAAGAAACAAACTTATTTAAAAATATTAATATTCACTTTTTGTTATTTTCAGTGTATTAATGGATAGCAAAAGAATACAGAAGGAAAGGTGATGAGGTAAAAAATATGAGAATGAAGTAAAAAAATGGGGAATAAAATTAAAACAGAGGATCAATGAAAGGGAGGATGAGTTGCCTATATATGAGGGAAAGGGAAAGAAATGAGAATGGAAAGGACAACTACAGAAGATAAATGAAAATCTGGTATTATGAACCATTAGCAAGCACTTCTGTTAGTTCCCCTTTATTTCCTTGAATTACGGGTCACTCTGTATTAACAGCTCCTATCATTACCCTTTGAAAATCTAATTAACTCATCAACACAACTCTACAACTGTTCTTTATCTTTAAATACATTTTCAGGTCCCACACTGAATAATAATGCTATAAAACTCACCACAGTTTCTCTACTTTTAAGTTTATTATATTTTCAAAGCTTTTATATTTAATGTTAAATAGTGGTTATACCTTTAGAAAATACTTATTCATGGCAAAATTTCATAAAACATAAAGGACTACATAATTTTTTGTAGGTACTTTTTGAATTTTAATAAATTCTGAGAGAAAAAGATTTTGATAAGATATATGACAGCTAGTAAAAAGTATATGGAAAAATATCATTTCAGGCTCAGTTAAATAAAATAACTAATTAATTCCCTTGGGCTTTTCGATTATTATTTGTTTATGTAGCGGACATGGTTCTAAGTATTTTACATATATTAGCACATTTAATCCACTACAAGTTGAGGAAGTAGGTATTACTTCTGTCTTCATTTTGTAGGGAAGTACACTAAGATATAAGGAGGTTTAATAACTTAGCCAAAGATACACAGTGAGTAAGAAGCAGTCCTAGATTGAACAATTTCCAGATCCCTTGCCCTTAATCATAGAAAATCATTATCTTAAAACTTGTTAACATAATTAAACAATAAGTATTCTGTCTCTTATTCTGCCTGACTAGGTGTTGGTTATTCTACCTCAAATTATTTTCTTCCAGTCTGTGAGTCAACTAATTTATTTGTGAAAATGCCTAAATAATGAAAACAGATCTTCACTGAGGATATTGGGGCCAAGGTAAGCACAAAACAAATAACATACATGTATTACATACACATTATCAGTGTTCAATATTAATATTTGGCCATAAAATTCAGATAGATGGGTTAATTTCCATACATGATAGAAGAGCACTTACCTATCTGAGAACTTAAATGCATAATTAGATCTTCAACTAGAATTGTTTTATATTGGAAAGGACATTAAATGTAAAGTCAGAAAGTCTGAGTTTTCTTCCCAGGTCTGCCAGCATGATGTTGGACATGCTGGGCATATAAAACCCTGTCATTCTGTTTGCTCATCTCTAATTTGGGGATGACCCAGTAAGGTAGTATTCATCTACACTACCTCTCTTGTGTTCTTGTGATTATCAACATAAAGAGTGGTCCTTTGAAAAACAGGAGTAGTTTCTTTAGTTAAAAATAAAATTTAAAAACGGTCAAACCCTAAACTAAATCTCAGGATACATGTTAATAGCAATGGTTGATTTCAGAACCAGATTAACTTGTTTTTATTTCTATCCAAATGGTATAAGTCCATGGTCTGTCTCAGCTGAGTCTAATTCAAATAAATACCCTTAATAACACTGCTCATATTATTCAAGAAGGAGCACCTCTATGAAATGAGAATGCTATCAATCCCTTTTGGCTTCTCCTCAGTGAAGGAGAAAGATATATGGTCACAGAGGTGGCTTGAGTGACTTTTAGAAGTGGAGGGATAAGTTAACAGATATAAAAATAGATGTTTATGGTTGCCTGTGATAACAGATAACACCTGTCATCACTGTATATCACAGACGTAGCTAATTGAATGCCTGCTCATACTCAGCTTTCTATTCTCTACTTCAGAACCAGGCCAGAGAAGGTAGTAAATGCATATCTATTGCCATTAATGATGGCCTGTTTCTACGAGTCAGAATTTTCATATAATTTCACTTTAACAAATAATTTCCCTATGTTTTAATAGTATGTAAAATTTTTGTTTCCCACTTCAGTGATTTTAAAAATAATTTTAAAGCCCACTCACTTGACCTGTGTTCTTTAAAGTTAAGAATTTTTTCTTACGGGTTTCATCATTGGGCTTTTGTTAACAGGGGATCAGAGGAATTTTTATGCTTGGTGAACTTCATTTCAAATGCATTTAATTACAAGAAAATGACTTTTAGTTTATCCCAATGCTAAGTATGCTTGGGAAACCAGGGAAACTGATAGAGGAGGAAGAGGTTAGCATACAAACTCTGTCACATAGTAGCACCTTGGGAAATCAAAATGATACAAAATTAGAAACTGCACAGAGTCTGTGTGAGCACCATGGGTTTGTAACCCTTGATTTGAGAGGCTGCTTCCAAAGTAAATTTGTGAAAATAGAATTTCCATAAGGACTTCTAAAATCA
Organism: Balaenoptera musculus; assembly: GCF_009873245.2. Classification (NCBI taxonomy): domain Eukaryota; kingdom Metazoa; phylum Chordata; class Mammalia; order Artiodactyla; family Balaenopteridae; genus Balaenoptera; species Balaenoptera musculus. Next base: position 46,877,940 of record NC_045797.1, read on the forward strand.
AAGAGGAAGGGTAGAAATTATAAACATATTTTATCTCCCTCCTTCCTTCCTGTAACAGTTTAGAGAATCTCCCTTCCTAGAAGCTCTATCAGTTAGAATTTTTTATATTTTGGCAACTTGTCATATTTCACAGTACTGGTTGGTTGGGATAGTGGGCAAAAAGAGTCCCAAAGTAAAATAATGTAGAAGAAGGAATGCTAAATTACAGATATAATGAAAGTAACATGGAAACATATAATGCAGAGAGAAATTAATTTTTGCTAGGGAGATCAGAAGAATTTTTATGAAGCAGATATTTGAGCAGAGCATGGAAGGGTTGGTGGAAAATTTTTCAGGTTGAGATGGGTGTGAATCAACTCTGTATGAGGCAGGTAAAAGTCTAGCACATAATGGCCATAAATCAAATTGAACTAATAGCCTAAAGTTTTGTCTCAACCTCTCACTACATCATTCATTTAGTTGCATTTCAGCTTCTGTAATCAGGAGATGGAATCTCTGATCTTGCATCTTACTTTTGAGTTTGACCATATATCTAGCTTTGGCTGATTGTTAGCAAATGTCACATAAAAAGGGCTTGAGAAAGAGGATGCCTTAAAAAAAAGTATTACCTGGATGACCACCTTATAATCAAATATTGTCAGGTGCCATCAATGCCCATGACCTCATAATTTATATATAAAGCCTAGACTTTTCCAGTACCCTTCATGCCTCAGCTTTTGCCCCTGTCAATTTATTCTCATAGGAAGAGACCTGGATTACCCTCATAAAATATAACTTGGAGCATGTAATTTCTCTGCTCAAAACTCTCAAAAGTCCTCCCATTTCATTTACTATTACCTACATACCATTGCGTCATCTAGTCTTCTTTATCCCTTTTACTTCATTACTTACTACCCTCCATTTGCTCACTCTATAGCATTATCTCTCTGTTATAACTCAAGCAATGGCAGGCACAGGCCTCTCAACTACTCTTTCTTCTTCCCCATATAGTTCCTTCCTTAACCTCCTTTGGATCCTGGATCGGAGGTCACCTTTTCAATGAGGCCTCACTTGACCACCCTATGTAAAGTTAAAACTACCCTTCTCAAACACTCCTTATCCGTCATCGCTGCTTTATTTTTCCCCAAGGCAGGCATCACCTTACAATGCACTATATTTTGAGTTTAATGTTTAATATCTGTTATCTCAATAGAAAGTAAGCCCTACAAAAGCCAGGATTTTAGTCTGATTTGTTCACTGTATGCTTTTCCTAGAATCCTACCTAACATGTAGTAGTATTTAAAAAAAATACTTCTATTTTTGTATGTATATACATATGTAAATATATATATGTAAATGAATACCCTTAAAACAAACAACAATAATATTATTTGATGTGAAGCTATCTCATTGGTCTCCAATTCTATTGTATATATTTATATTTTTGGTATTGCCTTCATGTTCCTTAGTATTTTTGCACCTTTGTGCATCAGTAAATAGGCATCCTTAGGAGAGGATTCTAGTAATCTTATGGCCCTCTCTCTGACCTGCTACCAAAATGGGCATTAAAGGATTCAACCCTGTCAAAATCCTTTTTACTTAATTAGTTATCAAATAATTTTGGAGAGAGCTAAATTGTTTAACATTTAAAAATTTTTTCAGATCATTTTTTCTTTTCTCTTGTTTTAAAAATTTCTACTTTCCGTGGTGCTGGCTATTAATCATCTTAGGTTTGCTGGCAGGAGACTATTTGGTTCCTTTATAGAATATATCTTATGTTTCCTCTTATACTTTTCCACTGCTTTGGGATTTTACTTTTCTTTTTTCTCCCATGTGTATGTGTATATGTTCCCTTAAAAGGAGAAGAAACGGTTTTCAGTCACTAGAGCGAGCCAAAGTGGGCAAAATCAGCTTCTGGTGCCTTCTCCTAGCCTGAGACTAGGCTAGCTTGTTGAAATTTCATTTAGGGGAAAATATCCCTCCTTCTATTTGTTTCCACCATCGTGTGTGTGTGTGTGTGTGTGTGTGTGCGTGTAGGGGTGTATGAGTGGGGGAGGATGCAGGTATTAACCAGAGAAGAATTGTTTTTGGCACAAGTCTTGTTCCCAGAACAAACATTATTAGCAAACTGTTTCTCCTTAAGTCAGCAAAGAATTTCTAATGTAGTTTCCAAAACTAACTGACTTGATGAGATCTGATTATTTTTCAAGATGTGCCAGATTTCTAGTCCTTACCATCTGCTCAGCAAATTGGTAGCAAGTAAAAATATAGTTGTGAAGATGAATACAAATACTGATTAATTAACCTCCAGTCAAGTGCTTTGAGACCTTATGACTTCTTCCTATTCTTAGATCTAAAGTCATAGCCTTTTGGTATATGGTTGTCATCAGAGAGTTGAAATTCTGTACTCTTTCCTGCTCCAAAAAGGGTGTAAGAGAGTTTCAATGGAAAGGGTTATTTAAGCTTAATATTCCTACTAGATTTACTGGAAGAACCTAGAAAATAATTCCGTTTCACACAGTTCTATAATTAGGATGATAGGAAAATCCTTCCTATTCCACAAAGAACTGTCATCTCTTTCCTTCATATTTTGCTTTATCAGAACCAAAATTATATAACTGAAAGAATTGAAAATGTGACAAAAATACACTGAACCTGCTTAATATTGAGTGAATTTATTAATGTATTTACTTAGTTATTGTCTTGGGAATAGGAAACAAATCATCAGCTATGCACAGTGGTGACCAAATATCTGGGTTATTTGATAAAGTACAGAGACATTTCATTTGCTCCTGTTTTGTAAAATAGGTCAGCTCATTGTGGTTAATAAAATTTTGACACAGCATGGTAGAACGTTGCTTAGCACTTGTTCACTGCTCTCTCTCCATTGGGACATATTTCTCCTTAATCTCCTGTAACATTTGTTTATCAAGCTTACTATAACTTTTGTTTCTGATTATTTCTCCTTTTTGTTGATCGTTTCTCTCTCTATATATACATTTTTTTCATCTAACTTGTAGAAACCAGATTCATACTACCTTATAAATTTAATTTGCTCACAAGACTTTTCTTGAATTGAAACCCACTCAGTATTTGTTACATCAGTTAGCTGTCATAGTTGCTCTTCTAAAACTTCTTAGAGCTATGGGATAACCAAGTCATAAGGCATCTTATATAATTTAGTTCAACAAATTTTGAGGAATTTGAAGTTCAGAGCATTTAAATAAGTACTTGCTGAAATTCATAGGCTATTTATTTAAGATAGCATGAAACAAAGCTTAAAGACAATATTACACTACAAATTATTAGTATTGTTAAAATCAAACACAAGTAGAGACCAGACTTGAAAATTCTCTGAGAAGACAAAACCAGTTTAGTCATAAAGCAAAGCTTGATTTAGCTTATTTTAGACAAGTGAGGCTTGTTTAAAGACAAGTGAGGCTAACTTGACTTGGGTCAGTTCTCTTGCTTATGCCTCTGAAAATCATAAGTGAAACTAAAATTGTTCCCTCAAATTGATATAAGGTAACCACTAACCAATTCCCTTTAAGAAAATTCTAATATTCTAACCAATCACTGTGAAGAATAAACAGCCTGCACACTATATAAGCTCTCACCTCATTCCATGTGTTTTGGTTTGAGTGCTCCCAGTTTAGAAACTGTCATTTTGGTTTGTGCACAATGAACTTTTACTAATTACTACTTCAGAGATTCATTGGTTTTACCTCTGTTTTTTTTCAACTTTTGACAGTATAAATAGGCCATCTTATTTGAAATGCTGTGTTTATTCTCAAGTAGTGACTAGGGAATAGAGTTATATCTATCCATTAAAAAAAGAATATTTGTGATGCATGATCAACTCAAATTTTTGTTTCTCCTAGAGGATCATGTCACAGGAAAGAAAATGACAAAGAATAAACAAAAATTAAAAATATCTTTATTACATTAATAGCACATAAAAATATTTTAAGCTATTCTGCTATAAATCTCGGGATTAAAATTAGCATGTCAGTTTACCTATATTTTCGATAAAGGATATTTAGTACCTATACTAGTTGCTAGACTGCACTAACAAAATACCAAAGATTGTATGGCTTAAACTACAGAAATTTATTTCCTCACAGTTCTGGAGGCTAGAAGTCTAAAGTCAAGGTATTAGTAGCTTCTAATCTGAGGTCTTTCTTCTTGGCTTGAAGATGGCTGCCTTCTCGCTGTATTCTCAGATTTTTTTTTCTCTGTGTTCATGCAGCCCTGTCTCTTGGTGTATCCAAATTTCCTCTTATAAGGACACCAGTCAGATTTGACTAGAAGCCACCCTAAAAGGTCTCATTTTAACTTTAAAGGTCCTATCACCAAACGCAGTACATTGTGAGGTACTAGTGTCTAGGACTTCAAAATAAGAGTTTGGGGAGGGTGGTACACAATTCAGCACATTAGAGTACCCAAGACATGCTGAGTTTCTCCTTTTAAAACCAGACTAGAAGAGATAATTTAATTTTTAAAGAATGCTAAAGCAATGAAGTTGTTTTTTGTATTAGTTTTAAATATTAAATTCCCATAAAAATAAAAATGTTAAAGTTTACAGAAGAACTTAGAATTTGGAGAGGAGGGACATGATTTGAACCAGCTGCCCGTGCTTTTCCATATGTTAATGCTTCTGTCATTAGTGATTCAAAATTTGGAGGGTGACCTGTATCATCTAAGAAGCGCTCTATATAACTCCTCTTTATTAAAAAAAAAAAAAGGAATTTTTGTACCTAACTTTTAACTGCTCCCATAGGCAGCATATTCATGCAGTGATATCATGGTCACCTAAATATTAACTTCTACATTTGCTGTTCCTTCTGTAAGGGAGTTCTGTAAGTATACGACTAGCTAATTATTAGATGAGGGATAGAGGATGCCCCCTGATCGTTAAATGTATTTTGCTTTAGTCTATAACTAATAAGGGTAGGGCAATAAAGATAAACTAACTGCCAAAAGATTTACATTTTAGTCTGCTTTTCTTATTGATCAATCACCATTGTGAAAGGAAATCCAAAATGGAGTTATTATTGCTAAGAGATCTCTCTAAAATGGAGCCGGGAGGCCACTGAGGAAGTGTGATTTATGTACCTCTTAGTCAGGATGGATTCTGAATGTTGACCACTTCTTGTTTTAACACAGGCATCCAGAACATCTGTCCAATGTTCCAGAAACTCAAGATACTTATTGGACCCTGATCCTAAAATAACACCTGACAGTCTATCCCTTAAGGACAAATATTTCTTTTCTTGATCAGGGCCAATCATATTTCTTAAACAATCTTGAGGCTTTTGCCTCTAACTCTTTCTCTTCCCCAGAAGATTCTTTCTGTTTTACCTGAATCTGTGTCTCCCGAATTGCAATTCTTAAAACCCCAAATAAAGCTTTTTGTACTTTGCAGCCTTGATACTGATTATTGTTTGACAACATACAATCACTGTTCGCTTAATATAGATATCTCTGAGTTCATATACTTGTCTAGATTATATTTAGTTGCATAATATAGAAGGCAGATGCATTTATCATATTAGAGAATAAACATTCATAGCAATTAATTCTTTTTCTGAAATACCCTTCCCACCTTGGCCTCCCTGTTGTCCTTCCTTACTTCCGTCTGTCCTTTAGGACTTGACTCGGACCTCTTCTCCTTGCGGATGTCTATCCAAGACATAAGTTAATAAATTCTGTTTGGGCTAGTTTTTTAATAAACAAAGTATATTGGGAAGTTCACAGAGTTTTAAACACCCCTATTCCTAGATCTTTCACAGGAGAAAAAAGTATCATATAAACTTTCTTGACCCTGGCCTCAACAAATTGGATGAGGAATATTCACCTTTGCTATGAGTTAGCCTGCAGAAGGACTGCTTAATGTGAAATTTCTATATGAAATGCTGACTGATTCATCCAATCAGCTCATTAATTAAGGAATTATGAATATTAAACCCATAGGAAAAACAATAGAAATAAAAAGCAGAAAACGGACAAGCAGAGAAAAGTCTAATGGTAAAAGCAGAGAGACTGATATCAAATAAGAAATATGGAAGAAACAGGGAAAACCTGAGAATGAAGAAAATCCACTTTTCAGGGAAAAAAATTGCATTCTTACATTGCAACCTGAAGGAGCTTTAGTAGTAGAGAAAAAATACTCAAATGCAAGAGTGAGGATATTACCAAGCATTACAATACAATGGAATAGACTCAAAGTAGTTGAGATAGAAAGGATAAAGAATATAGAATATTGTATGATGGTCCACTGTAATGGGTAAATAAAAACTTTTAGTACCATTATTATGGGAAGTGAGCTGAACTCACCTTTGAAGCTGGATTCAGAGCTTTTCCTTGGAAGGTATTAATTTCATTTTAGGACATTATCATAAGACAAATTCCAGTCTTTAGCAACTGTGGCTCTTAAAGCAATTGCTTTTGTTTCTCAAGTGTGGAACAAGAACTTTTGTGTATAAACACTAAACTATGGAAAAAGGAAACTGTTTTCAGTTAATAATTGAATAATGGAAAGAATCGACAATTTTCAATATAAGTGCTAAATTTCTATGACATTGTTGCTTATTCTAATGCAATCATCATGAAAGATCATATCAATACTATCTCCACATGTTTAAATATATAAATTAAATAAGTATAAAAGTAAACTGCTATTTTGGTTCAATCTCACTTCAGATGACTCAGCACCTGGAGAGGAGGAGCAGATGTAAAAGCCTCTTTTACATCTTTCCCAAAGATCCCAACACAGTTGAATGAGACTATTTCTTCTTAGGATTCATGTAGATGATTCCTTCATCTTGTCATGGAAGGAGGAATTGGGAACCTTAAATATTATTTTAATGATATTTTTATTATTTGGTAATATTATTTCCACAAAATCATAAAAACATCTCCTTAAAACACTTTTTTGATCAACCATAGCATGAATCAATATGGAAATGGTTCAATAATGGTGTAGAGTAGAATACTAAGTATAAGACAGCTCCTTCAGGAGTGGGATGAAAAGCTCAATGAAAAAGATGCAATATTGAAAATCAATAAAATATGATCTCATTAATAAAAATATTTCCCACTTGTTATAGTACTTCATTGAGAAGAAAGAGAAAACACTTTAGGATAAAATAGTAAACTTTCTGAAGCAGACCCACCAAACTCTTAGTAGAGTACAGAAAGATGACATGGGATAATACAGAAAGGATGAAAAGTTGACACTTAAAACATATCATTTAAAATGAAGAAGAATATATGAATTGGTTATGTAATTAAAAATTTTTAAACATACTTTGAATCTTGTAATTATTCCCTTCTTTTGCAGCAACTCCTCAGTAATTTAGGTATCATCATCTCTCACCTGATCTATTGCAATGTTTTCTATCAATACATGGGTGTTCTGCCTCTGTATGTTCTCCTTTCAGAAATATCTTCTACAGTGCTGTGCTCATTTTGTTTCTTCTTCCTGGATTGCTTTACCAAGTCTCCCACCCTTAGCATGGAACCGATTTTCTTTGGCACCTGTTAAACTGATGATGCTCATCTTTCATGATCCTATTCAAATGTGTTGCCTGATACTTCCCCCGCCCACAGCACAAAATCCATCCCTTAATTCTACTTTCGTTGCACTTTGTACAGGTATTCATTGCAGCATTTATTCAAGATGATCCATTTATCTTTCTCTATCAAACTAAAATATGAGCTTTTCAGGGAGAGTGAGTCGTGATTTATTCATCTTTTGATGCCTAACGCTTAAATGAGATTAGTCATTATAAATATTTGCTAGCTGGATGAACAGACAGGTGGATGAATGAATGAATAAAAGATTGATAACCAGCTCTTGTTTAGTAAGAGAGTGACTACATCAGAGTTGAGACACATTGGGAGAAACACTGAGATCAAACTGTCTCTATCCCTATCTGTAAATAAATTATATCATGTAATGAAAATTATAAAATACAGAGCAAAGAAGACTGATCTAATGTCATTGAGTGTAAGACGTTATGACAAGAACTGGAAACACAGGACTGGTTGCTTGCTTAAGAGGCTCTTCTTACTTACATACAGTATTATAGTTTTTTAATAGACAAAGAATGTGTATTGTAACTGAAGAGAGTAAAAGTATTTAGAGATTTCAGAAGGCCTATGAAGTGTCTCAAATTGGGAAAGGATTGTGTATTTTGCCAAATTATAACATTTTAGATTTTGAAAGGGCTTAGTAAGTCATCTAGCCAAATTCTCACATATTAAAGTATAAAGGTAAGCATCGTTAATGGCTACATTTGTTGACTCTGGTTCAATTCTCAGCTCTACCACTAAATATCTGAATGACACTGGGCAAGTTATTTTACTTTGCTCTGCCTTATTTCTTTTTCTAATCTATGCTATTAATAGAACTTGCCTCATTGGGATGTTGTAAGGATTACGATAAGTTAGGTTGTAAATACCAAATGAGTATTTGCAATTTTAATTACTTATGAGCAATCTGATATTTATAAATGTTGCATGAATTTTTCAAAATAATTAAATGTTAGAGCCTTAGGTAGGAATGTAAGTTATTTCCTGAGCTTTTGTCCAGTGATATTTTTGTGTAAATACTTGTGATTTTCCTCCTTCCTTTTAGGTATGCAGTTATAAAACTTTATTTCTGAACTAAAGAACTATGATTGCCATTAATACATAGTTTTACAAATAAGATATAATTGGATCCCCAAATTTTATTTCTTATTAGTGATTCGTTCTCACGCCCATTTTACAGCTGTAAGAATCAAAGACCATAAGCAATCAAATAACTAATGTCAGGAGTAAGAACATTAGAATTACTTCTGCAAAAAAAAAAAAAAAAAAGAATTACTTCTTCAAGCACAGCCCATATTAAGAGAAATGTTTTTTAATAAATCTTATTTTTGAGATTTTTTTATTAACAATGCTTTCTCCCTTTGTGTCTTGAATATATTAGTGATAACAGGAATACACACACACACACACACACACAGAATTCTAAGATCTTTGAAATTATTGTGTCCAAAATTTTAAATGTTACATATAAAATAAATTCCTATGCTATGAAGACCACTGCAAATACAACAGAAGCAAAGAAGGCAGCTTGAAGAGCACTGGAATGTTTAATAAGTCCAGGTGTCATTCAACCAAATTGCAAGAGAATCTCCTAAAATCAATATAAAACAAATCATATGGAAGAAATCAAAACCCCTAAATGATCCAGGCCAAGTTTAAAATCACCAAATATATTGTATTCTTATTTGTGTCGAAGGATACTTACTAGGGTAAGTTGAGTTAGCACATAAATTGTTAATAAATTAATTGGAATCAAAATATTTCTGAGTTTCCAGCCATAAAAAGAAATGAAATTGAGTTATTGGTAGTGAAGTGGATGGATCTAGAGACTGTCATACAGAGTGAAGTAAGTCAGAAAGAGAAAAAAAAATACCGTATGCTAACACGTATATATGGAATCTAAAAAAAAAAGAAAAGAAATGGTTCTGAAGAACCTAGGGCCAGGACAGGAATAAAGACGCAGATGTAGAGAATGGGCTTGAGGACGTGGGGAGGGGGAAGGGTAAGCTGGGACGAAGTGAGAGAGTGGCATGGACTTATATATACTACCAAATGTAAAATAGATAGCTAGTGGGAAGCAGCCGCATAGCACAGGGAGATCAGCTCGGTGCTTTGTGACCACCTAGAGGGATGGGATAGGGAGGGTGGGAGGGAGACCCAAGAGGGAGGAGATATGGGGATATATGTATATGTATAGCTGATTCACTTTGTTATAAAGCAGAAACTAACACACCATTGTAAAGCAATTATACTCCAATAAAGATGTTAAAAAAAACATATTTCTGAGTTTCCATCAGCTTAGATGCTTTCAGAGGAACAGTCATAATTTTTTTTAATTCTACATATAAAATAGCAATTGAATATCGTTATTTATGGTACAGTTAAAAGGCATATAATGTAGAGTAGTTCCATGTCAGTGTACCTAGGAGATATACCTTACTCACTTTCCTTGGAAGCACTCTGAGTTCTCATAATACAGTTCTATATTTAAAAAATATAGAACTAGACTTGGAATTAAGACATGGGTTTAAACATATACTCTACCATATAATAGCTATGTCAATTTAAACATGTCTCAATCTCATTTCCTCATCTATATAATGGGCAAAATATATGAGACCTATATACCGAGGAAATTTGCTATGAAGGTCAAGAAATAAGGGCTTTGAGAAACTGGATACAGTATTAGCTATCAGTATTATCACCTCCTCACCTAAAATTATGCTTGGCATTACTGAGTTAGAAAAGAAATATTAAGTCTCTTAGAAATAGCTAGTTCTTATGTGTAACCTGAGTGTATCCCAATTAAATGAGGACACCTTTACAATGGTATAAGAATCTTATTCTCTCTGGTTATCCATAAGCTCTGACTGTGCTTTAGGGGGACCCCCATGGGTGGTGTCTCATATGATCATGAACAAGTTTGAACATGTTCTTTTATGTTAACTGCTCTTCATGATGCCCTACCATTGCCTCTACTTCCAAAACCTTCCATTGTAAATGCTGATGAGGTTATTTACTCCTCTTGCTTTAAAGCCAATGATCCTTGAGGTATTCCAAACATTACTGAGCTTGCCACAAGAATTTGGAGAATGCTCCTTTCCCTAACATGCTCCCATAGTTTGTCACACTGGTCTCAAATCACCATGGACACTATTCAGAATCTCAAAAAGTAGCCCATAAAGCAAGTAGTGGCTTCTTCCAGAAGCTGAAATCTTTTGGTGTTCCAAATTAAGAGGGTAGATAGAAACAGTTGCCATGCCATTCTATGATCATCTTCCTTTTCTTGCATTCCCAGTTACCTCTGCCCTAAAATAAATGCACATGAAAGATACATGTCAGAAGGAAGTCCTGAGATGAAATTAGTAGTATGCATTGGGTTTATTAAATAAATGTTCCAAGCAGAAAAATTTAAGAGTGTAAGGGAACGAAGAGAAGAAAAGAGAAGAAGCCCAGTAAAGGTTTGATTTCACTTAAAGCCTCATTCTGATCCCTTAGAATAGCTCTAGGGTATAAATTGTGCCTCAGTGTCTGTCATGGTTAGAAACAAGGGAGGAGGGTTTTCATGATCCTGCAGCAGTCAGTTATTGATTAAGGGCTGCCTTGGCATGATGTAAACTCCAAGGAACTGCTGAGTATGTGGGCACAATGGCTCCAATATTTGCAGGGTAATGTTCCCCGGCTGTATGATGTTAGAAGCAAAAACACACAGAAACTAGGCAAGGGGCACTTACAGGGTTCACTGCGCCCTTTTACAGGCCAAGGAAATTAAAGTTCCTATGTATACAATTCACTTAAACACATGCTTGTGAAAAGGAGTGTCACTTAACCTCACTTGAACTGAAACCACAGCTTTGCCTCCGATAGACACCTTGGTAAACAAGATTCAAGAAACATAACTATACTTCGATTTATGGAAAATTTCTATAGACATTACACTATTGGATTTTTAAATTGCTGTTGTTGGCTAATAAAAGCTTCCTGGGATAGACTGGTACCCAAGTTATTCTAGAAAATACAGTGAATGACACATGCATCCATCTAAATTTCCTTGTCTAGCTTTCCTTCCATATTTGCTTACTTTACAAGATAAATGTTCCCAATAGTATACTAAAAAATAGATTTCTATTTATCATACTCCCAGAGTGATCATTATGTGGATATATTTCATGTTTCACCATTTATCTTCAGTGAAAATAAATCATAGTATCTGAGAACACTTAGTGCTAAATAGTCTGGAATTCTCTTCAATTCCTGGGGATTACTGAGGCATTAGTAAAAGACACTACTGAATGGCTAACAGGCAATGTGTTGGCCTTGAGTGATCAAGTTTCATTCACTTATGACTTGCTCCAGATGCTGATATCAAGTAAAATAAATGTTCATGGCTAACTGTTAAACATAATCATTTAATTTAATAGAATGACAAATTTTTTAGTTTAAGTTACATAGTGCTGCTTGACTGGCTGAATCAGCCTTTTATGTACTAAGTACTGATCAGGGCCTTAAATTTTGTGATTTAAATTATCTCATTAACTTCTCATGATCTTTAGGTAAGACTTTATTTTGAAAATAAAGGGTGCTTAATTTTTTTTAAGATTTTTTTATGTGGACCATTTTTAAACTCTTTATTGAATTTGTTACAATATTGCTTCTGTTTTATGTTTTGGTTTTTGTGGGGTTTTTTGGCCACGAGGCATGTGGGATCTCAGCTCCCCGAATGAACCCACACTCCCTGCATTGGTGGGTGAAGTCTTAACCACTGGACCACCAGGAAAGTCCCAAAGTGTGCTTAATTTTTTGTTCATTTTAACCTGTGTTTTTTTAAATAAGGGGTATAAAGTCTATTTCATGCAGAATGTAGAGCATCCTCTTGCATTTAGTGATTTCATGCCTACTTCCCAGATATGCAATCCAACATTCAACAAGCAACATCTTAACATGCTAGGTGATATTCTAAGCACTAATAAATTCTGAAGGTATGGTACAGCTGAAGAATAGTGGAGTGGAGAAGACTAGAGCTGGAGAGCACATCACTGTTTTAATCAAAAAGACATTCCTTTCAATTTGTGGCATCCTGTCAGAGAAAGTAACGTACCATTCCGAAGTCCTGAAACACTAATATGAGGGAAATATTTGGTCAATAGAAAATACAAGTTGTTTTTATTCTATTATTTGGGAGGTTGGTTACAATTCTCATCTTTGGAGAGGTGGCCCTTTGTAGGTGGTATCCTATGTGTCCCAGCAGCACACTCTCCTTAGGTCACCAGAGCTATATGCTCTAAGGGTGCCCCCTATGTGGGATATGTGGGTCTTTCTCTTGTGGCAGTCTGACTACTATGGCTGGCCCTGGTCCAGGTGCTTGCCAGGTCCTGTCTTGTGTGGAGGCTGCCAGCTGTTAATGAGTAGGGCCAGGTTCAGGGTGGGTGGTGGAGGGGCTGGGGGTCCTGGATCTAGTATCAGCATACTGGTGGGTGCAGCCAGTTCCTGACATGACTGGCTGTGTGGTCTGCAGTGTCCCAAAGTTAGTGTCAGCCCACTGGTTAGTGAGGCAGGATCCAGGGGTAGATAGATGGCTGTGGGGTCCAAGGTGCCTCAGAACTGGTATTGGCCTGCTGGTGGGTGGGGTCTCAGGACAGGTCGGCTGCTGGTTGGTAGGTCTGAGATCCAGGGGGTCTCAGGCTAGTGTTGGCTCAATGGTAGGTGGAACCAGGTCCCAAATTTTCTAGCTGCAGTACCCTGGGGGTACTGGAGCTTGTGTCTCGGCCCACTGGTGGGTGGGGCTGGTTCCTGACACAGCTGGCTACAAAATCCAGGGTATCCCAAAGGTGGTGACAGCCCTCTGGTGGGTGGGGCAAGATCCCAGGGTGGCTGGCTGAGAGAAATAATCTTAAGAAAGAAGAACAAACCTGGAGGTATCACGCTCCCCAATTTCAAACTATACTACAAAGCTAAAGTCATCAAACAATATGGTACTGGCACAAAAACAGACACATAGATCAATGGAACAGAAGAGATAGCCCAGAAATGAACCCACACTTATATGGGCATATATCTACAAATCAACAAAGGAGGAAAGAATGTACAATGGGGTAAAGACAGCCTCTTTAATAAATGGTGTGGGAATACTTGACAGCTACATGCAAAAGGATCAAACTGGATATTCCCTCACACCATGCACAATAATGAATTCAAAATGGATTAAAGATTTAAATATAAGACCTGGAACCATAAAACTTCTAGAAGAAAATATAAGCAGTAAGTTCTCTGACATTAATTTTAATCTTTTTTTTTTTTTTCTTTTTTTTGGATATGTCTTCTCAGGCAAGGGAGACAAAAACAAAAATAAACAAATGGGACCTAATCACACTAAAAAGCTTTTGCCCAGCAAAGGAAACTATCAACAAAATTAAAAGGCCACCTACTGAAAGGGAGAAGATATTTGCAAACAGTATATCTGGAAAGGGGTTAATATACAAATTATGCAAAGAACTCACACAGCAGAAAAACAAACAACCTGATTTAAAAAAAGGGCAGAAGATCTGAATAGGCATTTTCGCAAAGAAGACATACAGATGGACAACAGGCACACAAAACGATGTTCAACATCACTAATCATCAGAGAAATGCAAATCAAGACCACAACAAGGTAACACCTCACACCTGTCAGATTGGTTATTACCAAAAAAGACAACAAATAAGTGTTGGCAAGGGTGTGGAGAAAAGGGAACCCTTGTGCACTCTGGTGAGAATGTAAATTAATGTAGCCACTATGGAAAACAGTATGGTGAGTCCCCCCAAAAATTAAAAATAGAACTACCACATGACCTAGCCTGGGGATTTACATGAAGAAAACAAAAACACTAATTAGAAAGATATATGCACCCTGATGTTCATTGCAGCATTATTTTAAACAGCCAAGATATGGAAGCTACCTTAGTGCCCATCAATAGATGGATGGAAAAAGAAGATGTGGGGTGTGTGTGTGTGTGTGTGTGTGTGTGTGCGTGCATACACACACATATATACATATATATACACAATGTAAATCTTGCCATTTACAACAACATGGATGGATCTAGAAGGTATTATTCTAAGTGAAATAAATCAGACAAAGACAAATACTGTATGATTTCACTTATATGTGGAATCCAAAAAACAAAACAAATGAACAAACTTAATAAAACAGAAAGCAGGATTATAGATACAGAGGAAAAAAAAAAAAACAGATGGTTGCCACAGGGTTTGGGTGTGGGAGAAGTAAAGAAATAGGTAAGGGAGATTAAGAGGTACAAACTTCTAGTTGCAAAATAAGTGAGTCAAGAGTATGAAATATACAGTTTGGGGAATATAGTCAATAACTATAATATCTTTGTATGATGACAGATTGTAACTAGACTTACCATGGTGATCATTTTGAAATGTATAGAAATATCAAATCACTGTGTCGTGTAAGAGTTGCTTACATAACGTTGTAGGTCAATTATAAATATAATTTAATACTGGTATATGTTATATATAAAACTTACTAAGAGAGTAAGTCCTAAGAGTTCTCATCACAGGGAAATTTTTTTCTATTTCTTTAATTTTTACCTATATGGGATGACAGATGTTCACTAAACTTACTATGATAATCATTTCATGATGTATGAATCAAATTATTACGATATATATACACCTTAAACTTCCTCAGTGCTGTATGCCAATTATAACTCAATAAAACTGGAAGAAAAAAAAGAAAAAGGAAGAAGTTGGCTTTTAATAGATTGTCCTTAAAAATCTCTAGAATATCCAGTTGGACATAGCCAGTTGGAAGTTATTGGCAAAGTATACTCAACGGATTGAGAAAAATTACCCATGGAAATAGAGATGTAGTAGTGATCCTCAAATATGATCATAGTATAAAGGACACAAAAGAAGAGTGAGAGAGAAGAAATAGCTTCGGACAAACATCTTAGGGAATCAAAATATTATACAACAGATAGAAAAAAAAAGGAGCTATACACATGAAAAGAGAAAATAGAGTCAATAAAAACTAGGAAGTGCCATCATGGTGGAAACCTAGTTCTAGCATCTCTAAGAACTAGGAAGTGTCATGATGGTAGAAGTCACAATAGAGAAAAGTGTTACATGGAGGATGCATTCAACTGTCTATCTGGTGAAGCCTAGTCTTCTTAATGTTTATGGGCAAATGCTGAAAGGCATCTGTTGCTATAGCTCTTTTTTTTTTCTTCAACAGGATAAAAATTGCAGGTGATTCATCATGCCTCTACTAGCAATATTCTCTTTACTCTCCCCCTGACCCATTTCCCTTCTCTTCTGCTAATAAGATACGGTCAGTGTTTATAAGAAGTTACTGAAATTGGAAGAACCTTGTACTGTTTTATTGGAGGGAAGGATGCTATATTTTGTTTCCTAACTGAGAATAATGAAAATTTCCATTTGACCACGATGCGATAAAAAAATGATTCAATAAAATACATTACTGTACTGTCAATATGTATCAGGAACTACTCTGACACTGGGATACAGAGGTGAAGAAGATATTTTAACTATAACATTGGATGTAAAGAGAATATGGAGAACTGAATGAGATAAATGAGGAGAAATAAATGAGGAGGGCAGAATTATTGTCATGTACCTAGGCATTGTAATTTTCTTTTTCTCCAGGATTCCTAAAGGACTCAGCTACAGAGTAAGGAGTTAGATCCTGTCACCCAGGAATAGACTAGAAGTAAAAAAAATAATAATATATTTCACCACTCAAGCATGCCTTAGTGCTAGAAAGAGATGGCTGATAGTCCAAAATGGAGAAAGATATGCCCCCAACGGAGAAAAATGAAGTGTTAAAAATTACCTTGAATATCCTCTCTAATAGTATCTCTGAGAGTGGCTTGGAGCAGCCTGGTAAAGTGGAAAATCACTAAAAAAAAAAAAGCTTATGCTATGGAGCTCTATAAACATAACAATGAACAAGACCATTATCATCATGGAGCATAATTCAAAGCTGTGCATTCTAATCCCATATTTTGGTGGTTTGTAAGAACAGTTTTTTTGTTATTTTTTTTTTCAAATACAGTCATGGGGATAACAGTATTAGGTTGGGTGGCATTTTTTTTTCTGGAGGTCAGCTTCTCCTTTTATGTATTTTTAGGCTCATACATCTGTTTCTGCGAGTTTTTAGACTCCTAAATTTTGATAATATGACACCCTGAGGATTAGAAATCAAGACATTATTTTCATCCTTTCAGAATGAAAAATAGTATTATTTCTAGGTAAAAATACATTTTATGTGTATATATAGCAAAATTACAATAATACAAAATGAAACAATTTATGGACTTCTTTTATATAGTTTACTTCTTTCTTATTGGAGGGCAACTTCATAAGGTTCATAAAGGCTGACTTACAGCACCTCTACTCAGTGCGCCTTGTTTCTTTCTAGGTCAATGTTATCTCTAGATTACCTGTCCTTGTGGATCTTAATTAAATTTCTATTTTTCATAAACTGTACATAAGACTAAATGTCTTCACTATGCCTTCCTTTGACCATATCTTACTAAAATGTAAAATAATTTATATCTCAATACTTTAAACATGCATGAGAATCTTTATCCAAGGCTTGTAGGGAAAGGGGGTTACTATGTGTATATGTTTTAATGATTACTTCAGATTAAGAAATAAAAAATGAAACATCATCCTTTTACGTAAATATCTGAATTTAGTATAGCTTACCAGTCAGATATTATCTAAGAGTGCTATTTGTTGGATCAAGTATTTTCACAGAGTAGCTTGGAGACCCAGGATATACTTTTTCTGATAGCTAACCTGCTCCCCTTTTAAATCCAGCCCTGTTCTCTAACATATTTATTTGAGTTCATGAGTATAAGAAACAGACACTTTAAGAGAGGATGGATTTTTAAATAATCAACAAAGATCTGGGGAAATGAGAGTAATTCTTGTTACTGTATGTCTTTTTTGCGTGTATGTCAGAACGATTCATTTTCTCGTGGCTGTCAAGGATCTATGATTTGGTCTCTGCCATCTCTCCTGGACTTTATCTTCTACTGTGTTCCCACTAACTTAACTCTTTACCAACACTGGTTTTCTTACTAGTCCTTGATCACAACAAAGTGGACCCTACCTCATAACATTTGCAAACATTCTTTCATGTTCCTGAAATTGTTTCCTTCCATTAGCTTCATGGCTTGCTTACTCATTTCCTATATCTCTGACCATATATCACCTTAGTCTCCCAATATAAATAGAAAACCCCTCACCTCTGGGCTCTCTATTTTTAAGTGCATATTTTTTATTCCTCTTAGTAGCATCTAACATGGAATTTGATTTTTCTGCATCTCCACCCAAACCCACAACAATGTAAGCTCTGTGAAAGCGTGAAATTTTGTTTTGTTTTGTCTACTGATGTATTCCTTGCACCCCAAACGCTGTTTAACCCATAGTGAATGCTTAATATTAGGTTAGAATATAAATATGAAGACTTTTACTAAGCCAACTCAGAACAATGTGAAATGCCCCAAATAGATTAGGATTTTTTTTTTTTAAGTCAGTGATATCTCTATACTTGTAACTAATTCTACTGTCTCCTATTTTATTTAGATGTTCATTTTCATGGTAAGTTATATATTACTGAATCAAAGACATTTCATTTTCCTAGAATTTTGAGTCGCCATGATTATGTTTAATGTCATTAATGGGCCTAAATTTTTTAAAGTCCATAAGCTTTCTGTCTTTGAGAAAACAAGAGTCACTTGCCACATACCATAGCTAAATGGGCATCAGCAGCTTTGCTAAGTGTCATGAATTTAGGGCAATAGGGTGTAATATCAGATCAAAGATGAAATTTATAGGCTGGAAATAGTAGGGCAAAGTATAGCTCAATGTTGGTAAAGAAAAGAAACAATTTTTAAATAGGTCAACAAGCACAATGATCACTATGTGATGATTAATTTACTGTATGTATCTCTTATGCTCACCAAATACAGATGAAGAAGTAAAAATCTGAATGTGGTGGAAGCTGATAGTTTCAATCAATATGGATTATTCATTGATACTTTAATATGTAGATTAAGAATTTTATCCAGACCACTTAAAGCTAAAACTATATATACCAACCCTGTGCCTAAGTAAGGGCATATGCCTAAATTTTGACCAATGGGACAAAGAGTAGTGTTGTATGTAAATTCCAAAAATTGTTCTTAAAGGAGAGTTAACTTATTTTTGTCCTTTCTTCCTTTCTGTTTTCCTAAGAAAAGAACATGCTGGTTGAGCTTTGATTTGCAGCTTTGGATCCTAGGGTATGTTGGTTTCCAATTTAATTCCTCTAAGCTAAAAACTCATCATTTTGCCTGCTCTATGAAAATGGATTGATTTATTTTTAATATTTTTTTTTTCTTTTTTCAACTGGCTCAATATTAAGCTTTGTTAGTAGAGTGCTGGAAACACATTGCAGGAGGAAAGAGCTTGCAACTTATTCCAGAATTCTTCCTCAGGCTCCTGCAGAACACAGCTTCCCTAATGCTGAGTTCCTGCAGTGTGAGCAACAGCTCCAGGCTTAGGCTTCCACAGTGCTTGTGGCTTCTCCAGGGCCTGGTCACTGCAGTGCATAGCATCCAGCACCACCCAAAGGCTATCAGGTTCCCTGGAACCTTCTTCAGGCAGTTTTGTAGCTGAGTGCCTTTGATGAGACACCTCCTGTGAACACATTTCTCTAGCACCCTAGAGGGCAGAATTCTGGCAAGTTCCAGAGAGCATATTTTCCAGCAAGTTCTGTCAGTGCAGCACCATAGCGACTTTGATTCTGAGCTATGAACTTGCTCTCTTCAACAAGATCTGGATCACATCCTTGATTGAGGGCAGGTAGATGAGGTAGAGTCTTCCTTGGGTGCCTTATCTCAGCCCTAGTGAAGTGGCTATATCATAATATATCATATCATATATCTGCTATTATATTAAACATATATTACATCTGCTATTCTGATATTCCTTAGAGCCATCTCAATTTTAACTAATCCATATGTTATAATTCTAATCCTGTTATAATTAATAATTTTTTGTATTAAACTTTCCCTATTTTGATTATGGTATGGTTTCCTTCTCCGTACTGGACTCAGTCTGACACATAAGATAAACATGTGCTAAGGAAGGCACAGCAATAAGATAACCTGAAACCATGGAGGGTCGTGTCAGCCCTGGACTAACTTCCAGACTTCTTTCACATGAAGAGGAATAAAGAGCTCTTTAAAACTACTGTGATTTTTGGTTTTTCAGCACCTGAATATCATTCTACATATTTAAGTAGCTAAACTAATCTTACTTCCCACGCAGCACCAAATACACCTTTTCAAGTTTTTTGGAGAGTAGAATACAGCCTTAGACATCTAGTAGTTGCTCGGTAGTTAGTTGCTGAATAAATGAGTAACATAGCTCATAATAAGAATACAAACTGTTAGTGAACTCTTAATAAAATCAGCATCATAAATAAAAGGAGTCCAGTATTATGTAGAAAACACCAAATAATAGAACAAAATAATCTGTTATCTCTGAATACTGAAGAAAATGATAGGTGAACTGTAAGAAAAAATTGTCTAATTGAAAGATTAGAGTCCCAGATTCTTTAAACCCCCTTGAAAATATTTATGATTAACAAGATAAATATTAATGTAAAGATAAAAACCTGAGGCATCCTACATCCCACCTTCCTCTTAGTAGCCCTTCTTTTATTGGCATTAGTTCCACTAATGTTAAAACCATCAGCTTCTTAAGGATAAATATTAGAGGCTATGATTTGTGGTAAGCATAGATACTTTCATTCCTTAATCATTTTTCTGTGGAATCATTTTCTGTGGAATCTATGGAGATAATTAAGACATGGTCACTACTCCTCAGGACTTCCTGCTATAGGGGAGGAGCTGCATATTAAAATGACTTTGATATAATAGAAATGATAATTACTATAATACAAAAAGAAGGTTGTTTGTAAATGGAAGAGATAAAGAAACTGAATGCAACTGAAAGGAGTGGGGAATTTCTCTTAAGTTACAAGATTTAAGTTAAATCTTAACTGTATGAAGGGTTTGAAAAGTCAGAAAGAGAAAAATAAATCATTCCATGTAATACCACTAAATTAAACAACACATGGAGCTCAGAATATTCAAGAACTTTTCAGATTATGGTACAGAGAATCATTTGTTTAGAGTTGTCTGGATGGGACCTAAGAAATAAAAATGTAATGACAGGTTGTAGCAAATGGAGGAACACTTTAAGTGCCAGGTGGTGAAAAGACAAGAAAAAAATTTCAGCAAGTGTAAGAAAAGGGTAAAGAAATTATTTCAAGAAGGCCGTAAAGAAAGGAATGTGTAGGAGAGACTGGAGATATGAGAGAGTGGAAGCAAAGAGACCAATTATTGAAGTCACTGTAGTCATCAAGAGCAGAGTGCTTATAGTCTGGACTTTGAAAATGGGATCCAAAAAAGAAGAAGTGAACAAATGATATTTTGCAGGGAACATCAGTAGAATTTTGTAGCTGATTTAATTCTAGTTGCTAGATAAGGAGAGGCTAATGTTGATTGTGAGAATTTGAGATTATACAAAATGTTTGTATATACATAAAAATCTGCACACACATTATTATAGTTCTTTTTCTCTACTTCTGAAATGGAGTAAATAGAAATGTTTTGAGTTTTTATACTCTAGGATAATTTTAATATTGTAGGAATTATTTTTCTTTAGCAGCCTGGTAGAATTCACCCACAAAGCCATTTCAGATTAGTGTACATTTAGGAGAGTGAAAATTTAATTTCTACTACTCTTTGTAGAATTTATGTCTCTATTTATGAATAAAAATCATGAATTTCATTAAAAACTTCAACTTGTTGAAAACTGTGTATAATATTCTATTATATTGTATGTTGTTTATAGCTATCATTTGGTTTTGGTTTTGGTTTTTTCCTTAGACATATTGTATCTTTATATTTCTCTAAGCTATTTATCTTTTAAAGAATCTGTATTTGTGGGGCTTTTATTAAAATAATTTAATAAAAAGCCAACTTTCAGTAATTGTTAATTTTTAATTTTATTTCATTGTCATCAGGGAATATGGTTTATAAAATTCTTATTTTTTAATTTATTTTTTATCTCCATGCATTTGTGTGAATATTTCATGCAATTAAAATAGGAGATACATTCCCTATTTTATGATTATAGATTCTTATTTTTTTCTTTCACTTTTATTGATATATAATTGAAATACAGCACTGTATAAGTTTAAGGTGTACAGCATAATGATTTGACTTATAACATCATGAAGTGATTACCATGATAAGTTTAGTGAATATCCATCATGTCATATAGATATAAAATAAAAGAAAAAAGTTTCCTTATGATGAGAACTCTTAGGATTTATTCTCTTAAGAACTTTTGTATATAACATAGCAGTGTTAATTATATTTATCCTATTATACATTACATCCCTAGTACTTATTTATCTTATAACTGGAGGTTTGTACCTTTTGGTGATCTTCATCCAATTCCCCCTCCCTTCATACCCCACATCTGATAACCAAAAAGCTGATCTCTTTTTCTATGAGAGAAAAAGAGTATGTTTGTTTGTTTGTTTGTTGTTTTTGTTTTTAAAGTATAACTGATCTACAACACTATGTAGTTCCTGGTGCACAACACAGTGTTTTGATATTTCTATACATTTCAAAATGATCACCACAATAAATCTAGTTACCATCTGTCATCATAATGATATTACATTATTAGTAAGTCCCCTACATACGAATGAGTTCCATTCCAAAAGTGTGTTCGTAAGTCCAATTTGTTCCTAAGTCCAACAAAGTTAGCCTAGGTACCCAACTAATACAATCGGCTATATTGTACTCTACTGTAATAGGTTTATAATACTTTTCATACAAATGATACATAAAAAAACAAACACAAAAAATAAAGAAAACATTTTTAAGTACAGTACAGTACATCTTACAGTACAGTACCTTGAAAAGCACAGTAGTAACAGTACAACAGCTGGCATATAAGGGCTGGCACTGAGTGAACAGGCAGAAGAGTTACTGACTGGAGGAGGGAGAGAAGATGGGAGATGGTAGAGCTGAAGGATCATCAGCAATAGGAGATGGAGGGCAAGCTGCAATTTCACCCACACCTGACACTGATGGAACACACATTCGCATCTTTGAAAGTTTGCAACTTGAAGGTTCGTATATAGGGGACTTACTGTATTGACTATTTCCCCCACATTGTACATTTCATATCTGTGACTCATTTATTTTGCAAAAATAAAGGTAAGAGGTAAGAAGTTTTTACCTCAATCTCCCTCACTTATTTCTCTCATCTTCCTACCTGCCCGCCCCTCTGACAACCACCTGTTTCTTCCCTGAATCTATGACTCTGTTTCTGTCTTGTTATGTTTGTTCATTTGTTTTGTTTTTCAGATTCCACATATAAGTGAAATCATACAGTATTTGTCTTTGTCTGACTTATTTCACTTAGCATAATATCCTCTAGATTGATCCATGTTGTCACAAATGGCAAGATTTCATTCTTTTTTATGTCTTAGTAATATTCCATGGTATGCATGTATGTGAGTGTGTATATATATACATATGTATATGTATATATCCCACACCTTCTTTATCCATTCATCTATCAATGGGCACTTAGGTGGCTTCATATCTTGGATGTTGGAAATAATGCTGCAATGAAGATATGGTTGCATATATTTTTCTGAATTAGTGTTTTCATTTTCTTCAGATAAATAACCAGGAGTGAAATTGCTGGATCATATGGTAGTTTAATTTTTAATTTTTTGAGGGACCTTCATACTGCTTTCTGCAGTGCAGTACCAATTTACGTTCCCACCAACATTACATGAGCGTTCCCTTTTCTCCACACCCTGGGCAACATTTATTTGTTGTCTCTTTGATAACAGCCATTCTGACAGGTGTGAGGTGATATCTCATTGTGGTTTTTCTTTGCATTTCCAAATGATAAATGATTTTGAGCATCTTTTCATGTGCCTCTTGGCCACCTGCATGTCTTCTTTGGAAAAATGTCTATTCAGATCCTCTACTCATTTACTAATTGAGTTGTTTGTTTTTTTGATGTTGAGTTGCATTATTTCTTTGTATATTTTGGATATTAACCCCATATTGGATATGACATTTGCAAATATCTTCTCCCATTCAGTAGGTGGTCTTTTTGCTTTGTTGATGTTCTCCTTCACTGTGCAGAAGCTTTTTAGTTTGATGAGGTCCCATTTATTTTTGCTTTTGTCTCCCTTGACTGAGGAGATAAATCCAAATAAATATTGTTAAGAACCAGTATCAAAGAGCATACTGCCTATGTTTTATTCTAGAAGTTTTATAGCTTCAGGTCTTATATTTAAATCTTTAATCCATTTAGATTTTATTTTTTTACATGGTATGAGAAAGTAACAAAGTTTGATTCTTTTTCATGTAGCTGTCCAGTATTCCCAACAACATTTACTAAAGAGGCTGTCTTTCTCCACTGTATACCCTTGCCTCCTTTGTTGTAAATCAATTGCCCATTTAAGTGTGCGTTCATTTCTGGGCTAACTATTCTGTTCCATTGATCTATGTGTCTGTTTTTGTGCCAGTACCATACTGTTTTGATGACTGTAGCTTTGTAGTATAGTTTGAAATCAGGGCATGTGACACCTCCAGTTTTGTTCTTTCTTAAGATTGTTTTGGCTATTAGGGTCTTTCGTGTTTCCATACAGATTTTAGGTTTATTTGTCCTCAGTATGTGAAAACTGGCATTGGTATTTTGATAGGAATTGCATTGAATATGTAGATTGTCTTTGGGAGTATGGTCATTTTAATAATATTAATTCCTCCAATCAGTTTCTTTGTGTTGTCTTCAATTTCTTTCATCTGTGTCTTATAGTTTTCCAAATACATGTCTTTTATCTCCTTAGTTAGCTTTATTCTTAGGTATTTTTTTTTGAAAACTTTAAATGGGATTGTTTTCTGAATTTCCACATCTGAGAGTTCATTGTTATTGTATAGAAAAGCAACAGATTTCTGTGTATTAATTTTGTATCCTGAGTCTTTACTGAATTCATTAATTAGTTCTAAGAGTTTTTTGCTGGAGTCCATAGGGTTTTCTATGTATAATATCTTGTCATCTGCAAACAGTTACAGTTTTGCTTCTTCCTTTCCAATTTGTATGCCTTTTTATCTTGTCTGATTACTGTGACTAGGGCTTCCAATACTATGGTTGAAGAAAAGTGGCAAAGTGGGCATCCTTGTCTTGTTCCTGATCTTAGAGAAAGTGATCTCATTTTTTCACTACTGACATGATGTTAGATGTGGATTTGTCATGGCCTTTATTATGTTGAGGTATGTTCCCTCTAGACTCACTTTGTTGAGAGTTTTTATCATTAATGGATATTGAATTTCGTCAAATGCTTTTTCTGCATCTACTGAGATGATAACATGATTTTTATCCTTCCTTTTGTTAATGTGGTGTATCACATTGATTGATTACGGATGCTAAACCATCCTCGTATCCCTGGATTATTATGTCAGGCATTTATTCTAAACATATAAAGAAGAACTAACACCTATCTTTCTCAAATTATTCCAAAAAACTGAAGAGGACAGAGAACTCCCAAATTAATTCTACGAGGTCAGCATCACCCTGATACCAAAACCAGACAAAGAGACTACAAAAAAAGAAAATTACAGGCTAATATCTCTGATGAGTATAGATGGAAAAATCCTCAACAAAATATTTTCAATCTGAATCCAACAATATATAAAAATGATCATACATCATGATCAAGTTGGATTTATTCCAGGGAAACAAGGATGGTTCAGTATTTGCAAATCACTCAATGTGTTGCACCACATTAACAAAAGGAAGGATAAAAATCACATGATCACCTCAGCAGATGCTGAAAAAGAATTTAACAAAATTCAAAATCCATTCATGATAAAAACTCTCATCCAAGTGGATATAGCGGGAACATATCTCAACATAATAAAGGCCATTTATGACAAACTCACAGCCAACATCACACTCAAAACTGGAAAGATGAAAGCCTCTCCTCTAAATTCAGGAACAAGACAAATATGCCTACTCTCACCACTTCTATTTAACATAGTATTGGAAATCCTAGAAACAGCAATCAGACGGGAAAAAGAAATAAAAGGCATCCAAATTGGAAGGGAAGAAGTAAAACTGTCATTATTTGCAAATGACATGATACTTTTTATAGAAAACCCTGAAGTTCCCACCAAAAACTATTACAACTCATAAATGAATTCAGCAAAGTTGCAGGATACAGGATTAATATACAGAAATCTGTTGCTTTTCTTTACAATAATACTAAACTATCAGAAAGAGAAATTTTAAAAAATCACATCAAAAAGAATAAAATACATAGGAATAAACTTATCCAAGGAGGTGAAAGACTTTTACTCTGAAAACTGTAAAACACTGGTGAATGAAAATGAAGATGATACAAAGAAATGGAAAAATTCTTGGATTGGAAGAATTAATATTAAAATGGCCATACTACCCAAAGCAATCTACATATTAAATGCAACCCCTATCAAAATACCCATGATATTTTTCACAGAACTAGAACACATAATCCTAAAATTTATATGGAACTACAAAAGACCCAAGTAGCCAAAGCAACTTGAGAAAAAAGAACAACGCTGGAGTTATCATTCTTCCTGAATTAAAACTATACTACAAACTATAGTAATTAAAACAGTATGGTACTACACACAAACAGACACATAGATCAATGGAACAGAAGAGAGAGCCCAGAAACAAAGCTATGCACTTATGGTCAATTAATCTTTGACAAAGGAAGGAAGAATATACAATGGGGAAAAGGCAGTCTCTTCAATAAGTGGTGCTGGGAAAACTGTACAGCTACATGTGAAAGATTGAAATTAAAACAGTTTCTCACACTATATACAAAAATAAACTCAAAATGGATTTAGAGACTTAAATGTAAGACCAGAAATCATAAAATCCTAGAAGAAAATATAGGCAGAACACTCTTTGACATAAATTGTACCAACATGTTTTTGGACCTGTCTCCTCACACAGTAGAGACAAAAGCAAAAAATAAACAAATGGGACCTAATTAAAGGCTTTAAAAGCTTTTAATTTCAAGGTTGAAAGCTTTCATAGCAAAGAAAACCATTAGCAAAATGGAAAGACAACTTACAAAATGGTAGAAAATATTTGCAAATGATATGACCAATAAGGAGTTAATATCTAAAATACATAAACAGCTCATACAACTCAAATTCAAAAACAAACAAACTGCTCAATCAAAAAATGAGCAGAAGGCTTGAATAGACATTCTTCAAAGAATACACACAGATGGCTAACAGACACATGAAAAGCTGCCCAATATCACTATTAGGGAAATGCAGATCAAAACAACAAGATCTGCACCTCTCAGAATGCTTACCATCAAAAAGTCTACAAATAACAATGTTGACAAGGATGTGGAGAAAAGGAAACCCTAGTACACTGTTGGTGGGAATGTTAATTTTTGCAGCCAGTATGGAAAACAGGATGGAGCTTTCTCAAAACACTAAAAATAGAAGTATCATATGATCCAGCAATTCCATTCCTGGATATATATGCAAAGAAAACAAAAACAGATTTGAAAAGATACATGCACTCCAATACATGTAACAATAATGTTCAGAGCAGTATTATATATAATAGCCAAGAGATGGAAGCAACCTAAATGTACATCAATAGATGAATGGATAAAGAAGATATGGTATAAACATACAATGAAATATTATTCATTCATAAAACAGAATGAAATTTTGCCATTTGCCATAACATGAATGGACCTGGAGTGTTTTATGGTTAGCAAAATAAGTCAGATACAAAAAGACAAATACCATATGTTATTACTTACATGTGTAATCTAAAACATAAAACTAACAAATGAATATAACAAAATAGAAAGAGATTCCTAGATATAGAGAACAAACTACTGGTTGCCAGTGGGGAGATGGAAGGAGAGACAGACAAAATTAAGGGTATGGTACTAACGAGGTACAACCAATTGTGTATAAGATAAATAAGCTACAAGAATATATTGCACAGCACAAGGAATATAGTTAATATCTTATAGCAACTTTATATGGAATATAATCTTTAAAAAAGCTGAATCACTATGTTGTACACTTGAAATAATATAACATTGTAAATCAACTATACTTCAAATTAGAAAGAAAGAAGGAAAGGAAGGAAAGAAGGAAGGAAGACAATCAATCTTGGTTTAGCCTCCCCCCCCACTCCAAAAAAAAAAAAAAAGACACCTATTAATGTCTGAATCACACCAGCTGATTTTTGTTGCCATCAAACTTTGGTCAGTTTTTATGGCCATATACTCGGTAACTTAAGAAAATTATAATTGTTGGTCAGTCTATCCAAGGGTGGTCAATTTGCAGGCCAACTGAGATCGATGGGATTCCTAGAGTTTTTTTTGTAGGAAAGGATTTTGAGGCCACATCCGTGTTCAGATGGATATAGTGCCATGGTTTTTATTTTCCATGATTTCAAAATAGAGAATAAGAAAAAGCTTGTGTTAGTGTCATGTTTTGACTATTCTTTGTGCTTTGTCCCTAGATCGAGAATGTCAGGTAGTTTATCACAATATTTTCTTTTATTTTCTCATGTACTCACTTACAAATTCAAGAAAGTTTTTGTAAGACTCCACCATAAGAAGTGAACTAAGCACTAGGAATTTGCCCCCAACTTCTGTTACTTCACAGGATAATATTCAGTAACACTCCCAAAATTCTAAAATATTTGGTTTTAATAACATGTCACAGAAAGATGCCCTCACCCACTGAAATCTTTCAGAAAATTCTTTGATATTTTTCTGTTTTAAAGGTAGTTGGCCTCTATCTTCCCCCACCTCCAATTTTTATGATATATTAATATCTTCATTACATTGTGTATACGAAGTGATTGTGGGGTGGGGAACTGAGTGGTGTTTTTTCTGTCTTCTCTGTTGCTGAGTAAAGACTCTGAGAACAAGTTATGAAAGTTCATCCTATGTAAGAGTACTGAACAGAATTATTCCCTGAATTACTTGCCCTTTCATGATCTTTGTGAGATGTGGAGAGTTTTAAAACACTGTCTAGGTCCAGTTTTGATGGCAGTGCTTGTTTGTTTGGGGGAGTAAGCTCAATGCTGTTTTGCATTCATCCATCCAACACATGTTAATTAAATACCATCTAAACATCAGTCACGCTCATGACACCAAAATAAAATGATGAGCAGAGCAGGCATATTCCTCCTGTCTCGGAGTTTTCAATCCCAATAATGACTACATATTACTCAAACAATTCACACATATTTAAATACCAACTATAATAAGTGTTATGAAGAGAAAGCACATGCTGCTTTGAAAGTTAAAAATGTAGTACCCAACCTTATACTGGAGGCAGTATAGCTTACACAGCTGTTTCTCTGCAGAGATAATATTTGAACTCACATTTGTATAGTGAGTAAGAGTATATTAGACAATGTTTGGGGGGAGGAGGAAAAGTGGCCAAAGGAAAGGGAAGACAATGTGTAAAAAGGAGTGAGATCAGAGGGATATACATTAAAATGATTGACCAAAGGCTAGAAAATTGGGGGTTCAGGAAGTTAAAGAAAGGATGATGGAAGTCAGGCTATAAAGTGAGCAAGTGCTACATATCTGTCTCAGCATTCCCTAGAAGAATTCCTCAGTTAATTAATTTTAATGTGAAGAGTATCACCTTCATTAAACAGTATTTTTATACTAGTATTATTGTTCTCTGTCCAAATTTCTTAATGTGACTGTGCCCTTATCATTCTTTGAAATATTGAAAGTACAGTATAAGTTAAGCTTATATATATCAAAATTACCACTGCTTCATTTTCATCTCAAAAAGAATACCAAAAAAGATGTTGTTTCTTTCAGATGTTGACTCACTGTAATAATTTAAAAATTCAAAGATGTATTAATGAAAAACAAGTAGTCTATCTCCTCCTGCCTGCTTATCCAAACACATCAATCTCACCATCTGAGTAATCTATAGCAATAGTCTGAATGATCTTTTTAGGCTTTTTTAATCCTTTAGCAAACCCATAATCATTTATTTTCTTATATAGCCACTTTTTTCCTTTGTTTTATAAATACAGCTCTATTTCTACCTATTTAAAACTTGCTCTTTCTAAGTAACAAATTATCATGAACTTCTCACAGGGTCAATATCTGTATCCAGGTTACTAGTTTTAATAGCTGCAGAATGTTTTATGTAGGATGTGCCGTATACATTTAGCCATTCCTCTTTTTAAGGTTATTCAAATTGCTTTAAGCTTTTGTTATATATATATATATATATATATATATATACATATACATGTACACATACACATATTTGATATTAACAAACAATGATGCAATAAATGTCTTTAAATAGGAGAAAAAATAGTAAAGCTAATTTAGATAGCAAAATTTACATTAGTTTACCAATTCCTTCCTAGGGATGTTGGGATAAATGGAAAGATATATTTATTGCTAGACAATGGTTGGTACATAGTAAAATTCAATTAAATGTTGTACTTAATCATAAGTAGTAGTACTTATATCTTCATATATGATGCTTTTGTTTAACAGGATAAATAGGTGTAAATAAATTTTCTTTTTTTCTGGGTCTATAAACAGTAGTCACATTTTACTTTGTTACATGATGTCAAATTTCTTAAAGTTGTTAAAAATTTACACATATTTTCACTGACAGCCTATTATAGTGGATATTTATAAACAATATAAACAATGTTCTTATATTTTTATTTCATATACTTGATTATTAATAACTTTGAACATGTTTTATGTAATAAGCATATTAGTAATTTTAATTCCCTTTTATTGTCAATTTTTCCTTTTATATATTTTACCTTTCAACAAATAAAATACTTGTGGTTAGTGTTTCTTTTTGTTTTTAAATTCCAAATGTGGTCAAAATTATGCATCTGAGTTTATGCTTTCCATCATTTTTTTCTAATATTTGTCATAGTTTTAATCTTTAAATTTAAGTGTTTAATCCATCTGCAAATTATCTTTGGAGGACTGACTCTAAGCTTTATATTCCTTCAGGTTCATAGCCAATCGTGCCCTCCCAATTTGTTCAATAATTCAACCATTTTACAATTATTTGAAATGATATATTTTCATGCATTATTTTCCCATATGTATAAAAGTCAATTTCTGGGCTCCATTTTGCTCCAAAATATGTTTGTCTATTTTTGTTTATAAGATATGCTCAATAGGTCAATCATCGTCCTGGTGTTAGCCAATCAATAACTTCAAGCAGTGTTCCTCTCCCCTTAAATACTCATGATAATAGTGGTCTAACAGGCATAGATTATCCAAAATAAGAGATGAACCACTGAAAATAGAAAGCAGGCAATTATTTAACTATGTATACATAAACCATAATACATGGATTTTCCATATATTCTTGTATTGGTTTTTCTCTTCAGTATAAGATGGCAACTATTTCCTCCAATATGTAAAAACAAATCGACAGTGACTGAAACATCACTACTCTTTGTATGGAGATGACTTGATGAGTTTATACATCTTTTGTTTATTTTTCTCAGATAATGTTCAGAAAAAATGACAAAACACAAAAAACAAAATAAACAAAAAAACCTCTCTTCATGTTTTAGAGTATTTCAAAAGAAACAGAGATTACACCATAATGCTGAGTTGCTGTATTCAGAGAGTTCAATGTACTTCAGGGAGGAACACGGTTCACAGAATCTGGTTAATTGAATAGGGACTAAAGAAAGATGAGATAACGGGATCATTTTGAGCTAAACTTTCCAGTTTCCCCTAGTGAGGCAATAGAAAGGATGTGATTAAAAGTTACTTTTTTTCCCTCTGTATTTATTAATTTTCTTGTTGTTGTTTTAAGCTAGTTGTAAGGATTGAGAATGGGAGCTTAGAAGATTTCAAGAAATTGTTGATCTAACACCTACGCTCAAATCAAAAGCATCATTTATCTTTCTAGTGTATTCATTATGCCATAATCCCTGATGAATGGGCAACTGAGGTAACACAACGTGATGAAAATGAAGTTAGGTAACACCAGGCAAGGTATATTTGAATAAATATTCAATGAATAGTATACCACATCTTTAACACTCAGGTATCCTTAACTATCAGACATCCTTAACTTTTATGTGTATTACTGAAACCTCTCTGTTCATCTGGAGTTTGAAGATATATTTCTCTGTCGGCGGCTAGTGAAGGAGAAGGTGTAAAATAAGTATTGGGTGTGAGGAAATAATAAAGTCAACATTTTTTTGGCCACTCACTGATAGACACTCTAAGTACTTAGCAGGTAGTGCCTTATTGATTCTCATAACTACCCTACTAGAGAGGCTGTATAATCTCTGTTTTACAAATCAGAAAACTGAAGGTGAAACAGGGAAAAGTTAAAGGACTTGTGCATGATCACCCACCTAACCCATAGAGCCTAAATATTAAGATAAAAGATGGTGGTAATCACTGGGTTTCAACCTCAGTCTTTTCAAGCATTTTCCCCTACTCTCCCTTAGAAACGTCACAAATTTAGGAAGAGATGTGAGACCCTCAACTTTAGTCGCATCTCTTTCCTTTAACCTAAATCATCTGAAATGTCAGAGAACTACAGTTTTAATCACCTTTCTCTTGGTCTGTGGGCATTTCCCCCATTGTAGGCTCCTGGTTCAGGGCACAATCGGAAGCTAGAGATATCCCAGGTATTCTGGATGTGTCATAGCAAAGAATTACATACCTCTTTAGATATCGAGTCCCCCTTAATTTGAGAAGGGTTGATCACCATTTTTAATGTAGGTGTTAGGCTACATTTCCATGAATGACAGTGGTTAGCCCCATAATATTCTTTCTCCTGAAATGTGAAATCTGAAAGACACAGGTTCTGAGAACTTAGAAAATTGGTGGTCAGTGGAGCTGAGTCAACCTAGTGGAATCAAGAGAGAGGTCATACTATCAGAGGTTTTATTACTTTCTCTCTTTCTGTAGTCCAGAGGTTTGCTTATTCGAAGTGTTTTTTTTTTTTTTTGGTTATGTATGAGAGTATTCCAGAGTTATTTTTTGTTGTTTTGCAAAAGTTTAATTAATGTTAGACTTGTCTGTTTTGATCACAAGGAAGAAATCATAATTATTAGAGGTCACAAGATAGACTTCAAAAAACATGAAAGTTGATTTAGGTCTCGACTAAGTAGAGAATGTGTGTGTGTGTGTGTGTGTGTGTGTGTGTGTATGTGTGTGTGTGTGTGTTGCAGGGATGGTGTTTCAGTTTTGGGGGGACTCAAGAGCAGATTGATATTGAAGGGGAGGCTCCATCACTGAGGATGCCAATATATCTACAGTTAACAATTTTCAGAGTAACACAGATTCTAATAACATTTATACGGGAATATAGATTTTTATAGGGGCCAGACTGTGGAGGATTTTGAATGGCATTAAATATCACGACATCTTTAAAATAGAGTACTGAATATTTATTAGTGTAGTATTTAAAATACAGGGTTTTTTTTTCTTTTTCCTTAGGGTTATGTTGTGTGCTCTCACAACAGCACTGTACGGCAGCAGTTCTGAGCTTGGACAAAAGGTCAGGGGTCTCTAGGAAAGAGTTGTGCTAAGGTTAATTGTCAATGTATGCTATAAAAAGACACAGAAACAGATTGCATACCAATGATTAAGTATCTTCTGCTGGAAGGCTTAACAAAAGGTGCTGTCCTATAGCTTCACTCTTTAACAAATAATATGTGTAATGTACACTGCTGCTTGTAAATTCTTCAATAAAAGCCATGCTAACCTGAACTTCAAACTCTGTGAAATATGGTCTACACACAAAGAAAACTATCTAAATTTAGAAAGGAAAAAAGAATAGTCTTTTAATGAATCTTAGAAAGAAGGAATATGAAGGCAACCAATCACGATGACCAAAAATACACATTTATCAAAATTAGTCTTGGCACTTTGATCTCTTGATCTGTTGGGTTTATCATATTAATGAGAATATAGGGCAAGTATAAAAAAGCTCCTAACAGTCTTTATGTTTCTGAAACCAGGACAGGATTACAAATCCTTAGGGTACATGATGGCCTCAGTTGGGTTTTATTGTACTGCCTTAGAAGAACTGATTAATTTATAGAATATGATGATTTGTGTGTCTAATGTAG
This sequence comes from Balaenoptera musculus, assembly GCF_009873245.2. Taxonomy (NCBI): domain Eukaryota; kingdom Metazoa; phylum Chordata; class Mammalia; order Artiodactyla; family Balaenopteridae; genus Balaenoptera; species Balaenoptera musculus. The sequence goes on from NC_045797.1 coordinate 46,911,804, forward strand.
TTACATTCATTCAGCACCAAAGAAAAAAAATCACTCTTGGGATTCATGTAATAGTTCTAATTAATCCCACCATGCTTTGGTAGATAATTTATGGGACAGTAATAGAGCCCAACAAGCTTCAATTACACATATGCAAAGTAGTCACTTAATATTTCTATTACTGATTTATTTCATTCCTTAAAGGTGAAGAGATGTTTATAAAGAATCACTTTTAAATTAAAGTAACAGATTTGTACAAAATAGTAGTCATGGAAAAAAGAATCAAATGACTAGTTGGGAAGTGTAAGACTATTGTTTGGACATGACACAGACACATTCTGAAATACTTAAAGAAAAATATAATTGAAAGGCAGATTTTGTTTCATTGACTTTTGAAGATATGAAGGAGAGTTACAGTTTTAAAGTGTCATTCTAGATTTCTGTTTAAAAAAATGGATCAAAACAAATGCAGATTTTTTTGCTGCACTAGAATAATAAAAAGCTACATATATTTCCAGATCAGAATTTACTGTTAATTGCCTAGCTACTTCATAAAAAATATTAAAAGAAATTGACTTCATTAGCCTTCTAGTTTTCCCAGATATTCTAAAATCAGACAGTTAATCTCACCCACACCTCTCACACGAAATCAAGCAAAAATTCAAGAACTCTTAAGCTCTAACTCTCTTTTGTAAAAAGTGACTGTTTCTGTAAATTTAGAAGACAAAATGTCAAGGGACTCTGAAGTCATTTTTTGCAGGCAGAGGTGAGAACTGTCAAAGCATTATGACACATAGTGCTGGGATATGAATGGATAAGATAGAGGTATCATTAATGCTTTGCTAATATTAAAGTGGGTTGAATATTTCTTGAATCACCTTAGCTCGCTTATCCTGGATTTCCAATAAATGGGAGTTAATGTATAATTTAAAAGTAATTCTCATTCATAAAAAATTTGCTTACAGTCTTACAATCATATTTAGTTTTCATTTCTAACTTTAGATAAAATGTTGAATTATAAAATGAAGAAAATTATACATAAATCGAGAAAAAAGACTAGAAATAGAAATTTCTTCAAGTTCTACATTGCATATTGACAGATTCTATTATAGGTAATGCAGATTTTTAAAAAGTAACTCAAGAACATATAATTATACTTTTAAATTATATTGGGTATATTATGCTGATTTAGCATGCTTTGGACAAAGCCAATAGCAGATATCTTGCCAATCAATTAGTTTATTATTTTTTTGCCCAGAAATAGATGAATGCTGGAGCAATGTTTGAAAAAAAAATTTCGACAGTAAAAAATAAAAGTTCCCCAGTCAAATCAGACCAATTCCACAAACCTCCTAGATATAGCCACCATTACTAGTTTGGTGTATACTTACACATACTATGTATATACATACATCCATCTGTCATCTATCTATCTATACATACTTACATCAATGAGTATATAGATATATATATGCATTAAAAATTTTTTTACTTTAATGTGATTATACTACACATACACTTTTCAGCTTGCTTTTTTCCCTTAGCAATAAGAAATAGGGAGCTCTGTCTGTAGCATTATCTTTAGATCTGCCTCCTTTTTAACAGCTGCATAATATTCCACAGAATAAAACAGCATAACTAATTTAACTCTTTCTAATTTTAACCCTTATAAAAATGCAACAGTATTTTGTGAATTTAGCTTTCTTCACATATAACAGTATTTTTCTAAAATAAATACACAGAAACAGAATTTCTGAATACATAAGTATAGTAATTTTTAAACTTTGAAAAATTTACTTTCAAAAGAAGCTGGACTTTTTACAGCTCCACCAAAAGGCTATGAATGTCATTTTGCCAAATCTTGATCAACAACAGATATTATTAATCTTCTAATTTTAGTAAATCTGTTAGAAGAAGTATCACAACCTGTTTTAATTTGTATATTCTAGATTATTATAAGCTTGGAAATATTTTAGCTTATCAATTGCATTTCTCTGAAATGTATATACATTTTATTTGGCATTTCTGAACAGGTTATTGTGTTTTTTAGCATTATTTTTATAAACATATAAATATATTTTAATCTTTTATATTATACATTTCACAAAAGTTATTATGGTTTGTCATTTACCTATGAATATGGTGTCTTTTTCATAATGAATTTAAAATTTGTATGTAGCCACATCTGTCTTTCCTTTATGTATAGCTTTGGGGTTTGTATTTTACTTAAAAAGCTTTTGCCAAAATAGAATTTTTAAAATATATTTCTGTATTTATTATATTTTAATAAATTTTGTTTGTGTATATATTTACTAAATTTAAAATTCATTTTTTATAAAATTGGTCACATGCATCTAATTTATTTTCCCCAATGCATAATGGCTTATTAGCCTAACCTTTACACCACTGATTAAAATGCCATATTTATTATTCATGAAATACATATATACATGGTTCCATGTACTTAATCATTCATCTTATTTAGCAAATACTTACTGAGTACCCACTATAGGAAATGTGGATACAGTTGTGGACAAGACAAAGAGATTCCCTCCTCTTGTGAAATTTCTTTCTCTGTGTCTGTGTCTATCTCTGTCTCTTTCTCATATAAACAACAAATGATATATATGATAATTTATAACATAGTTATATATGTAGATACAGATATCACTAAGATATTATCTATGATGAAAATGAAGAAAGAGTTTCAGTCATACTGGTGGCAAGAAAGAGTGGAGAAAAATCACTATTTTATATTAGTTGGTCGTTAAACCGTCTATAAGGAATGACATTTGAGTTGAAACAGAAATGAAGGAGGAAATGAGCCATATAAATTTTGGTAAGGGAATTTAAGAGAAAGAAAACAGCAAATGAAAAGGCCCCGAGTCAGGGGAACATGCACATTAACAATACAGAGTTTAGAAAGGCTGCAGTGAATGAAGAAGAGAGGATTATCTGAATTTGTAGAGTTAATCAGGCACCTGATGAAAAAGGGCACAATAGGCCATGCTGAGAACTTATTCTAAGTGTGAGAGGAAACCACTGCAAACTTTGAGGAAAGAGTGAAATGATCAGAGTTCCATTTTTCAAGGATCTATCTAGTTAGTATGTGAAGAACAGACTTTGCAGGAGATAGGGGATGGGGCTGAGAGAAGCATAAAAGAAATTTAAAAAAAAAAACAATTAATAGGCCACTGAAATAGTCCAGGCAAGAAACATTGCTGGTCTAGGAGGACAGTCAACATGGCAGAGTAAAATGACGTGCTCTCATTCCCTCTGGCGAGAGCACCAGAATCACAACTAACTGCTGAACAATCATCGAGAGGAAGACACTGGAACTCACCAAAAAAGATACCCCACATCCAAAGACAAAGGAGAAGCCACAATGAGACGGCAGGAGGGGCGGAATCACAATAAAATCAAACCCCATAACTGCTGGGTGGGTGACTCACAAACTGGAGAACACTTATACCACAGAAGTCCACCCACTGGAGTGAAGGTTCTGAGCCCCACGTCAGGCTTCCCAACCTGGGAGTCCGGCAACAGGAGGAGGAATTCCTAGAGAATCAGACTTTGAAGGCTAGAGGGATTTGATTGCAGGACTTCAACAGGACTGGCGGCAGAAGAGACTCCACTCTTGGAGGGCACACACAAAGTAGTGTGTGCTTCAGGACCCAAGGGAAGGAGCAGTGACCCCACAGGAGATTGAACCAGACCCACTTGCTAGTGTTGGAGGGTCTCCTGCAGAGGCGGAGGATGGCTGTGTCTCACCGTGAGAACAAGGACATTGGCAACAGAAGTTCTGGTAAGTATTCCATGGCATGAGCCCTCTGAGAGTCTGCCACTAGCTCCATCAAAGAGCTGGGGGAAGGCTCCAGTGTTGGGTCGCCTCAGGCCAAACAATCAACAGGGAAGGAACCCAGCCCCACCCATCAGCAGACAAGCAGATTAAAGTTTTACTGAGCTCTCCCCACCTGAGGAACAGCAAGCTCTACCCACCACCAGTCCCTACCATCAGGAAACTTGCACAAGCCTCTTAGATAGCCTAATCCACCACAGAGCAGACAGTAGAAGCAAGAAGAACTACAATCCTGCAGCCTATGGAACACAAACCACATTCACAGAAAGATAGAAAAGATGAAAAGGCAGAGGGCTATGTACCAGATGAAGGAATAATGTAAAACCCTAGAAAAACAACTAAATGAAGTGGAGACAGGCAACCTTCCAGAAAAAGAATTCAGAATAATGATAGTGAAGATGATCCAGGACCTTAGAAAAAAAATGGAGGCAAATTTCGAGAAAATGCAAGAAATGTTTAACAAAGACGTAGAAGAATTAAAGAACAAACAAACAGAGATGAACAATACAATAACTGAAATGAAAACTACACTAGAAGGAATCAATAGCAGAATAACTGAGGCAGAAGAACGGATAAGTGACCTGGAAGACAGACAGCAGGAATTCATTGCTGTGGAAGAGAATAAAGAAAAAAGAATGAAAAGAAATGAAGACAGCCTAAGAGACCTCTGGGACAACATTAAATGCAACAACAATCACATTATAGGGGTCCCAGAAGCAGAAGAGAGAGAGAAAGGACCTGAGAAAATATTTGAAGAGATTATAGTTGAAAAATTCCCTAACATGGGAAAGGAAATAGTCACCCAAGTCCAGGAAGTGCAGTGAGTCCCATACAGGATAAACCCAAGGAAAAACATACCGAGACACATAGTAATCAAATAGGCAAAAATTAGAGACAAAGAAAAGTTATTGAAAGCAGTAAGGGAAAAGTGACAAATAACAAACAAGGGAACTCCCATAGGTTAACAGCTGATTTCTCAGCAGAAACACTACAAGCCAGAAATGAGTGGAATAACATATTTAAAGTGATGAAAGGGAAGAACCTACAACCAAGATTACTCTACCCAGCAAGGATCTCATTCAGATTTGATGGAGAAATCAAAAGCTTTACAGACAAGCAAAAGCTAAGAGAATTCAGCACCACCAAACCAGCTCTACAACAAATGCTAAAGGAACTTCTCTAAGTGGGAAACATAAGAGAAGAAAAGGACTTACAAACACAAACCCAAAACAATTAAGAAAATGGTCATAGGAACATACATATCGATAATTACCTTAAACGTGAATGGATTAAATGCTCCAACCAAAAGACACAGGCTCGCTGAATGGATACAAAAACAAGACCCAACTATATGCTGTCTACAAGAGACCCACTTCAGATCTAGGGACACATATAGACTGAAAGTGAGGGGATGGAAAAAGATATTCCATGCAAATGGAAATCAAAAGCAAGCTGGAGTAGCAATACTCATATCAGATAAAATAGACTTTAAAATAAAGAATGTTACAAGAGACAAGGAAGGACACTACATAATGATCAAGGGATCAATCCAAGAAGAAGATATAACAATTCTAAATATATATGCACCCAACATAGGAGCACCTCAATACATAAGGAAACTGCTAACAGCTATAAAAGAGGAAATCGACAGTAACACAATAATAGTGGGGGACTTTAACACCTCAGTTACACCAATGGACAGATCATCCAAACAGAAAATTAATAAGGAAACACAAGCTTTAAATGACACAATAGACCAGATAGATTTAATTGATATTTATAGGACATTCCACCCAAAAACAGCAGATTACACTTTATTCTGAAGTGTGCATGGAACATTCTCCAAGATAGATCACATCTTGGGCCACAAATCAAGCCTCAGTAAATTTAAGAAAATTGAAATCATATCAAGCATCTTTTCTGACCACAACGCTATGAGATTAGAAGTCAATTAGAGGGAAAAAAACATAAAAACACAAACACATGGAGGCTAAACAATACGTTACCAAATAACCAAGAGATCAATGAAGAAATCAAAGAGGAAATCAAAAACTTCCTAAAGACAAATGACAGTGAAAACAAGACGACACAAAACCTACGGGATGCAGCAAAAGTAGCTCTAAGAGAGAAGTTTATAGCAATACAAGCCTACCTCAAGAAACAAGAAAAATCTCAAATAAACAATCTAACCTTACACCTAAAGGAACTAGAGAAAGAAGAAAGAACAAAACCCAAAGTTAGCAGAAGGAAAGAAATCGTAAGGATCAGAGCAGAAATAAATGAAATAGAACAAAGAAAACAATAGCAAAGATCAATAAAACTAACAGCTGGTTCTTTGAGAAGATAAACATAACTGATAAACCATTAGCCAGACTCATCAAGAAAAAGAGGGTGAGGACTCAAATCAATAAAATTAGAAATGAAAAAGGAGAAGTTACAAGAGACACCACAGAAATACAAAGCATCTTAAGAGACTACTACAAGCAACTCTATGCCGATAAAATGGACAACCTGGAAGAAATGGACAAATTCTTAGAAAGGTATAACCTTCTAAGACTGAAACAGGAAGAAATAGAAAATATGAACAGACCAATCACAAGTAATGAAATTGATACTGTGATACTGTGATTAAAAATCTTCCAACAAACAAAAGTCCAGGACCAGACAGCTTCACAGGTGAATTCTATCAAACATTTAGAGAAGAGCTAACACCCATCCTTCTCAAACTTTTCCAAAAAACTGCAGAGGAAGGAACACTCCCAAACTCATTCTATGAGTACACCATCACCCCGATACGAAAACCAGACAAACATAGTACAAAAAAAGAAAATTACAGACCAATATCACTGATGAATATGATGCAAAAATCCTCACCAAAATACTAGCAAACAGAATCCAACAACACATTCAAAGAATCATACACCATGATCAAGTGGGATTTATCCCAGGGATGCAAGGATTCTTCAATATATGCAAATCAAACAATGTGATACACCATATTAACAAGTTGAAGAAGAAAAACCATATGATCATCTCCATAGATGCCGAAAAAGCTTTTGACAAAATTCAACAACCATTTATGATGAAAACTCTCCAGAAAGTGGGCATAGAGGGAACCTACCTCAACATAATAAAGGCCATATACAACAAACCCACAGCAAACATCATTCTCAATGGTGAAAAACTGAAAGCATTTCCTCTAAGATCAGGAACGAGACAAGGATGTCCACTCTCACCACTATTATTCAACATAGTTTTGGAAGTCCTAGCCACGGCAAACAGAGAAGAAAAGAAATAAAAGGAATACAAATTGGAAAAGAAGAAGTAAAACTGTCACTGTTTACAGATGACATGATACTATAGATAGAGATTCCAAAAGATGCCACCAGAAAAATACTAGCGCTAATCAATGAATTTGGTAAAGTAGCAGGATACAATATTAATGCACAGGAATCTCTTGCATTCCTATAGACTAATGATGAAAAATCCGAAAGAGAAATTAAGGAAACACTCCCATTTACTCTTGCAACAAAAGAATAAAATACCTAGGAATAAACCTACCTAGGGAGACAAAAGAACTGTATGCAGAAAACCATAAGGCACTGCTGAAAGAAATTAAAGATGATACCAACAGATGGAGAGATATACCATGTTCTTGTATTGGAAGAATCAATATTGTGAAAATGACTATACTACCCAAAGCAATCTACAGATTCAATGCAATCCCTATCAAATTACCGACAGCATTTTTTACAGAACTAGAACAAAAATCTTAAAATTTGTATGGAGACACAAAAGACCCCGAATAGCCAAAGCAGTCTTGAGAAAGAAAAGTGGAGCTGGAGGAATCAGGCTCCTGGACTTCAGACTATTCTACAAAGCTACAGTAATCAAGACAATATGGTACTGGCACAAAAACAGAAATATAGATCAAAGGAACAAGATAGAAAGCCCAGAGATAAACCCACGCACCTATGGTCACCTAATCTACGACAAAGGAGGCAAGGGTATACAATGGAGAAAAGACAGTCTCTTCAATAAGTGGTGCTGGGAAAACTGGACAGCTACATCTAAAAGAATGAAATTAGAACACTCCCTAACACCATACACAAAAATAAACTCAAAATGGATCAAAGACCTAAATATAAGTCCAGACACTATAAAACTCTTAGAGGAAAACATAGGCAGAACACTCTTTGACATAAATCACAGCAAGATCTTTTTTGATCCACCTCCTAGAGTAATGGAAATAAAAACAAAAATAAACAAATGGGACCTAATGAAACTTCAAAGCTTTTGCACAGCAAAGGAAACCATAAATAAGATGAAAAGACAACACTCAGAATGGGAGAAAATATTTGCAAACGAATCAACGGACAGAGGATTAATCTCCAAAATATATAAACAGCTCATGCAGCTCAATATTAAAAAAACAAACAACCCAATCCAAAAATGGGCAGAAGACCTAAATAGACATTTCTCCAAAGAAGACATACAGATGCCCAAGAAGCACATGAAAAGCTGCTCAACATCACTAATTATTAGAGAAATGCAAATCAAATCTACAATGAGGTATCACCTCACACCAGTCAGAATGGGCATCATCAGAAAATCTACAAACAACAAATGCTGGAGAGGGTGTGGAGAAAAGGGAACCATCTTGCACTGTTGGTGGGAATGTAAACTTATGCAGCCACTATGGAGAACAGTATGGAGGTTCCTTAAAAAACTAAAAATAGAATTACTATATGACCCAGCAATCCCACTACTGGGCATATACCCAGAGAAAACCATAATTCAAAAAGACACATGCACCCCAATGTTCACTGCAGCACTATTTACAATGGCCATGTCATGGAAGCAACCTAAATGCCCACTGACAGACGAATGGATATGGTACATATATACAATGGAAAATTACTCAGCCATAAAAAGGAACAAAATTGGGTTACTTGTTGAGACATGGATGGATCTAGAGACTGTCATATAGAGTGAAGTAAGACAGAAAGAGAAAAACAAATATCGTATATTAACGCATATATGTGGAACCTTGAAAAATGGTACAGATGAACCGGTCTGCAGGGCAGAAATTGAGATGCAGATGTTGAGAACAAACATATGGACACTAAGGGGGAAAGTGGCGGGGTTGTGGCTGTGGTTGTGTGATAAATTGGGTGATTGGGATTGACATGTATACAGTGATGTGTATAAAATTGATGACTAAGAAGAACCTGCTGTATAGAACAATAAATTAAATTTTTAAAAAAGAAGTAGCATTAGCACAATGTCTTGCACTTAGAAATCACTCCATTAATGTACAATATGATAATTATGTCATGAGATTTCTTCGATATTTTTGCAATGTCAAAACATTTTCTATTTTCTCAACAACCCAATTTTGTCAGTATAAACACCATATTCATTTAATTAACTTACCTTATTTTTAATTTCTGATATACGGTCTATTTGGGACAGTACCTGTTGTGACCTACAATTATTGGTTGCCAAATTAGTTCTAAAACTATTATAACGCCCTTTTGAGTAGCAGAGTCTATACATATACCTTATCTTGCCTGGTGCATGTTGGTTTTTTAAGTAGGAGCATCCAAACATAAAAACAAATTCAATCTTAGGGCTGTACTGACTTCTTCAGACAGATGGCTCATAACATAAACCATTTGCTCTTCTGCTTTAAGTCAAGCAGCCCTTCCAATATTATCTTGAACTTACCACTTTAGTTTTATTAGAAAAAAAAAAAATGGCACAGACAGGAATGACTTTATTCTGAAACCAATTAATGCAACAGAGTGCTACCAGAATTGTTCAATTTAAACTAAACGGGAAGTTCAGTTGACATCTTTGCAAACCTCAAATAATTTGTTAGTCTCTGCATAATTAAGTCAACTGTTAGTCATTGATATTCAGAGAACTTTCTGAACATGATGGGGTCTTACAGAAGCATATGTGCTTCCTGTCCTTGAAAACATTTCCAGTTGTTGAGGAAACAGGACCAGACATATTTTTTATTTATTAGACATAAGGGGAGAATAACTAGTGGATAAATAGTGTCTCACTAAGAAAAGAAAAAAAACAAAAAACAAAATCTAAACTATATTTAAGAGGCCAGAGGAGAAAGAATGAAGAAAAAGGATAAATTAATGATTCGAGTTTGACAGAAATATTTGAGAATAGTTTCAACACTGATTTAAGAGCAAATAGATGGAAACAAGGAAAAGGAGGGAATAACAATAAAAAAGAAGAAATGAAAAATATGCATAGATGAAAAGACAAAGTATTGACTTCAGTTACTCAAACCAACCATCCCCCTGAAAACAATGAAAAATGTTAGCATGTGTCTGTGTATGTGTGTGTGTTATCTTGCAAAATGACCTCAATCCTTCAGTTTTCCCTACATCCACAACTTTGCACATAGCTTTGCATTTTCCCTCATTAAGACATAGGGTCTATGCCCCTGTCTCTTCAATCAGGGATGTTTGTAAGATTTGCTTTGGCAACAGAATGCCACAGAAGTGATAGGAAATACTGAAAATACTGGGGAAATGAATGAATGCCAGGACAATTGTTTCAAGAAATTTGAATCCAGAGAAGTAGCTTGACTATAAAAACACAAAGTCTACTTTTACTTTGATGATATTTGTTGATATTGCCACTTCAGTTTTAGTATTATAATAGTATGCCAGGAGCACATACATTATGGCCCAAGACCCAGGGAACAACAATCATATAATACACTCTCCACCTTAACTGAAGAGTCCAAATATCTACAACCTCAGGGTAAGTGTAAGAGTAAACTAGACCTAAAAGTGTAACCCTCCCATTCCCCAAACTCAAGGTATTACAGAAAAAGATATCAGGCCTAACCTCATGCATCGATGCGTGGCAGGTATGGATAGCTTAGGGAAGTTTAGGCTTTTTCAGCTGAAAACTTGATTGACTGGGAACACACGTAGATACCTGTCAAAACTAACACAAAGGACCTCTACAGGAAAGCAAATTCATTCTAAGACTTTAAAAACATCTATACATAGCTTCTAAAGGGTAATGTATAGCAAATAATCCAAAAAATATATAAAAAAGAAGGAAAAGTGAGGCAAAGTGAGTAAGAACAGAAAATACAAGAGACAGTATAAATAGTCACATGTATCTCAGATACTATAATTAGTCAATATGGATTATGCTTAATATGTTTAAAGAAATAAATGATAAGATTGAAAATAACTGTAAGGAATAGGTAAATATAAAATGTGACATATGAGAGTACTAAAAGGACCAAATAAATCTTCTAGAAATAGAAAATAAAATAACCAAAATTTAAACATCAACACAGTGTATTTGGCAGCACACTGGACAAAGTAGAAAAGAGAATAATGAATTGGAAAATAAATCAGAAAAAAATAATCCAGAATATAGAGCAGGGAGATAAAAAGAAAAATACAGAAGAGCGTATATGAAATGTAAAGTGTACAATGAGAATACGTTGGATTGATGACTCAGAGGATTAGGGGTGGGGGAGATGTAAAGGCTATATTTAAAAATATAATGGCAAAAATTTTTCCATTACTGATGGAAAAAAATCCACAAATTATAGCTTCCCAGAGAATCCCAAGGATGATGATGAAGAAGGAGGAAGAGGAAAGAAAAGAATAAAAAGACAGGGAGGGAAGAAAAGGAAGGAGGGACAACATCCATGTATTTCTGAAACTGGAAAAACATTAAGGAAAATAAAATGTCCTAAAAGCAGTGAAAGAACAAATGTCCTAAAAGCAGTGAAAGAACAAATTTGAAGAGAATGGCAGCTAGACCAAAAGTGTTCTTCATAATAGCAACCTACAAAGCTAAAGGTAGAATGAAATCTCACTGAGCTGAAAAGAAAATAGTGGCCAACTTACAATTCTATACTCTGGAAAGTATTTTTCAAGCGTGAGCGAAAAAAATAAACATATTTTCAAGAAAAAATGTTCATTACCAACAGATATTCATTAAGCAAAATCCTAAAAATACTACTCAATGGAAAGTCTGAAATGAAAAAAAGGAAAGAAAATTGTGAAAATGTTAACAATAGTAAATAAAAATATTCTGTATAAAATAGTAATAATCATGTATTATTTTTAAAATCAAGATTAGATATAAATGAATGAATAAAATATTGTTAAGAGTGGGGTAGTCAGAATGAAATGTTATTAAGTACTTTTAATTTAAGACAGGAGATAAAGATTTACTAACTTTGAGGTTTGATAAAGTAAGAATGATGGTGTAATTTCTAGATAAAGATTAAGAGACAGAATAGAATTTATAGCTTTTAACACCATGGGAAAAAAATGAAATAATAAAAAAAAACCTATTAATTAAAAAAAAAGGATAAAGAAAAATAATTAGTGCAACAAACACATAGAACAAAATAAAAATTTTAGATTTAAACTCCAAATATATTTACGTTAATGAAAAAGAAAAGGTTACAGTTAAAGATTAACAAATTGGAGGAAATAAGTTCAACCATATATTGTTGTGGAACACATCAAAAACATAAAGACACAGAAGAGTTGAAATAGAAGAATGGAAAAAATATAGTAAAAAATTATAAAAATTCATGTCTCTATATTAATATTGACAAGTTAGATTTTGGCAATACATGACAAACATTACTACAAATAAATTGATTTCATAATGACAAAGTTTATAAGGAGAATATACCATTTTGAATTCTCCAGAAACTAATAGCATACACTCAAAAATTTAAAGCAAAAGTTTATAGTAAAAATGAAAATACTACAAAACTACAAACATAATAGGTTTTTATACATTTCTCTAGATAGTTAATAGAAAACAAACAGTGAATAAGAAAATATAAAATTAACAACCCAATTAACAAGCATGACCTAATGGAATACATTGAATAGTATATCCGACTACTGCAATATACCATTCTTTTTAGTCAGAAACACTTATAGAAATTGATCATATACTAATTCATAAATAAGTGAAATTTAGCAAGAGGAAAGAACAAACTCTTCATCTACTCCATGTATGTTCGTATAAGCACAAAAACTTTCAAAACAAAATTTCTTCCTGAAATGTCTCAGAAAAGTGCATGTTAATATTCTTCTTTCACAAGGGAGCTATTCACTAGATCTGTTTTATCGAGTCTTTCTTAATTACTGTGCTTTATTTTAATTTTCCTTTCTGTTCAAGGGCTATTTGCATATCTATTACAGTGTGTGGTATGATTGTGAGGCAGAAGTATGAAGACAGTTGAATGTAATCACTGATAAAGACCCTGTCACAAAGTTTCAATTTCATGTTAATTTACGAAAAATTATCCATGAAGCCAGGCAGACTTGGGTTTGTATCATGTCTCTGGTGCTTGCTAATCTCTATCATGTAGTCTAGTCTGTCATTTCACTGAACTTCCTTCTTTAGTGTTATTTGTAAAATTTCGATAATAATGTCTCTTTCCCTTCCCTCTTCCTTCTCTATGAGGGTTAGGTAAGTAATATACCTAACACAGTTCCTTGCCCAGATCATATATGTACACTTAAGTACATCTGTTGATATTAGCATTACTATTAATTATAATAATACATCCCTGTGCATCTTAAACACAACATGTAATTTTAAACATAAAATATATTTTATTAAATTATAAATTTAGTACCAACCTGAAACTTAAAAGGGGAAAAAAGTATATTTAAATAGATTTTCAAAAGCATGAGTTCAGATAGTAAAACTGTTCCAGGGTTTTCCATCTTTGGATCACTGAAAATAGCCCTTTTAAGATGTTTTAGTCAATGCAGGTGATGTGATTCTACGTTGTCAAGGAGATGAACAAAATAACCTAAAGGACCTTTCCATCTTTAAAAACCTCTATGACCTTCAGTTACAAAAAGTTTTTCTTTTTTTTTTTAATGCTATTTCCAGTTATCAGATTTCAATGAGAATTGTTAGCTTTAGATTTCTATAGCTTATCTATTTAATCTTAGGTCTAATACACTATTTAAATATCAATTACTCAATGTTATTTTACAGAGGAGTTGATTTGCCACTCACTTCCAAATGAATGCAAAATCTGAGAAGGAAAATAAACTGATTACCATTAAAAATAAATCTCCAAGTTGCTTCATGTTAATAGTGTATCTGGGGGTTCAGGTGAACATTAAGTTTCCTCCGGTGTGTACACAAGAACAGGCTGTGTGACCTTTTTCCAGGTATTTAATACCGCCCTTGTCTATCACCATCAAGTTTTTGGTAACATCCTACAAGAATCAGCTTTTAAGTTAATGTTATACAAAGTTTCACTACCTCCTATATTTCCAACGCTTACCATCTATAACAGGGCTCCCTAACCCCCAGGCCATAGACTGGGACCGGTCTGTGGCCTGTTAGGAACCGGGCTGCACGTTAGGTGAGTAGAGGGCAAGAGAGTGAAGCTTCATCTGTATTTACAGCATCTCCCCACTGCTCACATTACCGCCTGAGCTCCGCCTCCTGTCAGATCAGCGGTGGCATTAGATTCTCATAGGAGCATGAACCCTACTGTGAACTGTGCATGCGAGGGATCTAGGTTGCGTGCTCCTTATGAGAATCTAATGTCTGATGATCTGAGGTGGAGCTGAGGCAATGATGCTAGCTAGCACTGGGGAGTGGCTGCAAATGCAAATTATCATTAGCAGAGAGGTCTGACTGCACAGAGACCATAATAAATCAATTGCTTGCAGACTCATATCAAAACCCTATCAGTGAGTGGCAACTGCAAACAAGCTCAGGTTTCCCGCTGATTCTGCATTATGGCGAGCTGTATAATTATTTCATTATATATTACAATGTAATAATAATAGAAATAAACTACAAAATAAATGTAATGCACTTGAATCATCCCGAAACCTTCCCCACTACTCCGGTCTGTGGAAAAATTGTCTTCCAGGAAACCAGTCCCTGGTGCCAAAAAGGGTAGGGACTGCTGATCATCTTGATACAGAAATAATCGACTAAGAAATGTATGAAGTGCCAACTAGATTAGCATTTTCTGATTCCATAATACATCAGAAAATAAACATTTTCTAGGTTTCCCACTCTTAACCCCTCTAACAATCCTGTAAGGTGGTTATTTCTGTTTCCATTCCAAGGTGAGTAAAAACATAGAGAAAATTCACACATTCTGTTTGTGTGAAGTTGGAAGTAGTAGTGGGGAATTGAAGAGTTGAGGGAATTTTATTTTTATATAATACGAGCATGAGTAAGTCATTTCTCCTGCTCAACTAACTCTTTGGGCTAGCTGTTAAGAGTTTTGTGTTGGGTTCTATATTCCTGTTATTTATGATGCTTAAATAGCTTTTGGATGGAATAAAACTTAGTATAATTTTTATAAAAGAATCTAAGCATTCTTTACACTTGCAGATAAGCTGGAATCTTATTGGTACACTAGCACTCCCACATGTATGGTCAGGGAGGAAGATATTTTCCTCTCCCCTTCTAAGTTCTTCTGTCTGGTCTAAGAATCAAATTGACATGAGACAGATTAACAGGAGAAAATCAAACAAAGTTTAATAACATGTACACATGAGAGAGACTTAAAAAAACTGAGTAACTCACCAAAATGTTTGAAACCCTCACCTTTAATGCCATCTTCAGCTAAAGACAAAGGAGGATGTTGTGGTAGTATTTTGGGACTTCAAAGGGGAGGAAGGCAATTCACATGGAGATGGAAAAAGCAAATGTTTGGTAAGCAAATGTTTGCTGGCCTTGCAAAGACAATGGAAGCACAGTGGACTCTGCATCTCTAGGCCTGGCCAAGTCTCCCCCACCAAAACCAGCTCAGATTCTTTGCAGACAACTCTGGCTACAGCTCTATTCTATCTACAGACTTTTAGCTAAATTCTTTAACTATCTAAGGGGGAGTAAAAAGAAAGACTTCCCAAGTCTTTGTTTCTTAAAAATAATCAGCCTATGTTAATCCTCATACGCATTCTGGGGTGACAAATATTGCTCCCTCCAGTATAGTTCAGGAAAAAGAAAAAATTCAAATTATATATAATTCTATAATAGATTGATCGATAGATACTAGCTATACTATATATATGTATAGATACAGTATCTACTGATCTATAGATAATCAGTAGATAGACAAAGCAATTGATAAAGTATCTAGTATTATACAATACTAGAAACCTAATCTGACCGTAGCTAGTCATGTTTCCTTGAAAAAAATCCTTGCAGTCTTCTCCCTATTTAAATTCTTATACCTATCAATAATTTGTGTAAAATTATTCATTAAGGCTTCCCAACAGATACTCCCTTGAAAAACCACATTCCCAAGGCAGCATTTTTTAAAAGTCACCTTAAGGTTTGGTATTTACAAGGATTTTATAATTATTTACTAATTAGCTTGTTAAATGTTTCTGTGAAGGAAAACCTTATCAAGGTCCTGGCATTGAACAATGGGAAAAGACTAGGTAAATTCTCTAGGTTTCTCACACTCTAATTCATTTTCTTAAATAATTCTCTTAAACTGCTATTAAGTAATGCAGAATACTATACTATTCATGAATCCATTCACCTAATTTTAACAATGTTTGAAGACCAAAGTGCATTTAAAATCCTACTATTTTGAACTCAACTCAAAACTTTCTATAAAACCAATTTCTTAAATTGACCAAGCAGGATCCAATTCAGATTTAGGAACTAAGTTTATATAATTTGAGAGACCTTCTTTAAGAAAATAAAATACAAATTTAGACACAAAATTGCATGTTAATTTAGTAATAAAATGTTAGTAACATATTACAAATTATAAAATGTCAAGTACTACCTCGCAAGACCAAAAAACATTTTAAAAAATATAAAGTTTATATTAATTATATACTTGACAATTCTGTAATCTATTTTCCCACTATTTTTGGCTGCATGCTCTTTGTTCTTTTTTTTTTAATTTATTTATTTTATTTATTTATTTTTGGCTGAGTTGGGTCTTCATTGCTGCGCTCGGGCTTTCTCTAGTTGCGGACAGCAGGGGCTACTCTTTCGTTGCCATGTGCGGGCTTCTCATTGCGGTGGCTTATCTTTCTGCAGAGTACGGGCTCTAGGCTTGTGGACTTCAGCAGTTGTGGCATGTGGGCTCAGTAGTTGTGGCTCACAGGCTCTAGAGAGCAGGCTCAGTAGTGCGGTGCACGGGCTTAGCTGCTCTGCAGCATGTGGAATCTTCCCGGACCAGGGCTCGAACCCGTGTCCCCTGCATTGGCAGGCGGATTCTTAACCACTGCACAACCAGGGAAGTCTGCTCTTTGTTCTTATATGATAATTTTAATATATTATTTTATATAACAAATAGAAATATCCTTTATCTGGCATTGTTGATCAAAAAAGTTTTTCTATTTTTTACAGTTTGGAAAAGTTTCTTCCAACTTCATAGCACATTATTTGTAAAATCATATAAATTTTTAGGATTTCTGTTAAATTTGGAAATGGCTATCAATTTTATTTTTTATATGAACTGTTAAGAGTCATGCGCATACTCTTTGTATTACCTAAAGGTTTGTGCTCTATAAAAAGGAATTCTAATATATATATTATTATGCACGATATCTGCAGTGGGTTAAATTATGTTCTCCCCAAAATATGTTCAAGTCCTAATCCCCAATACCTGTGAATATGATCTTATTTGAAAATAGGGTCTTTGCAGATGTAATCAAGTCAAGATGAGGTCATACTGGGTTAGGGTAGGCCCTAAAACCAGTGCCTAGTACCTTTATGAGAGAAAGGAGAAGGAGAGTTGGATACAGAGGCACATAGGGGACAGGTTCAGCGGGGAGAAGGTCTTGTGAAGCAGAGGCAGAGATTGGAATGATGCAACTAAACTCAAGGAATGCCAATGGAAACTAAGAAGAGGCAACGAAGGATTCTTCCCTAGAGCTTTCAGATGGAGCATGGTACCACCAAAACATTGATTTTGGATGCCTAGCCTCCAGAACCAGGAAAAAATTAATTTCTGTTGTTTTAAGCTACCAGTTTGTGGTAATTTATTATGGCAGCCCTAAGAAACTAATATAAATAACCATCAAAAAAGAGTTTTAATACCAGCTGTGCTAGTTTTGAAATTTGCCTACAAATTCTTTGATAGTCTTCCCATTCAAGATATGATGCCTACTTCCCTTTTCCTTGAGTGTGGGCCAGATTTAGTGACTCACTTCTAATGCTGAGAATAAAGCAAAAGTATCATTGTGAGACTTTGGAGACAGGGTTATAAGAGGTATTGCGACTTCCTCCTTGCTCTCTCAGATCACTTGCTCTGGAGTACACTAGCTGCTGGTCATAAGGACACTCAGGAAGCCCTGTGGAGAGGACCACATAATGAGAATCCAAAAGCCCCCTGCCAACAGCCATGTAACTGAACCATTTTGGAAGAGGCTCCTCCAGCCCCAGTCAAGTCTTCACTGAAAACTCACAAGAGACAGAGCTAGAGTATATAACTAAACTGTTCCTGACCGCAGACCCTCACAGTCTATATGAGAAAATAAGTGCTTGTTGTTTTATGCTACTAAGTTTGGGATAACTTATTACACAGGAATAGATAACTAATATTCCCAGTGTATTCCTTTCAAGGAAAAAAAAGTTTCTCTCCCCTTAATGAAAGTTTAATACACTTCAATTTTATAAATCTGATGATTAGAAGGTCTTCCACAGACTTGCTTCTGGCTCCATATATTCTGCATTTTGTTGTTTTTCCACTTCCCACATGTTTCCAGCCCTGGGTGCTACAGGTCACATATCAACTCTGGTCAGAACATTCTTGTCATGATAGGAATATTCCTGGAGGTGCTTGATACAACGAGATAGCTAGCAATTACCTAGATATGTGGCAGAGTGCAAACCACATAACTAGATCTTTCTAAACCCAATCCAAAAGGTATTCCCAACTCAATTACCCCTTAGCCAAATCTATAAAACACCTGATACTACTCCACTGTTACCCTACATGAAATAATAAGAGAGTGGTAGAGAGGAAATAAAAGTGAAATAACCCATAGTAGTCTCAATTTAATATGGTTAAATACCTTATTTCACAAATTTTACAAAAACACATGTGACTATACGAACAAATTATTAAGCTGCCCCCTAGAACTGAGAATGAGGGCCTTTGAGAGAAGCACCCTAACACTTCACTTTCATTATCTTCACTGTATACCTCTTGGCCCAAGACATTTTAAAAGCCATGTACTTTAATCTGTATGTATTAAACCCAAAGGTGCTATTTTATTCATAGGTTAAGTTTCTAAGCCTACTGAAGATCAATATGATGCTATTTTAATAATTTTGTGAAAATGAAAACACCAGACTTAACTAAGATGCTAAATGAACATTAAATGATATTCTAAATACGGTGCAACAAGCTCTGATTCTTATAAAAATAACTATTGCAGAAATGAGCATGCCAACTATTTGTTAAGACTCATTTGCTTTTAATTGTTTTCTGCTGAATGATGAAATGTAGAAAAGAGGAAATGCCATCTGCTAGTTCATATTTTTAAGAAATGATAAAGAGTTGCCCATTACCCCCTTTTCATACTGCTGCCTCAGCATTAAAATGTGCATGATTCTAGATTTTCATAGCAAGGAAAAAGAGTGTTTAGGATAAAAGAGGGAATTAAGTTGTCTTTTTTCTCTTCTGTTTGACAGTACAAAAATATACAAATATATATCTAATAATCAAGACAAACACTAATATTTGAGATAATATAATAAAGTAGTTGGCAAGTTTCCATTTTCACTTATCAAGTGCTTGAAAGTTGTCATACCCATTCAAACAATAAGAAAAACCTAAATGTAAAATCAACAACTCTTCTCAGATGGACTACAGAATTGAGGTCACAGGACCAACCATCACCTCAAACACTGGAGAGCGAGGTAAATATAGAGAATCACAATTTACTAGGAGCAGAGGCCACTGGTAGGAACAATAAAATGGTAACTGATGAGTTTCTGGAGGTTGAGTGTAAATTCGCTTGATAGGTAAAATCTAGGGGCCCAGCCTTGGGGGTGGATTCACATTTTGGTGAATTTTATTTTCAGGAGGCCCACCAGGTTCTCATGGCAAATATTATAGAAAAATCTCCACATGCTTTGGATAAAGGGAGGGGAAAAGAGCCATTCTGAAATATGACCATGGAAATGGTAGTCATTTTGAAATACACCCAGAGCATTCTGTGGCTGGGCCTGCCCTCAAGGGAAAATACTTTGCTAGAGGGTTACCTGATCTAGGGGAAGAGCAATTAGACAGCTCAAAACCCCTCTGTTCTTTCTGTCTCATACAGGGGTTAAAAAAAAGGGCTAAGAAACTTTTGAAGGTCACACCCCTGGAACTCTGTTTCATTTAAAAAAGAGAGGTTTAATCATACATTTACAGAGTGTTTCTCATCCCCAATACCATACCACCACTTCAACAGGACTACAGAATAATAACATGAATTACAGCTAAGTGAGCTGCAAGTTACAAATTCTGTATGCGAAGGAGTTTTGGGGGAAATCCAAAGAAAACAGGAGGGACAAAACAAAATATTAGAAATTGAAGGCTCTGATACCAGCAGCCACAGCAAACATTAATCACAACCTAACTCCTAGCTAATTAAAAATAAAACCACACATGAAAGGCCTTTTTAACTTAAGTTCCTATTACAATGATCATGTCCAGCTTTCAACAAATTTAAAGGTTTGCTAAAAGGCAGGAAACACATGGTATGAAGAGACAAAGCAAATATCAGAACTAGACTCATATATGGTAGAGATTTTGTGATTCTCAGGCAGGGAATTTTAAATCACTATAATTAATATGCTACAGGTGCTGATGAAAATATGCTCAATATGCAAGAATACATGGGGAATATAAGCAGAGAGACGGAAACTAACAAATAATCAAAAGAAAATGCTAGAAATCAAAAACATTGTAACAGAATGAAGAATGTCTTCAATGGGCTCAAGAGTAGACTGGACACAACCGAGGAGAAAGAATAAATGAATTTGAACATATGTCAATAGAAATGTCCCAAACTGAAATGTGAAAAAAAAAAAAGAATTAAAAACAAAACAAAACAGAATATCCATGAACTGTGGGGCAACTACAAATGGTATAACATATACATAACAGGAATACCAGAAGGAGAAGAAAGAAAGGAGCAGAAGAAATATTTGAAGTAATAGCTAAAATTTTTCAAAAATTAATGATAGATGCCAAACTACAAATGCAGGAAGCTCAGAGAAAACTAAGCAAGATAACACCAAAAAATCGACACATTGGCATATCGTATTAAAAATGCATAAAATAACAGACAAAGAGATCTTGACAGAGGCTACAGATAATACCTGACCTATAGAGGAGAAATGGTAAAAATTAGATAGAACTTTTCTTTAAAAACCATTCAAGAAGTAGAGAATAAGTAATTTAAAGTGTTGAAAAAGAAAACACACAAGCACCAACCTAGAATTCATTATCCAGCAAATTATCCTTCAAAAGTGAAGGAGAAATACAGACTTTCTCACAAGAAAAACAAAAACAAAAACTGAGGGATTTTGTTGCCAGTAAACCTGACGTGGAAGAAGAAATGTTAAAAGAAGTTCTTTGGAGAAGGAAAATGATATAGGTCAGAAAAACTTAGAACAACATAAGAAAAGGAAGAGTGTTAGGGAAAGAACACAATGAAGCTAAGTAAAATCTTTTACTTAGTCGATCTAATAGAAAATGTTTGTTCAAATATTAATAGCAACAATTTATTGGGTGATTAGCTTATGGATAAGTGAACGACGATGTTATAAGGGTTTGGACAGACGAACTGGAACACTGTGTTATAAGGTAGCTATACTACCTCTGATATGGTGGACTGTTATTTGATAGTGAACACAGATTACACAAAAATGTATACTGCAAACTCTGGTCAATAGTAAAAATAAATAAGTTATAACAGATATGCTGAGAGAAGAGGGAAAACAGAATCACATAAAATGCTTAATAAAAAAGACCTCTGCCCCTTGAAAAATGAAAATTTATAAAGATTCAGATGGCAACAGTGCAAAATTCTCAGCTTTGTCCAATGTAAATGAGATTATAATTGAGTGAAAGAGCAGTTTTACAATGTCTTTATAATTTAATTCTTTGTAGTCATTTCCATTAGGATCATTTCCACTTTCTAATGGTAATGACCTTGGCTCAGAAAATACTAAAGAAAAGATGTCTTCTAGTTCTCAACCCAACCATAATATTGATTCATAGTTTTCTGTGAACCCAAATCTATTCCCAGGTGGAGAAGGTCATGGAGATCATCTTTCCAGGTATGATGTTAGTTTCTAGGTTATATGGCAATAGACCATATATAGATCTATTCCTTTTTCTAAATTATAGATCAATTAAGATATTTTATATAAAGATGGGGCAGAACTAATGGCCTACTCTACAGAACTCGAGTGACTGAGGAGGTATAATTGGAGTAGGGATCCAAAAGTAAGAGAGGGACAATCATTTATACATATGGGTATGGGCATTCCAGGCAGCAAGAATTGGCCAGTTGGCCAGAATACACTGAATGTGTATTCTTGTCTGAACTGAAGGAAGATGAATATGATCATAAAGGATAAGCATCCTGCAGCTCTAGTACACGGCTTCCTTTCATATTAGTAGTGATTATTTGCATTTACCTTCTAAGAATCAATCTTTGAGTGGACTTTCTGAAAACTCTGAAAGGAGAGAAATCTATGATTGATAGAAAACATTAACAATTTTATGTGAGTAAGGTTAAATTGATACAGTGATAGAGTATTTTAGTTTCTGAGGGGAACACAGATAAAGATGAAAGCTGGAGAGTAGTTTGATAGATACTCCATGGTTATAGAAGATTTTAACATGAAATTTTTATCAAAATAAGCAGGAGTTTTTGACTCAAGAAGATGGACTTTGAGTGTATTGAAGATATCGTTTGCATATATTTGAGTAACGTACTATGTGGAATAAATTTTCACCTGCTTTTGGAAGTTGAAATGTAAGACCTGTTTGAAAATACTTTTTAAACAATTGGGGATATGTAAATTGTTAACAGCAAAATCTCTTCACATATAAAAGAGTTAGCCAGCCAAATAGGGCATTAAAATAGTGAAAGAGAGATTTGAAAAGTTATAGGATTAAATTCCTTAGATGCTCAAAAAATGTAAGAATTATTTCAAATTATTGTAAGTTTAAAATTTTATTTTCTAAGTTTTGTTGGTTATGTTTTTTTCCCAAAGGGAGTGGGAAAAGGGTTTGTGTGATGATCTAGAAAAAAAAAGGTATATGATATATGATTTGGTTGTACTAAAACAGTTCTGATTTCAGCCTTTACTTATAACTATTATATCTTTATACCTCTTCAGCCAATTTAATGAAAAGCAGCCTTGTTCTTCACTGAGAGGGAACCATATATTACCAAATTGAAGTAACAAAATTATTCATAACTCTGAACTCTAAGAAGATCTTTCTTTTGAAAAACAAACATGGCTTTGTCATCTTCCAGGAATAGGAAGGCAGGGATTGAGGACTCATTAAGTCTGGTTTTTCAGCTGAGGTAGAGAGAGAAGACAGTGGTTATAACCAGAGACTCCAGAGTGGGCTGTAGTTACTTCCAGAACTGTCACTGTTAACCCAAACTGGGCTCATGACAGTCATTGAATTGGATTCCTTAATAATAAAATAATAATACAGTTAAAAAAACAAAAAAACAGAAGAAACACAGACATATACAAACACATACAAAAGTCTCCCCATTTCTCAGTCTGGAGTTCCCTAATCCAAAAACTAGGTTAAATGGGAAAAACTGTCACATAAAAAGGGAATACCTAATGATACTCTTTATGTTTTAAAACTTCTGTTCAAAACCTTCAAGGTGCAATCCTTTGACTTTAGACCTGAACATAAGGAAAATGTATATTAAGAAGATATTAGAAAGAACTATGGCAATTAGAAACTGCTTAGCTAACAGTGAATCCCAGGCTATAATGTTACTAACTAAATACAGATTTTAAGTTCAGCTATGGGCATGCTGTCAGCACCACTATTGTGGTTTCCATTTAAACTCCACTTTTCCAACAACCAGCTGATTCCCTACACATTCCATTCCATTAAACACAAGTTTGACTGTAATTCTTAGCATTGCATTCAGTCACCACATACAATGAACTTCCATGGTACATTATTATGGTCAAATAGAGTGACTGGATGGAGTTTCAAGTTCATGATTATTTTATTACTGCTATTTAGACATTTGCAAGACAAAATCACAGGGAGGGTAATCTAATCACATATTTAAAAGTTCCTGCTAGAGGGCTACTGTTGAAGAAGGGGTTGGATGCTTTCTTAGAATTAGCAGCCATCTGCAGTGTCATAAGCACTATTTGCTTTGTCCTCAGCATTACATTGCTATCTACTTTAGTTTGAATATAGATCAACCTCATTAATTGATATAGATATAGCTCAACCTTATTAATTATTTCTTGACAAAATAATCTGTCTCAAAATGTTTCATTTTGCTATAAACTGTATTTACTAGCCGTTTCCATATGAAAAACTCTCTCCACCTCAACTTCACCATCTTCTACATTAATTCACCAAGTATATATTGAGAATTTATGTTCCACTTATAATATCACAAGCACTAAGCAAACCACACTTTCAATGAACAGTCCAAACAAGAAATATTGATTAAGTTCATTTGGCACTGCAATTCTTTTTTCTTGTACATAAAACAGGCACTTTGAAAACTGAGCTGAAATTGAATTACTTTATTGCTACACCCAATTCTCTGAAAGACTATCCATCCAAACAAGACCCCAAATCTGTATAAAACAATTTAGTATCTCAGGAAATTTTCATATTAATTGTAAATGACATTTATTAAATCTTATAAGCACAGGAGTTTAAGGCTGTTAAATAAGCTCCTCAATCGAAGTGTTTTCCAAACTCTGTCTGTATTTTTCATACAACATTAAACTCTCATTGACCTTTACCTGAGGAAACAACTACATTCTTCACAGAAAAGTGAAGACACGTTAACTTAATAGGCTTAATTTCTGCTGGTGCAACCACTGTGTGTATAACAGGAATACATCAAGCAAAAAACAGTAAAAGGAAGCTATAAGTTGAGATAAGCAGAACCCAATAATTTTGTATAAATTAAGGGTAACGGGATTTCCCCTAATAAAAAAAGATTGATATTCTCTATTAAAAATGTTAATGAATAAGGATTCAAAGTATTGATACTACTTTTTTTCTAACTGTACTTATCTGCCTATTTAGTGACTTTTCCTAGTATAATGTTACAATCAATTTAAAATTATTGATATGTTTAAATATAATTGGCCTAAAATGCCCATCTTAATTAATTCAAAAATTTCAAAAAAGACTGATAACATCTTAAATGCGCATTAATAAAAAATGGGTATATAAACTGTGGTGTATAATGGAATACAATATAAAATGAAAATTAACAAAGTATAATTATACTCCAACAAAGATAAATCTCATAAATAGAATTTGGAACAAGCCAGACAATTTTTGTTATTCAATTTTATAGGGTTCAGAGGTAGACACACCTAATCTATATTTGGCAAGTCATGACAGGGGTTGTTCTTGAAAGATGAGTTATGATGCCTGAACTGATGAAGACACAGACAGATAACATAAACACATTACTATATATATAATAGATAATCAACAAAGAACTACTGTATAGCACAGGGAACTGTACTCAATACTCTGTAATAACCTATATGGGAAAAGAATCTGAAAAAGAATAGATATATGTAAACGTATAATTAATCACTTTGTTGTATACCTGAAACTAACACAACATTTTAAATCAACTACACTCCAATACAAAATGAAAATTCAAAAAAAAATGAATCTATCCTCTAACAAAGAAGGGTCTCACAAGTTTTCT
Organism: Balaenoptera musculus; assembly: GCF_009873245.2. Classification (NCBI taxonomy): domain Eukaryota; kingdom Metazoa; phylum Chordata; class Mammalia; order Artiodactyla; family Balaenopteridae; genus Balaenoptera; species Balaenoptera musculus. Next base: position 46,937,604 of record NC_045797.1, read on the forward strand.
CCTGATGCTCAGTCTTCTCCAATTCCTTTTTGTAATCATGAATATCAATATTGCAATTAGTTGTCTTTATGTCTCCCTTCTCTACTAGCCAATGGAGTCTTCAAAATAACCCCTGAGACACTTGAGAGACCTGTTTACTGCCTTCTGCCTGTCTCCCTCAGTCTCTACTGGGCAACTTCAAGATGAACTATTTATAAAGTTTCTAAAGTTAAACACAGTCTTCATGGAGATTATGAACTTTAAATATTTTTTGTCATACGAATTTTCCCCATAGTCCAAATTTGCCCTGGATAACACAGAGAGTTGGAATACTTTCTCATATTTGATACCTGGCTCTCACTAATCAAAATCACATATTATTCTGTTTCTGTTCAAATTTACTCATAGCTCATGAGTTGATCTTTCAGTTTACCCAACCCTTCCTGGAGTTTTTAGGAATAAATGATGACTTTCCTTGCATCCAGAAAAGTAATTTCTGGGACTTTCAGCTCAAGTTAACTCTATAGATATCCCATATATTTTCCCATTCAAGGAAAGAAGGTGATGCTATTACCATCCATTTCCAGGCTGAAATGTACAGCCTCCGTATTGCACAAAGTAATTGGATGTTTTTAAGGGGTATAATATTTAATTTTTAAAGCATATTTCTCAATGAATTGGAAAGTCATTCCATAATTTAGGCCCCTCCCCCTTTTTCCTCTCAGGCTTAAAAAATGTCCTGTTAAAAGACTTCTGCCTTTTCAAAAATTAATGACTTCCAATTTTTTTACATGTACAAGGATGACAGTCTTCTAGCAAAGGTATTTTGGTAGAGGTGAATTTAAATACTGGTTTTTCATCTGCATTTCATCAAGGGGTAAATTTATAAATCACAAAATGGTACATTTAGGAACTTATTTTTTGGCTGTGGTCTAGTATTTTGACAAATTCAAGAGTATGTCAGGTATGAAATAACATATAAATTTTCCCTGGGATTGTGTATATTATCTTTCAGTTATCGAGAATCAACTTGACTTCATTGTGAGCTTTATATTTTAAACATATTCTTTAGTTGACACAGTAATATTTGGAAACTTAAAATCCAGGACTGGTAATACTTTTCCAAAGTTCCACCCTGAGGAAATATCAATAGAGAAGATTATTTCCCTGTAGGCCATTTCTCTAAGGATAACTGTCTAAATTAGAGGGAAATACCTGGTCAAAGTAATTTCTCCTTACAATTACATACTTTTAAATGATATCTCTAAGGGACAAATCTAGAGGGAATTCCACTTGCACTTCTAACCACTTGATAATCACACCTTTATTCCCTATCTACACTTCCTTTTATTTGACAAACATGTATTGTATTCCTACAACTTTTAAAGCTCCTTCTAGTAATTAAGAACACACATATATCTCAGATGTGGTCTCTGCCTCTGCATCTGTTCTTTTCAAAAAAATTTGATAGCTATTTTTTCTTACACTAAAAGAAAAATGAACTGATTTTATGTTTAAAAACAAATAGTAATTCTATCATCAGAATGCAATTTTTTAAAATTGTGATAAAATACACATAATGTAAAATTTACCATCTTAATCATTTTTAAGTGTGCCATTCAGTAGTGTTAATTATATTCACATTGTTGTACAACCACATCTAGAACTCTTGCAAAACTGAAGTCTCTACCAACTAACAACTCCCCATTTCCCCACCCCCCAGGCCCTGGTGACCACCATTCTACTTTCTGTCTTTATGAATTTGATTACCCATAGGTATCTCATATAAGTAGAATCATACAGTATTTGTCTTTTTGTGACTGGCTTATTTCACTTAGCATAATGTCCACAACAATCATCCATGTTGTAGTATAAATGTCAGATCAAAAGCAATTTCTGCTAGCATTTTATTTTACTTCTTTCTAGTCATATTTGTATACTTTTTCATTTTTCACATAAAGATTTTTCTTTCTGTTTTATTCACTTAAAATAACAAGTATTTTCTTATGTTTAAAAATGTCTTAGGGAGCAAGAGATGTTTTCTTAAAAATAAGTCTTGGAAGTATAATTTTAAATGATTGCATACATGCTTTTACAGCAGAAGAGTTTGCAATTTTTCCCTTCAATTTTCCTTTTATTTGCCTATTTATTTTGAACCAGCTTGATTCCATGACTTTTAATTGGGGATATCAATTTGTACATATGTTAACATAAATAAGTTCTGGCATATGTTTATCCATTAACTCATTTTATTCAAAGCATACACTATGTGTCGGGCACTTGCTGGTACCAGAGATATAATGCTGGGAAATAATATAAAACACAGAGTTTCTGCTCTACTTGAGATTATAGTTTTACAGGGGAGATAGATATATCAAATAATTATTTGAACAAATGTAAAAGTGTAGTTATGGCAAGGGTTAAAGGTAAAGGTAAATTAATATATGAGTCTTACAGTAGAGTTATAGTAATCACTAAGATCAGAGAAAGCTTCCCTGAGAAAATGAAATTTGAGTTGGTATTTAAAGAAAGGGTAGGAGTTACTTAGATAAACAGGATAAATAAAAATATCTCAAGCAGAGGAAACAGCATGAGCAAAGACCTTTGGTAAGAGAAAGGAGATGAATAAAAAGAATTGAAGGTAGTTTCGCATGTCAAGACAGCAGACAGCGTGGTGCAGAAAGACTGAAGAGATACGGACAGTCCAATAACACTGCAGGCTTTCAGGCCATCAAAAGGATTTTAAGTAAAGATTTTCAATTTATGATGAGGGAAGCTCACACTGGTTAAGGGGTGAAGAATGGATTGGAGGGCAGCCAGGGTGAGTGCAGAAAGTTTAGTTAAAAAGCTATTTTTGTAGTCCAGGATAGAGGTAATGGGCACCTCTATTGTTGGTAGTCATGATAAAGATGGAGAAAAATGGATGGAGATAAAAATTCCTAACACTTAAAACTAGATGGTGGGAGAGAGGGAGTTGCCAAATTTGAGTCTTTGGATTCTGGGTTGCATTAACTGTCTGAATGGTGGTGCTATTTGTAGGAAGAGCTTGGACTTCCTACAGAGTTTGTGGGGAAGAAGACCACAGGTTTAGTATGGCATATGTTGAGTTTTAGCTTTCTTTGACACCTCCACTAAGAGATGGACAAAAAGGCAGTTGGCTATAAAGAGCTGAAGCTCAGACATACTGTGTTATCTTAAAAATTACTGTTTTTTGTTTTCTTACCGTTTTATGGCTACTGTTGTTTTGCCATTTATATTATCATTTACAATAATTTAGAGCAGTGATTAGCAAACTTTTTCTAAAAGGGCCAGAGAATAAATATTTTAGGCTTGTGGGACATATGGTCGCTGTGCATTTACTCAACTCTGCCCTTGAAGCAGCTAAAACAAACACAGTATGTAAATGAATGGGTATGACTATGCCTCAATAAAATCTAATTTACAAAAACAAGCAGCCAGTGTTGAGCTGTGGTTTGTTGACCCCTTAGAAAATTTAACACACTTTAAATTATTTGAGACACTGAGTTTACACTAATATATCTTATACCTATCTACATACTTAATCTATAGTTCTCAAAGTGTAGTTCTTAGACCAGCAGCCTCATCATCTTACTAGAAATGCAAATCTTCCAGACTATCCAGACTTACGGAAACAGGAACTCTGGGGATGGAGTCTAGCAATCTGTGTTTTAACAAGCCCTCCAGGTGATTCCGATGCCTGCTAAAATCTGAGACCCACCATAGTATAGACTATGGCTACACGTTAGAATTATCTGTAAAGTTTGAAAAAAATTCTAATCCCAGAACACTACCTAGAATAATTAAGTTAGTATCTGAGGATGAAGGCCAACAAATATTATATTTAGAATGTTCTCAGGAGATTTTCATGTGCTGCTAGCGTTTAAGAGCGTTTCAACTAGGTTGAAAGTGATCAGTTTCTCCTGAAATTTGTTAATTTCACTAACAATGCACCTAAACTAGTAATATCAAGGGAATTAAAGTTTAGATGGAAACAGACTTATTCTGACTTGACAATTACATGTAAAATTCATTGCATGGGAAATGGTTTAGTTAAAAAAGATTATAGGCAAATTGAAACTAATCTGTGGGCCATCTTATAATTTGTTTTTGCTTTGGTATTTTTGTTTTGTTTTGTTTTTAATAAAAGTTCTATAAACTCCTTCAAATTCTGGCAAAATTTGGGAGAAGAAACTTAAAAGAAAATTCAACTCCTTAAGTCATTTGAAATTAGGAGGTGATTTCTTTTTTCAAACTTAACCTTAAAAAATGGATCATAGAAAATATAACTTATATACTTTAGCCTCATGCATCACAAAATCATGCATGTGATTATATGAATACTGCTACAGTTTGACTTAAAAAATGAAGATGTAATCATTATTTATGATTGTACAACTTATGTAATTTAACTATACAATCCTATCATTCAAATTTACTGAAACCTAATTAAATAAGATCTCAACAGAGGAGGCTTAGCATTCATTTTACTTAAATTGACTGCTTTAGGAAAAACACTAAAAGTTTCAATGGTAGTCATCTTGTTTCCTTGAATTTGTGAAATGAAAACCTGTCCGAATATTCATAGCTAATAAGATGCTGAACAGGTGTATTTCACATGGATCTTCTCATTTCACTCACTTGAAAGTAAACATTTTTTAAGTTTCTATTTTGTATTTTGATATTAACAGTTTCAATATATGTCAAGTTATTCAGAACACATTACAAATACATGTTTTTTTCCCCAAATATAAAAAGAGACTTTGATTAAAAATTCTATTTTTATAAAAAAGATTTTAGATCCATGACAGTTTCCAAGTTCAAAGTGGCTCTAAGTGTTATTAGTTTCATTTGAAGCTTCTGCTACAATAATGATGGTTTGTGTGAGTTATTCAGAACACCCAAATTACCAAATTTTATTCCACTTTAAAATATATTTTTCTCAATTGAATTTAAGGCATTCATGGAACACTGCAGACAAAGGAAAATATTTATGAAGTATTATAGATAACTGGTCAAAGAACTCCAACTTGTAATGAATTGAGGGATGTGTTGGGGGAAATGGGTTAATAAAACTCTTCAGATTAGTTGCATCACTTCATCCAGACCAAGGGGAGGCATTAAAGGACAAACAAGTTTTTCTGCCAGAAGCGATGACATTATCAAGGTAAGATTCTTGTTAAAATCATTTGGATCATGTAAATTCCAAGGCATTAAAGAGCCAATATAGGATTTCCACTTTGAACAGTTTTACTTATGCTTCTCTGGACAAGACAAGTAAGAATAGTCTTTGGGTTAATCCCTTGAAATTTAGTTTCATGGCTTGATTTTTAGCTATATAACCTAAATAGTCACCTTTTTTTTTTAGTGGATACTACAATTGCAGACATAGTTTCCACTTCTGTTTCTACTACCCACTGATATTGTTAAACAACTTCAAAAAGTTTGAAAAGGCTATGTCAGTTAAGAGAGTAAGGCGGTGTCACGTTAAAAAAAAAAAAAAAAGTCATGCAATACTGTTGTTTTTGTTACCTTATGCTTTTTGTAGAAATCTACAGCAGTAATTTTTTAAGCCAGAAAATAATTTGTACAAAGCCCATTCATCCTGTGTTTACTTTTAGTTCAACGTGATACCTACATCTGTGGTTCTAAAAGTATAGTGTACATCAAAATCACTCTGATTCAGTAGGTCTAGGATAGGACCCAATAATTTGCATTTCTAACAAGTTGTCAGGTAACGTTGAGGCAGCTTCCAGACCTCTCGTTAAGAACCACTAATGTGCATCAAAAATAAGCAAGAAATAATTTAATTGTACTCACTAGGACAAAGTTTACAACTGATTTTATTTAAAAGTGTAGCTAATCCAGGATCACAGAACCTGGGTTTTAGTCTTGGCTCTGAGAAACTGAACATACAAATGGGCAACTGCATAACCATATATAAAAACAAAAGTCTTGACTCACAATCTCTGCAGCAACCAGCTCAGGGCGAAACCATAACATCTGCAGTAACTAGTTCAGGAAGCCAAACCACAACCTCTTAAAGTAATCTTCCCAGAATGGTTAGGACTTGGTCAATGACGGTCAGCTTCCTTCTTTTTGGCTTCTGCTTCCAACTAATGACCAACAGAAAAAGCCAAATATGCTTCCTAAACTAATCACACAAGACGCCTTGCTTCTAGTTAGTCTATCTCCAGCTTCCCCATACTAGTACCCCCCAATCAGAGCTTACCTAATCCCTTTTTTGTTTCACAATAAAGTCTTCTCACTCTCCTGCTTGTTTTTACATCCTGTCAAACACAGTGATGGCAGCTGAATTCCTTGATATAGCAAGATCTAAATAAATAGTCTCCATTTGTTTTCATTTGTGTGGTCCTTGCTTATTTCTACAGTTCCATCAATTACTAGCTGTTTGATCTTGGGTAACAAATTCTCTATGCTTCAGTTTTTTCATATATAAAACTAAGGTAATAATAGTATTCATAAACAATTGCAATTTTACTCATTATTTTTAAATTGTATTTAATTCATAAGCTTTATAAAGGATCACTGAAAATAACCTCACTGTAATATATCTGTGTTATATAAGATTATGTTGAAAATATAAAATCTATGAGGAAACCTAGAATCTACATGATAAATCGTCCCTTGAAATCTTTGAAATCTATGCCAGTACAATATTTAATGAACTTGTAAACATTCTTTTACAAAACAAATGTAACTCACATAACCAAAGTTGTTTCTATTTTTGTAAGAGCTGCTGAGAAACTCATAACTATTACTATTTCTATATTTCTTTAAGGCAGATTTTTTTCTTTAAGTTGTTTTGTCAATGTCGTTATTTGATAAGCTACTTCAAATTATCCTTGAGACAGGCAAACTAATTACACAAGAAATGCATGTTAAAAAAAAAAAAATACAGGTGAGAACAAAGTCCTTTTTGACTACCAGCCCTAATCTCCATATCCTTTCCAGAGGTGATCACAAATATTAGTTTCATGTATAAACTTCCTACATGTTTTCTATGAATTTATAAACATATTGTTGAAGTCTTCTTACTGATGTATTTCATTTGCTTCTTGGAAAAATATGCTTGCTTTAATATTTTGTTCTTCTCTAATTACTATTTTCAGTCAGTGAGTATATTATTTACTGAGATTTTTAACTATTGTTTATGAATTACCTAGATCTATATCATTTTAACTAGCACAAGATTATTCGAAAAGTCTAGTTAAGAAATATAACTGATCCATTGGGGCTTCCCTGGTGGCGCAGTGGTTGAGAATCTGCCTGCTAATGCAGGGGACACGGGTTCGAGCCCTGGTCTGGGAAGATCCCACATGCCACGGAGCGGCTGGGCCCGTGAGCCACAACTACTGAGCCTGCGCGTCTGGAGCCTGTGCCCCGCAACGGGAGGGGCCGCGATAGTGAAAGGCCCGCGCACCGCGATGAAGAGCGGTCCCCGCACCGCGACGAAGAGTGGCCCCCACTTGCCGCAACTAGAGAAAGCCCTCGCACGAACCGAAGACCCAGCACAGCCAAAAATAAATAAATAAATAAAAGTAGCTATAAAATTAAAAAAAAAAAAAAAAAAGAAGAAATATAACTGATCCAGACTGCTACGGAAATATTACTCCACAGAGAGGTTGGGCCTAATCTATCTAATATTTTTTTCATAGAAGCAGAGATGATATAGGGACTGATTTTAACCCTGTAGGGGTACTAGATAAATTGCTAGAAAGAAGAATGCATACTAGAGAAGCATGAAAGATCACAAATGGTGACTGACTTTAGTACAAATTAACTTGAGTCAATCACTCAGCAAACACATACAAAAGTAATGGCTAGTATTTATTAGTGCTTATTCCTTGCTTTCTAAGTACTTATTAATGTAATCTTTTTATCAGCCTCATTTTATAGGTAATCCAACTGAGATCTAGAAAAATCGAGTGAACTCCCCAAGCTTACACAGCTGGTGAACAGCAGATGGGATGTGACACAAAATATCCACATTCAGAAACTAAACTCTTAACTTCTACACAATACTGCTTTTCAAGGAAAAAATATATTCTTCCCAAAATGAATACTAAGAAGAAAAATAAAAAGCCATATATATATATGTATATATATATATATGAAAAGTCAGTGAGAATCTTCATCCTCCCTCTAGGAAACCACCATTCTTGTATGGATGGGGAATATCACACCTTTTCCCAGTAGTTTTGCAATGGATTGTAGGTCATATTTCCATAGTTAATGGGACAGCAGTTTCCTCCTCCTTTCTCCTGACAATATAATATAGACTAGAAGATGCAGGGTTTCAAAAAAACATTCTTTTTTAATCTCACTCATAAAATACCTGGTAATCTGCATGAAAATGAACAGGGCTGAATATGGAACACTCAGGCAAAAGATGGCACACATAACTGAAAAAGCCCTCTCAACGCAGTCTGAATTTAACATTTAATTTTCTTATCAGCTCCAGAAGGGCAGGCTGATTTTCTACAGGTGTGTAACAATATACATAATTAATACCACACCTCGGGTCTCCTAAAAAGATAGCTGGCCAGCATTAACTGTATACATGCTAAGCTGAAATGCGATCATATCTGATATCTGGTTTTGAAGTTACAATTATGAACGATGTGATTCATATATGCATTTGAAAGATGTTATAATTTCCTTTTGCTTTTAAAAAGCAGCTTTAGAAAGTCAACATAGCATTATCTTGGGGAAAAAGAAAAAGCTCTCATTAATCCATGAACAAGAATCATATAGACTGTTAAAACTGCAGTGAAGGTGAATAAAACTGGGCTGAATAATGACATTTGAAGTAAATTAGAAAGATCTACAATTTATTTGCCATTGCTGAGCACTGAATGCAAAAATTGCAGTTATTTGGAACACAGGGTCTTTTCAGAAACAATTGCTTAGCATCGAAACCATTTCCAGACTTGAATTACGTGCATCAAAGATATTTTCTAACTATTTTCTGTATGAAGAATGGATTCAAGCCACAATTGTTCAGAAGGCAAAAGGGCTCCTAACTGCCAAGTTCAACTTCCAGCACTATGGTAAATAGAACAAAAGAGACCCAACTGGAATTTCATCTGCGTTTCAGTGACCTTGCAGAAGACCTCTTTAAAGCTTTGAACATTATATGATTTCTCTCCTTATTACTTTCTCCATATTATTTAATAAACTTCTGCAGGAAGCTGATATACCAAAACTCAGTAGAAAAAAAACCTATTCCAGCTGATTTATCTAAAATCAATAGAGACCCAAGTGGTTTGCTTTCTGATTGTCTTTAAGGAGAACTTTCTCCTTTGTGCAAATGGGATTCTAAAAGGAGCATTGTGTTTGGCTAGATCAAAGGTAAAGTGAAACCTTGTAATTCCTCTTATTTCTGTGAACTATCTCTTTGCAGATAAGGATATGATGATGATATTACTGACCAGCCAGTTGGGAATAGTTTTCTATTACTGGGAACAGATTAGTGTTGTTCCAGCTGAATGTGAACAAGAGGAAATAATTACAAAATGGCTGATTGGGACATGGTAAATTCTGTGACTGCAAAATAGGGAAAAACTAATTGAACCACATGAGGATCTAAGCCATAGATAGGTTTTTCTCTCATCTGGGTCACTTTGTCCAGATGACTAAGCTGGTCAATTACAAATAACCACTAAAAATGACAAATTATATTTATCTAAGTCCTTTACTTCAGTGATGTTATTTACATCATCTCCTGAATTTCTTTACTTACTTGTAATAAGATAATTGTTTTATGGTATTAATCCTTTTATAAGAGATTTATTGATATATGTGTTGATTCAAAAATATTTATTAAGACAATTTTTAGGTGTCAGAAACTGTTCTATATCCTAGCAAAAGAGAAATAAGCAAGACAGTAATAAGTGTTAAAAAGAAAATGAAACAGGGCATGGGAAATGGAGAGTGATGCTGGCAGGGCTATTTTAGATTAGTGTCAGGAAAGTCTTCTCTGAAGAATTCACTTAAATATTGTGATCTTTCAATAGAAAACATATTCCAGATATAAAGAACAGTAAGTTTAAAGTACCTGGCATGGGAACACATGCAAATATTTAGGGGAATTTGAAGCACAGAGTGCCTAGGATATACTGTGAAAGGGTAGAAATACAAGAGATTAGATTGTGTAGGTTTTCTGGGGCAAGATCTTATATGGCATTGTAAACTTTGGGGAGAAGTTTGGATTGTATCCAAAGTGCAATGGGAAGGCACTGAGGGAGTGACATGATCTGATTTATATATTCAAAACATCATTCTGGTTTCTGTTTTCAGAACAGATTTGGGAGGGGGGCAAGCATGAAAGGAATAATACCAATTAGGGGGCAAATAAAGTACAAACCTCGCTTCTGGTTCTGTCTCTTCAGTGAAGAGAATGCAGAACATGGGGTTACTACTGGTAAGTGTAAGGAGAGAGGGAAAGGTATTAAGTAGTCATTTGGGAAAGTGAGAGTCTGAGTTGATCAAGGGATTGTAGTAGGTGCACAATCCATGTTGAGGAGGTTTAGTAACAGCGGTTGCAAAATTAAAGGGATTTGAGTCAGTTCATCCAACTCATTTAGTAGTAAAGAAAAACTAAGAGAAACAAAGAACAGCAAATTGGGCCTAAGCTTATAAACTAGCTTGAGTCAATAATTTAAAGAGTTTTTTAAACTCTAGTTTTTGATTCTCATAGCCTTTCATATTTCCTCTCCTTTCCTCTGTTCCTCTCCAAGGTGATATCAAAGAGTGTAAGGCTAAGCTTTACCTGGGCATGTGGGGAAGGGGCAGGCCCTAGCTCTATTCTTTGTTGGGTTGGGGGCCACTGAGGTACCATCTGTCTTTTTGAATGTTTTGATGGTACTCACTTCTGAGTGTTTTGACCTGATTAGAGGCCCTGGTGAAATACTCCTCATACTCAGTGGTCTATTTGTTTCAATGTCAGGACATTGACAGTCCACTGTTCCTCTCAGTGACTCGACATTATTTCACTAGGGTTCATGGGAACACATGAAGAACCTATCTCTCAGCCCCATAGTTTAGTAAGCCAGGAATCCTTCCTCAAGTCCATTTATCAAGCTGCCTCCCACAAAAATTTCAGTTTTATTGCTTCTGAGACATATTTTGTCATATTCTATGGCACATAGCCAAATGCTGGGAGTCTGCAAGGATATGCAGCTTCCCCACACTATGTCTGAAGAAGCAGGCAACTATCTTCAATTAATTTTGACTCACCTGTATTTACGTAAAATTTCTAAGCCCCTCTCCTCCAAGGTGTAGTCTTATGGAAGAGTGATCATGGTGAGGGATTGGAGGTGGTGGCAGGAACACTGGCATTTTACCAAATCACTTTTCTTTATACTGGCTTAAAATAAAGCTCAATTATTTAGTCCACCAGATTGGTCCCTTGAAATGTAAATGGAGTAACAAAATTTTAGAAGCTTTTTTCCCCTCTAAATAAACAAAACAAACAAACAAAAAGTGGCTTTCAAGACTCTTGTTAAACATATTTAGCAAATCTTCTTTGAGCTGATTTTCTGAGCTGGTGAGTAGCCTTTGTTCCATGGCACATAAGGCTTAGAGATAAAATTATGCAAGAAATCATGACTTCATTGGGAAACATAAATGCATTTTTTAATCCCCCAAACGTTGTCCTTCTTGCAAGAATATAAAAATTAAAATATTTTCCCACCACCTAAATGGTAAAAGGAAAAGGGAGCTGGGAAAGAGCTTCTATATTCTTGCACTAAAAAAAATTTTTTTGGCTTTCTAGACAAAGAAATTTATTTAATTATCCATAGTTGCTGATTGAATAAGTATTTAAGATGTACATACTTGTGGCCAAAACAGAAACAGGAAGAACTGAGTGTTTTTTAAATTAGACACAAGGGTTATATAAATTTTAAAATTGAAAAAGCATAATGCAACATTAAATAAGAGACCATGGAGTATTGCAGCCCAGCCTTTGTGAGAGCTGTAATCATGCGGCATACCCTTAATGACTCTCCTTCCTCATTACTGTTGACCTCAATCCCCTCTGACTTGGGCCTTTATAAATAAGTCCCACCAGCATCAAAAGCCTTTCTAGCAAATATCTCCTTCCTCGATTCATAGCTTTCATTTTGGTATTCGATCATGCACTGCAACATATTTGTGTTCCATGGGAATGTGTCCTGTTATTCCACTTATATGGAGTGTAATCTTTTAGGGGTTTCTGTCTTTCAGAGTGTATGACTAAGGGCTGAGTACTTATAATGATCCGAATATATTTTATTGAGTGGGCTTTACTGAACCATTATTAGTTTCTTTATACTCTACATATGACCTAAATATCATCTGAATTATCTGAATTAGTATTTTACCTATAAGTTTCCAGTTAAGAAAAGACTATGCTGTAGAATAACTCAATTTTGTTTTGTTTCATTTTGTTTTAAGTTCTTCCTATGCCTCTATAAGAGTTCCAAGCATAATTAATTTATGACCCCTAGGCTTGGAGTTTGATCATTTTAAAACAGATCAGCAATATGTCTGCACTGAAACCACAGCTGATATAGCTATGCATTTGCATCTGGACTTGTCTCATCCAAACCAAATTTGCTGCACCATCAGGCTCACTTGAAATCCCAGTTCTGTGGGTGTTGGTACTCAAATTCAAGTCATTTGAATAACCTAAACATAACCAAAAAAAGGACAAACCTCTTTTACATGTTTCCATGTAGCCCACAACAAGGTAAATACAAAATTTAAGTGTTATTCTATGACAAGTGTAAGTATGTTCTTGTTCAGTTCCTTAACACCTCATTGCCAAGGTGATTATCTTTCCCACACTGATTATGACTGTGATATTATTTTTCAGAGAATTTCAGGCTTAAATTTGCTTTTTTTTGCATGGGCTACTCTATATTTACATTCAACATATTGAGTTAAATATAAAAAAACTGCATTTTCAAATTGTGAACGTTTAATATACTAACAGATGTTCTTCAAATATATGGAGGAAAGAGATATAGATTAAAGAAAAGGAACACACAAATACACACACAACTCACATTCTTCTAATATAATAGTGGGTCAAATTAAATAAATACTTTTCCTTAAATATGCTCCAATTCATCATCTCACTCTTCAGTTGAACACAGTATTCCCTAATGTTTTATGTCCAGTAAAGAGCAAAGTAAGACTATCTGTTCACAACTAAAAATCAGTGAGTATTCTTGGATTCATTTGTGTATACCATATTTTAATAGAAACATTGACACATTAAAATAATATTGACACACTGGAGCACATCTAGAGGAGACTAGTCAGGGCAAGTAGCTGAGATCTGAAGACTCAGTAGGGACATTATAGCTGTCTTCATATATTTGAAAGATTATTGTGTGAAAAAGTAATTTACCTGATTTTATCTGAACTCTGAAAAAAAACTTAGAACAAACAGGTAAGTGTTACAATAAGGCAGACTTGAGGTAAAAATATTAAATGCCTTTATAATCAATTAGAGCTGTCTTATAATGCAATATATTAAAAGACACTGAGTTTCTTGTCACTTGTGCCACTCAAATTTGAACTTTAGGAAGTATTATGGAGTATATCCAAACATCCTAATGGGGAGTTGGCCAAGATGTTTCCTCATGTCCCACATGACCCTGAGATTTGCTTATTTAGCATGGGGCCGTTTAACCTGTTTAGTAAACTCCTAAAAAGTGTACCCTTCTGAAGTAGTACTATTATTTTAATGCGAACATATTTACTGACCAATTACCTCATCTGGTCTAGAATATCTATTATCTATTTTTCTGGTAGAATTATTAATCATGCCCATTTTTACATTAAATATTGTCATAGTTTGAACAAAAAAATCACATGGTTATGCTAATTATATTGGCCATTCTTTCAAAGAGTCTAAAACACCAATATTCTAAAAATATGGCAGAATACTTCTTTTATACCCTCTGATATCTACCATGTTAATAAACAATGAATATACTTAACACAATAAATTCATCAGTAATTCCATTAACATAAAAATATCATACACCTTTTTTTACTACTACCTAAGGGAAGTAATGATATTGAACTTTATTCTTTTAAAATCTCAAGTTATATTTTATTTTCTTAAAAATTTTAATGTACACAAACCTCCCTGGAAAAATCTCAGGAAAAGAGAAAAAAATAGGTACATTTGAATTCTAAAATGAGAAAACCAAGAAAATACTTTGGAGGAATGTCCTGTAAAATATTCTGTCTAGAAATAATTTTTAGATAAATGTATACAAAATTGGACAGTTTTTGTCCAAGAGTTTCTATTTTCATTATGCTGCTTCAGTGTTTAAGATTTATTTAGTCTTTACACCAGGTGTACTTATAAACAGCTGACTAAACAATCTTCATTTCTACTGTAACATCTTCATTCATTTCCCTATGGCATAATTTTAGCATTAATAATGTAGAAGAAAGTTGAAGTTTGATTTAGAAAGCATGGATGGCTGAGTGAGGTATCAATTGCCAAAAGGAACTGGGGGATCATTTGATAATATTAAAAGTAGAATTGGTTTAATTAACAGTTTGAAAAAATTTAGAAAGGCATTTTTAAGTAAAATTAATGATTTTATTCTGCACATGATTTCTGATACCATAAAATTAGATATTTGAAGTTTAATTTATATGATATCTGTGATTCATGCCCTTTCTACACATTATATTTCTCATTGTAAAAATTATAATAGAGTAATGATGAACAAGACTTTCCTTCTCTAAAATGTCCTCATGGAATAATCATATCAATTCTGTTCATTCTTTGATTTAGTCATTTAACAATATTTATTTCATGTTTTCCATGTGCCTGGGAGTGTTTTAGATGAAGTAATAGCTGAATATTCTGTGTCGTTCAATATTGTAAGTAATTTACATACACTAACTCTTCTAATCCATATAACAATACTGGATGAGGAAATTCTAAGCTAGATTTGACTTGGGCAGTGTGGCTCTAAGGTCTACACTGTTAATTTCTTCTTCAAAGCTGCAGTTTCATAGAGATTGGGCTACAGTTTGAGTACTTGCTTAGCTTCTCTTAAAATTTCATGTATGTGTACATCGTTTCTTCAAATATTTTATTTTCTTCATGAAAGGTTGTGGCTAAGGTTCTTTTGTGGTTGTATTATTTGTTGCTAGTTTCCTTGTATAACTTGAAGTATTTGGTTATATAGTATTTGGTTATATTTAATAGTAAAAAAAATAGAAATGCTATATATCAAAGTGTTTGTAGATTAGCATAATGTGAAATATTTTGTGAATACAAAGTAAATAAGGAGGGAATCTCCATCAAGGGAAGAGAAATTTCTAAGGGTCAGAATGAAAGAACAGGGGCTTCCCTGGTGGCACAGTGGTTAAGAATCCGCCTGCCAATGCAGGGGACACGGGTTCAAGCCCTGGTCTGGGAGGATCCCACATGCCGCGGAGCAACTGGGCCCGTGAGCCACAATTACTGAGCTTGCGCGTCTGGAGCCTGTGCTCCGAAACAAGAGAGGCCGCAACAGTGAGAGGCCCGCGCACCGCGATGAAGAGTGGCCCCTGCTTGCCACAACTAGAGAAAGCCCTCGCACAGAAACGAAGACCCAACACAGTCATAAATAAAAAAAAAAAAAAAAAAAAAAAGAATGAAAGAACAAAAAGAATTGAAAATATAACTATTATAATGAGCTACATAAAATATCAGTATGTATCTACCCTATAATAGTGTGGACTCAATAGTAAATTTTGCTGAGTAATTATATCTAATAACTAATATAATTATGTCAAATTATGATTCCATTATCTGAAGACAAGAGTGAGATTATGATGAAACAGCTTTAAAAAGATAATATATTAGGCACAGAATTTATTGTGTTTGGGATAATTCTATCTGCACATGGAAGAACTGACAAAGCCCTTAATAAATATACTACATACAGAAAAAATATATCACAGTTTGTGATATTTAATAGCTAAGGTTTCTTGATTGTGATGAATAAAACTGACAGTGTAGTTACAGGTAGCAGAAGTGTAATTGGATAGACCAGGTCCGGAATATTACTTTCCACAATAGTTACCCTATATTAGGAGGGCCAGAGACAAAGGCAAATGAAAAGAGCTGTGAGAAAACATAAAACCACAGGATATATGAACTGGTTAAAATAACAAAACACACATGGATCATGATAACTATATTCAAATATTAAGACTTTGTGTGTGTATGTCTATGTATATGGAAACTACAATGAGATGGAATTTAATGGCATTAAATTTTTTTTTTAACCATTCAAACTGCCTGAAATTGTGATTGTTTGCTTCAAAATAAAGGAGATTCCCAATCTTAAAGATATCTAACTTTAGTTTAATGAACATTTGTTTAGCTGTGAAGAAGATTCAATCATTAAATAAGTGGCTGAACCACAGGACCAGTATGATTCCTTTTTTTCCAATAAATTGCGCGGTAGTTGAGGCAATGAAAATGGAGGAGTTCTCCAGTAGGGCATAAATTGGATAGACAAAGGAAGCCAAGTCTTAATCTTCAGAAAAATAGAAAACAAAATACACCCAGGCAAAAATTATCTATTTAAAGGCTTAAATAAGGAAAATAAATACATTAAAAAGATAAAGAGAAATAAACATATAGAAGCAAATTCAGGAAGATGGAGCTCACCAGAAGTCAAGTTACAAGAGAATTTTGAAAAGGATATCATCAAAAGCCTTCAGTTCTGGAATAAGATAATTCATTTATTTTTTTTTTTTCATTCAACAAAGACTTATTAAACTCTTACTGTATGAAAGGAATTGTGAACTATTGGAGATTTAGTGTTAAACAAGGTAGATACAATGCCTGCTCTCTTTGAGCTTTTATTTTAGCCAAGGTGGTAGACATTATCAAAACAATTTTTCAATTTACTATTTAACCACAATAGTAATGTATCTACAATCTAGAAACTGAGGTCGTTAGGGAAAAAATACAAAGTATTATGAAATAAAAGAGGGGTATACAACCCAATCTGGTTTATCATTTAAGACTTCTTTGAACATGTGACAATTAAACCAAGCTTCGAGATATGAGAGTGAACTAATTTGGTAACATAAAACAGGGGGGAGAATTCATCAAAGGAACTGAAAAGAGCCAATTTGGGTAGAGTGCAAAGAATAAGAGGAAGAGGAGCTTGAGATGAGCTGGCAAGATTTGGGATTTCAACTTTAATGAAAAGTCATATTTAAACAGGGTGCAAAAGATTCAACCTGTATAAAGATCACTATGGCCACAGTTTGGGGAACATTAGGGGTAGGAAATAAGAAGGAGAAAAGGTGTATGCAGAAAAGACCAGCTCAAATGTAATTACAGTATTCCAAGGAAAGAATGTGGCAATTTGGCCAAAGAAAGTAGCAGTGAAAATGGAGAAAATGTACCAGGTTTGAGAGATATATAAAGTCTTTCAATTGGAAAGAAAGAAAAGAAATGAAGAAATTATAGTTGCCAGAAAGAAGAGTGATAAGTCTGGAAATAAGGCTTCCAAAGAGGCAGAGGGATATAGTATACAAAGTTTTGAAATATACAGGCAAGAAAAATGGGTAGGTGGTTAGATGTTTTATAAACAAATTATCCACTTTACAAAACGAATTACAATAAGTTTTTCTTTTCTGGAAACCACTCTTTTATTATGTTCGACAAAGGACATGGTTTACAAACATTCCATCTGTGCACCATGAGGGCAAAGTGAGGCACAGCACTGCCTTATTCTCTGTTCCTATACTGGGTCACCAGGGGTTTGGAAGGCAGTGTACAACCTATTGAAACCCCTGCACAGTTTCTTATAACACATGAATTATCACCATAGGGCTCCAACTTAAACGCTGACTTGGAATTGCTCTGGCTTTTGAGTCCCAACTTGATAATATCTGTAAATGATATGGTTCTAGGGCCAGTGCTTAGAAAAGGAAATTGAACACATATTTGAAAGAGGCTAGGGCAGAGAGGGAGAGTGGAGAGTGCTTGACTAGAGAAATATAAATAACAGGGATAATAATGTACAGAAACATGATCAGTTGTACAAACCAGAATTTCAGGGGATTTTCAGTGACCAAGTCTAACAGGGAAAGTTTAAAGGGAAATATCAAAAGCTTGCTTCACCTCTGGCAGTTGACATTGAGTATGTATTAGAAAACAAAACAGATTAAGGCAAACAAGTAAAATATTAAGGAATTGGCCTTTTATATAGTATTTCGATTTATTTATTTATCTTGTTGCAAAAAGAACTTTAGGGCTTCCCTGATGGCGCAGTGGTTTAGAATCCGCCTGTCAATGCAGGGGACACGGGTTTGAGCCCTGGTCCGGGAAGATGCCACATGCCACAGAGCAACTTAGCCCATGAGTCACAACTACTGAGGTTGCGCTCTGGAGCCCGCGAGCCACAACTACTGAAGCCCGCGTGCCTAGAGCCCGTGCTCTGCAACAAGAGAAGCCACAGCAGTGAGAAGCCTGCGCACCACAATGAAGAGTAGCCCCCACTTGCTGCAACTAGAGAAAGCCTGCACACAGCAACGAAGACCCAACGCAGCCAAAAATGAATAAATAAAATAAATTTATTTAAAAAAAGAGACAACATAGATCACTGGGATTTCTTTACAAAAAAAAAGAACTTTGCCTGAAATGAAAGACAAATTCTTTATTTTTACCATTGGATTTCAGGTAAAATACACACACACACACAGACAATGAGAGATTTACCTATTTATTCTGGTTCTAAGTTTAGACCACAAAGTTTCTAGCCTCAGCTATTCCTATTCTTGCTTTTGATAGAGACATTTTTGATTTAGAAATTTAACCGTTGTATTATAGCTCTGAATAAATCATTGTAGAACAGCTAAGCAAGGAAAAGAAAAGATCAAGATTATATTGATAACACTAAGGTCAAGAACTTTGGGAGTCAGTCCTCTAAACTTCTTTTGTCTTTTTACTTATAACTCAAGGACAATGATGTCTAACCAAAATATTTACAAAGATTGTTAGGAATTAAAAACATAATGTGTGAAAAGGTGGCCAATCTTATGAGGAAAAATAATGGTGTGTAAAAAACTGGAGAGTTGGCTCAAATATAATTTTTTCTTTAATACATATTTTGTGACATCATTGAATCTAGTTTCCAAAGTATAGTATATTTTATCTACCAGGTATCTCTGAATTATCCATGTCTCTGTTATCACCAAACCAGTACAAATCACCATCTGTCACTGGACTAGTGCACAGGGCTTTCTATTTCTTTCTATATGAAGAAAGATTCAGGTTTTATAGAGCCTGAGATTATGCAATTGAGAGTATGAGGTCTTTAAGAAAATAATATATGAAATTAAGTATGAAATAATATTTACTTAAAGTGAAAAATGATTAACAGAAACTCAAAATTTCAACACATTGACAAATACCACCAAATCTATTTTTGATTTAATTAAGTACATGATATACCTCTACTGTATTTTTTTCTTTCTTCATTTGACAAGAATTTTGTAATAATATTCCATGAAAAAGGACAGAAAATAATTTAATCTTCCCTCTGGCATGACTGAGCAAAAATTTTTTTTTTACTGTTAATAGTTTTGAAGCATAAATCATGTTATTTCACACCCAAATACACTGGATATTTAAATACCACTATATTGAGTCTTTAAAGCACAAGAATTTTGATATATTTTAGTTTTTACAAGTAGTATCAAAAAAGAAAACACACACACACACATCCCACAAACAGAACTTAAAATTTCTTGATAATTTCCTCCAAGGATAGAACTGTTATTTTTGACTTAGAATCCATAAAAACCAAATATGCCAATTACACCTTGAACCATACCACGATTGGAAGATTGGATAGACTAGCTTTGAATCTTCTCTCCTACATATTTAAGTATGGAGATAGGTACCGTAGGGCACATTTATAACAGAATGCAACTTTTCTTCAAGATGCACTGAGGAGAGCTACAGGAAGCTGTACTTACACTGGACTGCTAGCAACAATCAAACTTTACTTGGTAATGATAACAAACCACATACGTATGTTCCACTAAACAAAAGCCAACCACATCCACATTAAAAAAATCCCTTTGGCTGGATCCCCAAATGCCTGTGGCCACTTCAATGCCACCAAAGGTAAAGGTAAGTGTGAGCGGGAAGTCAAAGCCAGAGTGGAAGGAGAGGAGGTCTTCATCAATTTCAGTTAAAATAGTTTACTACAGCTAATTTAAAAAGGAATATGTGACCATGTGAGTATGTTTCTGGGATGCTAGAGTACTCCTAGAACCTATCAAGGAACTACTGCAAGTGAGAGGCCCTGAAGATTAAGTCTCCTTAGCTTTCTGGTAAATCCCTCTCTGCTTCTATGTATTTCTTTACAGATGTGTTATTAGTATTTTAGGCTGAGCAATTCTTCGTTGTGTAAAAATGTATGGTGCTTTTCAGGGTTCATTATCCTTGACCCTCTTGAAGTTATATACCAGCAGCACCACCTCCCATCACATATCAACAAAAGATGTCCTTCTCCTTTTACAAATGCAGCCCGAGGGAGGGGGCAGTGTCACCCCCAGGAAGATAACCACATTTCCATCAGTAGACTGAGTAGTTTTTAAGAACTTCAGTGCGTTATCTGGAGCTCATGTTGTCAGTATTAGAAAAAAGAGAAACAA
Organism: Balaenoptera musculus; assembly: GCF_009873245.2. Lineage (NCBI taxonomy): Eukaryota > Metazoa > Chordata > Mammalia > Artiodactyla > Balaenopteridae > Balaenoptera > Balaenoptera musculus. The sequence goes on from NC_045797.1 coordinate 46,958,322, forward strand.
ATATAAAATCAAGAAAATTAAATAGATAACTAATAAGAACCTACTGTATAGCACAGGGAACTCTACCCAATACTCTGTAATGGTCTATATGGGAAAAGCATCTAAAAAATAGTGAATACAGTAAGTCCCCTACATACGATCCTTCAAGCTGCAAACTTTAAAAGATGAGAAAGTGAGTTCCATCAACGTCAGGCGTGAGTGAAATTGCAGCTTGTCCTCCATATCCTATTGCTGACGATCCTTCAGCTCTACCATCTCCCATCTCCTCACCCTCCTCCAGTCAGTAACTCTTCTTGCCTGTTCACTCGATGCCAGTTTCTGTATGCCAGCTGTTATACTGTACTACTGTATTTTTCAAGGTACTGTACTGTAAGATTGAAAATGTTCTCTTTATTTTTTGTTTGTTTTTTATGTATTATTTGTGTGAAAAGCATTATAAACCTATTACAGTACAGTACTATATAGCCGATTGTGTTAGTTGGGTACCTAGGCTAACTTTGTTGGACTTATGAACAAGTTGGACTTAGGAACAAATTGGACTTACGAACGGAACATACTCTTGGAACGGAACTTGTTCATATGTAGGGGACTTACTGTATATGTATATGTATAACTGATTCACTTTGCTGTACACCTGGAACATAATGTAACATTGTAAATCAACTATTCTCCAGTATTTTTAAAAAAGGAAAATTTGAATAAAAAATCTCTATAATGCTACATTTGGATTGGAAATGCCAATATAAAAATATATCACTGAAAAGACCTAGAAACAGTAATAATACAGTAGCAATGACCCCACTTAGGACTCAGATGGCAGTCTCAAAAACTAATGCTACTTGGAAGAATAGTAGATTCCTGGTTTGGGCACTTTGTTATTCCAGAAAACAAGTGAATAAGTGTGAGACTAATGGGAGTCATATCAAGGTGACATAGAGCCAAATTTAAGATCCTTCCTACTGGTCAAAGATGGAACAATTTGAATATCAAACAAGAATAATTATTGCAATTGATTAAAATATACTACATATATAAAATCAGATATAAACCTACATAAGGAGACAAAAGACCTGCATGCAGAAAATTGTAAGACACTGATGAAAGAAATTAAAGATGATACAAATAGATGGAGAGATATACCATGTTCTTGGATTGGAAGAATCAACATTGTGAAAATGACTATACTACCCAAAGCAATCTACAGATTCAATGCAATCCCTATCAAACTACCACTGGCATTTTTCACAGAACTAAAAAAAAAAAATTCACAATTAGTATGGAAACACAAAAGACCCCGAATAGCCAAAGCAATCTCGAGAACGAAAAATGGAGCTGGAGGAATCAGGCTCCCTGACTTCAGACTATATTACAAAGCTACAGTGATCAAGACAGTTTGGTACTGGCACAAAAACAGAAATATAGATCGATGGAACAGGATATAAAGCCCAGAGATAAACCCACGCACATATGGTCACCTTATCTTTGATAAAGGAGGCAAGCATATACAGTGGAGAAAAGACAGCCTCTTCAATAAGTGGTGTTGGGAAAATTGGACAGATACATGTAAAAGTATGAAATTAGAACACTCCCTGACACCATACACAAAAATAAACTCAAAATGGATTAAAGACCTAAGTGTAAGGCCAGACACTATCAAACTCTTAGAGGAAAACATAGGCAGAACACTCTATGACATAAATCACAGCAAGATTCTTTTTGACCCAGCTCCTAGAGAAATGGAAATAAAAACAAAAATAAACAAATGGGACCTAATGAAACTTAAAAGCTTTTGCACAGCAAAGGAAACCATAAACAAGACCAAAAGACAACCCTCAGAATGGGAGAAAATATTTGCAAATGAAGCAACTGACAAAGGATTAATCTCCAAGATTTACAGCAGCTCATGCAGCTCAATAACAAAAAAACGAACAACCCAGTCCAAAAATGGGCAGAAGACCTAAATAGACATTTCTCCAAAGAAGATATACAGATTGCCAACAGACACATGAAAGATGCTCAACATCATTAATCATTAGAGAAATGCAAATCAAAACTACAATGAGATATCATCTCACACCGGTCAGAATGGCCATCATCAAAAAATCTACAAACAATAAATGCTGGAGAGGGTGTGGAGGAAAGGGAACCCTCTTGCACTGTTGGTGGGAATGTAAATTGATACAGCCACTATGGAGAACAGTATGGAGGTTCCTTAAAAAACTACAAATAGAACTACCATACGACCCAGCAATCCCACTACTGGGCATATACCCTGAGAAAACCATAGTTCAAAAAGAGTCATGTACCAAAATGTTCATTGCAACTCTATTTACAATAGCCAGGACATGGAAGCAACCTAAGTGTCCATCATCGGATGAATGGATAAAGAAGATGTGGCACATATATACAATGGAATATTACTCAGCCATAAAAAGAAATGAAATGGAGGTATTTGTAGTGAGGTGGATGGAGTTAGAGTCTGTCATACAGAGTGAAGTAAGTCAGAAAGAGAAAAACAAATACAGTATGCTAACACATATATATGGAATCTAAGGGAAAAAAAAAAGGCCATGAAGAACCTAGTGGCAAGACGGGAATAAGACACAGACCTACTAGAGAATGGACTTGAGGATATGGGGAGGGGGAGGGGTGAGATGTGACAGGGTGAGAGAGTGTCATGGACATATATACACTACCAAATGTAAAATAGATAGCTAGTGGGAAGCAGCCGCATAGCACAGGGAGATCAGCTCGGTGCTTTGTGACCACCTAGAGGGGTGGGATGGGGAGGGTGGGAGGGAGGGAGATGCAAGAGGGAAGAGATATGGGAACATATGTATATGTATAACTGATTCACTTTGTTATAAAGCAGAAAACTACACACCATTGTAAAGCAATTATACTTCAATAAAGATGTTTAAAAAAAAACGATATGTTTATAATGATACTCAAAAAACAAAACAAAACAAAAAAGGCAGGGTCTAAGGGAAGAAGCCAAACACATATCAAAAGCCCTCATTCAAGCAAATAAGCTGTAAAAAAAAGCTCTGAGATAATTGGGAAATGGTGAACAACATTTGGCCTGTGTAGTCAAATGTGTGTGACATGCTACCCATTTCTTTTAGGCCCTTCTTCCTTTACCACATTTTTTGTAATGCTCTACCAGGCATGTTACCTTTTATTTTTCCAAAACTCACCGTGGACTGATCTATTTTTGTTCCTATGTTTCAGCCCCAAGGAGTTCTTTGAGCTTCTCTAAAACTGCTAAGGTCAGCTTAGAAACTTGCTTCAACATCTCCACCAATGCCATCCTCGCTTTCTTTGCTAACACCTGCACACAACACCAAACTCAACCACAAAGTTGCAGCAAGGTCTTCTGTTCATTTCACAAAGTTTTGTGTTGTCAGTTCCACTCTCTCACAGTATATTGTTTCCTAGGACTTATTCCATGTTGTAATTGTATATTTGTTTTATATAGTTTTAAAAATAAGAATCTTTCATCTCCATTAGAATAATAGGTCTCATAGGTGGGGAGCTGTGTCACTTTTGTTCTCTGCTATGTGATCAGTACCTAGGACAGACCCTTACACACGGAAGATGCCCAATAAGTATGTTTTGAGAGAAGTAACAAAATACAATTTTAAATTAGAGAAGAAACACTCATTAAACATACTTAAAAGTGATGTACAGGCAAATACACACGATTCAGATAACAAGCTTTTAGTGATGAATAGATTCACTTCTTGCACTTCCTTATACCCTAAATATTATGGAGACATCATCACACAAAACAGGTCTGGTAATATGTGGGCATATCCTTCTACATCTGACTGTTGACTAAGTTTTAACATAAAGCCTTCAGAAACAAATTTTAAAATGTTTTTTTGGAGACACACCATTTGATACTCAGTTTTGAACCCATACAAAGTTCTTCCCTTCCCTGTTTTTTTACAGACTGAACACCAACATCAAATCATGTGACAAAAGTTATTTCTAGGGCTTCCCTGGTGGCGCAGTGGTTGAGAATCTGCCTGCCAATGCAGGGGACACAGGTTCGAGCCCTGGTCTGGGAAGATCCTACATGCCGCGGAGCAGCTGGGCCTGTGAGCCACAACTACTGAGCCTGCGCATCTGGAGCCTGTGCTTTGCAACAAGAGAGGCTGCGATAGTAAGACGCCCGCGCACCGCGATGAAGAGTGGCCCCCACTTGCCGCAACTAGAGAAAGCCCTCACACAGAAACGAAGACCCAACACAGCCATAAATAAATAAATAAATAAATAAAAATTAAAAAAAAAAAGTTATTTCTAAACATACTTATCTAGACTTGCCAGAAATTTAAGTCAATGGAAATGAAAGAGGCCTCTTAACTCCAGTAACGAATGGTTTGAAGACTTCCACAAACACTCTTTATTTTCCTTTCATTACTAGGTTTTTGTGAATGTGGCTTCAGCTGGGGCAAAGAATCATTCTTTGTTTCACAAAACTGGGCCTGACTTGGCAGAAATTTTTGTTGTGGGGAATGGTTAGATGCAAGTTTGTTTGTTTTTGAAAATGATGATTTGGAGTGTTTTTTTCCAGGAGTCACCAGGTAGGGTAATTATAGAAGGATGAGGGGTAAAAATATAGGCTACTCGATACCATCTCACAAAATAATAATTAAGAATCATAGAGAAGGGAAGTGAAAATGGGAGAGGAAACCCTGTCTCATAAATAATTACTGTCTTTGCACTTTTTAAAAACTATTTCATTCTGGTGGGGGGGGGTGCTGGGATGAATTGGGAGATTGGGATTGACATATATACACTAATATGCATAAAATAGATAACTAATAAGAACCTGCTGTATAAAAAATAAATAAAATTCAAAAATTAAACAAAAACAAAAACAAAAAACTATTTCATTCTGATAAGAAGGAGGGATTGCAAAGGTACTGAGGCAATCTTTACAAAGACATTCATCTTAGTTTCCTAGACAAAGGGAAAAAACATCTGAAGAAAGTTCCATACAGTATAAGATAGGTAATTAATTTACTTCAGTCCAAGTGAAATAAACTAGACCTTCTAGACAGTTTGACTTTCTTGAAATAATTATATTTTCATTTTTATTGTTGTTATTAAAATATGGAATAAACATTCAAAGTGGAACAGCACTACCCTTATGATATATTTATTCCTGTATCTGACAGTATATTTATTTTTCCAGAATAATTGATGTGTAATTTTCATTAAACAAAATTTACCCTCTTTAAACGTACAGTTCAATGAATTTTAGTAAGTGTATATAGTATGTAACAATCACCATAATGAAGATGTAGAATAGTTACACTGTCCTAAAAAGTTTCCTCCAGCCGATGGGCAATGAATTTCTTCCCATTACCCTAGTCCAAGGCAACCACTAATTTGCTTCCCGTTGTAATAATACTGCCATTTCTAGAATTTCATATAAATGGAATTATACAGCATGTAGTAATCTATTTCACTTAGCACAGTGTTTTGATGTTTTTGATGTTCATCCATGTTGTAGCATATACCAGTACTTCATTCTTTTTAAATTAATTTTAATTGGAGTATAGTTGTTTTACAATATTGTGTTAGTTTCTTCTATACAGCAAAGTGAATCAGCTATACGTATACACATATCCCCTCTTTCTTCGATTTCCTTCCCCTTTAGGTAACCACAGAGCATTGAGTAGAATTCCCTGTGTTATATGGAAGGTTCTCATTAGTTATCTATTTTAAACATAGTAGTGAATATATGTCTATCCCATTCTCCCAGTTCATCCCACCCTCCCCTTTCCCCCCTGGTATCCATGCGTTCATTCTCTATGTCTGTGTCTCTGTTTCTGCTTTTCAAATAAGTTCATCTATATCATTTTTCTAAATTCCACATATAAGTGATACCATACAATATTTGTTTTTCTCTTTCTTACTTCACTCTTTATGACAGTCTCTAGGTCCATCCACGTCTCTGCAAATGGCACTATTTTGTTTCTTTTTGTGGCTGAGTAATATTCCATTGTATATATGTATCACATCTTCTTTATCCAATCCTCTGTTGATGGATGTTTAGGTTGCTTTCATGTCCTGGCGATTGTAAATAGGACTGCAATGACCACTGGAGTGCATGTATCTTTTTGAATTGCAGTTTTCTCTGGGTATATGCCCAGGAGTGGGATTGCTAGGTCATTTGGTAGTTCTGTTTTTAGTTTGTTTAAGGAAGCTCCATACTGTTTTCCATAGTGGCTGTATCAATTAACATTCCCACCAACAGTGTGGTTACCCCTGACTCCCCTTATTATTTGTGGATTTTTTGATGAATGCCATTCTGACCATTGTGAGGTGATACCTCATTGTTGTTCTGATTTGCATTACTCTAATAATTAATGATGTTGAGCATCTTTTCATGTGTTTGTTGGCAATCTGTATGTCTTCTTTGGAGAAATGTCTATTTAGATCTTCTGCCCATTTTTGGATTGGGCTGTTTGTTTTTCTGATATTGAGCTGCATGAGCTGTTTGTATATTTTGGAGATTAATCCCTTATCAGTTGCTTCCTTTGTAAATATTTTCTCCCATTCTGAGCGTTGTCATTTCATCTTGTTTATGGTTTCCTTTGCTGTGCAAAAGCTTTTAAGTTCAATTATGTCCCATTTGCTTATTTTTGTTTTTATTTTCATTACTCTAGGAGGTGGGTCAAAAAAGACCTTGCTGTGATTTATGTCAAAGAGTGTTCTGCCTATGTCCTAAAAATGTCACCAAAAAACTACTAGAGCTAATCAATGAATTTGGTAAAGTTGCAGAATACAAAATTAATACACATAAATCTGTTGCATTCCTATATGCTAACAACAAAAGATCAGAAAGAGAAATTAAGGAAACAATCCCATATACCACTGCAACAAAAAGAATAAAATACCTAGGAATAAACCTACCTAAGGAAGCAAAAGACCTGTACTCTGAAAACTATAAGATACTGATGAAAGAAATCAAAGATGACACAAACGAATGGAGAGATATACCATGATCTTGGATTGGAAGAATCAATACTGTGAAAATGACCACAAATTCAATGCAATCCCTATCAAATTACCAAGGGCATTTTTTCACAGAATTAAGACAAAAAATATTTATAATTTGTATGGGAACACAAAAGACTCCAAATAGCCAAAGCAATCTTAAGAAAAACGGAGCTGGAGGAATTAGGCTCCCCACCTTCAGACTATACTACAAAGCTACAGTCATCCAAACAGTATGGTACTGGCACAAAAAACAGAAATATAGATAAATGGAACAGGATAGAAAGCCCAGAGATAAACCCATGCACCTATGGTCACCTAATCTATGACAAAGAAGGCAAGAATACACAATGGAGAAATGACAGACTCTTCAATAAGTGGTGCTGGGAAAACTGGACAGCTACATGTAAAAGAATGAATTTAGAACATTCTCTAACTCCATACACAAAAATAAACACAAAATGAAAAAAATCTAAATGTAAGGCTGGACACTATAAAACTCTTGGTACTTTTCTATATTTTATTGATGAATAGTATTCAAGTGTACACACACACACACACACAAGTGTCTGTGTGTGTAAACCAATTTGTTTAGATTTGTTTATCCATTTACCAGTTGATGGACATGTGGTTGTTCCAGATTTGGGACAATTATGAATAATGAATGCTCCTTAGAGCAATCATTAAAAGCCAATGTGTGGATACATGCTTTCTTTTCTTTTGGTAGTTTCTAAGAGTGGAATACCTGAGTCATATTTTAAGTGTATTTAACTTTAAAATGCAACCATACTTTAACTAAAATGACTGTACTATTTTGCTGGCTTCATAAAATGAGCTAGGAAGCATTCCCTATTTTTTACTTTTCTGCAAGTGATTTTGTAGAATTGGTATTATTTCTTTCTTAAGTGTCTGGTAGAATTTGCTAGTGAAATCATCTGCACCTAGAGTTTTCTTTGTTGGGGGGGGGGTTAACAACACATTCATTTACTTATAAACTTCTATCTATCTATCTATCTATCTATCTATCCATCTATCTATATCTATCTATCTATCATCTATCTATATGTGTGTGTGTTTAAGTTATATATACATATAATCTCTCTCTTTGAATAGCTGTGTGTTTGTGTGTGCATTTTACCAGTAATATGATATGGTTCTCTCTCTCTCTCTCTCTTCCTCACCCCCACCCCCCTCCCCCCCTTTTCCTCTCTCCCTCATTCTCACTATTCAGGTATTCTAATTAATCTTTGGTGAGCTTTTCATAGTTTGGTGTCTTTTAAAGAACTGAATTTTATTTAAGTGATCGAATTTATAGGTATAGGGTTTTTCATAGTATTCTCTTAATATGATTTTTCCATTTTCCACATTCCATTCTTTGGAAACAAGTCACTCAGTCCAGTCCATACTTAAGGTTGGGAGTAGGTGGATTAAACTTAGGGGAGATCTATATCTATCATCTGAAATTCTGTAAGATTGGTTTGTCCTCCCTCCTCTATTTATTTATTTATTTACATGAATATTCATTTTATACTTTGTGTTGTAATCCAGTAACACACTATTTATGTTTTCTCAAATCGTTCCTGCTTTGGCTATTGAGACCTTCTTCATGTTTCTTACTATCTCCATTGACATGTTCTCATTGTTTTGGTTTTAGAACATCCTTTTACTTTAGCCTTTCTGTATCTTATTATTTAAAATGGGTTTCTTGTAGATAGCATATAGTTGGGACTTGAATTTTCTACCTAACCTGATGATCCTCATCTTTTAACTGATAGTTTAGACAGTCACATTAAAATGAGTGTGTGTATATATATATATACATATATATATATATTTACATGGTTGGACTAAAATGTACCCTGTTTATAGCTAGTTTTGATTTGTATCCTTCCTTTTTTTGCCTTCTCTTGGTCTAATTGAGCATGATTTTGTTTCTTTTTCTCTCTTCCTCTCCCTGCCCCCCCCCAAAAAAAAACCCAGTGTGCTCTTGGTTTCCAATAAACATATTTAAAATAAACTGGGATTATGTATATGTTTAACTATTTTACATTCTGTTTGATTGCTTTTTTTAACTTATATATATTTTTTCTTTTTTTCCTTTCAATTTTGGTAATTTCTATTTTCCTGCTATCACTGATTCATTCTTTGACTCTTTTGAGTAATCTGATATGCTTGAAAAAGGCATTCTTCATTTTGGTTGCTATGATTTTGATTTCTAGCATTTCCACTTGATTATTTCTTATAGTTTTTTAATTTTTCTGCATAAGTTACCAACCTTCACTTACACGCTGTCTACCTTTTTCATGAGCAGCTGTGACTTAATAATCATAGTTATTTTAAATCCCTATAGTTATATTTGTGTCATATCTGAGCCTAAGTATGTAAATTTATTTATCTTTTCAGAATGTGTTTTCTCTTGTCCTTTTGTGGCCTTTGTAATTATTTCTTGAACACTGGACATGCTTTATGGGGTCCTAGATACTGAGGTCAATTATGTTTATGCTTGGAGATGAGCACACCTTTACTTCTGTAAGGGTTTTAGTGTGGGAGATTATGATATTAGAGTCAGCAATTGGACTGGGAATGAAGATTATTATTGCTATAGTTACCCTCAGCACATCACAGGCTTCAAATATCTCTAGTGATACCTTGTGTTTATGGTGGAGGCTGTATTATACTGTTATTTTTCTTAAACATGTGTCAGCATGGAGGTGGGGAGCATAGGAAAGGGGAACATTTTCTAACATTTTGATTAAGATTCAACCTTAGGCAAGCACTATGAAGTTGGGACAATGTGCTATTTTTTTTTTTTTTAATCTTCACAAAGATAACATGTCAATGTAGTTAAATAATAGTAACTTAGCTAGAAAATGAGTGCAGTAGGGAGGATCGGGGGAAAGATTTAATATGAATGTTCCAAAGCTACCTTGGTAAGATTAAAATATTAATCCCTGTATTTTGTCCTGAAAACACAATATAGTATTCTGTCAGAATTATCATAAATTGATTATAAGTACAATTATTTAGTAAAGTCCTTCTTCTATTTATATACATAAATTAATACCGTAGTTCATTTATGAGTTCCAGTCTCCCTAGCAAAAAACGTGAAGAGTTCTATCTCTGAATCCTTCTTTCCTATTTAACGACCTTCCTGTCAAGGTCGCTGATAACTTTCATTTGACCAACTTCTATGAACACTATTCAATATTCATTTTAATTGATCTATCAGCTGAGTTTGACATGATTTATTACTGTGTATTCTTTAAACAATTGCTTCACTTCACTAGCCACTTTTTATATTTCTCTTTGCTAGTTTTTTTTAAAGAAATCTCCTCAAATTTTAAAAGCTGAAGTGCCCCCAGATTCAATCCTCAACTACTCTATGAAACTCCCAGGGAGTTCCCTGGTGGCACAGTGCTTAGGATTCTGGGCTTGCACTGCCTGGGCCCGGGTTCAATCCCTGATCAGGGAACTAAGATTCATCCCCCCCACCCCCAACAAAAAAAGAAAACTCAGTCCCACTAATATCTTCAAGTCTTTAAGCATTGAACACCATTTATACTTCCTGTATGCTGATAATTCCCAAATGTATGTCTATAATCTGCCTTGAATGTCATACTCTTATATCTCTAGTTGCTACTCAATATTTCCATTTAAATGTATAATAAACATCTCAAACACAACGTATCCAGAAACAAACATCTGCTTTTTCTGCAGCCTGCTTCTTCTATTTCTCATCTCTGAAAATGGTCATTCTAATTTTCCACATTAGTAGACTAAAATGTATCATGTTATCTGTCTTCCCTCTTTCTCTCATACCTCATGCACATCCATCTTTAAAAACCTGTTAGTTCAATCCTCAATTGACATAAAATATCTACTCTCTTATTTTTACTACGATGTCATCTGTTTTCCAAATTATCGTAATAACCTCTTAAACACTTCCTTTGGTCCATTCTTTGCTCCTTATACATTTATTCTTCACATAGCAATCAGAGTGATTCTTTTAGAATACAAGTCATATTGTCTTGTTTCTCCTTTCAAAGCCATCCAATCACTAATCATTTCACTCAGAAAAAGAGCCAGAATACAAATAGTCACCTATAAAACCTAGATGTTCAGGCCTCCTCAGTATCTTATAACCTTGTATACTACCTCTTATCTCCTTTTCCACTCCAGTCCAGCTACACTGGCCTTACTTCAGTTTTCAAATATGACAAACACTATGCAAATTCAGGACTTTTGTACTTGATTTAGCCTCTGCATGAAGTGGTCTTCTCCCAAATAGATGCATGAATTTTTTCCTTCCCTTGTCAATTAAGCCTTTCTTAATGAATCTTATAAAATACCAATACCCTCTTTCCCACGATCCCTTATGCTTTCCACTGTGCTTTTGGTTACCCATAGCTCTACCTGACATAGTATATATTTATTTGTTTATTGTCTATCTTCCCATTATGATGTAAGCTCCTAGATGGCAAAGAAGTTGTCTATCCTATTTATTACTGTATTCCCCTTGCCTAGAAGCATATCTGACACATAATAGTCACTGTATTGATAGTATGTATGCTGAATGAGTAAATGGATGAATAAATCCCAGCCATTTTACTGTGCCAAAATGTTCTTCCATGGACAGCTCTATATAATACAGTGGCTTTTTGACTAGAGACTACATCTAAATTCTTCCAGTTATTTATAAAGATTTTAACCATCTTTTTATATGTCCCCTAAAGGTCATTTTCTGACAGTCTCCAAGTAACACAAATAATAGAATATTGGTCTGCCAAAAACTTAACCCTCAACAGGCTGAAATCCACTAAATTTACAGAGAAGCTGATTACTTTTACATATGGCTAGTGGCTAGTGATTGCTTTATAGACAATCAAATAGTAGCACCAATGGAATTAGAACCTGGAAAAAGTTTTTGAGATTAAATCACTTATTGCAGAAGGAGATGAGATTTAAAGTGTTTTTACTACCTCAGAATTGTGTCTGAGATCACTGGCAATCTAGGGTCTTGACCAATGAAGATAAAATATTTGGTAGGCTTGAAATTTTTTTTAAAATCCTATAAATTTGTTTATGTTGTTGTTGTTATAAACGACATTTTACATTATTTGTAATTGTATTCAAATAAAGAAGGAGACATTTTTGGTTTGGTTTATAGCCAAAAGAGAAATCGAGTCTTTAGCTAGCTTCTAAATCTCCATGCCGTGAACACATTCTTCAATTCAAATAAAAAAGCCCTTTTGTTAAACCTTGTATTCTATACATCTGCCATCAAACAGTGAAATTAGAAGGTCAAATAAAACTGCTAATTAAACACACAGTTTAATACTTACATGTAGAGTCTGGATTTAAAAGCTAAAACTGCCTTAGAGTCAGAGCATACAGAATTACAAATTTAAGGCAAGCACATTTAAAATGTACACTGCAGTCAGATCCCAGGGAGAGGACTGGGGTTGGCTGCATGAACACAGCCTGAAGGGGGCTAGTGTGCCACAGCTAGCTGGGACGGAGCCCAGGAAAAAGTTTGGAACTGCCTAAGAGTCAAGAGACCATTGCTTCGGGATGGGCGAGGAGAGGAGATTCAGAGCACTGCCTAAACAAGCTCCAGAGACAGGCATAAGCCGTGGCTATCAGTGCGGACACCAGGGACAGGCATGCAGCTGCAGCCACCAAGAATCCTGTGTGCAAGCACAGGTCACTATCCACACCTCCCCTCCGGGGAGCATGTGCAGCCCACCATTGCCAGGGTCCCGTGATCCAGGGACAACCTTCCCAGGAGAACAAAAGGCACAGCTCAGGTTGTTGCAACATCATGGCGGCCTCTGCTGCTGCAGGCTCGCCCTGCATTCCAATTATAACAACAGTACCCCTCCCTCCCCCTGGCCTGAGTGAGCCAGAGCCCCCGAATCAGATGTTTCTTTAACCCCCTCCTGTCTGGGTGAAGAACAGATGCCAGAGGGCGACCTACATGCAGAGGCGGGGCCAAATCCAAAGCTGAACCTGAGGAGCTGTGCGAACAAAGAAGAGAAAGGGAAATATCTCCCAGCAGCCTCAGGAGCAGCAGATTAAATCTCCACAATCAACCTGATGTACCCTGCATCTGTGGAATACCTGAATAGACAACAAATCATCCCAAAACAGAGGCGGTGGACTTCGGGAGCAAATGTAGAATTGGGGTTTGCTTTCTGCATCTAATTTGTTTCTAGTTTTATGTTTATCTTAGTTTAGTATTTGGAACTTATTATCATTGGTAGATTTCTTTATTAATTTGCTTGCTGTCTTTCTTTTATATATATATATATTTTCTTCCCCCCTTTTCGCTTATTGTGAGTGCGTATGTGTATGCTTCTTTGTGTGGTTTTGTCTGTATAGGTTTGCCTTCACCATTTTTCCTAGGGTTCTGTTGGTCTGTTTCTTTCAGTACAGGTTTTAGCACTTCTTATCATTGGTGGAATTGTTTATTGGCTTGGTTGCTCTCTTCTTTATTATTTTCTTAATTCCTTTTTTATTTTAATAATATTTTTTATTTTTTTTACTTTAATAACCATTTAATTTTTTTTTCTTTCTTTTTTTTTCTTTTTCTTTTCTACCTTTTCTTCTGACCCATGTGGCTAACAGGGTCTTGGTGCTCTGGCCGGGTGTCAGGCCTGAGCCTCTGAGGTGGGAGAGCTGAGTTCAAAGTATTGGTCCACCAGAGACTTCCCAGCCTCTCATAATATCAGTCGGTGAGAGGTCTCCCAGAGATCTCCATCTCAAGGATAAGACCCAGCTCCACTCAACGGCCAGCAAGCTCCAGTGCTGGACACCCCATGCCAAACAACTAGAAAGACAGGAACACAACCCCATCAATTACCAGAGAGGCTGCCTAAAATCATAGTAAGTTCACAGACACCCCAAAACATGCCACCAGAAGTGGTCCTGCCCAAAAGAAACACAAGAATAAGCATCATCCACTAGAACACAGGCACAAGTCCCCTCCACCAGGAAGCCTACACAACCCACTGAATCAACCTCACCCATTGGGAGCAGACACCAAAAAGAACGGGAACTACGAACCTGCAGCCTGTGAAAAGGAGACCCCAAAAACAGTAAGTTAAGAAAAATTAGAAGACAGAGAAACACACAGCAGATGAAGGAGCAAGGTAAAAACCCACCAGACCAAACATTAAGAGAAAATAAGCAGTCTACCTGAAAAAGAATTCAGAGTAAAGATAGTAAAGATGATCCAAAATCTTGGTAATAGAAAGGAGAAAATACAAGAAACAGTTAACAAGGACCTACAAGAACTAAACAGCAACAAAACAATGATCAACAACACAATACATGAAATAAAAATTCTCTAGAAGGAATCAAAAGAAGAATAACTGAGGCAGAAGAAAGGATAAGTGACCTGGAAGATAAAATAGTGGAAATAACTGCTGCAGAGCAGAATAAAGAAAAAGAATGAAAAGAATTGAGGAGAGCCTCAGAGACTTCTGGGACAACATTAAATGCACCAGCATTCGAATTATACGGGTCCCAGACCAAGAAGAGAAAAAGAAAGGGTCTGAGAAAATATTTGAAGAGATTATAGTTGAAAACTTCCCTAACATGGAAAAGGAAATAGTCAATCAAGTCCAGGAAGTGCAGAGAGTCCCATACAGGATAAATCCAAGGAGAAACATGCGAAGACACATATTAATCAAACAACGAAAAATTAAATACAAAGAAAATATATTAAAAGCAGCAAGGGAAAAGCAACCAAAAATATACAATGGAATCTCCATAGGTTAACAACTGCTCTTTCAGCAGAAACTCTGCAAGGCAGAAGGGACTGGCAGGACATATTTAAAGTGATGAGAGGGAAAAACCTACAACCAAGATTACACTACATAGAAAGGATCACATTCAGATTCGACCAAGAAATTAAAACCCTTAAAGACAAGCAAAAGCTAAGAGAAGTCAGCACCACAAAACCAGCTTTACAACAAATGCTAAAGGAAATTCTCTAGGCATGAAACACAAGAGTAGGAAAAGACCTACAATAACAAACCCAAAATAATTAAGAAAATGGTAATAGGAACATACATATCGATAATTACCTTAAATGTAAATGGATTAAATGCTTCAACCAAAAGACACAAACTGGCTGAATGGATACAAAAACAAGACCTGTATATATGCTATCTACAAGAGACCCACTTCAGACCTAGGAACACATACAGACTGAAAGTGAGGGGATGGAAAAAGATATTCCATGCAAATGGAAATCAAAAGAAAGCTGGAGTAGCAATTCTTTTATTAGACAAAATAGACTTTAAAATAAAGACTATTACAAGAGACAAAAAAGGATGCTACATAATAATCAAGGGATCAATCTAAGAAGAATATATAACAACTGTAAATATTTATGCACACAACATAGGAGCACCTCATTACATACGGCAAATACTAAGAGCAATAAAAGGGGAAATCGACAATAACAATAATAGTAGGGGACTTTAACACCCCACCTTCACCAATGGAAAAATCAACCAAAATGCAAATAAATAAGGAAACACAAGCTTTAAATGACACATTAAACAAGATGGACTTGATCGATATTTATAGGACATTCCATCCGAAAACAACAAAATACACATTCTTCTCAAGTGCTCATGGAACATTCTCCAGGACAGATTATATCATGGGTCACAAATCAAGCCTTGGAAAATTTAAGAAAACTGAAATCATATCAAGTATTTTTTCTGACCACAAGAATATGAGACTAGATATCAATTACAGGGAAAACACTGTTAGAAATACAAATACATGAAGGTTAAACAATATGCTACTAAATAACCAAGAGATCACTGAAGAAATCAAAGAGGAAATCAAAAGGGACCTAGGGACAAATGACAATGAAAACAATGACCCAAAACCTATGGGATGCAGCAAAAGCAGTTCTAAGAGGGAAGTTTTCAGCAATACAATCCTACCTCAAGAAACAAGAAATTTCTCAAATAAACAACCTAACCTTACACCTAAAAGAATTAGAGAAAGAAGAACAAAAAAAAAAAACTCACAAAGTTAGCAGAAGGAAAGAAATCTAAAGATGAGATCAGAAATAAATGAAAAAGAAATGAAGGAAACAACAGCAAATATCAATAAGACTAAAAGCTGGTTCCTTGAGAACATAAACAAAATTTATAAACCATTATCCAGACTCATCAAGAAAAAAAGGAAAAAGTCTCAACTCCATAGAATTAGAAATGAAAAAGGAGAAATAACTGACACTGCAGAAATACAAAGGAACATGAGAGATTACTACAAGCAACTATATGCCAATAAAATGGACGACCTGGGAGAAATGGACAAATTCTTACAAAACCACAACCATCTGAGACTAAACCAGGAAGAAACAGAAAATATAAACAGACCAATCACAAGCACTGAAATTGACACTGTGATTAAAAATCTTCCAACAAACAAAAGCCCAGGAACAGATGGCTTCACAGGAGAATTCTGTCAAACATTTAAATAAGAGCTAACACCACTCCTTCTCAAACTCTTCCAAAGTATAGCACAGGGACAAACACTCCCAAACTCATTCTACGAGGCCACCATCACCCTGATACCAAAACCAAAGATGTCACAAAAAAACAAAACTACAGGCCAATATCACTGACGAACATAGATGCAAAAATGCTCAACAAAATAATAGCAAACAGAATGCAAAGCACATTAAAGGATCATATACCATGATCAAATGGGGTTTATCCTAGGAATGCAAAGATTCTTCAATATACGCAAATCAATCAATTTGATAAACCATATTAACAAATGGAAGGAGAAAAACCATATGATCATCTCAATAGATGTAGAAAAAGCTTCTGACAAAATTCAGCACCATTTATGTTAAAAACCCTCCAGAAAGTAGGCACAGAGGGAACTTAACTCAACATAATAAAGGCCACATATGACAAACCCATAGCCAACATCGTTCTCAATGGTGAAAAGCTGAAACAATTCCCACTAAGATCAGGAACAAGATAAGGTTGCCCACTCTCACCACTATTATTCAACATAGTTTTGGAATTTTTAGCCACAGCAATCCTAGACGAAAAAGAAATAAAAGGAATCCAAATTGTGAAAGAAGAAGTAAAACTGTCACTGCTTGTAGATGACATGATACTATACACAAAGAATTCTAAAGAGGCTACCAGAATACTACTAGAGCTAATCAATGAATCTGGTAAAGTAGCAGGATACAAAATTAATGCACAGAAATCTCTAGCATTCGTATACACTAATGATGAAAAATCTGAAAGAGAAATTAAGGAAACACTCCCATTTACCATTGCAACAAAAAGAATAAAACACCCAGGAATAAACCTATCTAAGGAGACAAAAGACCTGTATGCAGAAAACTATAAGACACTGATGAAAGAAATTAAAGATGATACAAATAGATGGAGAGATATACCATGTTCTTGGATTGGAAGAATCAACATTGTGAAAATGACTATACTATCCAAAGCAGTCTACGGATTCAATGCAATTCCTATCAAACTACCAAAGGCATTTTTCACAAAACTAGAACAAAAAATTTCACAATTTGTATGCAATACAAAAGACCCCAAATAGCCAAAGCAATCTTGAGAAAGAAAATCGGAGCTGGAGGAATCAGGCTCCCAGACTTCAGACTATACTACAAAGCTATAGTAATCAAGACAGTACGGTACTGGCACAAAAACAGAAATGTAGATCAACGGAACAGGATAGAAAGCCCAGAGATAAACCAACGCACATATCGTCACCTTATAAAGGAGGAAGAATATACAATGGAAAAAAGACAGCCTCTTCAATAAGTGGTGCTGGGAAAACTGGACAGCTACATGGAAAAGAATGAAATTAGAACACTCCCTAACACCATACACAAAAATAAACTCAAAATGGATTAAAGACCTAAATGTAAGGACAGATATTATAAAACTCTTAGAGGAAAACATAGGCAGAACACGCTATGACATAAATCACAGCAAGATCCTTTTTGACCCACCTCCTAGAGAAAGGGAAATAAAAGCAAAAATAAACAAATGGGACCTAATGAAACTTAAACGCTTTTGCACAGCAAAGGAAACCATAAACAAGACCAAAAGACAACCCTCTGAATGGGAGAAAATATTTGCAAAAGGAGCAATTGACAAAGGATTAATCTCGAAAATTTATAAGCAGCTCATGCAGCTCAATATCAAAAACACAAAAAACCCAATCCAAAAATGGACAGAAGAATTAAATAGACATTTCTCCAAAGAAGATATACAGATTGCCAACAAACATATGAAAGGATGCTCAACATCACTAATCATTAGAGAAATGCAAATCAAAACTACAATGAGATATCATCTCACACCGGTCAGAATGGCCATCATCAAAAAATCTACAAAGAATAAATGCTGAAGAGGGTGTGGAGAAAAGGGAACACTCTTGCACTGTTGGTGGGAATGTAAATGGATACAGCCACTATGGAGAACAGTATGGAGGTTCCTTAAAAAACTAAAAATAGAACTACCCTACGACCCAGCAATCCCACTACTGGGCATATACCCTGAGAAAACCATAATTCAAAAAGGGTCATGTACCACAGTGTTCATTGCAGCTCTATTTACAATAGCCAGGACATGGAAGCAACCTAAATGTCCATCATCAGATGAATGGATAAAGACGATGTGGCACATATATACAATAGAATATTACTCAGCCATAAAAAGAAGCAAAATTGAGTTATTTGTAGTGAGGTGGATGGACCTAGAGACTGTCATACAGAGTGAAGTAAGTCAGAAAGAGAAAAACAAATGCCGTATGCTAACACATATATATGGAGTCTAAAAAAAAAAAAATGTTCTGAAGAACCTAGGGGAAGTACAGGAATAAAGATGCAGACATGGAGAATGGACTTGAGGACACAGGGAGGGGGAAGAGTAAACTGGGACGAAGTGAGAGAGTGGCATTGGCATATATACACCACCAAATGTAAAACAGATAGATACTGGGAAGCAGCCGCATAGCACAGGGAGGATCAGCTCGGTGCTTTGTGACCACCTAGAGGGGTGGGATAGGGAGGGTGGAAGGGAGATGCATGAGGGAGGGGATATGGGGATGTATGTATACGTATAGCTGATTCACTTTGTTATACAGCAGAAACTAACGCAGCATTGTATAGCAATTATACTCCAATAAAGATGTTAAAAAAATTTTTTTTAAAAAGTGATTAAATGCACACTGCATACACACATTCTATCCAACAGCCAGTAGATGACTATGACCGTATCCTACCATAATTGCATGCATCAGAATTAAACCATAAACACAAATCTTGGCAAACTAATGATGGAAGATGTGTAAAACTGACTGCATTTATCATTTAGATTTCAACACAACAACTATATCCCAATATTGAGAACTTTAAGTTCTGTATATGGTAATAGAAACTGTTTCCAGATTTCATACTGATCTTGAAACCATCTGTAAATATTCCCTCAGGCAATTCTGTATTACTGCCTAAAGCATCAGTGATGAATTCAGTTCAATCCCACTCAAACACTGTGACTATCTACTATAAAGAACACCAAATCATTAAGTGCAAACACTGCGATTATCTTCAGCTGTGGTTAGGTCTGGATCAGGATTGCTCCCCTCAGAGCTACTGTCCTCTGATATCTAATAACTGATATGATGGCTCATTTCTTTTTCCCAAACTCTAAGACCCACCCGAAAAAAATTTATCAAACCTTGGTTTATACCAATGCTTCATTTTTTCCTTTACTTTTTACCACAAATAGTATGAAATTATGACCCAATAATTTTACAGTCATACATACAAATTCAAAAATCAGTACTACTGGATCCCAGGGAGAGGACTGGGGTTGGCTGCGTGAACACAGCCTGAAGCGGGCTAGTGCGCCACAGCTACCGGAAGTGTGTCCCGGAAAAGGTCTGGAGCTGCCGAAGAGGCAAGAGACGTTTTCTTGCCTCTTTGTTATGCAGTGCCTGAGGAGAGGGGATTCAGAGCGCAGCCTAAACGAGCTCCAGAGACAAGCGCGAGCCACAGCTAAAAACCGCGAACCCCAGAGAAGGGCATGAGACGCTAAGGCTGCTGCTGCAGTCACCAAGAAGACTGTGTGCAAACACAGGTCACTATCTACACCTCCCCTCCCGGAAGCCTGTGCAGCCCGCCACTCCCAGGGTCCTGTGATCCAGGGACAACCTCCCCAGGAGAAGGAAGCACCTCAGGCTGGTGCAACTTCATGCCAGCCTCTGCCACCCCAGGCACGCCCTGCATTCCGTACTGCTCCCTCCCACAGCCTGAGTGAGCCAGAGCCCCCTAATCAGCTGCTCCTTTAACCCCGTCCTGTCTGAGCGGGTAACAGACGCCCTCAGGCGACCTACACGCTAAGACAGGGCCAAATCCAAAGCTGAACCCCAGAAGCTGTGCGAACAAAGAAGAGAAAGGGAAATCTTTGGCAGCAGCCTCAGGAGCAGCAGATTAAATCTCCACAATAAACTCCCTGCATCTGTGGAATAACTGAATACACAAAGAATCATCCCAAATTGAGGCAGTGGACTTTGGGAGCAAAAATATATATATATTTTTTTCCTTTTTCTCTTTTTGTGAGTGTGTATGTGTATGCTTCTGTGTGTGATTTTGTCTGTATAGCTTTACTTGTACCATTTGTCCTAGGGTTCTGTCTGTCTTTTTTTTTTTTTTTTTTAAGGATAGTTTTCAGCACTTGTTATCATTGATGGATTTCTTTCTTGGTTTGGTTGCTCTCTACTGTCTTTCTTTTTTTTTAATTACTTTAAAAATTTTTTTAAATAATAATTATTTATTTTTTATTTTAATAACTTTCTTACCCTTTCTTTCTTTCTTTTTTTCTCCTTTTTATTCTGAGTCATGTGGATGACAGGGTCTTGGCACTCTGGCTGGGCATCAGGTCTGTGCCTCTGAGGTGGGAGAGCCAAGTTCAGGACATTGGTCCACCAGAGACCTCCTGGCTTCACATAATATCAAATGGTGAAAATGTCCCACAGATCTCCATCTCAACGCCAAGACCCAGCTCCACTCAACGACCAGCAAGCGACAGTGCTGGACACCCTATGCCAAACAAATAGCAAGACAGGAACACAACCCCACCCATTAGCAGAGAAGCTGCCTAAAATCATAAGGTCACAGACACCCCAAAACACACCACCAGATGCAGACCTGCCCACCAGAAAGACAAGATGCAGCCTCATCCACTGGAACACAGGCACTAGTGCCCTCCGCCAGGAAGCCTACACAACTCACTGAACCAACCTTACACACTGGGGGCAGACAACAAAAACAATGGAAACTACAAACCTGCTGCCTGCAAAAAGGAGACTCCAAACACAGTAAGTTAAACAAAATGAGAAGACAGAGAAACACACAGCAGATGAAGGAGCAAGGTAAAAACCCACCAGACCAAACAAATGAAGAGGAAATAGGCAGTCTACATGCAAAAGAATTCAGAATAATAATAGTAAAGATGATCCAAAATCGTGGAAATAGAATGGAGAAAATACAAGAAACGTTTAACAAGGACCTAGAAGAACTAAACAGCAACAAAACAATAAATGGAATAAAGAATTCTCTAGAAGGAATCAATAGGAGAATAACTGAGGCAGAAGAACGGATAGGTGACCTGAAAGATAAAACAGTGGAAATAACTACTGCAGAGCAGAGTAAAGAAAAAAGAATGAAAAGAATTGAGGACAGTTTCAGAGACCTCTGGGACAATATTAAACACACCAACATTCGAATTACAGAGGTCCCAGAAGAAGAAGAGAAAAAGAAAGGGACTGATAAAATATTTGAACAGATTATAGTTGAAAACTTCCCTAATATGGGAAAGGGAATAGTTAATCAACTCCAGGAAGCGCAGAGAGGCCCATATAGGATAAATCCAAGGAGAAACATGCCAAGACACATATTAATCAAAGTATCAAAAATTAAATACAAAGAAAAAATATTGAAAGCAGCAAGGGAAAAAAAAAAACCAAAACATACAGGGGAATCCCCATAAGGGTAACAGCTGATCTTTCAGCAGAAACTCTGCAAGCCAGAAGGGAGTGGCAGGACATATTTAAAGTGATGAGAGGGAAAAACCGGCAACCAAGATTACTCTACCCAGAAAGGATCTCACTCAGATTCGACAGAGAAATTAAAACCTTTACAGACAAGCAAAAGCTAAGAGAATTCAGCACCACCAAACCAGCTTTAAAACAAATACTAAAGGAAATTCTCTAGGCAGGAAACACAAGAGAAGGAAAAGACCTACAATAACAAACCCAAAATTATTAAGAAAATGGTAATAGGAACATACATGTCGATAATTACCTTAAATGTAAATGGATTAAATGCTCCAACCAAAAGACGTAGACTGGCTGAATGGATACAAAAACAAGACCCGTATATATGCTGTCTACAAGAGACCCACTTCAGACCTAGGGACACATACAGACTGAAAGTGAGGGGATGGAAAAAGATATTCCATGCAAATGGAAATCAAAAGAAAGCTGGAGTAGTAATTCTCATATCAGACAAAATAGACTTTAAAATAAAGACAATTACAAGAGACAAAGAAGGACACTACATAATGATCAAGGGATCGATCCAAGAGGAAGATATAACAATTATAAATATCTATGCACCCAGCATAGGAGTACCTCAATACATAAGGCAAATACTAACAGCCATAAAAGGGGAAATCGACAGCAACACAATCATAGTAGGTGACTTTAACACTCCACTTTCACCAACAGATAGATCATCCAAAATGAAAATAAATAAGGAAACACAAGCTTTAAATGATACATTAAACAAGATGGACTGAATTGATATTTATAGGACATTCTATCCAAACACAACAGAATACATTTTCTTCTCAAGTGCTCATGGAACATTCTCCAGGATAGATATCTTGGGTGACAATCAAGCCTTGGTAAACTTAAGAAAATTGAAAAGATATCAAGTACCTTTTCCGACAATGCTATGAGACTAGATATGAACTACAGGAAAAAATTGGTAAAAAATACAAACACATGGAGGCTATACATTACACTACTTAATAACCAAGAGATCACTGAAGAAATCAAAGACGAAATAAAAAGTACCTAGAAACAAATGACAATGAAAACACGACAGCCCAAAACCTATGGGATGCAGCAAAAGCAGTTCTAAGAGGGAAGTTTACAGCAATACAATCCTACCTTAAGAAACAAGAAAGATCTCAAATAAACAACCTAAACTTACACCTAAAGCAATTAGAGAAAGAAGAACAAAAAAACCCCAAAGTTAGCAGAAGGAAAGGAATCATAAAGATCAGACCAGAAATAAATAAAAAAGAAATGAAGGAAACAGTAGCAAAGATCAATAAAACTAAAAGCTGGTTCTTTGAGAAGATAAGCAAAATTGATAAACCGTTAGCCAGGCTCATCAAGAAAAAAGGGAGAAGACTCAAATCAATAGAACTAGAAATGAAAAAGGAGATGTAACAACTGACACTGCAGAAATACAAAGGAACAAGAGAGATTACTACAAGAAACTATATGCCAATAAAATGGACAACCTGGAAGAAATGCACAAATTCTTAGAAAAGCACGAACTTCTGAGACTGAACCAGGAAGAAATAGAAAATATAAACAGACCAATCCCAAGCACTGAAATTGAAACTGTGATTAAAAATCTTCCAACAAACAAAAGCCCAGGACCAGATGCCTTCACAGGCAAATTCTATCAAATATTTAGAGAGGAGTTAACACCTATCCTTCTCAAACTCTTCCAAAATATAGCAGAAGGAGGAACACTCCCAAACTCATTCTATGAGGCCACCATCACTCTGATACCAAAACCAGACAAAGATGTCACAAAGAAAGAAAACTACAGGCCAGTACCACTGATGAACATAGATGCAAAAATCCTCAACAAAATACTAACAAACAGAATCCAACAGCAAATTAAAAAGATCATACACCATGATCAAGTGGGGTTTATCCCAGGAATGCAAGGATCCTTCAATATACGCAAATCAATCATTGTGATACACCATATTAACAAATTGAAGAATAAAAACCATATGATCATCTCAATAGATGCAGAAAAAGCTTTCAAGAAAATTCAACACCCATTTATGTAAAAACCCTCCAGAGAGTAGGCATAGCGGGAACTTACCTCAACATAATAAAGGCCATATATGACAAACCCACAGCCAACATCGTCCTCAATGGTGAAAAACTGAAACCATTTCCACTAAGATCAGGAACAAGACAAGTTTGCCCACTCTCACCACTATTATTCAACATTGTTTTGGAAGTTTTAGCCACAGCAATCAGAGAAGAGAAAGAAATAAAAGAAATCCAAATCAGAAAAGAAGAAGTAAAGCTGTCACTGCTTGCAGATGACATGATACTATACATAGAGAATCCTAAAGATGCTACCAGAAAACTCCTAGAGCTAATCAATGAATTTGGTAAAGTAGCAGGATAAAAAATTAATGCACAGAAATCTCTTGCATTCCTATACACTAATGATGAAAAATCTGAAAGAGAAATTAAGGAAACACTCCCGTTTACCACTGCAACAAAAAGAATAAAACACTTAGGAATAAACCTATCTAAGGAGACAAAAGACCTGTATGCAGAAAACTATAAGACACTGATGAAAGAAATTTAAGGTGATACAAATAGATGGAGAGATATACCATGTTTTGGATTGGAAGAATCAACATTGTGAAAATGACTCTACTACCCAAAGCAATCTACAGATTCAGTGCAATCCCTTTTTTCACAGAACTAGAACAAAAAATTTCACAATTTGTATGGAAACACAAAAGACCCCAAATAGCCAAAGCAATCTTGAGAAAGAAAAACGGAGCTGGAGGAATCAGGCTCCCTGACTTCAGACTATACTACAAAGCCACAGTAATCACGACAGTATGGTACTGGCACAAAAACAGAAATATGGATCAATGGAACAGGATAGAAAGCCCAGAGATAAACCCATGCACATATGGTCACCTTATGTTTGATGAGGCAAGAATATACAATGGAGAAAAGACAGCCTGTTCAATAAGTGGTGCTGGGAAAACTGGACAGCTACATGGAAAGGAATGAAATTAGAACACCCCCTAACACCATATGCAAAAATAAACTCAAAATGGATTAAAGACCTAAATGTAAGGCCAGCCACTATAAAAACTCTTAGAGGAAAATATAGGAAGAACACTCTTTGACATAAATCACAGCAAGATCTTTTTTGATCCACCTCCTAGAGTAATGGAAATAAAAACAAAAATAAACAAATGGGACCTAATGAAACTTAAAAGTTTTTGCACAGCAAAGGAAACCATAAACAAGACGAAAAGACAACCCTCAGAATGGGAGGAAATATTTGCAAATGAAGCAACTGATGAAGGATTAATCTCCAAAATTTACAAGCAGCTCATGGAACTCAATATTAATAAAACAAACAACCCAATCCAAAAATGGGCAGAAGACCTAAATAGACATTTCTCCAAAGAAGATATACAGATTTTCCTCAGTAAAACTCCTTACAGTGTTCCCTCTCCTCCCTGTCTCTATTTTCCAATCTCTAATTCTCTCCTCAAATTACTCATCCTGAGCTTCTGTCTCTACCTCTTCCATGAAATTGTTCTTTTTAAAGATATTAATGACAAATGAAGCTATTCTTAATTTCTCTTTTCCCATAATCCACACATTTGAACCATTTGAAAATCAGTGGACTCTTAACTCCAGAACGTTACTGAAATCCCTCCAATTTTCTCCATCTGTACCACAACCACCCTGGTCAAAATGATCATTATGTTTTCCTTGGAATCTTCCCAGTCTCCTCTTTGATCGCCCTTCTATTCTTCTCTCTTCCCTAACAGCAGACAAAATAAAATATTAATTAAGTCATATCCCTCCCCTGCTTCTAATCCTTCAGTAGCTTTATTTTGCACCTTAATAAAGTCTAAATTACCTATTATGTCTTATGGGGCCTTATATTATCTTGTTCCTGTCTATGTTTTGGCCTGTAATTACATCAAAATATCTTCTGTTTATTACGCTCTAGCCACAAAAGTCTCCCTTGGTATTCCTTGCAACACCAAGTTCATTCCTACCTTAGGCCTCTGAACTGGTATTACTCTGTGTATGCCTCATTCCTCATAGCAAGGGTGGTGACCAGGGCAATTGTCCAATTGCCCTACCCAAAGGATGTACCTGGAACTGTTTAGATAAAACATTGTACTGGGAGAGGCAAAATTACGAAGATAGACAGATGATAGATAATAGATAGATAGATATGTAGATAGATAAGATAGATTTGTGATTGTGCTACCATTTCAGTCACCTCGAGTCCCGAAAAACAATACTTTAACCCTATGGGCTCTATTGTGAATAGAAATTTAAGACCATGGTAGCAGATTGGGGAGGAAAACATTTTAACAAGGATTTTTCTCCAGAGTCTCTAAACCAAGATCTGTATTACTAGTGGGTGAACAAATACTTTCTCTTACATAGGACAGATAGAAGTGAATGAACAAGGGACCTTGAGCCTCCCCTGTCTGCTTTCTTTTCTCCTTCTCTACTACTTTCTTCTCCTTTGGAACAGGTATTCAGTCTCCCCACTCTCTTAGCTTTATAATGCCAACCTCCATCTCTCTACAATACCACCATACACTTTGGGAAATCTGTGATGTAAAAATCAATATTTTTATTGATACTCATTGAGATAGGAATGTTACCTTTACAAGGTATTTATATTCTAAAAATATTTGATATTCAATTCTGGTATCATACATTTTCCCATATAATTAAAGGTATTTTAAAAAATATTTTAAAAGGGAAAGTAACTGGGCCAGAGGCCAGGCAAAAAGAGGAATATGGTGATAACACTATTTTATAAAACTGAAACCACCCTCTGACAAGCTTGGCCCTAACTACAAAATGCTTTCTTTTTTCCCATTAATATTATGGTGAGAATCTGATTTTCCCCTCCTCTTTCTTCCCCTATTCTTAATTCTTTTCGTTCACTGGTATTCTCTCTGTCGCGGTTTTATTTCAGGCCTTAGTCAAGGCCCACTAGAGTTACAGCAATAGCTCCAATTTTTGCTCTACCCTATCTTTTACATTGTGGTCAGGAAACCTTTTCAAAAAACAAAGAAACAAAGAAACAAAAAACTATGTGGGAGGCACTTAGGAA
This sequence comes from Balaenoptera musculus, assembly GCF_009873245.2. Classification (NCBI taxonomy): domain Eukaryota; kingdom Metazoa; phylum Chordata; class Mammalia; order Artiodactyla; family Balaenopteridae; genus Balaenoptera; species Balaenoptera musculus. The sequence goes on from NC_045797.1 coordinate 46,985,590, forward strand.
ATATGGAATATTCAAAATATCAGCTCACTAACCTACTCAAAGTCCTTCAGTGTCCTCCCATAATCTTCAGATTAAAATGTAAACCTTTTAAATCCATCTGACCGTGGTTCCCTCAAGAGTTTTTTCTCCTGACATGCCCCAAGTACTTAAAGCTCCAGACTAAGAAAATCATGTTTCCCCCCCCCCCAAATCAAATCTCCCAGGTCTCCAAGTCAAACACACAAGTGAATAATTCTTTATAAAAGGTCATTAGGAGGGAATAAGATCTGAAGGCAGTAGGACAGCTTGAAGCAAGAACCTGTTTCCCATGCAAAGATAAGCTGGAATGAACTTCCCAGAGAAGATGAAGCACACTGAAGAAAATAAACCATCTATTAGGACACATAGCTTCTAGTAATCATATTTACACATGTCATATGAAAGTGAGTTGTATGTTTCCTGCTCCAACAGAATGATTTGACAAGAGATGTTTTAAATAATCTAAATGTACATGGATTATCCTGGACCTACAACACTGCAATAATTCAGTTAGGGTGTGACAATTTTAACACAGTTAGACTAAAGATAAATTTAGAGACAACAGTGCTGACCTTTATGAAGAGTAAAACACTGAAAAAATGATGCTATAGAATCACAACCCCCTTATCCAAATGATTTTAAGTGACTTCACTACTACTCCTCTGACTAAATAGCTTCTTTAACATAACAAGTAGATTAACACAATTAGTACTCAAATTTATATCACTGGTCCCCGAGTATATAGAAGCATAAAAAAATTACAGAAATATCTTCCCAACTTAAGTAGTAACCACACAGCTCAAGAGTAGAGATGATGATAGATGATTCATTAAATAATTAAATTTGTATTGTCTAAAACACGAAGCCAAAGACAAGAGAATGCTTAAGTATCTATTACATGTAAGTAATTTTAAATACTTTTATCATTTAATTTTGACATTAAACCTATATTATAGGTACTATCACCACCATTTTACAAAGGAGGAAATTGAGACTAATGGAGTTTAAATAACTTTCCAAGGAAACATGGATGGTAAGCAGGAGAACTTGTGACTCAAGCCCAGAATTGCTATTCCTAATCCCCAAATGCAGATAATAATAAATATCTTACAGACTTTCTGTGATTATTAAATTAGATAGTATATTAAAACTGTCCATCATAACGTCCAGTTCACATTAAATGTTAAGGGAAAGGATCCTTCCTGCCTAGTTATAAGGAACTACTCCATAGGCCAAGTATTTCAACAACTTTATAACAATAATCTTGGCAAATTCATAAATATTATAGACTTTTACTCAAATTCTCTAACCTTGGGGTTGTAAATTTCAACTCCTCTTAGTGTCAGGTCAATAACAGCAATTGGCTGGCTTATAGGGCTTGTGTAGAATCCGGAAGTGCATGCCACAGGTATAGGTATTAAATTCAAAACAAAACAAAACACCCCAGCTGTTCAAGCATGAAAGCATTCTCTGACATACTAAGCTCAGGGGCCAACAGTCTGAGAACCTGACCTACTTGCTGAGGGCAAAACCAGACAGACCCCTGTTAGCTTGGCCTAGAATCCAGCATCAGAGAGCTGATATGACATCCATATCTCTTTCATCCTAAAAGTTAACCTCACCTGGTGCAGACAAAAGTGCCCATAACCTCCAGCACGTAGCCATAATAATATTTTCCTAATTTCCCAATGTTTGCCATCCCTCAGTCAAGACTGATGGACCAAAGATAACACCTAATTTAGGATCAGAACATTATTTCCCTAGTTGAGAACCGATCAGTTTCCTTCCCTTGAAAATTTGAACTGAATGATGAGACTGCAGTTGGTCTTTCTTAAGCATTCAAGCAGAATGATAATGTGGAGTTTGGACTTGAGCTTTTGTAAAGGCATTCCAAATTCACAAGGAAGAGAAATATATGGGAAAGCAAAAACTACAAGTAAGTAGAAGAAGCTGACTGGGTGAGAGGTGAGCAGAAAAGAGAAGACTCAGATTAGAGGGATGAGAGTGAGAGTGAGAGTGAGAGAGAGAGAGAGAGACCCAAACACCATGTAGCTTCTCAGAATTAGAGAGGTAACTCTGGCCTCTGGCTCCCACCCTTCTGGGTCTGATTTCCTTGAGCCTTCCTGTATAGTGGCACCCAAATTACATTTCCATGACGTCCACAACTTTACAATACACCACCCATTTTATGTGAATGTATTTGAGTGTATTTTTACATCTTGGAGCCTAAGAGTACTTGGTAAACACATCATCGATTCTTCCATTAGATGCACTTTTGCTTAATTCTTACATTACAAGGTCTGTAAATTTCCTCCTCTCAGAAATGTTCATTACATATATGTCAATGCTTAGGATTTCTCACCATTTTGTAAATTTCCAAAATTTCTATGTAATCCTGAAACAAGAAACTGGGGATTGATGGATAGGCTACAAAGATTATCTCTGGAGGGCCAAGGGTACATCTAGAGATGTATAATTGTTTCATTTTTATAGATATTCCAAAAATTCTTTCTAAAAGCACTGGCACCACTGAGCAATGTAACACTATAACAGTTTTATTACAACATTGTTGGTATTGAGAATGCTCTTTTGATTTCATGAGAATATTAACATACAATAAAGTGCAAACAAAAAAGTGCTACTGCTGGTTTTTTGGTATGGTAGCAATAACAAGAATGAGAAAGGTTTAACTTGGGTACTCCTGGAAGAGGAGATTCGAGTGTTTTTAAAGAGGACAGCATGATATAGAGAAAAAAAAAAACACACTGGAATATAAAGAAAAATACCCAGTTTCTGATATTAGTCTTGATATAAGTAAGTTATTTGGAAAAGACACCTTTTTTGCTTTATACATTGGTGATATCATTTATAAAACAAGAATTAACAAATATATATGGTTTTGCTATTTATTTGGACTTGTCTAAGTTATTTGATTTGAGATGAATTTAAAACACTTCCTGATCTAGAGATACAACATTCAGACCAAATTTTCTGATAACAGTAACCAGAAGATCTTTAAAAAAAATTTAAATCTATTTGAAATTATCAGAGCTATGAAAGTGCTGCAGAATTACTTGGCGAAGTTCTAGAGAGAAAAAATAATTCCAAAGAAGTGAGAGAAATTTGAGGAGTTATTATTCCTTTAGAGATGTATGTCAATCTAGAAGAGATTCTTGAGAGACTGAGAAACTGAACATTCTGAGAGACTCACAGGCTGGGAGACAAACACTGGAGTTTGGAGCCTACCAAGGTGAGAAAAGGAGCAGGTAAGTCCCCTAGGCTGTCATCTAGAATCACAAAATATTATACCCTAGATATGAGGGTGAATCAGAAATAGAATTGTTATCCAAGGGACCAAAGCCCCGTTCTTTTTTTCCAGTTTTATTGAGATATAATTGACATACAACACTGTGAAAGCTTAAGGTGTACAACGTGATGCCTTAATATACTTACATAGTACAAAATGATTACCATAGTAGGATCAATTAACACCTTTATTACCTCACATAATTACTATTTTTTTGTGGTGGGAACATTTAAGCTTTATTCTCGTAACAACTTTCAACTATATAGTATGGTATTATAAACTATAGTCACCATGCTGTATGTTAGATCCCCAGAATTTACTCATCTTGTAACTGGAAGTTTATAGACTTTAATCCATATCTTCCATTTCCCCTATCCCCAGGTCCTGGCAACCTCCATTCTACTCTGTTTCTATGAGTTAGGCTTTTATAAATTCTGCATATAAGATCACAAAGTGTTTATCTTTCACTGTCTGATTTATTTCACTTAGTATAATGTCCTCAAGGTCTATCCATGTTGTCACAAATGTCAGGATTCCCTTTTCTCATGGCAAAATAATATTACACGTCATATTCATATACATATAGTGTCTTTTTCCATTCATCCATAAATGGACCCTTAGGTTGTTTCCATATCTTGGCTATTGTGAACAATGCTACAATAACCTTTGGAGTGCAGATATCCCTTCGAGATCCTGATTTCATTTTATTTGGATATATACCCAGAAGTGGGATGACTAAATCATATCCTAGCTCTATTTCTAATTTTTTGAGGAAACTCCATACTGTTTTCCAAGGTACCTATACCAATTCACACTCCCAGCAATAGTGCACAAGGGCCCCCTTTTTTCCACATCCTCACCAGCACTTATCATCTCTTGTCTTTTTGTTAATAGCCATTCTAACAGATGTGAGGTGGTATTTCATAGTGGTTCTGATTTGCAATTTCCTGATAATTAGTAGTGTTGAGCATCTTTTCATGTACCTGTTGGTTATTTGTATTTCTTCTTTGGAAAAATGTCTATTTAGGCCTTCTGCCCAGTTTTTAATCTGAATATTTCTGTTTGTTTGCTATTGAGCTGTTTTTTGATATTAACCCCTTATCAGATAAATGGTTGTCACATATTTTCTCCCATTCTGTAGGTTGTCTTTTCATTTTGTTGATTGTATCTTTTGCTATACAGAAGATTTTATGTTTGATGTAGTCCCACTTAATTATTTTTGCTTTTTTTGCTATGTTTTTGGTATCATATCCAAAAACTCGTTACCAAGACCAATGTCAAGGAGCTTCTTTTCTGTGTTTTCTTCCAGGACTTTCATGGTTTCAGGTCTTATGTTTAAGTCTATAATCAATTTTGAGTTAATTTTTGTGAGTGGTGTAAGATAGGAGTCCAATTTAATTATTCTGCAAGTGATTATCCAGGTTTTCCGACAACTGTTATTGAAGAGGCTATCCTTTCCACATTGAGTATTCTTGACTCCCTTGTCAAATATTTATTTCTGGGCTCTCAGTTCCGTTCCATTAGTCTATGTTTTCCATTAGTCTAGGTTTTATCCTCTAAGATCAGAAGATAAAACCTAGAAAGCAAAAAGAAAAATAGATGAAGAGAGAATTTATGTAATAAAGAAGGGTAATTGAGCTAATTGCTCTATATTATCTTTAAGTGGAGTAGCAAGTGTAAATTGGAAAGGATGGTAACAGAAGAAATATTGGAAAAGATCATAGCTGGTAATTTTCCAAAACTGATGAAAGATATCCAACCATATATTCAAGAATTGCTACAAAGAAAATCACAACTACATGCAAAAGTGTAAATGTGCTTGAAAAAAGACACAAAAAGAAAATCTTAAGAGTACCATATTTCAAACAAAAGGAGAAAGTACATACTACCTTCAGTAACTTAGTAAGACCGATTGCTAACCTCTCAATGCAACAATGAAACACTGTCTTCTGTCTTGGAAGACAATGGAATATCTTCAAATTTTGGAGGTGGATGAGGGACTGGCTAAAAGTCTTTATCCAGTCATATTTTCTTCAGAAGTGACAATAAAAGAAAGATATTTTACACACACACACACACACACACACACACACAAAGTGGGATTTATCATAACCAGACCTGCATTTAAGGAAGTACTAAACATATACGTTAAGCATAAGGAAAAATATCCCAAATTCTAGCTATAAGATGGAGGACAGAATGACCCCCAAAAATTAAAATACTTTTTGCAGAAAAATAACAATATCTTGTATAGCCTAAAATATATGTGTAATTAAAATACACACAGCAAACATGCTTAGGACTGATGCTGAACACTATGAAGAATGAAATTTTGTACAGGAAGGTCACTGCCCTCATGGGTATGGATGGACAAGAGAAAACAATACATATTATGCTATATCTTGAATCAAAGTATTTGTGAATTTGAAAGCACTTGCCTTGATACACAAATGTGGAAATTAAAAGTCTGAATCAGGCATTTACAGTTACATTTTTCATTTCTGGGGGAAAGAATATCAAAGGATCTCCTAAGATGTCTCATAGACCCAGGGGAGTTTATTATTTCCCAAGTCAGTCTTACATGCTCAGAAGCTTGATTTTTGTTAGTAAAATGACAACAGATTTGTCTCTCAAGGGAAAACTTCTATTTACCAAGATCATACGAATAATGTATTAGTTCATAAAGCCAAACTATTAAATGTTATGCATATATCTCATAATATTCAAAATATTAACACCCACATGACAATCCTGTATTCTCCATATGTGTTATTTTGTTATAAGAATTATCACCAAAAATGGGAGACAGTTTTCAAAATAATCAGACTAGTTTCACTGTATACATACCTATTTAGAATAAGACTACTTTTCAGAATCAGGCTTGTTCACAACCATCTCATAAAATGGAGTCTTTGTCAAAGGGTCCTATCACTCCCAGTACATTAGTTGAGGCCACTAACAATATACATTTTAGTCAGTCCATCCACTGATGCTAAATGATCACGGGTCATTTCCCTCCCTGACTTATTTCTGTATTTGAATAACTTAATATACTCAAGTTGACATTGGGGTTATTATGTTTCTTAAGGCAATATGCATATGTCCATTTTATTTTCAGTTGATTTTACATTTTAAATTACAGAGAATACTCATATTTCTCTTACTTCTAACATTTTTGATAGCTTCACCTATACACTGACAACAGAAAAATTACTGCTCTTCTTAACTAAAATAACTAAAAGTATATCAAACATACAGGCAAGTGTGTTATCCAAATTGTCTCTGTTGGTTACTGTTGCTCTAAAAAAATCTAATGAAAGTTTTAACACTGCTTTTTTAACTTACCTGGTGAACAATGACATTTTTTACACCATTTGCAGCCTCATAAGGACTGACTGACAGGTGGCATAGAATGTATAAATGGCTCTCTTTGACATGTTATAAAAACGGACAATCAGTTAAAACTTGTGGGGTGGGGCAGTAATATACAAAGCTAGACATATGTCTAAAATGTACTCAAAAATATGAACACCAATGAAAGTTTCTGGACCAGAGAATTAAGGAGAATCTAGATAATTTGAAATTAATAGGAATATATGACAGCAGTTCTATCTGGACCCCCAGAAGATTGGTTAAATGTATCTAGATGGAGAGAAGGTCCTTGTATATATCATAGTCCTAAAACTCTAAATAAATTGTTAGAAGCAGATAATACACATGGTAGGTAGGTATGACTAAACAGGTAGGAAGACATAAATGAATGGCATTGGAACACTGTGAATTTAAGACTTTCTATTCTAGAAATCTTGGGAGAATGTTCTATTTTTGTATTACTGACTGAGGCACTTACCAATGACTGAGTTATAACTGTAAGCTGATATCTCTGCTTGAGCAAGTTATTTCAAGGGAATGCCTTATTAGAGAGGATGAAGCTTCCCTAGACAAGAAGTAAAATTCAATCATTTTATTTTTTTTAACATCTTTATTGGAGTATAATTGCTTTAAAATGTCGTGTTAGTTTCTGCTTTTTAACAAAGTGAATCAGCTATATGCATACATATATTCCCATATCCCCTCCCTCTTGTGTCTCCCTCCCACCCTCCCTATCCCACCCCTCTAGGTGGTCACAAAGCACCAAGCTGATCTTCCTGTGCTTTGTAGCTGCTTCGCACTAGCTATCTATTTTACATTTCGTAGTGCATATGTGTCCATGCCACTCTCACTTCATCCCAGCTTACCCTTCACCCTCCCCGTGTCCTCAAATCCATTGTCTACATCTGTGTCTTTATTCCTGTCCTGCCCCTAGGTTCTTCAGAACATTTTTTTTTTTTTTTTAGATTCCATATACATGTGTTAGCATACGATATTTCTTTTTCTCTTTCTGACTTACTTCACTCTGTATGAGAGACTCTAGGTCCATCCACCTCACTACAAATAACTCAATTTCGTTTCTTTTTATGGATGAGTAATACTCCATTGTATATAAGTACCATATCTTCTTTATCCGTTCATCTGTCGATGGGACAATTAGGTCACTTCCATATTCTGGCTATTGTAAACAGTGCTGCAATGAACACTGTGGTACATGATTCTTTTTGAATTATGGTTTTCTCAGGGTATGGGATTGCTGGGTTGTATGGTAATTCTATTTTTAGTTTTTTAAGGAACCTCCATACTGTTCTCCATAGTGGCTGTATCTATTTACATTCCCACCAACAGTGCAAGAGGGTTCCCTATTCTCCACACCCTCTCCAGCATTTATTCTTTGTAGATTTTTTGACAATGGCCATTCTGACCTGTGTGGTGATACCTCATTGTAGTTCTGATTTACATTTCTCTAATGATTAGTGATGTTGAGCATCCTTTCATATGTTTGTTGGCAATCTGCGTATCTTCTTTGGAGAAATGTCTATTTAGGTCTTCTGCCCATTTTTGGATATGGTGGTTGTCCTTTTGATATTGAGGTGCATGAGCTGCTTGTATATTTTAGAGATTAATCCTTTGTCAGTTGCTTCATTTGCAAATATTTTCTCCCATTGTGAAAGTTGCCCTTCCGTCTTGTTTATGGTTTCCTTTGCTGTGCAAAAGCTTTTAAGTTTCATTAGGTCTCATTTGTTTATTTTTGTTTTTATTTCCCTTTCTCTAGGAGGTGGGGCAAAAAGGATCTTGCTGTGATTTAAGTCAAAGAGTGTTCTGCCTATGTTTTCCTCTAAGAGTTTCATAGTATCTGGCCTTACATTTAGATCTATAATCCATTTTGAGTTTATTTTTGTGTATGGTGTTAGGGAGTGTTCTAATTTCATTCTTTTCCATGTAGCTGTCCAGTTTTCCCAGCACCACTTATTGAAGAGGCTGTCTTTTCTCCATTGTATATTCTTGCCTCCTTTATTAAAGATAAGGTGACCATATGTGGGTGGATTTATCTCTGGGCTTTCTATCCTGCTCCACTGATTTACAATCCCCTCTCCTTGTGCACCCCGAAACAATAGTCTCTTGACTCTTAGGCAGTTCCAGACTTTTTCCTGGATTCCCTCCCAGTTAGCTGTGGTGCAGTAGCCCCTTTCAGGCTGTGTTCACGCAGCCAACCCCAGTGCTCTCCCTGGCGTCTGACCTCTGAAGCCAGAGCCTCAGCTCCCAGCCCCCACCCACTCGGTTGGTGAGCAGACAAGCCTCTCAGGCTGCTACATGCTGGTCGGCACCGATCCTCTGTGTGGGAATCTCTCTGCTTTGCCCTCTGCACCCCTGTTGCTGCACTCTCCTCCATGGCTCCAAAGCTTCCCCCCTGCCAACCCCCCATTTCCACCAGTGAAGGGTCTCCTTAGTGTGTAGAAAGTTTTTCTCCTTCACAGCTCCCTCCCAGAGGTGCAGGTCCCATCCCTATTCTTTTGTCTCTTTTTTCTTTTGCCTTACTCAGGTACAGGTGGAGTTTCTTGCCTTTTGGGAAGTCTGAGGTCTTCTGCCAGCTTTCAGTAGGTTTTCTGTAGGAGGTGTAACCACATGTAGATGTATTTTTGATGTATTTGTGGGGAGAAAGGTGATCTCCACGTCTTATTCCTCCGCCATCTTGAAGGTCCTCCTCAATCATTTTATATATGAGGAAAGTGAAGATTAAAGAAACTATCTAGATTTTTAAGGTTACACAAGAAGTAAGAGATTTATATAAGCATTTACACATAGGTAAATAAACTAGCTGAACATAAACGGATGAGTAAGATACAGCTTTAAAAGAAAAACATACAGGAAAGACTTAGTGATATCAAATGACGTTTTGTTAAAAGCTGCATTATGAAATGATCAAATAATTGAACGAAATATATTTAATTTAATATAGAGGAACTGCAAGTCTAGAATGTAGTTCATCAGACTTCCTCTGAATTCAGCACTGTCAAACCAATTCTGCTATATTTTATCCAACTTCTAGCATGACCTCTCAAGCAGGACTCTCATAAACTAGAATCCCTCTCCTGAAAAGTTCATGGCTTTATAGCCATGCAGGTACTATTGGTAAAGGATACTCAAGAGTTAATTATAATAAAAAAAACAAATCTTAGAAAATAGCAGAAACCAGCAGCTATTTATTAAAGATCAAGAGAAATTGTAGGAACTGGCAAAAAAAAAAAACAAAACATAAATCAGTAATCTACTTCCCTGTGTCTGTTAACAGCTCTTAGATTAGAATATGTTTGGATCTAATTTTATTTATTTATTTATTTATTTATTTATTTATTTATTTTCAGAATGGTTTGCTGGCCTCACTCACATTTGTTTAGTCTCATATTAGCATAATTTCTTGTTAATTTCTATATTTCACAGAACAGTTTCTAATTAAAGTTGAATGCAACCTAAGTGGACAACCTAAGTTGATCCAATTTAAAATAACATTGAGTAGATCACATATTTCACTGAACAGAGAAATACTGTTTTAAAGAAAAAAGTCATAGATTTTATGTGGAAGGGACTTAACCAATGTCAAACGGTTAAAAGCAGACATGACTGGGAACCTGGTGTCCCTGGCAATATCAATGGTTCCCAAACTTAGTGGATTATCAGAAATCACATTTCCATGCCCATGAGCAGAAATTCCAAATCTGTAGTCTTGGGATGAGTCAGTAAATTGCAGTTAACCAGCAACCATGCCCCCACTGTGCACAAACAGGCACAGAAAACATTGCAGGTGAATACAACAATCAGCTAGATTAGGTCTCATTACATTGAATGATCATGGGCATTTCACTTAACCTCATTCGTAAATGTAAGAAGTTAGATGAGATAACTTCTAAAGTGCCTTTTGACTGCAAATTTTATAGCTTTGATATAGCCTCTTGCCTAGTCCAGGGGTTTCTTTCCAAGAATGCTTGATCTCTCAGCATCACTCTGGAGGTTATCAGTTCCACTGTCATAAAGCTCCCTATGCTGAGCCAAGATATTGCAGCTTCCACCGCTTTGTCCAAGTTCTACCATTTGAAAAAAATATATTCCTGTCCATCTGATAGCCCTTCGGATACTTAAAGGCTGATTTTGCATCTTTCCTACAAAATTTCTTCTCCAGGTTAAAAAAGATGTAAAGATTATAGCCATGAAAGAATATACTTTCTTCTCGATAAGCTACTTAAAATGGAACAAGTTCTCAAAATCAATAAGATGTTGTTTCACCAGGAAAGAAGAAAAATCAGTGAAGTAATTTGGAATCTTTTATCAATACTTGCATTTAGAGGAAATCTTGCCAAGAAGAAGGCTGAGGAAAATTGTAGGAGTGTTACAGCCTACCAGCAGATGGGTGTGGTAAATTCCAAAGTGAGGAATGGAAGATTGAGAAAAAAAATGATAAAAGTTACATACATTTGAATAACTTTTAAAATTAAACTGTATAGACTGTAGCATATTCTTTTAAAATCATGATATTGTTTTGGATATCCTGTTTCTATTGAGGAAAATTTAATCAAATCAATGTCCAGATTATTTTTATACTATATAGTCATTCAAATATAACATTTATATATAATGTGATCTAATTACATAAAACAAAAATAAGATGCCGTCTAAAAAACAGAGGATAAAGGAGGTATAATAGAATACTATTTATCTATGAAAACATGATCATAGTAAAAATAAATTATACACCAAATCCAAGAATTATATAAATAGTAGGGTCCCTCTAACATACAAAAGAGGTTAATTCAGGAAAAATGAAAGTATTCTATTTACAATTCAGGGAAAAGTTTATTAAACTTATTACAAGTGGTGCAGTTACTAGTTGCCTGCAAATGTGTATGTAATCAAAGCTACAAAATGGTCTTACCAATCCTCTTTCTTTTATACTCAAATTTTTAATTTCTTCCTTATTTAGTTTTTCCTTTATTTCCTACAAACTTACTACTTTCTTTCCCACTCTTCAAAACTGTTATATGCTTTACAAATTATTAGGTCAAAAGTCCTTCTTTCCAAATATGTTGTGGATATTTTTGTCTCTTGACATTATTGATCACTTTTCCTTCTTGAAATTCTGTATCTTTAAGTTCAAAGACATTAAAATGTCCTGATTTTCATTGTACTTGTGTCTGTCTTTCTTTCTGGGGATTGTCTTCTTTCATTTGTCCTTCTACAGGAAGCAAACCTGTTCTTGTTTCTTTTTTTTTTAAATACAAAATCAATAATTATCAGTCTTTAATATAAATCTCTACTTCTAAACTCTCAGTAAGCTTCTAATCCCTTATCTCCAACTCTCTCCTTAACATTTCTACTTGGATGTCAGTCTATTATCTTACAGAATCAAAGAGTGTTAAAGTTCCAACTGACCTGAAGATCATCTAGCAAAATCTCAAGTTCCAGATAAGGATATAACTTGAAAGAATAACCATGCAAAATCACTCAGATCATAGGGGTAGGACAAAGACTAATGTTGAAGTTCTATGTTCTCCAGTCCCCAAATAATTTGTAATATAGCACACACATGATTTTTGTTTGGTCGATATTTTAGATTAAATTCATAAATTTTATAGACCATAATTTATTAAAGTAAATTAGTATGTAGGGCAGGATAAGGTCCATAACAACAAGTTTAGGACAAACAAATATATATTTGGCAATGTCCAAGATAGACTCACAAAAAAATAGTTTGTTGGACTGAGTAAGAATCCTTTTTGAAGTTCTGAAAACCTATAAGATAATTGCTTTGAGTTCATGGGCTCAGTCCTCATGGGTTGATAAACTTGATATCTCAAATATACCTAAAAATTTGGAATCTGCTCCAGTGACTGTATTAAGAATGCTCTTATCAAATTTAGATGTCTGGGATGGCAGCTTGAGTAGCTCAGCCGACCCAGTCCCAAGGAAACACAGGTGACAACCGGTAAAAAGTAGAAAAAAGATAACCATTCAAAGTCTCTGAAAATTATTCTAAGGACATAGAGAAAATTAAGAAACATTTATTTTAAAAAATTTACTAAATTTTGGTGAGAATCTGTGGCACTTGGTCATGACTTGTTCCCTCACTCCCCCACTCTCCTCTCCCTAGACAGTAAGCACAGCCCCCACCATGCCTGGTCCCTCTGACCCAAGTTCCCCTCACCAACAAATTTCTAGGTTCATCTGCAGCCTAGGAGCTGGCCTCACTTTTCACTTTCATGCCCTGGCCATTGATATGCTTGTTTAGCTCTACTAAAGTAACAGAGCTTGATTGCAAACAAAAAACAAAACAAAACAAAAACAGAAGTGCCAATCTAGGCAGTATGATCAATAAAAAATGGTTTCCCTGTCCCCTCACCTCTCAGTCAAAAGATACGGTATTTCAACATCAGGAGCAGGCTACCAGAATTTCTCTTCTCCATCCCCCAGTGACAAATGGCAGAGGCTAAATTTCTGGTGAGTGTTGCCAAGAACTTAGGGGCTCCCTTCCTCAACCCATCCTTTCCATAGAGCAGAGGATCTACTCTAGGCTGAGATTTTTCTGGCCTTTATTTCCCTTGCCTCAACTCAGTCATAGGGCAAAAGTTCTGTATTCAGAGAGGCAAGCTGAGAAGGCTACTACATTCATCCAATACTCTCATAAGGGAGTGGTGTCATTCAAGGAGAAGGGGAACATTGTCCCTATTCTCGGCTCTGGAGCAGGTGCTCGGAGATGTTTCCCAGTGGGATAGGCAGTTAAAATAAAGAGCTCCAAAACTCTCCTCAAAGTTACTGAGAAATGAGTGCAGTTTGAGTGTGGAAGTGATGTATCTTCCATTTGTGAGGGAGCTTTATAAAGGGTTTTGGACCCAATTGTTGTCATGTCTCCATCAAATATGAGTCTCTTTGATTCCAGCTCTGGACCCTGATAGCCATTTCTGGTAACCAACCAAAAAAAGTTTCACTCAACCTTCTGTTACAGGGACATTCTATGACTCATAGCAAGAATTTGGTCAAAGCACTCAGGGCTCATTTTATTCTGGCAATATCTAAACATGATCCTGAAATTTTATATCACAAATTCAGAGTAATACAGTAGCTTGAAACCTGGTCTCAATCCTAACTCATTAAAAATTTCAAGTCCTTTCCCAACTCAAATAACAGTTTATAATATTGAGTTTTGGTGAAATCAATGTATAAGTATGGTGCCTTTCTTTTTTCCTGCAAGGACATACTGAATACCTGATCTGACTATTTAGATTAAAAAAGAAAATAAACTTGATAATAAATGTGAGAGTATGTATAATGCAGCTAACCATTGCCTCCCTCCATTCTAACCTTTTTTCTTTCTTTCAAATCAAAGTATACTTTCCATGAACCCTTTCCATCCCACTGAGGAATCTTACTGCTCATCTTCTACATGTTTCCTCTTAATTTTTATACTCCTTTATATCACAAAGTTTCTTCCTTACACTCGGGGGGAAAAAAAGTCCTTATATATAAAAATAATTATCTCCCCAAAATATTTTTAAAGAATTTGAGACCCACATATTTTCAAGGAAATACATAGAAAAATTCAAGGAAAATTTTTAATTGTTTACAGCGGTAGTATCTAAGCATTATCCAAGACACGTCTTCCATTTTTTGGTTTTGATATGAGAAATAGAAATTCACATTTCCAGACAAAAACAAAGCTCACACGTTTTTCCTCCCCTTCTTCACAGAGTAAAATTCTTGAAATAAGTGTAAATGCCTTAGCAAGACTTAAGATTTAAAATCTCATTAATTTATCCGAAGCTTTTAGGCAAATACCTCAGTGTTGAGAAGATACAAAGTAACTTCAAAGTTACTAATGATTTTTTTTTTTTTTTTTTACCGTTTTAGAAGTACAATGTGTGGTAATGCTTTTTCCCGGGGAAACTTTAACAATGTTATATATTTAAAAACTGACCTGGAGGATGGGCAAGTCAGAAAGGAATCAGGTTTCCGGCCCTTGGGTGGTGGCTGACTGGGATTGGGGCTCCACAGCTCTGCCTCAGCTGTTGACGTAGCCGCCCCGGGAGTTTCGGGGCACTGGTTCTGGAAGGAGAGAGATTTGCGGCCCACGCATGTGCAGTTCACGGCCCGCGCATGTGCAGTTCGCTGCCCGCGCATGAGCAGTTCTCTGCCCGCACTGTCAGGCTCCCACTGTGGCGCTTCCGCGCCAGCACGACTTCAGCGCCTGATCTAGTTTCCCGCCACCTGGCCGTGCTCCTGGGAGAGGAGGCCCCGCCTCACTGTGACTCGGAGTCTTGTGGGGGTCAGGCATTCAAGAGGATTGAGGTTTTCTTGATATGTGGTGTGTGCGAGACTCCTGAGGACGACTCCGGAACCGTGGGCCTCCGGCATCCACTTCATTGAGGTAAATTAAAAGAAAAACTACATATATATAAAGTTTCGCTTCTAGAAGTGAAACATGACGTGACGGCTAAGGCACTCCTTATCAATTTATAGTACAACTTTAGTTTTTTTCTTTTTTTAATATTTGTTTATTTTTGGCTGTGTTGGGTCTTTGTTTCTGTGCGACGGCTTTCTCTAGTTGCGGCAAGCGGGGGCCACCCTTCATCGCGGTGCGCGGGCCTCTCACTATCGCGGTCTCTCTCGCTGCGGAGCACAGGCTCCAGACGCGCAGGCTCAGCAGTCGTGGCTCACGGGCCCAGCTGCTCCGCGGCACGTGGGATCCTCCCAGACCAGGGCTCGAACCCGTGTCCCCTGCATTGGCAGGCAGATTCTCAACCACTGCACCACCAGGGAAGCCCCACAACTTTAGTTTTTAAAGAAGTATTGAGACAACTGATTTGTTATACAAGCTGTATGTCAGAGGATGATGAGAATAGCTGAGAAACTAGTTACGTGCGGTGTCCATTTTACAAGGTGTATTGTTTTGATAGACTGGTGGCCCTGGGAAGCAAATTCTGGTACAAAGTATTGGGAGAACCCTGAGCAATCCTGCACGGTTTTACCTGGTGTGCCTGGAACATAAGGCCCTGACCACTCTTTAAACAAGACATTTCAAGACAGCTGGACTGTCTCCCTCTGTGAAAAAGAGCAGGCTTCTTCACTGTTGATTATAAAATACCAGATTCCCTAAGCTTGTGTTCCTCTTCTGTGAGAGAATGCACGGTGTGTGCAGGTATCCATCTGGGACCTTAATTTTGCCACTGTTGTGTTACCGACCAGGGTTCTTGGTCTTCTTAATCAATAGAAATTGATCAGAGGCCAGACAAAAACGTCAGGCAAGGCTTTATTGGGGCCCCTGCTGCTGCAGCAGCGGGGAGTGAGAACAGACAACAGGTTCCCTTGCTTGCTCGCTCCCTGAGCCAGGGCTAGCTGGTTCCTTCTATGGGGTGAGGGTAGGGGTGTGTCCAGGGGTTGGGCCAGAGGGGTGGCTTAGGTGTTTTGCCCACCCTTTAGGTGGTGGTGTGTGCAGGGGGCATGCACAGTACCCTGCTTTTGCTCCCGATCCCCTGCATTTGCTCCAAGCTCTTCAAAAGTGGCAGTTGGGCTTTTTGGTCTCTTTGTATCTTTTGTCCAGAATTTGTCCCAGCTACTCATGCATGCAGTTATTATTAGTCCCATACAGTTTCTTTGTATTTTGTTCCTTGAGGAGAGGTGTCCAGGTGCAAGCATTGCAGCAGTGCAGCAAAGGGTGCCAGGTACCGGCCTGTCTCATTTGGGCTTGGGGGTCATGGGAGAACTAATTCAAGTTTTATTCTCATGCTGCTTGCTTTGCTATGCATAATGACTTCATTTGTCTCTAAATCAGGAGTCTTGTTTCTCTGCTAGCACCCATGAAAGGGTAACAGACTAACTTTTAGTTTGTAAGTAGGGTAAAGACAAATTTCAGACCCTGATGCAGAGATTTACATGAAGAAATTTTGTGGGGGGAGTGTTTTCTGTGGGGGGCATGGAAGAAGCAAAACTAGGCAGAGGGAAAACTTGATCCATTATGCAGTCATAGACCCCAAAGACCCCAACCAATGCTGCAGAGAACTTGGGATGGGGGATAACCCTGCAGAGATGCAACAAATTGAGGCAAGAAGGTCTGGCCTTTGTGTCTTTGCATGCGGACTGATCCTAAGAACGAGGCATGCTCTTGAGCATGGTGGCCTCTCTTTGCCTAAAGGCAAGGAAAATAGGGGAAACCTGGCCGTGCACCCCAGCATCCACTAGGGCTGTAAATCAAAAATATCAAATGAATGGCCTCTGACAAAACAGTGAATTTTCTTTGGAAATATATGGCACTTCTCTGTTGTCATGCAATGGCATTTGTGAGTTTAAAAAATACACTTCTGAGATAAAACCCTGTTTTTAAAATTTTAGGTTGCATGTGTGAATAGGCTAAATTAAAATAGTTACTTTGGTAAGATTTGTGACTTCTATTCTGAAAATATCCACTTTAAAAGCAAAAAATAACTGTGCCAGCTTAGCTTTTGTGGTTAATTATGGACAAAATATCGATTATCAACAACTAAAACCTTTTTCCAATTAACTACTGCCTTTTCATTCACCTGAACATTCTGGTAATTTCTTATATAATTATCTACACATCTGTAATGTAATTTACAATCATATGAATTACAGATTCAGACAACCTGAGTTAGAATTCTCATATTTTTTGCTTTACTTTGCACACATTGCTTCGTTTGTCTTTGCTACAGATTTCTATTTATTACAGTACAGATAATGATTGTATTTAGATCAAAGGGTTGTTGTTAGCATTTGAGATATTCCACTTGTCTGTGTACTTAGAAAGGAGTAAACTCTCAATATAACTCAACCATCATTATTATGCTTTATTGTATTTATGTCTAGAGTCAAAAGCTCTCCCTTCCTCTTATGAAGAACATGTGTGCATCTATATACTTGGGCTTATTTCATCACCTGAATCTCACTACTGAGTTCTAAAGGGCATGGGCAGTGTCTTATTTAACTGTGTATTGCCAGTGCTTACTGCAGTGCCTGACATACAAATGAACTTAACTGCTTGTTGAATTAATGAACAGATGGATTAAATCATAATGCATTTTTTCAGTGTTGCTGGGTTTGATACAGAAACACAATTTTATGCTTAGAGACCTTCATAACAAATGAAGATAAAAGCAAAGCTGTCAGTAAAGATGGTTTTGAGTCACAAACGTAGTATCTGAGGACAGTGCTGGTAAATATCTGTGAATGTTGTTCAACAGGGGAGGATAGCAAACACCTCCTAACATGGTGTTCTTACCTCTTGGTGCACTTGAGAGCAAAATTTCCTATCCTTTATTACAATACTGAAAGATATGCAAGCTAGTAGAGACTAAAATAATAAGGCAAGTAAGTATTTTCTTATTATTCAAGGTTATCAGTCTAATGATATATGAATTCTTATATGGTAGTGCTTGAGAAAGGGCATCTGTTTTCTTTGGAGGAACATCATGAAAGAGTTGGTGCCTAAGCTAAAGCTTTAAGAGCAAGAAAATCTGAATTAATTTAAGATATGGGTAGAAGAAGAGGTCTTGGGGGAGACTGTTCCAAGCAGTCATGTGAATAGTATGTGCAAAGTAGCATATTTGAGTGAGAGAATTTATTTGGAACTTTAAGTAATTTAGCTCAAGTGATGAAAAATGAGTGAAGGGAAATGAAAGAAGAGAAAAAGTAAGAGATTTGATTGGGGTGGAGGAGTCTTTGGATTCCCCCTGAAGCAGAGCCTGAGCCAGTGATATAAGTATTGATGTAGGTATTTTATTTGGAAGGTGATCCCAGGAAGCAAGATTGAAAGAACAGGAAGGGTAATTCAATTAAGAAGAAAAGGCTAATATAAGAATAATTATCAAGGCCACTCCTTTGTATAATAGGGGCTCAATTTCACCACACCTCCTGAGAAAGATAAATAATAGTTCCTAGAGTTGTCCTCCTAAAGGAAAGAAGGCTGGAATATTTACTTACAGGCACTCAACTCCTATCAATTGAGGTTGTCCTAAGGTATTAATTCCTCCATATTTCCAGGGTTCACCTGGGAACTCTCCCAGCCTGGCACCACTTTCTACCCCAGGAGGTGAATCATTGGGGCTGGAAGGCAAGTTAAGGCTTTGCAGCGTACACTTAAGATGGGATGTTATCATCAAGAGATCAATTGGAGACATAAACTGTGGGCATAAACTCTCCACAGTAGCTGCAGATGAAATCAGAGATGGGCTAAGGGGATGTGATGTGAGGCACAACTGTGTCTGCTACAGGTAAATAAGCAGGGTTAGACCATGGGGGCCTTGTACACCTTATTAGGGAGCTTGGAATTTACCTACTTATCTTAATGAACTGAAGATGTGTAGAGTGAGAGACTTATATGATCAGATATGGATTTTTTTGGACATGAGATATCCTCATATCCTTGATATAAACACTTACGATGATATATTTAAACATCAAAATCCAGTTGGATTACGTGGTACTATACCCAAGGCCTGCCAACGTGGAGAAGAGATTACATTACATGCTTTTGGCATTCTTCTGCTGCTCAATTAAAAACTCCTTTTAATAGGACATTAAATACAAATTATTAACTTTTAATAGTCCTTAGCAAATATTTTGTTATTGCAAAGAGAGATACCCCTCATTATATTGGTAACATTTACTGTGTAAAAACCATATTGAAATGTAGTGACTTAAAACAGCAGTTACTTATTGCTGACAGTCTGCATGTTGGCTAGGAGCCAGCTGACCTAAGCTGGGCTTAGCTGGAGCAATTCTATTCATCATTCTCCCAGGCCTATTCTCCCAAGCACCTTCTTTCTTTGAACGTGGCTAAAGTGTAAAAGAACAAGTAGAAACATAAGGTTTCTGAGGGCCTAGACCTAGAACTGATTCACTATCACATCTGTCTCATTCCATTAGCCCTAGAAGTCAAATGGCCAAGGCCAAAGTCAAGAGGCAGGGAAATACAGTGCCAGTTTAGTGAGAAGTCACATGGCAAAGTGTGCATGCCTACAGATAGATGAAAAAATTGTGCTCACTAATACTATTTACTATACTGTATTAGTTTCATAGGGCTGCTGTAACAAATTACCACAAACTTAGTGGATTAAAACAAAAGATGTTTATTCCCTTACAGTTCTGGAGTCCAAACGTCCAAAATCAAAGTGTTGAAAAGGTTGGTTCCTCCTAGAAGCTCTGAGAGAGCATATGTCCCAAGCTTCTCTCCTAGTTCCTACTGAGTATAGACAATCCTTGGTGTTCCTTGGCTTGTAAACATATCACTCCAGTCTCTGCCTCTATCTTCACATGACTTTTCTGTGTCTCTGTGTGTCCTTTCTTCTATCTCTTATATGGAGACTCATCATTTTATTTAAGGCCCAACCTAATCCAGGATGATCTCATCTCAAGATCCTTACCTTAATTACATCAGCAAAGACCTTTATTCCAAATAAAGTCACATATTGAGCTTCCAGGTAGCATATCTTGGCGGGGGAGGGGGGTGCTGGTAGGGACTGTTCACCTCACTCTACAAACTCACTCTCAAATACAGTTTTCAAGATTTTTTACCATGGGTATCATCACATCCAATTTAGTGATTAGATTTAGCACCTTAGATTTTAAATAAACCAAATTTTGATAATTAAATCTTTCATGTATGAAAATACTGTATCACTGAAATTTTGCTAAGAACACTGAAGTAGGAATTATGTGAAAAAAATAAATCAATTTAATATAGAGATTTTATTTAATATAAATCTACAAATGACATGAAAAATGCTACCAAAACTTTAAACAGTTAATAATGATACCATGTCATTGTATATTTCTTAATTTTACATGTTAATAAGGTATATAGTTGACCCTTGAACACTGGTTTGAACTCTGGGGGTCCACTTATATGCAGATTTTTTTCACTAAATACCTACTACAGTACTACACAGTCTGTAGTTGCTTGAATCCGCAGATGTGAAACTGTAGATACGGGGGGCCACCTGTAATTATATGTGAATTTTTGGCTATGTGAGGGTTGGCGCCCCAACCCCCATGTTGTTCAAGGGTCATCTGTACTCAGTTCTGGACTCATAAATGTTGTACACATCAATCAGATGTGCAACAAGTTACAGACCTGTGATTTGATACAAGCTTCCAGAAAATCATGGAGCAAAAATAGCCAATAATACAAACACTTTGGCAGCAGACATGCCATCTCAAACTTAGAAAACCTCAGAAAGTATTTGTACAAGAATGGATAAGGAGTTAGACTGCTTCTAATCACTATTGTCTTCCACAAATTATATAGCAAAACTGTGGAATAAAGGAGTATTGGAGTAAAAGGTGTGGTCCCAGACTGGTGCCAATACATGAAATGTTTAGTTCTATTCATTACCAATCCTCAGTGAAATAAGGACAAATTCAGGGTATTTAGTAACTTTTTTGGAATTTTACATTATTTGTACATCCTAATTACATGATTGTAAGACTCACCTCATTAAACATGGTCTAAATCATTTGAGTTGCATGTAAAGAACTGGGTGCTAGTCATGCACACATATTAACAGTGTGTGATAATTAAGATTTGTCAACTTTAATCCTAAAGTGTATTAAACTTGGAATCCATTTCTTTCATGAAAAAGTAACTTAAATTTTTGGAACTGGCTACTAATGAAGGATTGAAGATCTTTTGAAAATGTAGCATCACTTACATTTTGGATAATAGTTAAAAGTGATTATCCTGAGCTTTATGAAATTGCTTTAAAATCTTTTACTCCATTCCCATTCACTTACTTCGTTAAGACTAGTTTCTCTACTGTTGGTTTTCTTGAAACAAAATATAGAAGCAGTTTTAACATAGATCATCTTTTGTCACATAGTCATCATTCCAACCTAGATTAGATAAGTTAATACATTTACCTAATCTCAGTTGTCAGGTTAAAATTTTTAAATATCTATATACATAGTGTTCATTCAAAATATGTGAACATACATTTAAGGTGGAAATCACTATTTCACTTATAACCTTTAAGTTATCCTTTTTAATGACAAAAAATATAAGTTTAATAGCAACTATCTATATTGTCTTTATGTACACTTTTAATGAACTTTTTTTCCAAAACAAACAACTTTTTATTGAAGTATAGTTGATTTATAATGTGTTAGTTTCAGGTGTACAGGAAAGATGTTCAGTTACACATATATATATTCTTATTCAGATTCCTTTCCATTATAGGTTATTGCAAGATATTGAATATAGTTCCCTGTGTCATGCAGTAGGTCCTTGTTGTTTATTTCATATATAGTAGTGTGTATCTGTTAATCCCAAACTCCTAATTTATCCCCCCCCTTTCCCTTTTGATGACCATAAGTTTGTTTTCTAATGTCTGTGAGTTTATTTCTGTTTTGTAAATAAATTCACTTGTATCATTTTTTTAGAATCCACATATAAGTGACATCATATGATATTTGTCTTTGTCTGACTTACTTAATGAACTTTTAATGAACAGCATGTAAGTTTTACATTTTTTGCTTTTTTCCTATATTGTTTGTTATAATTATATTTGTTGAAATATAATTATATGTGTAGTGGTTCTAATAGTATAAGATTGGATATAAAAATGTATTTATCTTAGACTTTTCCTTGTCATATTTTCCTAGTAATACACTTTAATTCTATTTTTAAAATACATTGGTTTATGACAGATTGCTATTTTAAATAAAGCGGTGCAGCATGAATAGTTTGAGAAACAGTAAAGTAGATGACTCTTGACTAGGTATCAGAAATTGTCCAGAAATAAGTTATACTAATAGGTGAATCAATAGTGGTATAGATCTTACACCCTTTTCAAGAACTCAGGGCAATGTCCATAATACATAGAAACCTAAGATAGTTAACAAGTATGTGTATGATCTATTGAGTAATTTCTTATGACAATAATATTAATAATTAAAATTATAAATAGCATTTGACACTCTTATAATGCCTTACTGATGATTTTTGAAACCCTTGTGATATTGGACATGACATTTTCAAACTACATATCCTAATTTAGTACTTTACAGGGATATTTGATGCTGATTTTACTATGGAAGTGTTACAATACCAAGGAAATGAGGAATTGTTTCTCTGATTATTCTTTGAATGAAAAATGATATAAAAGGGTTTCTAACGTTGGCAAATAAATGTGAATAATGCAGCAGCTACAAGCAAAAAGATACTCTTATAGGGGAAAAAAAATCCAGAAAACACCTCAGTTCAGAGAGACACAAAGGTGTGATATTTTCAGCAATTCCTACCATTCCTATTATTTACAGGCAATAATGATAATATATAGCTAGAATTTTTTGACCACATAAAATGTGTTAGACATCCACTACACACATACACCCAACCACACGCATGCCCGCATGCACACGCACATGCACACCCATCCATTCCCTATGATGCTCAAAAGAAGCCTGTAATTTAGGTACTGTGATGGTCTTTTGATGTGTTTACTTAGTTAGGCTGCACTTACCAGTGATTAATCAACCACTAAATGTTGCTTTGAAGATATTTTGTAGATGTGATATGGTTGACTTTAAATAAAGGAGGTTACTCTAGAAAATCTGGTTGGGCCTGAATCAGTCAGTTGAAAGGATTTAGTAGAAGAGCTGAAGCTGCCCTAATGAAGAAGAAATTCCACTTGTGGACAGCAGGTATAGCCCATGCCTGAGACTTTGCCTACCCTAGGGAATTCACATTTGCCTAGCCACCCCATAGTTGTGTAAGCCAAGTCCTTGTAATAAATCTCTTAATATATATCTGCTAAACCCTGACTTATACTGGTGTTATCATACCTGTTTTATAGATTTGAAAAAGTTAAATGTCTTATCAAAGGTGCAGGTAGCTTTGTAAGTGCCTGAATAAGGATTTGTACTCAGATTAGCAAATGCCAGAGTTTATAACCCTTAAAAACTGCCCTGATACCTGAGCAGTGTTTGGGTTTGTATGTGATCAGCAGACTTTCCATGTAGCCCTCGTCCATCTCTTAGCAATGAAGAAGTGGACCTTAATACCAGACAGAGCTGGTTACACATCCTCTGGAGTATGTTGAAAATAGAAACAGTTTATTGAACATAGTTCCCATTAGTGAATGTAGGTTAAGCCGGTCTCAACTTTTTGAGGCTAGAGTCAGGTTCTCCCAAGAAATGGTATCTATAGATAATCTTGAGTGGGAGGGTCTTATTCTACCATAACAGTCAGTATTGCTAGCAAAATCTACAATAGAAAGACATATGTAGCTCTTTTATTCCTTTTCCCAGCTCTCCATTCAGAATTCTGTCTTTTGGTTTGGATATAATGTGCATTTTGCTTTCATAAATATTTTTCTACATATCTTCACAACTCTAAGAGATATTTGGAGTGGATATTTTCTCTTTTTATTAGCCGTGAAATGTAAGACTTAAGGAAAATTTAAAAGACACTTGCTTAAGGTCACATAGCCAATAAGTGGCTAAATCAGAAGTTAAAAGCAGTTTCTCCAACTCCATCCTTACTTTCATGCTCCACATTTGATCACCCTTCAAGCAAGCAGAATGCAGAAGGTTTCCTTCCTTCCATTGTTTCTAGATGGCCCACTCTGAGTTTAGAAACAAGAAAACACTGAGGAGAAAGGTTTTACTCATTGGTCATACAGCAAAAATAACAGTAAATAAATTGTTTTCTATTGTTGCATAACAAATTGCCACAAACTTACCTGCTTGAAGCAATGTGCGTTTGTAGTTCAAAAGTCCAGCATGCATGGTTGGTTTCATTAATCAGAGTTTCATAACGCTGACAGTAAGATGTCATCTGAAGTTGCAGTTCTTATCTAGGGGTTGGCACCTCCTTCCAAAATCTCCAGTTGTTAGCAGAATTTACTTTCTTCTTATGCTTTTTGACATGACACCCTTCATTGTCAAGCCAGCAGCAGAAGGTTAGGTCTCTATCACACACTGAATCTCCCCTATTTCCCTTCCTTCTTATATTTTAAGGGCCCTTTTGGTGGAAATAAAATTAGACTCATTAGGTTCCCATCCTGCCTTTGCAACCACTAGGTATATAAACTTGGGGTGGGGTGTCACATAAACTTTCAAGGCTTCATTTTCTAAGATATAGAGTGAGGACACTGAAGTCTATTTTTTCACTGAACAGATTTCTTGTCACATTGGAATCACTCTAGAGTCTCTTTCAGTTCTAATTTTGAATCATCTGAACAAGAAGTTAAGTAATAAAGATGTACTTTTTGCCAAATACGTAACAAGATTCCCTGATTATTCTCAATAAAAGTTTATTAAATGAAAAAAAGTTAAAAGGTGAATAAGAGTACTTTTCAAGTTATCCGTATTTCACAAAGGGGAAAAATTAAGCAAAAATAATAGAATTGCTCAGATTCTTGACCTCTCTGCAAGACTTATAAATTTTATTAACTTAATTCATGTGAAACCTAATATCTGATAGCTATGAGTCAGGAACAGCAATTAATTATACTGGTGCCACTCAAAAAGGAGTAGGTCCTAACGTATAACAACAAATCAGTCAATTCTACAGAAAACTCCCTTCTAGATTTAATATTGAACTACCAACTTAGAATAATGTTTTCGAAGAAAAAAAATGTGTGATTATATCTTCATTATGCATGGCTCTCTCTGTATATTATAAGCAAGCATAAAGTTAATTTTGTAAGGTTTATGGTTTATTTTTTGTTTTGTTTTATAATGTGATGTGGCAAGGATAATTATCAGTAGAGAGCTTTAAGTTGGCTTTTCTACACACATGTTGAATTGACACCTTAACCTACCAAAACTGCTGTTTTGAATAAACAATGTAATACTTTATTTTTTAAAGCCTTATTTAATGAAATCAGGGTGCATTAAAACCATTTTGCTCTTTGGGAATATAGTCGTTAATCGAAATGTGGAATCTGGGGGAATAACTGAAAATAATGCATTATGGAAAAATTTAATGAGTTAGCATTTCTAAAAAGTACTGAAATTCTGAGACGCAGAGATTTTTTCTGTAGATGTCAGTGAAGAGGCAGAGTCTCTTTATGCAGAGTCTGTGTTAAAGGAGCTGTGTCACAGGAAACAGACTCCAAGATGAGGAGTTGTATGCAGATTTATTGGGAAATGGTCTCAGAATATATAACTAAGAAAATGAAGGTAGGAGTGTGCAGAGAAACACGCTGACCTGCAGTTTAATTACAACTAAGGTCTTTGTAACCCCACATCAGCTAGTCATCAGCACACTCTAGAAGGAAGAAAAACCTTAACTAGACAATTCCTTACAACTGAGAACAGTCACCAGTAGCCAGTATTCCCAGCAGCTGGAGGATGAGTTCCATATTAGATTTCTATTGTTGCTGTTTAAAAATTACCATTTATTTAGTGGTTTTAGACAACATACATTTTTTTTTAACATACATTTATTATCTTACAGTTCTGGAGGTCAAAAGTCTGAAGTAGGTATCATTGAGCTAAAATCAAAGTGTCAGCTGGGATGTGTTCTGTTTTTGGATTCTCTAGGGAAAATTACATTTTCTTTCTTCCTTCTCCAGCTTCTAGAGGCTGTCCTCATTCTTTGGCTCAAGACCTTCTTCCATCATCAAAGCCAGTAGCGTCTTATGCTGCATCACTCTAACAGGCATTCCTATCTCCTTCTTCACTTTCTAAGAATCTTGTGATAACATTGGGCCCACCTGGATAATCCAGAAAATTTTTCTCATCTCAAGATTAGGTGAGTAGCATTCTTAATTCCATCTGCAACCATATTTCTCCTTTGCCATGTAACCTAACATATTTACAGATTCTGGGAATTAGGATGTAGACATCTTTGAGGGATCATTATTCTGCCTATAACAGGTGCATTGACCCCCAAAGAAGATATCTGATTGGAGCACACAATATATAGTTGCCAGACTGGTGAATTAGATAGAGATATGAATGGGGCCATCTTTATAAATCTTAGAGAGTGGCACTCTTCTCTGCCATTTTCTGCCAGGATGTGATATCTATTTTTTATAGCATTATAGAGTTAACATTTATATACTATTTAATTGTAAGCATAATAAGCTTACAATTAAATCATTTTTAGTAAATTTATAGAGCTGTGTAAGCATCACTACAATTCAATATTAAAACGTTGTATCAGCCTATTAGTTGTCTGCTGCCCATTTCCAATTAATTCCCACTCTCATCATTCCCAGACAATCAATTATCTGCTTTTGGTTTCTATAGCTTTGACTTTTCTGGACATTTCATGTAAATATAATCATCCAGTATATAGTTTTTTGCTTTGGAAAATGTGGTATGAATATAACACATTGTGTTTATCCATTGACTGGTTAGTACACATTTAGATTGTTTCCAGTTCAGGGATGTTATGAGTAATGCTATTATGAACATTCATGTACAGATCTGTGCATGGACATAAGTGTTTGAGTAAACACCTAGAAATGGAAAGGTAAGGTCATATGATATATATAAATACATATGTATTTTTTAAAAGAAACTGCCAAACTCTTTCTAAAATAGCTAACTCATTTTTATTCCCACAGGAAATATATGAGGCTACCTATTTTTCTACATCCTTGCCAACACTTGTTGTTTTATGTCTTTTGATAATACCCATATTGTGTGTATGTGGTGGCATCTCATTGTATTTTTTTTAAACATCTTTATTGAAGTATAATTGCCTTACAACAGTGTGTTAGTTTCTGCTCTACAACAAAGTGAATCAGCCATACATATACACATGGTCCCATATCTCTTCCCTCTTGCATCTCCCGCCGTCCCACCCTCCCTATCCCACCCCTCTAGGTGGTCACAAAGCACCGAGCTGATCTCCCTGGGCTATGCGGCTGCTTCCCACTAGCTATTTTACATTTGGTAGTGTATATATGTCCATGACACTCTCTCACCCTGTTACATCTCACCCCTCCCCCTCCCCATATCCTCAAGTCCGTTCTCTAGTAGGTCTGTGTCTTTATTCCTGTCTTGCCACTAGGTTCTTCATGGCCTTTTTTTTTTTTTTTCCTTAGATTCCATATATATGTGTTAGCATACTGTATTTGTTTTTCTCTTTCTGACTTACTTCACACTGTATGACAGACTCTAACTCCATCCACCTCACTACAAATACCTCCATTTCATTTCTTTTTATGGCTGAGTAATATTCCATTGTATATATGTGCCACATCTTCTTTATCCATTCATCCGATGATGGACACCTAGGTTGCTTCCATATCCTGGCTATTGTAAATAGAGCTGCAATGAACATTTTGGTACATGACTCTTTCTGAATTATGGTTTTCTCAGGGTATATGCCCAGTAGTGGGATTGCTGGGTCGTATGGTAGTTCTATTTGTAGTTTTTTAAGGAACCTCCATACTGTTCTCCATAGTGGCTGTATCAATTTACATTCCCACCAACAGTGCAAGAGGGTTCCCTTTCCTCCACATCCTCTCCAGCATTTATTGTTTGTAGATTTTTTGATGATGGCCATTCTGACCGGTGTGAGATGATATCTCATTGTAGTTTTGATTTGCATTTCTCTAATGATTAATGATGTTGAGCATGCTTTCATGTGTCTGTTGGCAATCTGTATATCTTCTTTGGAGAAATGTCTGTTTAGGTCTTCTGCCCATTTTTGGATTGGGTTGTTTCTTTTTTTGTTATTGAGCTGCATGAGCTGCTTGTAAATCTTGGAGATTAATCCTTTGTCAGTTGCTTCATTTGCAAATATTTTCTCCCATCCTGAGGGTTGTCTTTTGGTCTTGTTTATGGTTTCCTTTGCTGTGCAAAAGCTTTTAAGTTTCATTAGGTCCCATTTGTTTATTTGTGTTTTTATTTCCATTTCTCTAGGAGCTGGGTCAAAAAGGATCTTGCTGTGATTTATGTCATAGAGTGTTCTGCCTATGTTTTCCTCTAAGAGTTTGATATTGTCTGGCCTTACACTTAGGTCTTTAATCCATTTTGAGTTTATTTTTGTGTATGGTATCAGGGACTGTTCTAATTTCATACTTTTACATGTACCTGTCCAATTTTCCCAGCACCACTTATTGAAGAGGCTGTCTTTTCTCCACTGTATATGCTTGCCTCCTTTATCAAAGATAAGGTGACCATATGTGCGTGGGCTTATTTCTGGGCTTTCTATCCTGTTCCATTGATCTATATTTCTGTTTTTGTGCCAGTACCAAACTGTCTTGCTTACTGTAGCTTTGTAATATAGTCTGAAGTCAGGGAGCCTGATTCCTCCAGCTTCATTTTTCGTTCTCTAGATTGCTTTGGCTATTCGGGGTCTTTGGTGTTTCCATACAAATTGTGAAATTTTTTGTTCTAGTTCTGTGAAAAATGCCAGTGGTAGTTTGATAGGGATTGCATTGAATCTGTAGATTGCTTTGGGTAGTAGAGTCATTTTCACAATGTTGATTCTTCCAATCCAAGAACATGGTATATCTCTCCATCTATTTTTATCATCTTTAATTTCTTTCATCAGTGTCCTGTAATTTTCTGCATACAGGTCTTTTGTCTCCTTAGGTAGGTTTATTCCTAGATATTTTATTCTTTTTGTTGCAATGGTAAACGGGAGTGTTTTCTTAATTTCACTTTCAGATTTTTCGTCATTAGTGTATAGGAATGCAAGAGATTTCTGTGCAATAATTTTGTATCCTGCTACTTTACCAAATTCATTGATTAGCTCTAGGAGTTTTCTGGTAGCATCTTTAGGATTCTCTATGTATAGTATCATGTCATCTGCAAACAGTGACAGCTTTACTTCTTCTTTTCCGATTTGGATTTCTTTTATTTGTTTTTCTTCTCTGATTGCTGTGGCTAACACTTCCAAAACTATGTTGAATAGTAGTGGTGAGAGTGGGCAACCTTGTCTTGTTCCTGATCTTAGTGGAAATGGTTTCAGTTTTTCACCATTGAGGACAATGTTGGCTGTGGGTTTGCCATATATGGCCTTTATTATGTTGAGGAAAGTTCCCTCTATGCCTACTTTCTGCAGGGCTTTTATCATAAATGGGTGTTGAATTTTGTCGAAAGCTTTCTCTGCATCTATTGAGATGATCATATGGTTTTTCTCCTTCAGTTTGTTAATATGATGTATCACGTTGATTGATTTGCGTATATTGAAGAATCCTTGCATTCCTGGGATAAACCCCACTTGATCATGGTGTATGATCCTTTTAATGTGCTGTTGGATTCTGTTTGCGAGTATTTTGTTGAGGATTTTTGCATCTATGTTCATCAGTGATATTGGCCTGTAGTTTTCTTTCTTTGTGACATCTTTGTCTGGTTTTGGTATCAGGGTGATGGTGGCCTCGTAGAATGAGTTTGGGAGTGTTCTTCCCTCTGCAATATTTTGGAAGAGTTTGAGAAGGATAGGTGTTAGCTCTTCTCTAAATGTTTGATAGAATTCGCCTGTGAAGCCATCTGGTCCTGGGCTTTTGTGTGTTGGAAGATTTTTAATCACAGTTTCAATTTCAGTGCTTGTGATTGGTCTGTTCATATTTTCTATTTCTTCCTGGTTCAGTCTCGGCAGGTTGTGCATTTCTAAGAATCTGTCCATTTCTTCCAGGTTGTCCATTTTATTGGCATAGAGTTGCTTGTAATAATCTCTCATGATCGTTTGTATTTCTGCAGTGTCAGTGGTTACTTCTCCTTTTTCATTTCTAATTCTATTGATTTGAGTCTTCTCCCTTTTTCTCTTGATGAGT
This sequence comes from Balaenoptera musculus, assembly GCF_009873245.2. Lineage (NCBI taxonomy): Eukaryota > Metazoa > Chordata > Mammalia > Artiodactyla > Balaenopteridae > Balaenoptera > Balaenoptera musculus. Next base: position 47,016,028 of record NC_045797.1, read on the forward strand.
CTGGCTAATGGTTTATCAATTTTGTTTATCTTCTCAAAAGAACCAGCTTTTAGTTTCATTGATTTTTGCTATTGTTTCCTTCATTTCTTTTTCATTTATTTCTGATCTGATCTTTATGATTTCTTTCCTTCTGCTAGCTTTGGGGTTTTTTTGTTCTTCTTTCTCTAATTGCTTTAGGTGCAAGATTAGGTTGTTTATTTGAGATGTTTCCTGTTTCTTGATGTAGACTTTTATTGCTATAAACTTCCCTCTTAGAACTGCTTTTGCTGCATCCCATAGGTTTTGGGTCATTGTGTCTCCATTGTCATTTGTTTCTAGATATTTTTTGATTTCCCCTTTGATTTTTTCAGTGATCACTTTGTTATTAAGTAGTGTATTGTGTAGCCTCCATGTGTTTGTATTTTTTACAGATCTTTTCCTGTAATTGGTATCTAGTCTCATAGCATTGTGGTCGGAAAAGATACTTGATACGATTTCAATTTTTTAAAATTTACCAAGGCTTGATTTGTGACCCAAGATATGATCTATCCTGGAGAATGTTCCATGAGCACTTGAGAAAAATGTGTATTCTGTTGTTTTTGGGTGGAATGTCCTATAAATATCAATTAAGTCCATCTTGTTTAATGTATCATTTAAAGCTTGTGTTTCCTTATTTATTTTCATTTTGGATGATCTGTCCATTGGTGAAACTGGAGTGTTAAAGTCCCCTACTATGATTGTGTTACTGTCGATTTCCTCTTTTATGGCTGTTAGTATTTGCCTTATGTATTGAGGTGCTCCTATGTTGGGTGCATAAATATTTACAATTGTTATACCTTCCTCTTGGATCGATCCCTTGATCATTGTATAGTGTCCTTCTTTGTCTCTTGTAATAGTCTTTATTTTAAAGTCTATTTTGTCTGATATGAGAATTGCTACTCCAGCTTTCTTTTGATTTCCATTTGCATGGATTATCTTTTTCCATGCCCTCACTTTCAGTCTGTATGTGTCTCTAGGTCTGAAGTGGGTCTCTTGTAGACAACATATATATGGGTCTTGTTTTTGTATCCATTCAGCCAGTCTGTGTCTTTTGGTGGGAGCATTTAGTCCTTTTACATTTAAGGTAATTATCGACATGTATGTTCCTATTCCCATTTTCTTAAATATTTTGTGTTTGTTATTGTAGGTGTTTTCCTTCTCTTGTGTTTCTTGCCTAGAGAAGTTCCTTTAACATTTGTTGTAAAGCTGGTTTGGTGGTGCTGAACTCTCTCAGCTTTTGTTTGTCTGTAAAGGTTTTATTTTTTCCATCAAATCTGAATGAGATCCTTGCTGGGTAGAGTAATCTTGGTTGTAGGTTTTTTCTCCTTCATCACTTTAAGTATATCCTGCCACTCCCTTCTGGCTTGCAGAGTTTCTGCTGAAAGATCAGCTGTTAACCTTATCGGGATTCCCTTGTGTGTTATTTGTTGTTTTTCCCTTGCTGCTTTTAATGTGTTTTCTTTATATTTAATTTTTGATAGTTTGATTAATATGTGTCTTGGTGTGTTTCTCCTTGGATTTATCCTGTATGGGACTCTGTGCTTCCAGGACTTGATTAACTATTTCCTTTCCCATATTAGGGAAGTTTTCAACTATAATCTCTTCAAATATTTTCTCAGTCCCTTTCTTTTTCTCTTTTTCTTCTGGGACCCCTATAATTCGAATGTTGGTGCGTTTAATGTTGTCCCAGAGGTCTCTGAGACTGTCCTTAGTTGTTTTCATTCTTTTTTCTTTATTCTGCTCTGCAGTAGTTATTTCCACTATTTTATCTTCCAGGTCACTTATCCATTCTTCTGCCTCAGTTATTCTGCTATTGATCCCGTCTAGAGTATTTTTAATATCATTTATTGTGTTTTTCATCATTGCTTCGTTCCATTTTAGTTCTTCTACGCCCTTGTTAAATGTTTCTTGCATTTTGTCTATTCTATTTCCAAGGTTTTGGATCATCTTTACTATCATTATTTTGAATTCTTTTTCGGGTAGACTGCCTATTTCCTCTTCATTTGTTAGGTCTGGTGTGTTTTGACCCTGCTCCTTCACCTGCTGTGTGTTTTTTTGTCTTCTCATTTTGCTTATCTTACTGTGTTTGGGGTCTCCTTTTCACAGGCTGCAGGTTTGTAGTTCCCGTTGTTTTTGGTATCTGTCCCCAGTGGCTAAGGTTGGTTCAGTGGGTTGTGTAGGCTTCCTGATGTAGGGGACTAGTGCCTGTGTTCTGGTGGATGAGGTTGGATCTTGTCTTTCTGGTGGGCACGTCCATGTCTGGTGGTGTGTTTTGGGGTGTTTGTGGCCTTATTATGATTTTAGGCAGCCTCTCTGCTAATGGATGGGGCTGTGTTCCTGTCTTGCTAGTTGTTTGGCATAGGGTGTCCAGCACTGTAGCTTGCTGGTCGTTGAGTGAAGCTGGGTCTTGATGTTGAGATGGAGATCTCTGAGAGATTTTCGCCGTTTGGTATTACGTGGAGCTGGGAGGTTTCTTGTGGACCAGTGTCCTGAATTTGGCTCTCCCACCTCAGAGGCACAGCCCTGATGCCTGGCTGGAGCACCAAGAGCCTTTCATCCACACGGCTCAGAATAAAAGGGAGAAAAAATAGAAAGGAAGAAAGAAATAGGATAAAATAAAATAAAATAAAGCTATTATAATAAAAAATAAGAAAAAAATTATTAAGAATAAATTTATTAAGAAAAAAATTTTAATTTTTAAAAATAGATATATTAATTTTTTTATAATAAAAAATAAGAAAAAAATTAAGAAAAAAATTTATTAAGAAAAAAAATTTTTAAATAAAAAATATGAAAAAACTTATTTAAAAAATATTTTTAATTTTTAAAAATAGGAAATAAGGCAAAAATTATTTAGAAAACATTTATTAGGAAAAAAAATTTTTTAAGTAAAAAAAACAAAAACGGACGGACCTAACCCTAGGACTAATGGTGAAAGCAAAGCTATACAGACAAAATCTCACCCGGAAGCATACACATATACACTCACAAAAAAAGGAAAAGGGGAAAAATTAATATATCCTGCTCCCAAAGTCTACCTCCTGAATTTGGGATGATTCGTTGTCTATTCAGGTATTCAACAGATGCAGGCACATCAAGTTGTTTGTGGAGCTTTAATCCGCTGCTTCTGAGGCTGCTGGGAGAGATTTCCCTTTCTCTTCTTTGTTCGTACAGCTCCCGGGGTTCAGCTTTGGATTTGGACCTGCCTCTGCATGTAGGTCGCCTGAGGGCGTCTGTTCCCCTCCCAGACAGAACGGGGTTAAAGGAGCAGCTGACTAGGGGGCTCTGGCTCACTCAGGCCGGGGGGAGGGAGGGGTACGGATGCGGGGCGAGCCTGCGGCGGCAGAGGCCAGTGTGATGTTGCAGCAGCCTGAGGTGCGCCGTGCGTTCTCCCAAGGAAGTTGTCCCCGGATCACGGGAGCCTGGCCGTGGCAGGCTGCACCGGCTCCCGGGAGGGCCGGTGTGGAGAGTGACCTGTGCTCGCACACAGGTTTCTTGGTGGCGGCAGCAGCAGCCTTAGCGTCTCATGCCCGTCTCTGGGGTCCGCGCTGATAGCCACAGCTCGCGCCCGTCTCTGGAGTTCGTTTAGGCAGTGCTCTGAATCCCCTCTCCTTGCACACCTCGAAACAAAGAGGCAAGAAAAAGTCTCTTGCCTCTTCGGCAGCTGCAGACTTTTTCCCGGACTCCCTCCTGGCTAGCTGTGGTGCGCTAACCCCTTCAGGCTGTGTTCATGCCGCCAACCCCAGTCCTCTCCCTGGGCTCCGACTGAAGCCCAAGCCTCAGCTCCCAGCCCCCGCCCGCCCTGGCGGGTGAGCAGACAAGCCTCTCGGGCTGGTGAGTGCTGCTCGGCGCCGAGCCTCTGTGTGGGAATCTCTCCGCTTTTCCCTCTGCGCCCCTGTTGCTGTGGGATCCGCGCTGATAGCCGCGGCTCGCGCCCGTCTCTGGAGCTCGTTTAGGCAGCGCTCTAAATCCCCTCTCCTTGCGCGCCGCGAAACAAAGAGGCAAGAAAAAGTCTCTTGCCTCTTCGGCAGCTGCAGACTTTTTCCCAGACTCCCTCCCGGCTAGCTGTGGTGCGCTAACCCCTTCAGGCTGTGTTCATGCCACCAACCGCAGTCCTCTCCCTGGGCTCCGACTGAAGCCCGAGCCTCATCTCCCAGCCCCCGCCCGCCCTGGCGGGTGAGCAGACAAGCCTCTCGGGCTGGTGAGTGCTACTAGGCACCGATCCTCCGTGTGGGAATCTCTCCGCTTTGCCCTCCGCACCCCTGTGGCTGCGCTCTCCTCCGTGGCTCTGAAGCTTCCCCCCTCTGCCACCCGCAGTCTCCGCCCGCGAAGGGGCTTCCTAGTGTGTGGAAACCTTTCCTCCTTCACGGCTCCCTCCTACTGGTGCGGGTTCCGTCCCTATTCTTTTGTGTCTGTTAGTTCTTTTTTCTTTTGCCCTACCCAAGTACGTGGGGATTTTCTTGCCTTTTGGGAGGTCTGACGTCTTCTGCCAGCGTTCAGTGGGTGTTCTCTCATTGTATTTTTCAATTGCATTTCCCTAACTAGTAAGGATATTGAGCATCTTTTCATGTGAATATTAGGCATTAATATATCTTCTTTGGTGAAATGTCTAGTCAAATCATTTGCGCACTGTTTAATTGGAATTCTTGTCTTTTTTTTTTTTTTTAATTTTTTTTTTTTTAAACTTTGGTTTTATTTATTTATTTTTTTTTTTTTATGGCTGTGTTGGGTCTTTGTTTCTGTGTGAGGGCCTTCTCCAGTTGCGGCAAGTGGGGGCCATTCTTCATCGCAGTGCGCGGGCCTCTCATTATCGTGGCCTCTCTTGTTGCGGAGCACAGGCTCCAGATGCGCAGGCTCAGTAATTGTGGCTCACGGGCCCAGTCACTCCGCGGCATGTGGGATCCTCCCAGACCAGGGCCCAAACCCGTATCCTCTGCATTGGCAGGCAGACTCTCAACCACTGCGCCACCAGGGAAGCCCGGAATTCTTGTCTTTTAAATACCGATTTGAAAGCATTACTTATATATTCTGGATACAAGTCCTTTATTACATATATGGTTTTCAGACATGGCTTGTCTTTTCAATTTTATTAATGATGTGTTTTGAAACACAGGAATTTTTACTATTGTTGAAATTAAATTAAACAATTTTTCTTTTATGAATCATATTTTGGTGTTGAATCTAAGAGATCTTTGCCTAGCTCAGCACCTGACGATTATCTCTTAGATCTTCTTATGGAAGTTTTGTAATATTAACTCTTACATTTGTGTTTATGGCCCCTTTTGAGTTAATTTTTGTGTATAGTTTGAGGTATGTTTCTAAGTACAATTGTTTTTTGCATATTGTTTGTTTGCTAAAAAACAATTAACCAAATTTAATAGTTTAGTTCTGGACTCTTAATTTTGTTCTTTTAGTTTGTATAACTGCCTGTACACCGATATAACATTGTCTTCATTACTGTAGCTTGAAGTAAGATTAGGAATCAGACAGTTTATGCCCTTAAGCTTTGTCCCTCTTTTTCAAAATTGTTAAAGCTATTTCATTTATATATTAATTTGAATAATCAGCTTGTCAGTTTCTACCAAAAATCCTTGCTGCTGTGTTGATGGGGATTTTGTTGAATCTATAAATCAATTTGGTTGCAGTCATAAGAAATATGGAGTCTTCCAATCCATAAACATGGAATTCTTATTAATTTATTTGGATCTTTAAAATTTCTCTCAGCAATCTTTTGTACTTTCATTGTACAAACTTCATCTCTTTTTTTTTATAATTGAAGTATAGTTGACTTAAAATATTATATTAGTTTCAGTTTTACAACATAGTGATTCAATATTTTTAAAGATTATGTACCATATAAAGTTATTATATTATTCCCTATAGTCCCTGTGCTGTACATTACATCCCTGTGACTTGTTTATTATATAACTGGTAGTTTGTACCTCTTAATCCTCTTCATCTATTTTGCGCATTCCCCTACCCACCTCCCCTCTGGTAACCACTAGTTTGTTCTCAGTGTCTGTGAGTCTGTTTCTCTTTCGTTATATTTGTTTGTTTTTTTGTTTAGATTCCACATATAAGTGAAAACATACAGTATTTGTCTTTCTCTGTCTGACTTATTTGACTTAGCATAATCTACAGATTCATCTATCTTGTCACAAATTGCAAGATTTCATTCTTTTTTATGGCTAATATTCCAATGTTTGTGTGTATGTATATGTATGTAAAACAAATATACATATATACATATGTGTATATATATATATATATATCTCACATATTTTATATCCATTCATCTATTAATGAGCACTTAGATTGACTCCATATCTTGGCAATTGTATATAATTCTGCATTGAACATTTTGGTGCATATATCTTTTTGAATTAATGTTTTCATTTTCTTTGGATAAATACCCAGGAGTGGAACTACTGTGTCATATGATAGTTCTATTTTTAATTTATTGAGGAAACTCCATATTGTTTTCTACAGTTGCTGTACCAGTTTACATTCCCACCAACGACGTAGGAGGGTTCACTTTTTTCCACATCCTTCCAGCACTTGTTACTGCTTGTCTTTTTGATGATAGTCATTCTGACAGGTGTAAGGTGGCATCTTATTGTGGTTTTGATATGCATTTCCCTGAAGATTAGTAATGTTGAGCCACTTTTTATGTGCCTATTGGTCATCTGTATGTCTTCTTTGGAAAAATGTCTAGTGAGGTCTTATGCCCATTTTTTTTTTTTTTTGATTGGAGTGTTTATTTTTTGATATTGAGTTGTATGAGTTCTTTATATATTTGGGGTGTTTATCCCTTATCAGACATATTATTTGCAAATATATTCTCCTATTCAGTAAGTTGCCTTTTTGTTTTGCTGATGGTTTCCTTCACTGTGTGAAAGCTTTTTAGTTTAATGTGGTTCCATTTGTTTATCTTTCCTTTTGCTGCCCTCGCCTGAGGAGAAAGATCAAAAAAAAAAAAAAAAAGCAAAGAGCGATTTCAAAGAGTGAACTGCCTATATTTTTTTTTTGGAGTTTTATGATTTCAGATCTTACATTTAATTCTTTAATACATTTTGAATTTATTATGATATAAGATTTGAGAAAATGGTTTAGTTGCATTCTTTTACATGAAGCTGTGTGGATTTCCCAACACCACTTACTGAAGAGACAGTATTTTCCCCATTGTATAGTCTTGCCTTCCTTCTATGATGTACTTTGACAATATGTGAGTGAGTTTACTTCTGGACTTTCTATTCTGTGTGTCTGGTTTTGTGTGAGTACCATACTGTTTTGATTATTATAGATTTGTAGTACAGTTTGAAGTCAGGGGAGCATGATACTGCCAGCTTTCTTCTTCTTTCTCAAGATTGCTTTGCCTGTTTGGGATCTTTTTAGTTCCATACAAATTTTACCATCATTTGATCTAGTTCTGTGGAACATGCCATGGGCATTTTGATAGAAATTGCATTAAATCTGTAGATTGCTTTGGGTGGTATGGCCATTTTAACAATATTAATTTTTCTAATTCATTAATAAGGAATATATTTCTATGTATTTGTGTAATCTTCAGTTTCTTTCATCACTGTTTTCAGGGTACAGATCTTTTACCGCCTAGGTTAAATTTGTTCCTAAGTATTTTACTATTTTTGATTCAATTTTAAATGGGATTGTTTTCTTGATTTCCCTTTCTGATATTATTAGAGTATAAGCATGCAACAGATTTCTGTATATTGATCTTGTATCCTGCAACTTTGCTGAATTCATTTGTTATTTCTAATGATTTTTTGGTGGAGACTTTAGGGAGATATATATTGGGTTGACCAAAAGGTTTGTTGGGTTTTTCTACAAGATGTTACAAAAAACCCAAATGAACTTTTTGGCCAACCCTACACAGACACACACACACACACACACACAGACACACACACACACACACACACACACAGACACACACACACACACACACGGTAAGTCCCCTACATACGAATGAGTTCCGTTCCAGTAGTGCATTCCTAAATCCAGTTTGTTCATAAGTCCAAGAGAGTTAGCCTAGGTACCCAACTAACACAATCGGCTACATAGTACTGTACTGTAATAGGTCTATAATAGTTCTCACACAAATAATACCTAAAAAACAGACACAAAAAATAAAGAAAATATTTTTAATCTTACAGTACAGTACCTTGAAAACTACAGTAGTGCAGTAGAACAACTGACATACAGGCTCATGTTCACCTCTTTGAAAGTTTGCAACTTTGGATGCAAAATTCAATTTCTATTCATGATGAAAACTCTCAACAAAGTTTGTATAGAGGGAATATACCTGAACATAATAAAATCCATTTAGGAGAAACCCAAAGCTAACATAATTTTTTCAAAGGTGAAAAAACAAAGTTTTCCTCTAATAAGAGGAACAAGACAAGAATGTCCACTCTCGCCACTTCTATTTAACATAACATTGGAAGTGCAAACCACAGATATCAGACAAGAAAAAAATGAGTAAATAAAAGGCATCCAAATTGGATCCAAATTTATTTATTTATTTTTAAAAATTTTTACACTTTATTTATTTTTGGCTGTGTTGGGTCTTCGTTTCTGTGCGAGGGCTTTCTCTAGTTGCGGCAAGTGGGGGCCACTCTTCATCGCGGTGCGCGGGCCTCTCACTATCGCGGCCTCTCTTGTTGCGGAGCACAGGCTCCAGACACGCAGGCTCAGTAATTATGGCCCACGGGCCCAGTTGCTCCGCGGCATGTGGGATCTTCCCAGACCAGGTCTCGAACCTGTGTCCCCTGCATTGGCAGGCAGATTCTCAACCACTGCGCCACCAGGGAAGCCCTGGCATTTCCTTTTTAAGAGTGTCCTTATGCAGACAATGTATGCCCAGCTGCTTTTGCAGGAGGGCTAGAGCTGGATCCTGGCATGGGCTGGGGCTTTTCCCAGGCACACTGTGGTCCAGCTTCCCCTTGGTGGGGGTTTGGGCTTGGAGTCGGAGCTGGATGTGCTGGGGATGCATCCTGGGGCAGTCTTGGTAGGCCAGCTAGGATGTCAAGCACTTTTTAACCTGCTGCCTCTGCACTGGGACTCAGAACAAGTAAGTTTGTGCATATGCCCTTTAAGAGTGGAGTCTCGGTTTCTTACAACCCTTCAGCTTTCCTGGCTGTAAGCCCTGCTGGTTTTCAAAACCAGTTAAAGGGTTTGTCTTCCCAGTGTGAGTCCCCAGGGTTAAGATGCCCAATCTGGGGCTTGAGCCTTTCACTCCTTAGGGAGAACCACCGAGTTTATGATATTGCCTTCCTCTTTTGGGTTGCCCACTAGGCATGTGGGTCCTGACTAGATTGCTTCTCTTTCCCTCCTGTCTATCTCTGTGTGTTTTTTTTCTTTAGATTCTTAATTGTAGAAGACTTATTCTGCTAGTCTTCTAGTTCTATTCTATTTCTAGTTTGCTGTGTTTTATCAGAAATGAATGTTGAATTTGTTAAATACTTTGTCTAAATCTATTTAGATGATCCTGTGGGGTTTTTTCCTATATTTTATTAATATTAACTCTATCATGGCAGAAATTTTGCCTAGTAATATTATTTTTTATAAATTTATTTTATTTATTTATTTTTGGCTGCTTTGGGTCTTTGTTGCTGCACGCGGGCTTTCTCTAGTTCGTTGTGGTGCACGGGCTTCTCATTGCGGTGGCTTCTCTTGTTGTGGAGCATGGGCTCTAGGCACGTGGGCTTCAGTAGTTGCAGCACATAGGCTCAATAGTTACAGCACACGAGCTCAGTAGTTGTGGCTCGCAGGCTCTAGAGCACAGGCTCAGTGGTTGGAGCGCACGGGCTAAGTTGCTCTGTGGCATGTGGAATCTTCCCAGACCAGGGCTCGAACCCATGTCCCCTGCATTGGCAAGTGGATTCTTAACCACTGCTCTACCAGGGAAGCCCAATAATATTATTATTGATATCACAGTTTAACTTGGTGAAGGAGTTCAGAGAATTTAATTTAGCTTTCCCTACCACAGTGATTCTTATCCCACAGATCCAAGAAACAATGTGAGTGTTCTGCTAAGTACAAAGCTTAGCCAATCCAGTTATACATTTGGAAACTGAGGAAATGACCACTGTGTGGGTTTGTGAGCCCAGAGAATTTGCTTCAAGCTAGAATGAGGTCAGGACTACATTTATTACCTGGCTACCATCTGCCCTCATTTTAATAATGGCAAAGCTATTTGGTGCTTGGATGTCAATGCCAATCCAGCCCGTGTATCCAACAATCCAGCTCTATATCCAGTAATCATCAAAAGATATTTTTGTAATCCCTGTATCCACTATATGGTTACTTAAGAATAATATTCCTAGGTCCCTTTGGAGGAACAGTGTTAGATTTACAGAAAAAATTATGAGGATAGTACAGAGTGTTTCTGTATACTCATTGCTTATGTACACCTTCTTTTGCCTTTAGGCTTACCAACTTTACACATTCCCAAAGTTATTTAGATCAGCATGTTAATTTTTTACTTTCTTCACTGAGGTTGCTTCATATGTTTGTAATACAATTAGATTGTTTTGCTTATTTTTAACATATTATATTCTATCCTCAATTCCCTGAGCTCTTAAATTATTTTTTATGAATATGTATCATTAAAGTTGACTCTTTGTGCTGAAAAATCTGATGTGTTTTGGAAAATGCAGTGTCACTTATCCACAATTACAGCGTCATACAGAATAGTTTCACTGCCGTAAAGAATACCCTGTGCTTCATTTATTCAGCCTGTGTCATTTTCTGAAACTATTGATCTTTTTTTTTTTACCATGTCTATAGTTTGTTTTTTCCAGAATGTCATATAATTGGAATTATAGAGTGTGTGACCATTTCACAATGGCTTCTTTCACTTATCAGTATGCATTTCAGCTTTATCCATGTCTTTTCCTGGCTTGATAACTCACTTTTATTGCTGAATAATACTGTTTTGTATGGATGTGGAACAGTTTATTTACTCATCTGTTGAAGGACATCATGGTTGCTTCCAGTTTTGGGTGATTATGAATACAGCTGCTATAAAGATTCATGTGCAGGTTTTTGTGTAGACACATTTTCAAATCAGTTAGGTAAATATCTGGAAGTGTGCTTGCTTGATCACATGGTAAGTCCATGTTTAGCTTTGTAAAAAACTGCTAAACTGTCTCCCAAAGTGGTTTTACCATTTTGTATTCCCAGCAGCAGTGTGTAAGTGTTCCTCTTCCTTAACATTGTCATCAGGAACTGGTATTTTCAGTTTTTTGGATTTTAGCCTAATTGATGAGTGCTGGTTCTCCAAGAAATTTTTGTGCATAGGAAGTTTTGGGAAGATTTAAGAGATTAGGGAAAGAAAATTGCAAGTCTTAGAGAAAAACCATTGTCAGTTTTCTGAGAATGCAGAGAACAATCTCTATTGATACAGTTTCTAATAGTGATATATATTCTTATGATTAATTATAGTTGTTACTGAATTGTGCTTAAGCTTCTGCCTATGCTTTGGGATACAGTAATTTAGAATTTTACTTTTTTTTTTCATTTAAGCAGCTTCATAATTACAATGGATCACCAAAAGCTTTTATTTACACAAATAAGCTGTGCAATGAATAGTATAACTGACCATTGCTTTCCTGAATATGGGCCTACCTCACAGAGTTAAAAGTAAAATTTTTTAACAACACAGCTACAGCATAGATAATATTTTGATTTCTCTCCAATTGCATAATTTGTAGACTTACAAATACCTAGTTTTTCATTTATTTTTACAAGGGTATTTGGAAATGCTAATTATGTCTGGGTAATATGTGTTTAACTTGTTCCCCTACTTATAAAAGGGGAAAATACATTTCAAATAAAATGGTCTTCTTCTATGTTATAATCTATACTCTTATTTCCAAATTGGATGATTATTAGGCATATATTTAATAACTACTCTTAGGTTAAAAATGCTCAATGTGACCTTTACTTTGAGACTGAAACATAATTTTCACTATTTACTCATCTGAATTTTGCTATTAAACATGCAATTTTAAAAGTCAAGTAGGTACTTTTACATTAATAACGGTCGTACACATGTATTTAAGCTATTGTCTCATATTGGATTTGAAAGAGTGTAAGTGATCTAGTTTTTGTAAATAGGTTTCTCTTTGAATTGGTAAAATTATATGAATATAACAGGAGTCAAATACATGCCTTACAAATGGAGTTTGTAACACATTTGCATGTGTCATCCTATTAATCAGAATTAGTCAAAGTCTAGTGAATTACCAAATAAAGAAGGATAAGTAAAATCTCACTGTACTTTTATTGTCTTAACAAGGGCACTGGATTTTGCTAGAATAAATATAGCAAAAAATTCACTTCTGTAAAGTTTTCTTTTATTTAATACTTATTAAAAGGGAATTGGCACTTTCAGCAAGTGTGCTAGCTTTATTCAGTCAAACATTCCAACTGAGAACTAATATCTGTATGTAATAGTATAATAACATTTGTTTATACACTTCTGGATGTCTCCAAACGAATGTCTCCAAACTACCAAGGTAATGAGAATTTGAAGAGTGAAGACCTCCCAAAAAGGGAAGATCAGATAGATTAGCCCAATATTTGGAAGCACTTTATTTCTCAAAGTATTTGCTTATTCAAAACCTAAGGCTTGGCTTTTCGCTTGAGGATCTTTGGTTTGAAGCTGAGGGCAAGACCTCTGTACATGGTACCCTATGAGCAAGTGAAACTGGACTGAGCAGAAAGGAGAACAAAAAAAAGGAACTCATATTGTCTTCTTCCTGCTGGAGTCTGTCTGCGGTACTGCAGTATCTGGCCCTACAACAAATCAGTCACTGAGCTCTCATTGGCTGTGGGCAGCCAAAGTACCAGGTTACCCATCAGCACTCTAAATCAGGAGAACCTTCAAGATGGCGGAGGAGCAAGACATGGAGATCACCTTCCTCCCCACAAATACATCAAAAATACATCTACATGTGGAACACCTCCTACAGAACACCTACTGAATGCTGGCAGAAGACCTCAGACTCCCCAAAAGGCAAGAAACTCCCCACATACCTGGGTAGGGCAAAAGAAAAAAGAAAAAACAGAGACAAAAGAATAGGGACGGGACCTGCACCTCTGGGAGGGAGCTGTGAAGGAGGAAAAGTTTCCACACACTAAGGAGACCCTTCACTGGTGGAAATGGGGGGTTGGTTGCGGGGAAGCTTTGGAGCCATGGAGGGAGTGCAGCAACAGGGGTGCAGAGGGCAAAGCGGAGAGATTCCCACGCAGAGGATCTGTGCCAACCAGCACTCACCAGCCTGAGAGGCTTCTCTGCTCACCAACTGGGACAGATGGGGACTGGGAGCTGAGGCTCTGGCTTCAGAGGTCAGATCTCAGGGAGAGGACCGGTGTTGGCTGTGTGAACACAGTCTGAACGGAACTAGTGCACCACAGCTAACTGGGAGGAATCCGGGAAAAAGTCTGGAACTGCCTAAGAGTCAAGAGACTGTTGTTTCGGGGTGCACAAGGAGAGGGGATTCCTTCTCTGTCTGCACACAGAAGTCAGAGCACTGCCTAAACAAGCTCCAGAGATGGGCGTAAGCTGCGGCTATCAGCATGGACACCAGAGACGTGCATGAAACACTGACGCTGTTGCTGCAGCCCCCAAGAATCCTGTGTGCAAGCACAGGTCACTATCCACACCTCCCCTCCCAGGAGCCTGTGCAGCCGACCACTGCCAGGGTCCCGTGATCCAGGGACGACTTCCCCAGGAGAACACATGGCAAGCCTCAGGCTGTTGCATTGTTATGCTGGCCTCTGCTGCCGTAGGCTCACCCCGAATTCCGTACCCCTCCCTCCCCCCAGCCTGAGTGAGCCAGAGCCCCCTAATCAACCACTCCCTTAACACCCCCCTGTCTGGGCAAAGAACAGACGCCAGAGGGCGACCTAAATTTAGAGGTGAGGCCAGATCCAAAGTGGAATCCCAGGAGCTGTGTGAACAAAGAAGACAAAGGAAAATTTCTCTGTGCAGCCTCAGGAGCAGCGGATTAAATCTCCACAACCAACTTGATGTACCCTGTATCTGTGGAATACCTGAAGACAACGAATCATCCTAAAATTGAGGCGGTGGACTTTGGGAGCAACTGTACACTTGGGGTTTGCTGTATGCAACTGAATAGTTTCTGATTTATATGTTTATCTTAGTTTAGTTTTTAGCTCTTGTTATCACTGGTGGATTTGTTTATTGCTTTGGTTGCTTCCTTCTTTTTTATTTTTTTATTGTTTTATTATTTTATTTTAATAATTTTTTTGATTTTTTATTTTAATAATTTTATTATATTTTTCTTTCTTTCTTTCTTTCTTTTCTCCCTTTCTTTCTGAGCCATGTGGCTGACAGGGTGTTGTTGCTCCGGCCTGGTCTTAGGCCTGAGGCTCTGAGGTGGGAAAGCCGAGTTCAGAACATTGGACCACCAGAGAGACCTCCAGGACCCATGAGATATCAACTGGTGAGAGCTCTCCCAGATATCTCCTTCTCAACGCTAAGACTCAGCTCCGCTCAATGACCAGCAAGCTCCAGTGCTGGACACCCCATGCCAAACAACTAGCAAGACAGGAACACAACCCCACCCATTAGCAGAGAGGCTGCCTAAAATCATAATATGTTCACAGAGACCCCAAAACAAACCACCAGACTGCCCACCGGAAAGACAAGATCCAGCCCCACACACAAGAACACAGGCACCAGTCCCCTCCACCAGGAAGCCTACACAACCCACTGAACCAACCTTACCCACTGGGGGCAGACAACAAAAACGATGGGAACTACGAACCTGCAGCCTGTGAAAAGGAGACCCCAGACACAGTAAGTTAAGCAAAATGAGAAAACGGAGAAATATGCAGGAGATGAAGGAGGTAGGTAAAAACACACCAGACCAAACAAATGAAAAGGAAATTGGCAGTCTACCTGAAAAAGAATTCAGACTAAAGATAGTAATGATGATCCAAAATCTTGGACATAGAAAGGAGAAAATACAAGAAATGTTTAACAAGGACCTAGAAGAACTAAAGAGCAAACAAACGATGATGAACAACACAATAAATGAAATTAAAAATTCTCTAGAAGGAATCAATACCAGAATAACAGACAGAAGAATGGAAAAGTGACCTGAAAGATAAAATAGTGGAAATAACTACGGCAGAGCAGAATGAAGAATGAAAGGAATTGGGGACAGTCTCGAAGACCTCTGGGAAAACATTAAACACACTGACATTCAAATTATAGGGGTCCCAGAAGAAGAGAAAAAGGAAGGGACTGAGAAAATATTAGAAGAGATTGTAGGTGAAAACTTCCCTAATATGGGAAAGGAAATAGTCAATAAAGTCCAGGTAGCACAGAGAGTCCCATACAGGATAAATCCAAGGAGAAACATGCCAAGACACATATTAATCAAACTATCAAAAATTAAATACAAAGAAAAATGATTAAAAGCAGCAAGGGAAAAGCAACAAATAATATATAAGGGAATCCCCATAAGGTTAATAGCTGATCTTTCAGCAGAAATTCTGCAAGCCAGAAGAGAACGGCAGGACATATTTAAAGCAATGAAAGGGAAAAACCTACAAGAAGATTACTCTGCCCAGCAAGGATCTCATTCAGATTCAGCGGAGAAATTGAAACCTTTACAAACAAGCAACAGCTAAAAGACTTCAGCACCACCAAACCAGCTTTACAACAAATGCTAAAGGAACTTCTCTAGGCAGGAAACACAAGAGAAGGAAAAGACCTACAATAACAAACCTAAAACAATTAAGAAAACGGGAATAGGAACATATGTATCAATAATTACCTTAAATGTAAATGGATTAAATGCTCCAACCAGAAGACTCAGGCTTGCTGAATGGATACAAAAACAAGACCTGTATATATGCTGTCTACAAGAGACCCACTTCAGACCTAGGGACACATACAGACTGAAAATGAGGGGATGGAAAAACATATTCCATGCAAATGGAAATCAAAAGAAAGCTGGAGTAGCAATTCTCATATCAGACAAAGTATACTTTAAAATAAAGAGTATTACAAGAGACAAAAAAGGAGTCTACAGAATGAGTAAGGGATCAATCCAAGAAGAAGATATAACAATTGTAAATATTTATGCACCCAACATAGGAACACCTCAATACATAAGGCAAACACAAACAGCCATAAAAGGGGAAATAGACAGTAACACGATCAGTAGGGGACTTTAACACCCCACTTTCACAAATGGACAGATCGTCCAAAATGAAAATAAATAAGACACAAGCTTTAAATGACACATTAAACAAGATGGACTTGATTGATATTTATAGGACATTCCATCCAAAAACAACAGATTACACATTGTTCTCAAGTGCTCATGGAACATTCTCCAGGATAGATCATATCTTGGGTCACAAATCAAGCCTTGGTAAATTTAAGAAAATTGAAATTGTATCAAGTATTTTTTCCAAGCACAGTGCTTTGAGACTAGATATCCATTACAGGAAATAAACTGTAAAACATACAAACACATGGAGGCTAAACAATACACTACTAAATAACCAAGGGATCACTGAAGAAATCAAAGAGGAAATCAAAAAATACCTAGAAACAGATGACAATGAAAACACGATGACCCAAAACCTATGGGATGCAGCAAAAGCAGTTCTAATAGGGAAGTTTATACCAATACAATCCTACTTCAAGAAACAAGAAGAATCTCAAATAAACAACCTAACCTTACAACTAAAGCAATTAGAGAAACAAGAACAAAAAATCCCCAAAGTTTGCAGAAGAAAGGAAATCATAAAGATCAGGTCGGAAATAAATGAAAAAGAAATGAAGGAAACGATAGCAAAGATCAATAAAACTAAAAGCTAGTTCTTTGAGAAGATAACCAAAATTGATAACCCATTGGCCAGACTCATCAAGAAAAAAAGGGAAGACTCAAATCAACAGAATTAGAAATGAAAAAGGAGAAGTAACAGCTGACACTGCAGAAATACAAAGGATCATGAGAGATTACTACAAACAACTATATGCCAATAAAATGGGCAACCTGGAAGAAATGGACAAATTCTTAAAAAAGCACAACCTTCTGGGACTGAACCAGGAAGAAATAGAAAATATAAACAGACCAGTCACAAGCACTGAAATTGAAACTGTGATTAAAAACCTTCCAACAAACAAAAACCCAGGTCCAGTTGGTTTCACAGGCGAATTCTATCAAATATTTAGGGAGGAGTTAACACCTATCCTTCTCAAACTCTTCCAAAATATAGCAGAGGGAGGAACACTCCCAAACTCATTCTACGAGGCCACCATCACCCTGATACCAAAACCAGACAAAGATGTCACAAAGAAAGAAAACTACAGGCCAATATCACTGATGAACATAGATGCAAAAATCCTCAACAAAATAATAACAAACAATCCAACAGCAAATTAAAAGGATCATACACCATGATCAAGTGGGGTTTATCCCAGGAATGCAAGGATCCTTCAATATACACAAATCAATCATTGTGATACACCATATTAACAAGTTGAAGAATAAAAACCATATGATCATCTCAATAGATGCAGAAAAAGCTTTCAAGAAAATTCAACACCGATTTATGATAAAAACCCTCCAGAGAGTAGGCATAAAGGGAACTTACCTCAATATAATAAAGGCCATATATGACAAACCCACAGCCAACATCGTCCTCAGTGGTGAAAAACTGAAACCATTTCCACTAAGATCAGGAACAAGACGAGTTTGCCCACTCTCACCACTATTATTCAACATTGTTTTGGAAGTTTTAGCCACAGCAATCAGAGAAGAGAAAGAAATAAAAGAAATCCAAATCGGAAAAGAAGAAGTAAAGCTGTCACTGTTTGCAGATGACATGATACTATACATAGAGAATCCTAAAGATGCTACCAGAAAACTACTAGAGCTAATCGATGAATTTTGTAAAGTAGCAGGATACAAAATTAATGCACAGAAATCTCTTGCATTCCTATAGACTATTGATGAAAAATCTGAAAGAGAAATTAAGGAAACAGTCCCATTTACCATTGCAACAAAGAGAATAAAATACCTAGGGATAAACCTACCTAGGGAGACAAAAGACCTGTATGCAGAAAACTATAAGACACTGATGAAAGAAATTAAAGATGATACAAACAGATGGAGAGATATGCCATGTTCTTGGATTGGAAGGATCAACATTATGAAAATGACTATACTACACAAAGCAGTCTACGGATTCAATGCAATCCCTATCAAACTACCAATGGCATTTTTCACAGAATTAGAACAAAAAATTTCACAATTTGTATGGAAACACAAAAGACCCCGAATGGCAAAAGCAATCTTGAGAAAGAAAAACAGAGCTGGAGGAATCAGACTCCCTTACTTCAGAGTATACTACAAAGCTACAGTAATCAAGACAGTATGGTACTGGCACAAAAACAGAAATATAGATCAATGGAACAAGATAGAAAGCCCAGAGATAAACCCATGCACATATGGTCACCTTATCTTTGATAAAGGAGGCAAGAATATACAATGGAGAAAAGACAGCCTGTTCAATAAGTGGTGCTGGGAAAACTGGGCAGCTACATGTAAAAGAATGAAATTAGAACATTCCCTAACACCATACACAGAAATAAACTCAAAATGGATTTAAGACCTAAATGTAAGGCCAGACACTATCAAACTCTTAGAGGAAAACATAGGCAGAACACTCTATGACTTAAATCACAGCAAGATCCTTTTTGACCCACCTCCTAGAGAAATGGAAATAAAAACCAAAATAAACAAATGGGACCTAATGAAACTTAAAAGCTTTTTCACAGCAAAGGAAACCATAAACAAGACGAAAAGACAACCCTCAGAATGGGAGAAAATATTTGCATACGAAGCAACTGACAAAGGATTAATCTCCAAAATATACAAGCAGCTCATGCAGCTCAGTATCAAAAAAACAAACAACCCAATCCAGAAATGGGCAGAAGACCTAAATAGACATTTCTCCAAAGAATATATACAGATTGCGAACAAACTCATGAAAGGATGCTCATCATCACTAATCATTAGAGAAATGGAAATCAAAACTACAATGATGTATCACCTCACACAGGTCAGAATGGCCATCATCAAAGAGCCTACAAAGAATAAATGCTGGAAAGGGTGTGGAGAAAAGGGAACCCTCTTGCACTGTTGGTGGCAATGTAAATTGATACAGCCACTGTGGAGATCAGTACAGAGGTTCCTTAAAAAACTAAAATTATAAGTACCATACGACCCAGCAATCCCACTACTGGGCATATATTATTATTATTTTCTTATTATTTCTTATTTTTATTTACTTTTGAGTTTTCTAGTTTCTTTATATATTCTGGATATAACTCCTTTATCAGATATATGATTTGCAAATATTTTCTCCTAGCCTATGGCTTGTCTTTTGTGTTTTTCCAGCTTTATTGAGATACTGTTGACACATGACATTGTGTAAGTTTAAGTTGTACAATGTGTTGATTTCATATGTTTATAAACTGTAAAATGATTACCACCCACTCTCATTGGTGATAACAGGAACTATTATTGGTCCTTTGTGACCTTTGAAGGTTTTTCCTCTAACATTCTTCACCTGTCCTTGAGTAATCTCTCCTTATGCATGCATTAATCTGTACTTATCCAAAACCTTGAGTGATACATCTCAGTTCAGCTTTACTCTTTCTCTGTTCAGTCTCATCCTCCCTAGTATTCTGAAAACTCTAGCTTATCCTTCCTGGGCTCCCAGTTAGGTTTCCTGAACTCAGCGAGACCCTTGAGCATTGTCTAGACTTCTTACATTACTGCCTAAAACCTCTCTTTTGCTAGTAAGATTGCATAATCATAGGGCACACCTTATTCATTTCTCCTCACTCAGGGAGAACTATTCTTCTCTTCCTGATGTCTTGAAATTAGTTGATTCATACATTTTGTCATGATTTTTTTGTTGCTATTGTGAGAAGGGTAAATCTACTCTCTGTTACTCCTCATTGTTGGGAAATAAAAATCATCTAGTAACTTAGCTTTGAAAAGTTTTGAAAAGAAGGCAAATGCTACTGCATCAAATAAATAAATATTTAAAATATAAAAAATATATGTATAATTGCAAAAACAAAACATGAGGTCATCTAATCTTAATATCTAATATTAGGAGAGTAAATAATTTATATCCTTTTAACACAGTATTTGTGGAAGGAGAGACTTTGGTGTCAGTTAGATGTTAATGTGACACCTGGCTCCCTAAAATGTGGGTAATAATTAGTACTCCAAAGAATTTTTGTAAGATATATATCCCCTATCACAATATTTAACATGTTGCAAACAATCATTTTATGTTAATATTTCATGCCTTCGTGGATCTATCCGGGGTATGTGAGATGCTTAACAAAGAAGTTTCCCAGAGAGCACAGGGGAATAGGATTCAGATGCGCCAAAGCGGATTTTCCTCCCCAGCTGATGTTATACCTTCTCTTGATTTTACTTGGCGTAACCTTACTTCAGCACCTCACCCTTGCCATTTAATGGTATGAACCATATCAATTTGGGCAAACATTGTCCTCACTCTTCACTAAAGTAGCAGCTATTTCCCTTCTACATCCTCTCTAAACAACATATATTCACAATCCCTGCTACTTCCCCTCATGACTACCAGAAACCAGTTATTATTGGTCTTTGACAATGTTTGCAAATAAGGGTTGTGGCAGTGCATGTAATCAGATAAATTTTTATTTTGTAAAAACACAGAAGAAAGTAAACATAATGGAATGTTCTTGTCCCACATTAGCCCATAAAATCTAAAGGATCCAATAACTGTAGAGTAAAATTCCTGCAGGATCACTCACATTATATTCATTGTTGGAAAAAAAATCTTGTCTGGGTATGAAACCACAGTAAGAGGTGTCTGAAGTGAAGATAATTTTTTTTCCTTTCCACTGCCAAGATTTGTTACAGTGAGCTTTTGGTTGTCTGAGGAATAAAAATGGAAGTGAAGAGGGGAAACTCAAGGCTATTTTTGAGTTATCTCTGAGTTGATTATAAGTTGCAAGTAGTGGAATTATGGCTCTTTTCTCTTTTGAAGATAGCGACAGCAGTAATGACAATAACAATAATGATAACTTGCTACCTTGCACTTACATGTAGTCTTTTAACCCAGTTTTAAAAACAGCAATTACAGTTCATGATAGCTTTGCATGTTGCATGTTAGGATAGCCATTAGGTCCTGTATAGGGGTGAGCAAATGAAGATGTAGTGACCTAAGCTCTTCATTCTCTCTGTTTTATGGCCAGCTCCACTACTGAATAAAAGCAGAGTTCAGTGATTGGTGTAAACTTGTGGGATACCTAGTGGATTTTTCTAAGTAGGGTTACTAAAAAAGTTGGTTTAAAATGATAAAGAGTAAAAGTTACTTTTATTATTAGAAAATTGGACAGGATAGTGTTATCTTTCTCTTTAAATCTTTTCTAGAAACCAGATGTACTGTCTTAACCTTATTGCTAGAAAACCAAGAAAAAAAAATGTGATTTTTACCTTGGTTTTCTTTTATACTTAAAATTTTTTTGTTGTCTTGTACATATTTTATGGTATTGTAAATCCATTTTACATCTAACTCTAATTCTATCTATAGATGTTAAATTTATTTGTATATAAATAAGTGTATTTTTAAGACTGTGTATAATATTAGATGCTTATTTGATTAGCAATTCACCAAATATTTACTGAATGCTAAAATACTTTAAGGAATTCAAAGAGAAACTAAGCTAGAAAAATTACTTTGCACATTCTTTGATTACTACACTTCATTTGCCTAGCAATTTCGAAGAATGAGAGAGGTCTGTGAATGTATGTTTTTGATATTTGAAAATTTCCTTTTTGAGACCAGATGTTTTATTTTAGAAAAAGCTGTATTTGATGTATCATAAAACCTGCTATGTCTTCCAGATTGACAGGGGAATTGAGAATGTCCAGATAATTAGAAATTTTTTCTTTAGAAAGCAAACTTCTATTTTAAAATAAACCCTAGTAGAGAGAACCATCAGCTATGTAAATTAGACTGTGTTGTTTGTGGATTAGAAAACTAGAAGTCTCTACTTATTTGACAAGGGAAATAAAACTGTCCAGATATCTAGGAATGAGTCCAAAATTGATTACTGGTCACCAAGAAGGACAACAAGAGGCAGAAGAGGGACAGTACAGCTAAGCATTGTTGTTGGGAGTTCTAGTAACAGATCCTTGACATCAGAATCCTGAAACCAAGAACATACCTCTCCAATGATAGGCTGCCAACATCACATGTGATAATTTGCCAAATGTAAATATGAAATTACCTCTTTTTTAATCTAATTTTTGCTTCTTTGATCACTAATGACATGTATTAGTAATACATTAGTCTATAAATTTGTGTCTTACTGAGCTCAGTGTTTCTTTTGTCAATTTATTCACTGTATATCCTATTTGATGTATTTTTTCAGTTTGTGGTGAGATTTTAAATACTGCTTGATATTTCTAATGTTAAGTAACTGCATCTATTAATATTTATTTGATTATTTTTATATTCTGCAATTATTTCTCCCCAAGATATACAAAATATAACATGAATTAAATCTATCAAATATACAAGTGAACGCTTAACTGTTTAATATATCCAATACTTGGGGCCGAGGGTTATGGCTTGAATTGAGGCTCTAATTAAAATCACTCCTCCTTGAAACCTTATTTTCTTTATGCTTTAACTGAATAATTTCTTCATTTCTGAATATATTTGTACCATAAAATCAATGTCATTGACATATTAGGGCTTGCACTATGATCATTCTCTTTACTGGTAAATTGTGGGTGTGTGTGGGTGTGTGTGTGTGTGTGGGTGTGTGTGGTTACCATGTCACATGATTTAATTATTTTTGATGTAAAAATGTGTTTCAATACCAGATGAAGCAAGAAGTATTAGTCAGAGTCCTCTAGAGAAACAGAACCAATAATATATAAAAGGAGGTTTATTATGAATTGTCTCACAAGTTATGGAGGCCTAGTTGTCCCACAGTCTGCCATCTGCAAGCTGGAGACCCAGGAAGGCCAGTGGTGTAATTCAGTCTGAGTTTGAGGGCATGAGAACCAGAGGAGCCAATGATGTAAATACCAGTCTGAGATGAAATGAGATGGCCTGGCTTAATAGTGAGGCAAGAAAAAAAGGGGCAGATTCCTCCTTTCTCTACTTTTTTTTCTATCTAGGCCATCAATGGATTGGTTGATGGCCAACCACTTTGGGGAGGGCAGTTTACTTTACTGAGTCCACCAATTAAAATGCTAATCTCATCCAGACAAACTCTCACAGACACACCAGAAACTATGTTTAATATAGGTACCCTGTGGGCCACTCAAGTTGACACATAAAATTAACCATCACAAGGTTCAATTAATTTACTCCTTTATAATATTTGGTCTTCTACTCAAGAACATGATATATCTCTCCAATGTTTTAAATTATTCTTTCAATCTTTATAGCAAAGTTTTGAAATTTCTTATTAGTCTTTTCACCTTTTTACTAGTTACTTCTAGGTATGTTATGTTTGTTTACATAATATAAGTATATATATTTTAAATTAAGCTCATTGCTTACTATAAGAGTACTACAGTCAGTATTTATATTGGTGTTCTTGTTCCCAGGTAATTCCCCAATGTTCTTTTCAGTTCCACTTTGGTTAAGGGGAAAAATACTCTCTCCATGTCCCCATTATTGTATGTACCCTGAAGTCCAAGGAGAGCTTCAGTGTGCAGGACTATTAAATCACAGGTTAGTCCAGAAGTCAGCAGGGGGATCCTTGCTCCAGGGTAGCTGATTCTCAGTGTTATCTTCCCCTGGTTCCCTTTCTTGAACTCTCAGAACTTTCTATCTCCTTCTTTTTTAGAGGCAATCAGTTCTTCCTTTTTCATGGAGTTATTCATCAGTCTCTCTTACCCTTACCCAGGACTTAACCACGATCTTTCTTTTTTTTTTTTTTAACATCTTTATTGGAGTATAATTGCTTTACAATGGTGTGTTAGTTTCTGCTGTACAACAAAGTGAATCAGCTATACATATACATACATCCCCATATCTCCTCCCTCTTGCATCTCCCTCCCACCCTCCCTATCCCACCCCTCTAGGTGGTCACAAAACACCGAGCTGATCTCCCTGTGCTATGCGGCTGCTTCCCACTAGCTATCTATTTTACATTTGGTAGTGTATATATGTCCATGCCACTCTCTCACTTCATCCCAGCTTATGCTTCCCCCTCCCAGTGTCCTCAAGTCCATTCTCAATGTCTGTGTCTTTATTCCTGTCTGGCCCCTAGATTCTTCAGAACCTTTTTTTTTTTTTTTTTTTTTTTTTTAGATTCCATATATATGTGTTAGCATACAGCATTTGTTTTTCTCTTTCTGTGACTTAACTTCACTCGTATGATAGTCTCTAGACCCATCCACCTCACTGCAAATAACTCAATTTCGTTTCTTTTTATGGCTGAGTAATATTCCATTGTATATATGTGCCACATCTTCTTTCTTTGAAGAGTTAAGTAGTAGATGGATCTTCAAATCTTGGTTCTACCATTATTGGTGTGGGGAGGTGAAATGCCCATCAGGGTATAAGAAAGTGAAGATTGGTGAGTGCAGAGAGGATTCTGATTAATACTTGGAGTTAAAACATTGCTATATAGGTGTTTATTAAACATACAATTTTTGCCTAATCCTCTTAAATGAGTATTTGAATAAAGGTTACTTAAAGTTCTAATGATGTTTTAATTGATTTTCTTGGATTTTCTTGGTATTTTATATACAAATAAGGATCACTTTCCCAGTTTTCCTGTGACTTCAATTTAATTTGCTAAACTTTTCCTGCTTTAATTTTAATGAGTTAATGTGATAAAACATTAATATTTGTTTTATATAAAAGTTCAAAGAATAAAAACTTATATAATACATAAATATATTTACCAGTTATGTTCCCTTAACTGTACTTTTGTTGCCAGAGATAATCACTATTAACAATTTAGCATGTGTGCTGAAATTGCCATTTCAGCAATGTAAACATAAACTCTTTGACTATTACATAGTAATCTTGAATATGGACACAGCATGTTGTATTTGGAGATTTAGATATTTTAAATTTTTCAAATATTACAACAGTGATGCAATAAACATTCACATGGTGGGTTTTGTCGCAGAGTATGCATTTTGGTAATGTTTATAGAGACTGTAAAATTGCCTTCCAAATTGGCTATTCTGATTTGCACACACACCAGCACTCCATTTTTTCCTTATAAATTCTAATGATGGGAATTTTATTCTCTCCCTCTCTCTCTTTTTAACAATTGAGTTTCATGTGCAAAGAATAAGATTAGAGAGGATACTTGATTTATGACACATTCTCATTATTGATCATACAATTTATGTTTATTTTTAAATAGTTTTAATAATACAGTAAGCATCTGTGAAGTAGCTGTTTGAAACATATGGTATGACCTTGGCAGTAACCTAGATTTAGTCACTCTTGCAAACGTGACAAGTGAAAAATTATCTTATTTGCATTTCCCTGACTACTTGCTTTTCTCATGAGATTTTTTCTCTTAACAATTTAAGTTTCTTCTTTTATCAATTACCTGTTCACATGCTTTACCCGTTTTCCTGTTGAGTTGCTGTCTTTATATTATTTTTTTGTAAAAGTCATATATGTACGTGTGTATATATATGCATGTATATATCTGAGCAGTAATCCTTATAAGAGATTTCTCCCTTTCTTATCTTTTAAATTTAATTATAGTGTCTTAAGTCACAGTTAAGTTTTATTGCAGTGTAGTTACGTTTACTAATTATGGCAGAATGGTGCTAGGTATTCACCAAAACTGTATTATCTTTTCCCTACATTTTATAGTCTATCTTATAATAGGGATGTGACAAAATTCTAGCCAATAGTTTTATGCACCAAATCCAGACTTCTCATCAAAACCTCCCATATGTGATCATCCATATTATTTTCCCTTACAGTTGGCTCAAATGAAGATTAAGCATAGGGTGGACTTGGGAGCCTCATGGCTTAGAGCAGAGCTACAAGTAAAAGAAGTAGGAAATCCTGAATCAGCTCTTGGAAGAGTAAAAATGGATATTTAATTTGAGCAAGAAATGAATGTTATTTTCTTATTCTTCTAACACTTGGGGGTTTGTTTGTTACTTCAAGTAGCATTAGGTAGGTCCCACCTACTCCATAATCTTTTCATATGTATTTTGTATTTATTTCTTGAACTGTGATTATGAATACTTTTTAAAGAAAGGGGATAAATACGTTTATACAGATTTCTTAATAATACTGTATTCCTCATACTGCTCTTTTGTAGGTAGCCATCACCCTCTTCCTTCTCTGCTAATCAGGCATTTTTCTGTCCCTAGAATTTTGCCCTTTCCAGCATCCATATAAATAGAACTGTGTAGTATGTAGCATTTGGGGTCTGGTTCTTTTACTGAGAAAAATGCATTTAAAACTCATTCATGAGCATGATATACAGTACTGATACTATGTATAAAATAGATAACTAATGAGAACCTACTGTATAGCTCAGGGAACTCAGTGCTCTGTGGTGACCTAAATGGGAAGGAAATCCACAGAAAGAGAGGATATATGTATACGTATAGCTGATTCACTTTGCTGTAGAGTAGAAACTAACACAATATTGTAAAGCAACTGTACTCCAATAAAAATTAATTTAAAAAACTCATTCATGAGCATGAATGTTTGATCCCTTTTATTACCAAGTACTATTCTGGTATATGGGTATACCACAGTTTATATATTCACCATTTGAAAGATGTCTCACTTGTTTGAAGACTTGCTTATTAAGAATAAAGCTGCTACATATATATACACTACCAAATGTAAAATAGATAGCTAGTGGGAAGCAGCTGCATAGCACAGGGAGATCAGCTTGGTGCTTTGTGACCACCTAGAAGGGTGGGATAGGGAGGGTGGGAGGGAGGGAGATGCAAGAGGGAAGAGATACGGGGATATATGTATATGTATAACTGATTCACTTTGTTGTAAAGCAGAAACTAACACACCATTGTAAAGCAATTATACCCCCATAAAGATGTTAAAATAAATAAATACAAACATACATACATACATACATACATACATACATACATATATACATACATACCTGGGGGGGGAGAATAAAGCTGCTACAAATTCTGTGTATGTTTGTACAGATTTTTTGTATGTTTTGTGCAAATGTAGGTTTTCATTTCTTATGAAACTGATGTATCATTGACTTTATAAAAACCACCAAAAAATGCCTGCATCATTTTTCATTCCCACCAGTAGTGCATGAGAGTTCTAGTTACTTCGCATTCTTGAAGTACATGGTATTGTCAGTTATCTTAATTTTAGCCGTAGAATGTGTGGAGATATATCTTGCTATTGTTTTATTTTGCATTTTTTTAATGACTAATGTTTTTGAGGTTTTTATTTTCATGGATTTATTTGCCATCTGCTTATCTTCTTTGGAGTGATGACTGTTTTGATATTTTGCCCATTTATGTGCTTTGACCTAATGGCGCATGTATTTATTTTATTCAGTCCTTGGCTATTATTTCGGCTAGGCAAATAATTCAGTTTTGAAAATTATCTTCTCTCAGCTCTTTGAATATTTTTCCACATTTTTTCTTGCATTAAATTTGCTAGTGAATTTTTTTCTGATGCCAATCTATTTCTTATTTTATGAAGTTTTTTTGGTCTCTGTAATATTTTAGAATTCTTTTATTGCTGATGTTCTCAAATGTCACTGCTTCATTTTGAGTCGTGAGTGTGTGTGTGTGTGTGTGTGTGTGTGTGTGTGTGTGTGTGTGTGTTCCTTCATGGCACTTAGTGGGCCCTTCAGTATGGGATTTTAAAATAATTTTTTCTGTATCGTTGCTATTTTCTTGCTGCTTACCTACTGGAATTCTTTTATGTGAATATGGAACTTCTGGATCTGGTCTTTGCATACCTTGATTTGTATCTTGTATTTATCGTGCTGCTATATAATTTTGACATTCTGAGATCATTTTAACTTTATCTTAATGTATTTTCATTTTATCCCATTCTGATATTCTCTTAGATAGATGTTTTTCTGTCTTCTTGACTATATTTTTTCAAGTACCTTCATCACCTGCGTGAGTTCTTTCATATTTTAGAAAATTGAATTGGATTTTTATATCTGATAGAGGAATTGACTGAGAATAAAAATCTTACTTTGTACCATTTTCCCTTACAAATTTGTGGACTTTTATCCATGGAATTCAAAATTCTAGTTATACTGAGTTTGAGCAAGAATATGTTCACCTCAAAGTGACCTCAAATATTCATATGTAGTATATATTCTGAGAATAAATTGCAAAAGACAGAAACATTCCCATAAATTCTAGGGCTTTGTGTGTTCATCACAGTAAATCAGTTCTGTCTCTATCCTTAAAACACTGTGTAGGCCTACTCTTAATGATACCACATTTTTATACAGAGGGAGAGGTTTATCTGCATCTTCATAAGTTATCTGAGGGAATGAAGATGGGGGAGGGAAATTACAATCCTAAAAGGATGAGGGATTGAACAAGGTGGTTTTTGGTGGGCAAAGTATCTATAAATAGGGAAGACGCCAGCAAAATCTATCTGGTGGTAGAGTCTCGGGTTATTAAGATAAATGTGAAAATGAGACTAAATTAGAAAACTGGAAAAATGTACAGAATTAAATCTGAAATCCCAGGGCAGGCTGCCCTGGAATAAACAGAAGTTTGATACAAAATATAATTTCAACAAAACTGCTTAGCAAAAAGGAAGCTTTAAATGTGATAGATGCTCTTTAAGGGGTAAGTGATGAGATACATGAGAGGTGGATATCGTAGTGGTTCAGAGTTTGGGCACTGCTGCCAGGAACTGTGCTGCCAGTGTGTGAATCCCAGCTCCATGAATTACTAGCTTCTCTGAGCCTGAAGTTCTTTGTATATAAATAGTGCTAACGTTCCACTTCCTTTTGGGATTTTTATGAAGATTAAATTTGGTAATGCATGTGAAACACTTAGAGACATGTCCTACTAACTTTTAAATACCAGGCATTATAATACAGTAAACATTTAGAAAATCATATTGACATTTATCCATATTTAGGTGACAGAACAATCTGTGATAATAACTTTTACTAATCTCATTCTATGTTCTAGGTGTGTACCTAATCTAATTTGATGCTCAAACAACCCTGTAAACTCAGTACTATTATTATTTATTTACTTGGGCAAGGAATCTGAGCTTTTGTGTAGATGAGTATTTTTCCCAAATTCATGAAGATAGTAAGTCCAAGAGTTGGAGGTTTGGCTGCATCCACACCTTCAGCACTTGCCACTGTGCTGGAGTTCTTTAATCGTGAAATCATTAGTTATTTGTATAGGATCTCAAAACAGGTGGATGGTTATTGATTTGACATTAACTGAGGGCTGTGTCATGTAACCTTTAATTTATAAAATAGCATATGTCCATAATTGACAGTTAAGTTTTAACACTGCTACTCAGAGCTACTGAAAGAGAAAGATTTTTGATCTTGGAGGGACATAGTGGGGTTGAGTGAGGGGAAAAAAAGAGATTCCATCCTGCAAGAAGAGCTCAACATCACATCTAAAACGTTCCCAGAAAAATTCTGACCCTCCACTTCCCAACCCCTTTCTATCTAGGGTTTACTGTTGTAAATAAGGTACAAGAAGGAAGATAACATTTGACACTTCCTGGAACTTAGGGGTTTGAAATGTGCCCATGAGCAGGATATGTAAACAGTTCCTGAAAATTAACCCTACATTCTCACCAAGTAAAGAATGAAAGATCTCTCCCTGCATTCTTGACGTGATCTTTAAATGAGAGAATTTCATCCCTCATATATTATATGCATCAAGGCAGACTTTTACAAGACAAAGGTTATGATCAATTTGCCATATGAGAGGTAACAAGAACAAAAAGAAAACAATAGTAACAAGTACATGTATTAAGAATTTAGCCCAATGGAAATTTATCATGTGTGCTTCTCTGTACTATTTGTATTTTGATATCTGTTATGAAGGCAAATAGTATCTAATTGTAATAAACACACATACAAGTACTCATATACTCTGTTGCCTGCATGGAGTTTACTCCCCTTCATTTGTCACGTATCCTTCTATGATGATGCCTAAAATTCCACCATTATGCTATCTTTTAGAATCTTTCTCTTTTTATCTCTTACATGTGGATTTAAAATAGGTATGTACATATATTATGTGTGTATGTATATATGACATGTTTATTATAAGTTAAATAATGCAAAAGAACAAAAGGTGTATAACGAAATAATTTCCTACGACTGCCTCACTTTCAATTCCGTTCTCTTGAATGCTCCAAACTTATCAGTATGGTGGGCATCCTTCTTTTTCCATGCTAAGGCATATTTATTATACACACACCTTATATTTATATGCATACGCATATATGTACAGCATTTGAAAGTGGAATCATGAGGTAACGATGATACATGTTTCCATATAGCTAACACATTTGCTTTAATAACTGTAATATTCACCATACAGATGTATAATAATTTATTCAGCCACTCGCATTTTGATGTGCCCATTTTGATACACTCATTTCTATTTTATTGCTGCATTAAAAATATAGGTACATGTATTAGTAAGTACTCATGTTTGCATAAGTACTCTGCAACCATTCTTTTTAAAAAAACACATGGGGCTTCCCTGGTGGCGCAGTGGTTGAGGGTCTGCCTGCCAATGCAGGGGACACGGGTTCGAGCCCTGGTCTGGGAGGATCCCACATGCTGCGGAGCGACTGGGCCCGTGAGCCACAACTACTGAGCCTGTGCGCCTGGAGCCCTTGCTCCGCAACGGGGGGTGCCGCGACAGTGGGGGGCCCGCGCACTGCGATGAGGAGTGGCCCCCGCTCTCCGCGACTGGAGAGGGCCCTCGCACAGAGACGAGGACCCAGCGCATACAAAAATAA
This sequence comes from Balaenoptera musculus, assembly GCF_009873245.2. Classification (NCBI taxonomy): domain Eukaryota; kingdom Metazoa; phylum Chordata; class Mammalia; order Artiodactyla; family Balaenopteridae; genus Balaenoptera; species Balaenoptera musculus. The sequence goes on from NC_045797.1 coordinate 47,047,132, forward strand.
ATAAATAAATTTATAAAAAAAAAAAAAAAAACAACACATGGATTTTGATTGATTATGGTGAGAAGTAGTCACAAAGTCTACATCCATAAATTATCATAAAATAATCCTCAGGCAGGTTTGTGCATTTGCATATATATCTTTGTATAAATATACTTGTGTGTGTGACTACATATATATGACTATATATGTTTATATATGACTATATATATGATTATATACATATTCAGAATTTAAATGGAGTTTTATATTTGTTAAAATGACACTTTAGATATTGACTCTCAATATTATAAATTTGTGTAAAGTTACATTATATATAACAAATTACACATATTTATTGTATAAATTTGCAATTTATTACATTCATACTTGTTTTGATAGACACTCCATTCTCTGAAATAGTAGCCTAAAAGGTATCAGTTATATTAATCCTACATAATATGAAAACCAGAAGTAGGCAATCCAGGATGATGGAGCAATTAAAAGATCCAGTGCAGGAACCTAAGCTCCTCTAACTTCCTGCTCTGCTTATTTTAATGTGCAGCTTCTGTCTCCATGGTCCTAATATGGCTCCTGTACTGTGAAGTATTGTTCCTGTTTTCTAGGCAGGAAGAAGTGGAAACTGAAAGGAGTGAAATAGGGCTGCTAATAAATCTATTCTTTTTAAAAATGCTTTCCCAGAAGAATGAATGAACTTCACTTTATACCCCATTAGAAAGAATTGTCATATGGCTCCTATCTGTAAATGATTCTGGGGAGGCATTTTGTCTGGACACATTGCCATTAGGAATTGAAAAGGAGAGAATGGATATGAGGAAAGCCTGCAGGCCATGTTTGCCACAAGGGTGTGTGTGTATTATTTGTATATATTTGTTGTAACTATGAACCATGAGAGCCAAATTCTGATGTGATAAAATTTTATAATCATGACAGCACCTTTCCCAGCACAGGTGCTACATGAAGACTTATTAATTTATTGAGGAATTTATTATGTCTGATAGGGCTTTACTTTTTCTTGGAAAAATTATATATTGACTTTTGTATTATTACAAGTATTTGTAAATAGCCAAAATGCTGAATTGTTCTTTTATCTACTTCCCCCATTATTAAAAATGTATACAGAAGTGCATGAAATGTATCCATTCCCTGACATTGGCTCTAATGTAAAATTGTCCAAGCCTAGCCTAGACCTAAGGTTTTAATCTTGTGATCCTCTTCATATGTCATACTGTAGTGCATAGACTATACCCAGCACATTTGATTTAAAACTATTTCCAGAAAAATAAATTGTTGCTTACTAACCAGCTTTCTTCAGCAGACACATTTATCTCTTCACAAAATGTCACTATTCCTTCTTAGCACAGCAAAAGATAATGTTTGTAATTCATGGCATTGATGAAGAATTCCTAAGGTTGTTCTTTGCTGAGTGTCTATACATGCTCAGAAATAAATTTGAACATTTGGGAAATTATCTGGATAATACAAAAAAATAAAATAGCTTTCCTTAATGGTGGTCAAGGGTAATGAGTTATTTTGGCCTCAGTTAACTGAGAATGATAAATCATAGAATATGAGAACACATCATTTGAGAACACTATTATGTACGCCTATATATTTATATAGCTATATTTCTATATACATTTTAAAAAACTATATGACCGTAGTCTGAAGAATAGGTTTAAGAGCTTAATTTTATAAATCGTTTATACAGTTCTAAAACTGGCTAATTTCTCTAATTGACTTTTAAACATTTTTTCTGTTATGGACATTTTCAAATTTTAAAAATAAAGATGGTTTTATAATGTACCTATTGCCCATATTGAACAATTGACAAGACATAGTCAATCCTGAGTCATCTATACGCCATTCCCTCCCCCTTCCTATATATATTATAAACATTTTGTGTGTAAATATTTCAGTCTTTTTTGCAAGACATGTGCATATTACCATTATATTTAAAAATCAAAAAGTAATCCCATAATACCCAGAAATATCTAGATATTGTTCAAATTTCTAATTGTCATTTATGTTTTATTTTTAAACAGATATTTTTGTTTTGTTTGAATCAGGATCAAAACAAGGTCCATATATGGATATTGGTAGATAGATCCCACACGTCTCTTTTAATATATAGCCCTTGCCTCTCTCTCTCTCTCTGTCTCTCTCTTTCCCTTTCCTCCTCCTTCATGTTGATGATACTGGGTAGTTTATTTTGAGTGTCCCCTACAGTCCGGAATATACTGATTGTACCCTCTTCTTGTTGTTTGTCATGCTCCTCTATCCCCTGTCCCTCTATATTTCCTATAATTTAATTGCTGGAATTAGAAGTTTAATTACATTTAGGTTCTGGCTTTTGCAAGCTTATTTATGGATGGTGTTGTGTTCTAATTCATTTTGAATGTCGATATGTAGTGTGAGCTGTGATAAATGGCTTTCAGAGTTGAATTTTTTTATTTATTTTAAAATACAGTCTCTTTTCTATAATATTAACATTAAATCAAGGAAGTATTTTTCTTATTAAACATTCTGTGGCTTTGCTTCTTCAAAATGGCAGAAGCAAAGAAAAATACCAGTGGTGTTAGTCTGTATGCCATTACAGGAATTTTTTGGTCATCATAGTAACTTTTAAATATTTAAAAATATAAAATTATAATTAAATTGTAATTAAATATTTAATTACTTTATCAATTAAATTAAGTTAAATAGTTTCAAATTTACAAAAATAATTAAAAAAATAGAAATAGCTAAACATTTTGGCATATGCTATCTCATTTAATCTTCACAACTAATGTATGAGATTTGTGTTATTTTTATTTTACAGAGGATGAGACTGAGGGACACAGTGGTTAAATATCTTGCCTAAGAACACACAGCAATGGGACAGGGGTTTGCCATCAGGCAATCTGACTCCTCAGTGTCTGCTTTTAACTACCAAGCTATACTGTCTTGGAGACAATGATAATGCTAAACGATAGTAATATTCTCCATAAACATAGTTTTAATACTTCTGGAGATGCTAAGCCACAGTGAAACATAAAGAACATGAATGAAACTGATTTGATGCAATTAATAATGGTGCTATAATGTCTGTGCTGTTTTTTGTGGGAGAGAAAGTGGGGGTGTATGATATAGAAATTATAAAACAATTCTTGTAAAGTGAGGAGAGTACTTGATATAAAATACAATGCTAAAAATATATTCTTAAAATTGGAAGGAACACTATAAATCTTTAACCTACTCCAAATCAAGTGGCATCTGCTTATACACTTTGAGCAATAGTTCACTACTATGTGAATCATTACACTACTGGGCAGCTCTAACTTAGAAGGTTTTTAAATTTGGAGTTGAATTCAGTCTTCATATAATTTTTACCTATTTTGACAATGAATTGTCACAGTAGAAATGGACAGTACTTCTACCCTTAGTCATTAAATCAAACTTCTAAACATCAGCTTTTCAAGAATCTTAAGGCATCTGGTACACAAAGCTTCTTGTATACAGTAGCATTTCATTCTTTCAACTTAGTCACATGACAGGATTTATTTTTTAAATAGTGCTTAAAATGTTCCTTCCTGACACTCCTACCTAAATCAGTCTTTTCTGAAATTTATTTTTAGAGCTCATATTGCAATTTCTAATTATATTGTTATTTGATTTACTATTTAATATCTGTCTTATTAAGCTGTATGCTCCATGATGACAGCAGGCACTATATCTCTTTGCTTTACCGCTGAATTCCAAGGGGCTAAAATAAAATCTTATAAAAATAAAGAATTCAATGCATAAAGGTAGATGAGTAAATACATTAATAAATGACTTATTTTCCTGATTCCTCTCCATCCAAGCTGATAGGTCAGATTATTTCTTGTCACTTTTGAATAACTCATATTTCAACAGTAATCATTAATATAAAGTGAACAATGCATTTCAGGTATAATTTAACCAATGTAAGATTCAGTGAACTATTCATTCACTTGAAAGTTATAGTTGTATTAGTGTCAGTTACCTGGGCACATAGTGGATTTTCAACACTTTTTGGTTCTTCTAACAGCTATAAAAAATTTCATCTTGTTATTTTGTTTGATCATTTCAATTGTCTGAGTCTTTTGAGAACATTGATTCTGTCACTCAGTATATTGTCATTCAGATATTTTTACCTTTTGACAATTATTCAGATATTTTTACCTTTTGACAGTTGAGTAGGCAGTTATCCATTTTAATTCAATTTCATGATTAAAACATATTTAATAATGTGTCATGACAGATTAAAATAGAAAGATTTGAGCTTGCCACTTGGAAATTTCATTGCAGACTGAAGACAACATGATTTTTGTTATCATCACTCAACTACCTAAAAAAAATCCACAAAAGAGTATCACCACCCACCCCATCATTCTCTTACTCTCTTTTCTTTAAGGGTAGCATGACTTTGTTAAGTGTGTTGTTGAGATCACAGTCAACCTTTTACAGTCTTTCTTTGTTCTAACAGTATTATAAAGATTTTTCCAAATGGCAATGTGCTGAAATAGGCACTGTATATTCTTATTTAATCCATGTGCAAAATAGCACATGAAAGTGTTATATGTATTTAAGTTATTAGTATTTTGTTATTTGTAACAACCAAACAGATGATAGCAGCGTTAATCTACTCACAGATTCATGATGATGATAATAATAACATTGATAGTAGTATTAGTAATATGTTGAAGAGAATATTTTCTATAATCAGAGAGAAACAGTCTGGAATTATAAGAGCATAATGAGTGTGTATATATTTGTGAAAGGAAAAGAGTAAATGTGAGGCTCATTAACATCAGTTTGGTCATGAGAGTTCACTGAAGACTATACTCTCACAGCTGACTTTTCTATAGTATTCCTTGATTGTTAAAGAGACTCTCATACAGGAGCTTTTGAGCCTAATTAAATATTAACTAAAATTCCAGTCTCTGCCTGGTTTTCCCATAAGGCAGAAACTAAAACAGGCAGTTTCTGAGTTACCACGTTATTAAGGAGTATAAGCCCAGGGACCAGCAATGAAGGACTAGGGAAATGAATTGGGGAAGAAGAAAAACAGATACTCAGAGACATTTGTAAGTTGCCTTCCATCAAGGACAAGTTATTGCTCAATCTTATAGAACTGGCCCCTATTAATAAGCCTAATGAATTTCAATAGGAGCAGTGGTAGTGGTGGGGGGTAGTTGAAGGAGAAAGGAAATAATTTATAAACCCACTCCCAACTCTCAATTTTACTCCATGGGCATGCACTTCACATGGGCAAGTATTGTCCCTCTGTGTTTCAGAGAAAGCACATGGGCAGAGAGCAAGAGACTCTGCCTGGGCATGATTCTGGATGCTGGTAAGTGAAATTTGCTTGAAAGTGCTTAAAAACCAATAGAAAACTGGCTGCTGAAGCAGCAGCTAGAACAAGAGATAGACAAGGCTAAGAGGGTCTGAAATACCTGATACAGGTACCAAATAAAATTTCAAGGTCTTTCTCTTTCTATGAATAATTCACTTTAATAAAATTTTTTCTCATGCTTAGAATGTCTAAGACATTGTGGAAGTAGAAGGGGTATAGGTGTAAAAGTAACTAAATCTCTGCTTACAATGATCTACAGTGTAGTAAGAGAAAGAGTGAAACAACTAATGGCAGACAGTATGTCTGAGTAAAATACCAAGAAGGTTAGAGATGGGCAAAGTTAATTTTGGATTTGGGGAAGGAAATTTTGGATAAGTTTAACAGAAATAAAGACGTTGATCTGGGGCTTCCCTGGCGGCTCAGTGGTTGAGAGTCCGCCTGCCGATGCAGGGGACCCAGGTTTGAGCCCTGGTCTGGGAAAATCCCACATGCCGTGGAGCAACTAAGCCCGTGCGCCACAACTACTGAGCCCGCGTGCTGCAACTACTGAAGCCCGTGCGCCTAGGGCCTGTGCTCTGCAGCAAGAGAAGCCCCAGCAATGAGAAGCCCGTGTACCTCAACGAAGAGTAGCCCCTGCTCTCCACAACTAGAGGAAGCCCGTGTGCAGCAACGAAGACCCAACACAGGCAAAAAAAATAAATTTATTAAAAAAAAAAAAAAAAGGCATCGATCTGGTACTTGATGTATGACACAGAGAGGTGCAGTTCTGACCGCTGTTCACAGTCTGAATAAAAGCACTGCAGTTTCAGACTATGAAAGAAAGTTTCAGGGGTGGATGTGTATAGTTGGGTGTGGCTGGATGAGTGGGGTGTGGCTGGATGAGTGAGAAGCAGAAGACAGACCTGGAGTATAGGATTACTGAAATCTCATACTGAGCCTCAGTACACAGTAGAGTGCCAGGAATAAAGAGTATTTAGTAGATATTTGTCGAATGAGTAAACTTTGTTGGTATGTCAGCAGCTGTTACATATACACACAGAAATGAGTTTGAGGTTGTGCTTAGGAAACTCTGAGTTAAAAAATGAAGCAGGATTCCTTGTTGTTGGACTTTTCAGGGATTTTGATGAGAAGTATGACTGATACCTAATATGTAGCATTTAAGATTATTTTAATATGAAACTGATTTTTGTACCAAATATCTTGTGGGATTCTTGTTCTTTGTGGTATATATTGATATCTTAGATGATGGTGTGCTTGAATAGAGTACATGTATGAAGAGGAAAAGAGAGTGGAGTGAGTGAAAACTTAAGTGAGTATATATTAATATTTCAAATACTATTCAACAATATCTTATTTAAGGAAAAGTTTGGAACAAAATTGTGAAATCCCTGAGTGACAACTCCTCTTGCTTTCTGCTGTTTGTATATTTTTCTATTCATTACCTCAATGGGAAAATGCATCCCATCTTGCCTCAAGTAATAAGCTTACCATTCAAGCTCTGGTCCCCTATATTCAGTCCAGCCCTCAACACTAGTTACTTGACTGATGCTGGACCAGTCTTTTCTTATTTGACAAAGAAGTAGGAACTAGAGTTAGGAGAGAAAGAGAGAAGATGAAGGAAAATAAAGAAAAGAAAGAGTTTATAAGTCAGAAATTTAAAAAAATGAAGGAAAATGGAAGGGAAAGAGGAAGAAAGGAAAAAGAGAAGAAAGAGAAGGAAGAAAGAGGAGAGAAGAGAAAAGAAAAAAAGAAAAAACTTAGTTGAACTAGAATACTCTTAAGACTGATCTCTTTTAATACTGTGGAATGGGCATAGGACCCTGAACAGACCTCTTTACCTCTGAGGTAGTCAGTTCATTTACTTGTGGAATGTAATTTGTGGAGGTTGCACAATGACTTTCAGTTACATAATTTTCTGATTTTTATGAGTCACCTATAAAGCCCTAGGGATTGTAACAATTCTCTAGAGCCCAGAAGTGAATACCAAGGGGAATTAGCTTGTGTACTAAAGAATCATTCAGGAAGCAATTTTTTCTGTCTTGAGGGCATATTTTATGTAATTACTTATATGGTCTCCTTAATGAAGAGCCACACCCAAGTAGTTCTCTCCACTTGGAATTGTGTTTCAAGTCTACAGAAATATTTTGACAGCCAGTAGAGATTTATTAAACATACATACCAACATCTGCTTTTCTCTTTAATGTTTCAAAGAAAAGGATTGGTTAGAAAAGGAGTATATATGCAGTGAGTGGATTTCTACTCATGACTCAGTTCAATGAATTAAACTGTAGATTAAATACTAGTATGAGGGCCTGTTTTCCTTCCAGGATTTCCATTCCCTTTTTCTAAGATACAAATGCTGAAAATTCACCATTATTAAAATTCTAACTAAGCTAAATATATTTCTTCATATAGTCAATAAAATTTAGTGACACTGGCTTCATCATTTTTACCATAAATATTAATAGTTTGTCTTTCAGGGTTTCTGGGCATGTATAATCTATTGAAATATAAGTGATTTGTCTTAATTATTATTGATTTGTAGAAAGGTAGCTCAGCTTTTCCACCAGCAATGCAACTTATTGCATTTGTTAAGACATACAATAAGATGTAAGTAATGTATACATGAAATATTTCAAAGAAATGAATAGCTAGTATCCCACTAAGCTTCCACTTGTCAGAATTTGTTTCTAGTTACAAATGTTGCAAATGTTAGCATTAAGAATGCTAACTGTTTCTATGTCCTGAATAACACATTCTAATCTATCACACAACATATGAGCAAAGGATCAGTAGAGATGGATGATGAATGATCAAATTAAAATCCTTCCCAGTTTTAAAGCAGATATTTCTCACTTTATGAGAATTTATCCATTCACTATTATTTTACAAAAACCGATATCCATTCACTATTATTTTACAAAAGACAACTAAATTCAAATTTGCAAAAAGCTGCAAGCTTAGAAGGTAATTTTTAACTTCTCTCTTTTCCCAGTATTAATAGTAAAATAGGTTAAAAAAATCTTAAAATACGTAACAATAATAACTTCATGGATACTTCTAGGATCAGTCACAAACTGACTTCGAAACACACACACACACACTTTCTCATAATATATTTGACATGGGTAAAAAATATATGGATGTCACAACACAACCATTCCCACACAAAGAGATGAGGAGTTTATGTATAATGGGATCTCCTACAATTCTAAGCAAGAGGGAAGGTTTGATTAGTAAAAACACAGCTTTGTTGGGAGTACACATACCTGTATTGACTCAGATTTCTGCAATGTAAATTAATATAGTGAAAGAAGCATTTCCACTGATTAATCATGAAATTGTTTCAAGTACTTTAGTAAGCTCATTGGGCATATTGACTCACTGATTTTATTTAACTAAAATTGATAGAGACATGATATAACGTATAAAAATAAGCCTCCTACTGCACTTGACCTTCTGAAGGTCTCTGGTAACCTAGAAAAATATAGAAAAAGCCAAAACATGAGGTATTCTGAGAACTGTTATTGCATACATGAAATCAGGAGAATACCGGGGGGGACAGTAATATTTCAAGCTCATTAGAAAGCAGTAGCTTTTGAGACTTTTTATGTCAAACACAGCTGCTTCTTCACTTGATATATATCAGCAAGGGAAGATTTAAATCCTCTTTTAAAAACTGTGGTAAAATTCACAAGTGTCTCAGTATAAAATTTACCATCTTAATCATTTTTAAGTGTACCTTTCAGTAGTATTAAGTGCATTCATGTTGTTTACAAATATCTCTTTGAGACTGGGCTTTCAATTACTTTGAATATATACCAAGAAGTGGGATTTCAATTATTTTAGATATACACCTAGGAGTGGATCATATGGTAATTCTATTTTTGTTCCTGAAAAAAGGAACTACCATACTGTTTTCTGTAATGACTGCTTCATTTTACATTCCTACCAACAGTGCTGAAGGGTTTCAGGTATTTCACATCCTCACCAACAATTGTTGTTTTCTGGGGGTTTTTTTAATTAATTATTTTTTTTTAATAACAGCCATCCTAATGGATGTGAGGTAGTATCTCATTTTGGTTTTGACTTGCATTTCCATATTCAGAATCTTTTCATGGACTCAGTGACCATTTGTATATCTTTTTTTGAGAAATGGCTGCTCAAATCCTTTTCCCACTTTTTTTCTTTTCTTTTTTTTTTTAATATTGGCTATATTCCCTGTGCTGTACAATATATCCTTCTGGCTTATTTATTTATTTATTTTTAAAAATTTTTACGCTTTATTTATTTATTTTTGGCTGTGTTGGGTCTTCGTTTCTGTGCGACTGCTTTCTCTGGTTGTGGCGAGTGGGGGCCGCTCTTCATCGCCGTGCGCGGGCCTCTCACTGTCGCGGCCTCTCTTGTTGCGGAGCACAGGCTCCAAACGCGCAGGCTCAGTACTTGTGGCTCACGGGCCCAGTTGCTCCGCGGCATGTGGGATCTTCCCAGACCAGGGCTTGAACCCGTGTCCCCTGCATTGGCAGGCAGATTCTCAACCACTGCGCCACCAGGGAAGCCCCTTTTCCCACTTTAATTAGGTTGTTGGTTTCTTGTTGTTGAGTTGTAGGAGTTCTTTATTTTTTTTTGATATTAACCTATTATCAAATATATGATTTGCAAATATTTTCTCTCATCCCATGGGTTACCTTTTTACTCTCTTGATTGTATCCTTTGATGCACAGTCATTTAAATTTTGATGTAGTCCAAATTTATCTATTTTTTCTTCTTTTGCCTATCGCAGTGTAATAGTTTAGAAATCATTGCCAAATTTAATGGCATGAAGCTTTCCTCTATTATGTTTTTTTTTAAGTCATTTATTTTATTTGTAAAGTTCATTATTCTTATACACAAGAGGTTGTATAAGTTCACAAGAGATCATGAACAGTTCACAGAAGAGTAAGTGAATTGAATTGGTCATTTGAAATTGCCAATTTAAGAAATTTAACTTTATAAGCATCTTTGAATTACCCTGTATGTGCACCCTGTTTCCATCTACCACCCCTTTCCCTGAGTTAACACTAGTCTCAGTCAGTTATGTGTTGGAAACACTTTCTCCAGATTTGCAGATTTTCCCCTTGCTTTATTGTATTTTTAATCAAAGACCTTAATTATAATAGATGTGAATTTTTGAATTCTTTTCCTATGGAGTTATGTATGTAATAGATTGTTAAATCATTCCTTACTCTAAGATCACAAAGATACTGTTTCTGTATTTTCTTTAAAAAATGTTTACAGTTTCACCTTTCACATTTAAGTTCTTGTATCCATGTGGAATTTATTTTTAAGTATGTTGTGAGAAAAATATCCGTTTTAATATTTTCCATATGGATAAGCATGTGTCCCAGTAATACTATTTAACAGTCTTTCCTTTTTGGAGCATCCCTTTTGTTATGCATTGGGTTTGAAATAATGCATATGTTTATTTCTGTCCTCTCTTTCCTGCTGCACTGTTCTGATTTCTCTAACCCTGCCCCAATACATTGCTGTATTTGTATAATACTTTCTTATATAGAACAGAGTAATACACCCAACTTGGTTCTTCTTTTCCTATTGCTTTGTAATTACAGATAAATTTTACAATCAGCTTATCAGTCTAGTGGAAAAAAATTGCTGTAGTTTTGTGTGGAATTTGGAAAAATCTACAAATTAGTATCTGGAAAATTTACATTTTTTTATAATAGTGTCTTCCCAGACATTAACATGAAAGGACCCATTACAATTTATCTATACATCATTGACCCCTGAGACAAAAAATACCCTCCCTTAGTTAAATAATATAAATAAATAAACAGCTTATTATCCAGAGTTGTAACAATTACACCTTTTTTCCTAACATGTTTTTTTAGTGAAAAGAGAAAGCGAACTATTATTTTTAGAAGAAGCAGTTGTGCTATGTATTACATAGTGTTGTCATTTAATCTTCACAATGACTTAAAAAATATATGTCAACATAGTAAATAGTACGATATGTTCAAAGTCATTGAGTTGATAAGTGGTGTGATGCTATGATTTTGAGTCAAGGACAAATTCCGAGGGCCTTCCTGTTTCCAAAATTAAACCAGGAGTTCTTTATAACTTTCAGATCAACAGGGTCAGGTATCCATTAATTGTTCATAAGTCAAAGTAAAGGTCCAAACCTTAACTTTTCCTTTTAGTGTTTTATTGTTTATCTGTCTGAAAATGACTTTTCTAGTTGTATATTAATATTGTCTATTATATTTATGTTAATATATTAAGAATATATATTAATGTATGCTAATATTGATATATTAATTATGATATTATTTATTAGTATTAATTTAATAAGATTTCTCTATTCAATTTTGTTTTCTAAAATTAATGGACAGAAATAATGTATTTTAAGAAACCAATGACATTTTATTAAACTAATATGTCTTTTGTGGACCATACCTACTTCTGGCAGAAAGAGATGCAATTATGGAAGCAAGAGGGTTAGGAACATATATAATATTTTGTGCTTCCTTTTCAATGTTAATGGTTTGTCAGTCTGAGACAGGATAGCAGGTTAGAAAGAAAGGTAATTTTTTTTTAAAATCCTTGTTAAACAAGTTTTTACAATTTTTAAAAATCTTTCAGTATAATATATGTAATACTACACACCTAAAGTTCCATAGTTAATTTAAATTTTTTGTCTGAATCCATTGCATAGTTCAGGGGTTGGCTGATTTTTAGAGGTGGGAACTTCCCACCATCAAAATGAGCTAGGATATTTCAGCATAATTCATCAATCTATTTTTTTTTTTGAATTTTATTATTTTTTTTTATACAGCAGGTCCTTATTAGTCATCAATTTTATACACATCAGTGTATATGTGTCAATCACAATCTCCCAATTCATCACACCACCACCCCCACCCCCCGGCCGCTTTCCCCCTTTGGTGTCCATACGTTTGTTTTCTACATCTGTGTCTCAATTTCTGCCCTGCAAACTGGTCCATCCGTACCATTTTTCTAGGTTACACATATATGTGTTAATATATGATACTTGTTTTTCTCTTTCTGACTTACTTCACTCTGTATGACAGTCTCTAGATCCATCCACGTCTCTACAAATGACCCAATTTCGTTCCTTTTTATGGCTGAGTAATATTCCATGTATATATGTACCACCACTTCTTTATCCATTCATCTGTTGATGGGCATTTAGGTTGCTTCCATGACCTGGCTATTGTAAATAGTGCTGCAATGAACATTGGGATGCATGTGTCTTTTTGAATTATGGTTTTCTCTGGGTATATGCCCAGTAGTGGGATTGCTGGATCGGATGGTAATTCCATTTTTAGTTTTTTAAGGAACCTCCATACTGTTCTCCATAGTGGCTGTATCAATTTACATTCCCACCAACAGTGCAAGAGGGTTCCCTTTTCTCCACACCCTCTCCAGCGTTTGTTCTTTGTAGATTTTCTGTTGATGCCCATTCTAACCAGTGTGAGGTGATACCTCATTATAGTTTTGATTTGCATTTTTCGAATAATTAGTAATGTTGAGCAGCTTTTCATGTGCCTCTTGACCATCTGTATGTCTTCTTTGGAGAAATGTCTATTTAGGTCTTCTGCCCATTTTTGGATTGGGGTGTTTGTTTCTTTAATATTGAGCTGCATGAGCTGTTTATATATTTTGAAGATTAATCCTTTGTCCGTTGATTCGTTTGCAAAATTTTCTCCCATCCTGAGGGTTGTCTTTCTGTCTTGTTTATGGTTTCCTTTTCTGTGCAAAAGCATTGAAGTTTCATTAGGTCCCATTTGTTTATTTTTGTTTTTATTTCCATTACTCTAGGAGGTGGATCAAAAAGATCTTGCTGTGATTTATGTCGAAGCGTGTTCTTCCTTTGTTTTCCTCTAAGAGTTTTATAGTGTCCAGTCTTACATTTAGGTCTCTAATCCATTTTCAGTTTGTTTTTGTGTATGGTGTTAGGGAGTGTTCTAATTTCATTCTTTTACATGTAGGTATCCAGTTTTCCCAGCACCACTTATTGAAGAGACTGTCTTTTCTCCATTGTATATCCTTGCCTCCTTTGTCATAGGTTAGTTGACCATACGTGAGTGGGTTCATCTCTGGGCTTTCTATCCTGTTCCATTGATCTATGTTTCTGTTTTTGTTCCAGTACCATATTGTCTTGATTACTGTAGCTTTGTAGTATAGTCTGAAGTCAGGGAGTCTGATTCCTCCAGCTCCGTTTTTTTCCCTCAAGATTTCTTTGGCTATTCAGGGTCTTTTGTGTCTCCATACAAATTTTAAGATTTTTTGTTCTAGTTCTGTAAAAAATGCCATTGGTATTTTGATAGGGATTGCACTGAATCTGTAGATTGCTTTGGGTAGTATAGTCATTTTCACAATGTTGATTCTTCCAATCCAAGAACATGGTATATTTCTCTATCTGTTGGTATCATCTTTAATTTCTTTCATCAGTGTCTTACAGTTTTCTGCACACAGGTCTTTTGTCTCCCTAGGTAGGTTTACTCCTAGGTTTTTTATTCTTTTTGTTGCAGTGGTAAATGGGAGTGTTTCCTTAATTTCTCTTTCAGATTTTTCATCATTAGTGTATAGGAATGCAAGAAATTCTGTGCATTAATTTTGTATCCTGCAACTTTACCAAATTCATTGATTAGCTCTAGTAGTTTTCTGGTGGCACTTTTAGGATTCTCTATGTATAGTATCATTTCATCTGCAAACAGTGACAGTTTTACTTCTTCTTTTCCAATTTGTATTCCTTTTATTTCTTTTTCTTCTCTGATTACCGTGGCTAGGACTTCCAAAACTGTGTTGAATAATAGTGGTGAGAGTGGACATCCTTGTCTTGTTCCTGATCTTAGAGGAAATGCTTTCAGTTTTTCACCATTGAGAATGATGTTTTCTGTGGGTTTGTCATATATGGCCTTTATTATGTTGTGGTAGGTTCCCTCTATGCCCACTATCTGGAGAGTGTTTATCATGAGTGTTGAATTTTGTCAAAAGCTTTTTCTGCATCTATTGAGATGATCATATGGTTTTTATTCTTCAATTTGTTAATATGGTTTATCACATTGAATGATTTAGGTATAGTGAAGAATCGTTGCATCCCTGGGATAAATCCCACTTGATCATGGTGTATGACCCTTTTAATGTGTTTCTGGATTCTGTTTGCTAGTATTTTGTTGAGGATTTTTGCATCTATATTCATCAGTGATATTGGTCTGTAATTTTATTTTTTTGTAGTATCTTTGTCTGGTTTTGGTATCAGGGTGATGGTGCCTCATAGAATGAGTTTGGTAGTGTTCCTTCCTCTGCAATTTTTTGGAAGAGTTTGAGAAGGATGCATGTTAGCTCTTCTCTAAATGTTTGATAGAATTCAGCCATGAAGCCATCTGGTCCTGGACTTTTGTTTGTTGGAAGATTTTTAATCACAGTTTCAATTTCATTGCCTGGTCTGTTCATGTTTTCTGTTTCTTCCTGATTCAGTCTTGGAAGGTTATATACCTTTCTAAGAATTTGTCCATTTCTTCCAGGTTGTCCATTTTATTGGCATAGAGTTGCTTCTAATAGTCTCTTAGGATACTTTGTATTTCTGCGGTGTCTGCTGTAATTTTTCCTCTTTCATTTCTAATTTTATTGATTTGAGTCCTCTCCCTCTTTTTCTTGATGAGTCTGGCTAATGGTTTATCAATATTGTTTATCTTCTCAAAGAACCCACTTTTAGTTTTATTGATCTTTGCTATTGTTTTCTTTGTTTCTATTTCATTTATTTCTGCTCTGATCTTTATGATTTCTTTCCTTCTGCTAACTTTCGGTTTTGTTTGTTCTTCTTTTTCTAGTTCTTTTAGGTGTAATGTTAGATTGTTTATTTGAGATTTTTCTTGTTTCTTGAGGTAGGCTTGTATAGCTATAAACTTCCCTCTTAGAACTGCTTTTGCTGCATCCCATAGGTTTTGGATCGTCGTGTTTTCATTGTCATTTGTCTCTAAGTATTTTTTGATTTTCTCTTTGATTTCTTCCGTGTTTTCCTGGTTATTTAGTAACGTATTGTTTAGCCTCCATGTGTGTGTGTTTTTCACGTTTTTTTCCCTGTAATTCATTTCTAATCTCATAGCATTGTGGTCAGAAAAGATGTTTGATATGATTTCAATTTTCTTAAATTTACTGTGGCTTGATTTGTGACCCAAGATGTGATCTATCCTGGAGAATGTTCCGTGTGCACTTGAGAAGAAATTGTAATCTGCTGTTTTTGGATAGACTGTCCTATAAATATCAGTTAAATCTGTCTGGTCTATTGTGTCATTTAAGGCTTCTGTTTCCATATTTATTTTCATTTTGGGTGACCTGTCCATTGGTGTAAGTGAGGTGTTAAAGTCCCCCACTCTTACTGTGTTACTGTCGTTTTCCTCTTTTATAGCTCTTAGCAGTTGCCTTATGTATCGAGGTGCTGCTATGTTGGGTGCATATATATTTATAATTGTTATATGTTCTTCTTGGATTGATCCCTTGATCATTATGTAGTGTCCTTCCTTGTCTCTTGTAACATTCTTTATTTTAAAGTCTATTTTATCTGATATGAGTATTGGTACTCCAGCTTGCTTTTGATTTCCATTTGCATGGAATATCTTTTTCCATCCCCTCACTTTCAGTCTGTATGTGTCCCTAGGTCTGAAGTGGGTCTCTTGTAGACAGCAGATAGATGGGTCTTGTTTTTGTATCCATTCAGCAAGCCTGTGTCTTTTGGTTGGAGCATTTGATCCATTCACGTTTAAGGTAATTATCGCTATGTATGTTCCTGTGACCATTTTCTTAACTGTTTTGGGTTTGTGTTTGTAGGTCCTTTTCTTCTCTTGTGTTTCCCACTTAGAGAAGTTTCTTTAGCATTTGTTGTAGAGCTGGTTTGGTGGTGCTGAATTCTCTTAGCTTTTCCTTGTCTGTAAAGTTTTTGATTTCGCCATCGAATCTGAATGAGATCCTTGCCGGGTAGAGTAATCTTGGTTGTAGTTTCTTCCCTTTCATCACTTTAAGTATATCATGCCACTCCTTCTGGCTTGTAGAATTTCTGCTGAGAAATCAGCTGTTAACCTTTTGGGAGTTCCCGTGTATGTTATTTGTCATTTTTCCCTTGCTGCTTTCAATAATTTTTCTTTGTCTTTAATTTTTGCCAGTTTGATTACTATGCGTCTTGGCGTGTTTCTCCTTGGGTTTATCCTGTATGGGACTCTGTGCCCTTCCTGGACTTGGGTGGCTATTTCCTTTCCCATGTGAGGGAAGTTTTCAACTGTAATCTCTTCAAATATTTTCTCGGGTCCTTTCTCTCTCTCTTTTCCTTCTGGGACCCCTATAATGCGATTGTGGTTGCATTTAATGTTGTCCCAGAGGTCTCTTAGGCTGTCTTCATTTCTTTTCATTCTTTTTTCTTTATTCTGTTCTGCAGCAGTGAATTCCACCATTCTGTCTTCCAGGTCACTTATCCGTTCTTCTGTGTCAGTTATTCTGCTATTGATTCCTCCTAGTGTAGTTTTCATTTCAGTTACTGTATTGTTCATCTTTGTTTGTTTGTTCTTTAATTCTTCTAGGTCTTTGTTAAACATTTCTTGCATCTTCTCCATCTTTGCCTCCGTTCTTTTTCCGAGGTCCTCGATCATCTTCACTATCATTATTCTGAATTCTTTTTCTGGAAGGTTGCCTGTCTCCGCTTCATTTAGTTGTTTTTCTGGGGTTTTATTTTATTCCTTCATCTGGTACATAGCCCTCTGCCTTTTCATCTTGTCTATCTTTCTGTGAATGTGGTTGTTGTTCCACAGGCTGCAGGATTGTAGTTCTTCTTGCTTCTCCTGTCTGCCCTCTGGTGGATGGGGCTATCTAAGAGACTTGTGCAAGTTTCTTGATGGGAGGGGCTTGTGGTGGGTAGAGCTGACTGTTGCTCTCCTGGGCAGAGCTCTGTAAAACTTTAATCTGCTTCACTGCTGATGGGTGGGGCTGGCTTCCCTACCTGTTGGTTGTTTGGCCTGAGGCAACCCCATGCTGGAGCCTACCTGGGTTCTTTGGTGGGGCTAATGGTGGACTCTGGGAAGGCTCACGCCAAGGAGTACTTCCCAGAACTTCTGCTGCCAGTTTCCTTGTCCCCACAGTGAGCCGCAGCCACCACCCGCCTCTGCAGGAGACCCTCCAACACTAGCAGGTAGGTCTGGTTCAGTCTCCCCTGGTGTCAATGCTCCTTTTCCTGGGTCCTGATGCACACACTACTTTGTGTGTGCCCTCCAAGAGTGGAGTCTCTTCTTCCGCCAGTCCTGTCAAAGTCCTGCAATCAAATCCCACTAGCCTTTAAAGTCTGATTCTCTAGGAATTCCTCCTCCCGTTGCCAGACCCTCAGGTTGGGAACCTGACGTGGGGCTCAGAACCTTCACTCCAGTGGTTGGACTTATGTGGTATAAGTGTTCTCCAGTCTGTGAATCACCCACCCAGCTGTCATGGGATTTGATTTTACTGTGATTGCGCCCCTCTTACTGTCTCATGATGGCTTCTCTTTTGTGTTTGGATGTGGGGTATCTTTTTTGGTGAGTTCCACTGTTTTCCTGTCGATGATTGTCCAGCAGCTATTTGTGATTCTGGTGTTCCCGCAAGAGGGAGTGAGAGCACGTCCTTCTACTCCACCATCTTGGTTCCTAATCCTCATCAATCTATTGAATACTTTCATACATAGTTTTCACCACAGTTCTAGAATATGATGCAGACTGAACATCATGACAGTAAGATTCAAGAAAAATGTTACAGAACCAAGTGCCAAAGTTTCAAGAATATTCATAAAGTACAGACTGTTACAAGACCATCAGTATATATCGGTAACCTGTGTTTTTGTGCTTCACACACATTTCAGCTAATTAGATTATTTAATCAAAAAACAAAAAGCTTGTTGCTTTGTTTCTGAGCTAAATGTATAAAATATTGCTGAGTATCAGTGGGCAAGAAAAATAGATGGGAAAAGATGAAAGAAGATGTTTCTTCTTTTTTTGGCTCTTAGCTGAATGTCATGGCTGTACTAGATATCAAAAGAGATAGCACAGTTATACAAGACAAACTTTTTAGCCTCATACATTTTCTAAAATTGCATCTCCTCACTGAAATACAACTCAGATATCACAGAATGGATGGAGTCCTAATGTTAAAGGGAAATTCCCCTAGTTCCAAGTGTTTTTTAAATAAACATTTGCTAAGAAAAGCTTTCAAACATGTCCTAATGAGGTTTTAAATTCTGGCATGACCCTTATTAGAAGAAGTAACAGAGAAAAACAAATATCATATGATATTGCTTATATGTGGAATCTAAAGAAATGGTACAGATGAACCTATTTACAAAACAGAAGTTTTGTCACAGATGTAGAAAACTTATGGTTACCAGGAAGGAAAGATGGAGGAGGGATAAATTGGGAGAGTGGGATTGACATATGTACACTACCATATATAGAATAGATAACTAATAAGAACCTACTGTATAGCACAGAGAATTCTCCTTAGTACTCTGTAATGAGCTATATGGGAATAGAATCTAAGAAAGAGTGGGTATATGTTTATGTATAACTGACTCACTTTGCTGTACAGCAGAAACTAACACAACATTATAAATCAACTATACTCCAATTAAAAATAATAATAATTTTAAAAAAGTGTTAAATCTTGGAGCACTGTTTATAGATGGGTGTTCATTGGTGAAATATACTAGGAAAGGCAGGCATTGCTTCTGTATATTTATAAATGAGAAACGTGGAGTGTTACTTTTAAAAAGTAAATGAAATTAAAGAGTATTATTTAGTATAAAGATTTTACACATCATGATATAATGTGTGTGCATGTGTATGTACCATGAGTTTATTACCTTTGATTTTATATCCTTTAAAAAAGTTGTACATACTCAATATAAAATATTTAGGAAGCACAGATAAATTATATTGTACCAAAATTATTTAAAAATGTAGCCTTCATGCCTGAAGATAAACACTACTGATACGTTGATATATATCTTATAGTCATTTTTGTACCTTTTGTCAGTTATTATTAAATCATAAGCATATTAAGAGAGGTTTATTTGAATAATTAATTTGTTGCTTTTATCCTGCCAAAGATAAAGTTAAATGACAATAAAGTGATGCTTGCTGATTGTTTTCTTATGAGTGGGTTCCACAGTGTCTGGTGCCTTCTCCCCTTGCAAGAGTAGACTAATCAGCATGAAACTTGAGTGTCTTCCAGTTCATGAGAGTTCTCTACCTGCACGCATGTGTTGAGGAAAGGCACCTGCAGCCATATTTGTATTATATAGTCTCACCAATGGTAACCAGGGTCAGAATGGGAGGATTCTTTAAAGTTGGGCCAGAGACTCTTTTTCAATAATTTTAACACAAAAACAACAGGAAAAGAAAGAGAGAGGGAAAATTAAAAAAAAAAACAACACATAAAACAGCCTCCGTGACACATACAAATATGTTATGAGATACTGTATTCAGCTCTACAGGTTATGAAACAGAGAGAGATTGCCTCAGGAGGGAATTGAAGCAAATGAGTAAAGAGAAGTAGTGATAAGGAATGGAGAAAAGCATGATGCCAGAGTTTCTAGAAGCTTTCCAGTTTCTAGGTACACATAACCCAACTCTACACTTATAATTTATAATTTAAAATGCTTTAAGAAGCTCTAATTTTTATGTTACATGTAGTCAGATATAACAATACTTTCATAAAGTCTGTCTTCTGATGCTACAACTATTCTGGGGCTGTAGTCACCACACAAAGGTAAAATATCACTCTTGAGAACCATTTAAGTGATGAGCTGCCTAGCGAATCCTTTTGGGTAAGAAAGGCATCTTGATACTTTAATATCAGAACACCTGTCTACTTTTTATTTACCCTATGTTTATTTATTATCATTCATCAACTAGCCTAATTTCTTTCTTTCATATATTTAATTTATTGGAAATGCTGTGCTCTGGTTGAATATGAATTTATGTTCTACAGTCTAGCCATGTTTAGCCAAATCCAATACCTGCCTCACTTCTGCACATCTGGGATGGAATTGTGTGTTCATCTTTTTTTTTCTTGTAAACCTTGACTCTGTCTGTTGCTGTTTAGCCAGTCTTTTCCACCTGTATGCATTTTGTGCCCTTGATTCATTGGAGAGCTATAAGCATGAACAGTAGAAGGAGAGAGCATAATAAAATCTACCAAGGAAGACATGTATTTCTTAAATTTCAGAATATTCACGTTGGTATTTTAGGGAGTATTGCAAATTTCTCTTTTATTTATTTTAATTGTTTAGAAAATGCAATATAAGTAAAAGAAAACATTCTTTTACTTACATTTGGGATTTTACTTGTATAACTTTAATTTTTTGAGGATAGTGGGAAGAAAATGGGATTTAGAATAAGATAAACTTTGTTTAATCCCAGCTGCTTCCCTTTGTTATCTGTTTGGCCTTAGACTGTTATTTTCATCCTTGAGCATCAGTTCCTTATTCATACTTTTCAGAATTATTAGGAGGAATTGAAGTATATTGAAATTTGGGGGCATATAGTAGAATATATTAATCTAACATTCTAATCAATTTTCTGTATTACTGTATAAATCAGGAGATTTCAAAACTTTTTGAGTCAGATTCATCATATTCCAGCATAATTTTTCTTGATTTATTCATTTTTTTGTATTTGAAAAGTGGAACCAAATAACAGTTATTTCCTTACAACATTCTTTTGAACCATTTAACTATCCATCATATTTATGTTACAACCACAATAGAAGCTAAGTGGTGAGGGCTCCCTCCTTAGACATTAGAGACTCTCACAAAACTGTACAGTATTGAAGGCTGCTATATAACACTATGAACAGACTTGACACCTTAAAAAGATTTAAGACATTTTGTACTTTACCTTTTCCATCTATTGTAACTTTTGTCAAAGGGTTCAGATTATTATGAGCAATTAGAAGTGGTACGAAGTTTTAAACTGTTAGCTTTTACTCCAATGTTAGAAAGTAATTTTTAAAAATAGATTAATTAGGTTCACAATATTTATTGGATATTGCTCATATACACTGTACAAATAAAAATAAGCAGGGTTACAGAAATGAAGGATCCTACAATTGAGTTAATTACCAAAACTAGGTCATTTATATTATGTATATAAAGTGTGACAGTGATTAAGTTCTGTAGCAATTTTAAGAAGTGAATGATCTCTGGGTACTGGTGGTTAGAAAAAAACTGGACACAACACCAGGACACTCTGAGTGATGGGGAAAATTTGGTTTGGAAAAGGAGTTATGAGGATTATTCAAATACATGGAAAACAGTGAGATAAGCTAAGGGTTGGATATGGGCATGAGCAAAGTATAAATGCAGAATTCTGTGAAATGAAATTATGATGTTGGGCTGACTTTGTAGTCTAAAATGTATGACCCATCATGAAATGACACAAAACTTCTTTTCACCGGAATCAATGTTTGTAAACAGAAATCAGTGTTATGTGTCTTGTGTGAAGATTGATTTATAGGAAAGTATGTATATTAGGGAGGGGGAACTAACAATATATTTTCCATATATCTCAGTAAGGTTTCCATACATGTCATGAGCTTACTGATTAATGCTTGAATTATAGACAGTAAGTGAAGGGATGTGTCACTGGCTGGACAGAGAGCTGTTTTGGTGGGCCCAGTTCCTGTAACTAATTACTTTTTTCTCTTCTAAATTGTGAAATGTGAATGACAGGCAGTTTGGACTGTAAAGATATAAGCAGCTGAAGCTGATGTGAGAAAAGAGAAATGAGAAAAATAGCACTCTGCAAAAACCAGCTTACTGTCCCATTTGAAGCAAAATTTTAAAAGAGCAGAATACTAGAACTTGCTTTAAAAAAGACACGACTCTTCTAAAGATGATTGAACTTGAAGAAGTAAAATTTTTCTTCAAAAATATATTACCAACATTGAAAGCAATTCAACATCTTGGAAAGAGGGAAGGTAGGAAAATTTAGTGGCAGTAAATGCAAAGCAATAATGAGATGTTCTTGCATAATGTAATAAAAACCCTTTAATAGAAAATCAGAAATTACCATTTTTGAAATAATATAGAAATGTATCTAAAACTTGCAGCACCATCATTGCCTAAAAAAATGTAGAAACTTCTTTGAGAATAATGATATTTTAAAACCATAGAAGAGAGACTTCTGAAACTTTGATGCTATTGTATAGTCATTTGTAGACAATTATAGTGAACTATATGACACAGTTCACCTGCCTGATTATGTCACCATAAGCTAAGATGTTTGACTAGCAAATCTCTAATGCTATTGGAAAAGATAACTAGCTCTAATATGAAGAAGAAAAGAAATAACTTTTTTTTTTAGCAGAGTTTAAAAACTTCTCCTCACTGTTCATAACTTCTGATTCTTTATTGGTATCTCCTCCTCACCTTTCTCTTTCCTCTAAGCAGCCAATAATTTCCTGAAATTTTGTTATTGACAATAACAAACAAATGCATATATATCAGAAACATTTAGGGCGAAATATATAAAAGAAAAAAAGTGAAAATGGAGCAATAGATATAAGAATTTGAACCTTGTGATAGTCCGTTACTGCCTCCTCTCAACTGTGTTAGGACTTCTGGCTTTCTGCAGTAATTGCAACAAAAATGCAGAAACCACTTAATTCTTCACTTAAAACTTTAGGACCTTCTTCCCTTTTGCTAGCTCACATCTAACCTTAGGATAAATTTAGAGACAACCAACTGAACGTGAGAAAAAGGAAGACAAATACATAGTGACCAGGATTCCTTTGTGCCAGAATGTTTGGGGGCCACGGTTCTCAACCAAGGAGACAATGCATATTAAATTCACCTACTAAAATTTCTGAAACTACACATGGCCCCCTTCATTTACCTTGCTTAAAGGCTAGTATTTAAGAAGGATAGCTAATAAAATAAAGAGAACCTAAAGATAAATCCTTTTGTTATTCCTCTGACAGTTCAGAGGCTTAAAAAAATTTTAAATTTACCAATTCTGATGATAAGATTTTAGAACTAATAGTAACATTTGTCTTTGCAAGTCCAGTTGTATTTTGTGTGAGAAGGTGCAATGAATAAGTCTGATGTGTCTCTTAGGCAGTGCACATCAGTTAATTGTGAGCATATTTTCATTGTCTTTCTCTTCTGCTACCTGCCTTATAGAATGTTCAGTAGCTTATTAACACCATGTATAGTAACTGATCTGGTGATGGTCAGAGAGGAAAAATTGTCCAGTTGGTTGTCTTTACTCCTTCCTTGTATTTTTTGTTATTATTATTATTTTTTTTTCCTGAGGGGAAAACAGAAGAAGGAGCCTTGCATTATCAAAATAAGTGTGTATATTAACTCTTTTCTTAAAAGTAGCAGTTGGCAACAGGATGGCGATAGAAGATGTTGACCTGGACATAACAACACATACATAAAAATATGACCAAATAAAGTTGTAATTTATTTTTGCAACAGGATGGTAGGAATTTCAAAATCAAGTTGTCATGGGGTAAAAAATGTGGAAAAGTTCATTAAAAAGTATAAGCTAAAATAAGTCAATCACTTGTACTGAGCAAAAGAGACAGAGTCCTGGGATTAATGAACTGGAAATTGCCTAATTAAGATGTGGGGTAGGGCTTCCCTGGTGGCGCAGTGGTTGAGAATCTGCCTGCCAATGCAGGGGACACGGGTTCGAGCCCTGGTCTGGGAAGATCCCACAGGCCACGGAGCAACTGGGCCCGTGAGCCACAATTACTGAGCCTGCGCGTCTGGAGCCTGTGCTCCGCAACAAGAGAGGCCGCGATAGTGAGAGGCCCGCGCACCGCGATGAAGAGTGGCCCCCGCTTGCCGCAACTATAGAAAGCCCTCGCACAGAAACGAAGACTCAACACAGTCATAAATAAATAAATAAATAAATAAAAGAACATGAATTTCTTTAAAAAAAAAAAAAAAAAAGATGTGGGGTAGTTTTAAGCTTTTAAAAATTTATCCTAGAATTTAAGGTGTGATGTATTGAATTACAAGATAATCACCAGTCCTTATGCTAAAATATGCAGTATGTATCAATGTAATATCCAAATGATTTTTATCAATCATCATATATATGAAAATTTTGAATCAGATTCTCATTTTGGAGGAATCTTTATAGGGAGGACGTTAATAAACAATTAAAGTAAGAATTGCCTCATACGAGGAAAAAGACAAGTTTATGTCCTTCAGAAAGAGTTTAATATTGAAAGATGTGTTCTAAGATGGTCATTAAAGAAGATGTAAAGAGTAGCTCTAAATTTAAATTAATCCCCCCTCTTTTAAGTTTTTGAAAGAATTTTTTATTGAAATATAGTTGACTTACAATATTAGTTTCTGGTGTACAACATACTGATTTGATGTTTTTATAAATTATATTCCACATAAAGTTTTTTTTTTTAACATCTTTATTGGAGTATAATTGCTTTACAAGGGTGTGTTAGTTTCTGCTTTATAACAAAGTGAATCAGCTATACATATGTCCCCATATCTCCTCCCTCTTGCTTCTCCCTCCCACCCTCCCTATCCCACCCCTCTATGTGGACACAAAACACCGAGCTGATCTCCCTGTGCTATGCGGCCGCTTCCCACTAGCTATCTATTTTACATTTGGTAGTATATATAAGTCCATGCCACTCTCTCACTTCGTCCCACCTTACCCTTCCCCCTCCCTGTGTCCTCAAGTCCATTCTCTACATTTGCATCTTTACTTCTGTCCTGCCCCTAGGTTCTTCAGAACCTTTTTTTTTTTTTTGATTCCATATATATGTGTTAGCATACGGTATTTGTTTTTCTCTTTCTGACTTCTTATTTGTAGTGAGGTGGATGGACCTAGAGACTGCCACATAAAGTTTTTATAAAATATTGGCTATATACCTTGTGCTGTTCATTGCATCCTTGTATCTTATTCTGACCACAAAAATAAGGATTACTAATATTGTCATGTAAAAGCTTGTCTCATTTTCAAAAGTCTGTCTAAATTGGGAACTATAGGTCAGATAAAGACTCTTAACATGAAGTAATGTGGATAAAAGTTCAGAGAAAGAAACATGGAGCCAACTTAGATGTGACAAATGTTAGAGGTGACTAAAGGTAAATAAATACTTTAGGAACGATATCACAATCAAACCTTATTTCTCCCAAATATGTTAACCAAAATCACAGAGATAAGAAATTCCATCTTTAGTTACAGATGTTATTAAATTTGGCAGAAATAACCAAAGAGGATATATAAGAGTGTTGAATATGTGACTATTCTGTTTCTTTCTCACTGACATTTCTTTAGGGGGGTAAAGCAGAAAAATAATGGAATACAGCTATTAGATTTAGGAAGTCCTTGAAAAAAATTGTATGAAGTAGGGAGGAGGAAATGAGCACCAGTATGTATTAGAAGATATAACCATGGTAACTGGACCCCAAGATTGTAGGACTTAATTAGTATATGTGAACTCTATTTCTAGTTTCCCTGTTGCCAAGTGTACTGTACGATCAGCAGCATTAAATACTGCTTGATTTACCCATATATCTTCCTATCCTGAGATAATCAGAGAAGGAATGACTTCTGCAGTGGTCAGGATGATGCAAAGCAGCATCAGAATTTACTTTCCCAATAAAAATAAAGATATTCAAAAACACTTCCACTGTTTGAAGTGTAGTAACAGGTATCGGATTATCAGATTTCAGGAACTATACTTTATAATAACTAGAAACTACTGAATAAAATATATCTTATATCTGATATCAAAACTGAATTTGCTCAGAAGGAAACAGGAAGGAAAAAAATTGGTGCTAAAATTCAATCCACATATCCTGCTAGCAAAATCCCTGCTTCTCTGGAGAGGAAAGATGGCCTGTTAACCAAGAACCAAGTCATACGATGACAGCTAATTTCGTAACTTGACTCTACAGCCAAGTTATGATGTAATGGTTTCAGGTTTGGCTTGAGTCACAGATGAAAACTTAGAGCTCTTAATACTCCCTCACTGCTAATTTCTCCCTTAACCTGTGTGAGGGGATCAAAAATAGCACAAAAGGCAATTAGAAGCTTAAAGTAGCAGTCCATGTATAGGGATGCCATGTTAGTAATAGGAAACACAGAGGGGAACCTTGTTCACTTACCCTCCATCTCTCAATATAAGAAATAAGATACCTCTTAAAAATAGAGCTCTGCAGGTTCCTGAGTGTCTGAGCCAGAAACAGTAGATTCAATGGAGTTCTTAGACAGAATTCTGTAATCCTTCATGGCCACCATCCTCCAAAGGAAGAATCAATGACCAGGGACCTGAATAGACATTTCTCCAAAGAAGACATGCAAATGGCCAGCAGGTATATGAAAAAATTCTCAATGTACTAATCATTAGGACATTTAAAATCAAAACCACGATAAAGTATCACCTCATACCTGTCAGTACAGCTGTATCAACAAAAACAAAAGACAAAAAGTGTTGGCAATGATGTGGAAAAATTGGAGCCCTTGCACGCTGTTGGTGGGAAGCAAAATGGTGCAGCCATCATGGAAATCAGTATGGAGGCTCCTCAGAAAAACAAAAAATAGGACTATCATCTGATCCAGCAATCCCACATCTAGGTATTTATCCAAAAGAATTTAAATCAGGACCTTGAAGAGATATTAGCCTCTTATTTTCATTGTAGTGCTATTTACAATAACCAAGATTTGAAAACAACCTAAATGTCAACAGTTGAATGGATAAAGAAAATGTGGTATATACCTACAATGGAAAGTAATTCAGCCTTAAAAGGAAGGAAATTCTGACACATGGTACAACATGGATGAGACTTGAGGGCATTTTGCTAAGTGAAATAAGCTAGTCCTGGAAAGACAAACACTGCATGATTCCTCTTACATGAGGTATCTAAAATAGTCAAATTCATAAAATCAGAGAGTGGAATAGTGATTGCCCAGGGACTGGAGGGAGGGGGAAATGGGAAGTTACTAATTAACAGGCATAAAAGATTCAGTTAAGCAAGATAAATAACTCTAGGGATCTGTTGTACTATGTTGTACCAATAGTCAACAATAGCAGACTGTACACTTCAATTTTTTGAGTATAGCTTTCATGTTGTGTTCTAACAACAATGAAAATAAAAGAAGGTGGGAAGGTAATTAGGATATGATATTTAGGGAAATTCCCTAAGGAGATACTATGTAAATTAACATCTGAGAGGTGAGAAGGGGTGAGTAGTGTTAAGTATATTGAGAAAATGCTTTTGACAGAAAAAAGAGGAAGTACAAAGTACCTGAGGAAGGAAACTGAAGGCCATTGTGGATAGAGGATAGTAAAAAAAGAGAAGAACATAAGCTAGATGGGATTGGGTGACGGGGCTTTGTGGATGAGTAACTTCTGATGCCATACCCTGAAATCAAAATTTGGGTTCTTATTTATTGATCTTCAATTTTTTTCTTGCCCTGTTTATATTTCCTCACAGAGATTTGTGAGTATTATTTTTTTACTCCTCACCCTTTACATCTACTATCCATAAATGAAAGTCTTAAATTTCATTTTATTTTACAGAATCTGATACAAGGCTTTCTACAGCAGTTTGATTTTCACATTTTATAAACACCTACTTCATAGTTCATATGGTATAACTTATTAGGCTTATAACTTATTAGCCAGATTATAAAAAACATTTAATAGAATGTAAGCAACAGAGCACAACTTATAGACATATATTTCTTATTATTTTTAAATTTCATTGGTTGGTTATGGGCATATAAAATCTATGAGATGCCATGGAGGGAACAGCAACCCATACTATTTTCAGTTTCTCCCTTTCCAGTGCTAATCCAAAAAAGTTGTTACCTATATGATCAACATTCCCCCAGATTTCATTTGTTTCTGGATAGATTGAAGTTAGAACTATACATCATCAACACTGTCTACCACTTTTTCACCTTAAAACTCCCATCAGTGAGTGACACATACCCAGCAACCTGAGCTGAACTTGCAATATAGTCATAGAATTGTAAGGGGACTTAAGAAAGCCCCCTGATCTTTTGGTAAAAAAAGAAAGATATTAAACTTACTAAAAAAGAATAATTGAACAATTGCTGTGGGGGCAGGAGATATATGTAAATCCCTGTACCTTTCTTTAATTTTTCTGTGACCCCTCCCCCAAAACAAAAACAATTCCCAAGTTCTTTAACTGTTCTCTTGGGTTTTCAAAACATGAAACAACTAATTCTTCCTGAAAAACTCAGTGTCTTTTCCTCCACCTATTGATTCCAGCCAGTTGCTCATTCTATGATCTATTCCTGAACCAAGATTACTCTGTAATAAAGGTATGGCCAGTACTCACAATTAGTTAAGTAACATGGAAAGATATCCTCAGCTCACTCAATTAACGACTCAATTTTATGGACCAAAGTAGGGGACTAAGTCCATTCTTACCCCACCTAACTTGCATATCCTTTTCTACAAATCATAGAAACTCAGGAAAGTAATGAGAAACAATAAATACTCACATGGTAGTCTTAAAAAGACAGTAATTATCAACAAAATATTTTTTCAGATAAGAAAGCTTTTCAAGATATATATCCTCTGTAGCATTACTGTGTATTCACTTGATCTCATAATAAATGCCATTTGAAGTTGGAGATTTCTTTTGAAATTATGCATGGGAACACTAAAGTAGTCAGTTTTCATTTCTCCTTTCTTTTGTTTTCACCCTCTTTAGCTCTCCTGTTAAAATCAGTCTGAATGGCAAAGATAGGCTGCCCTTGTTCTTGTTTCTTGCTTTATCACTACCCTTAGAAAGTGCCCAGAGGTTCCTTTTCAATCTTTGTATTATTTCTGTGTCTTACTTTCTCTATTATCTGCCATTTCTCAAAAGGGTAGAGTTGGCAAACCTTCATAATTCTAGGATTTAAGCTAGGAGGGTGATAGGTACCTAACAGATTATTGAGTTGGTTTGAAGTAAAGAAGAAAAAGGAAGCTGTAGAACTTTTTAGGTATGCATTAGCTCTTCAAAATGTCTAATAAATTGCTACTTATTCATTCATGTTCTACTCATCCTTTTCAAGACAACACTGTTAACTTTGCTCTTTTCAGTAGAATAAGTGGAATATTCAAGAGAACTTTAGGATTTATTAATTCACCTCATCATTTTCTTGAGAAAGACTGATCTTTGAAAGTAGCTGACTTGGTAAAACAAATACCTTTTATTACTGTAGAGAAAGCATCCTTTACGTGAAAAGAGTGAAAGCAGTGGGACTTCCCTGGTGGTGCAGTGTATAAGACTCTGTGCTCCCAATGCAGGGGGCCCGGGGTTTGATTCCTGGTCAGGGAACCAGATCCCACATACATGCTGCAACTAAGAGTTCGCATGCCACAACTAAGGATCCTGCCTGCTGCAACTAAGACCTGGTGCAACCAAATAAATAAATAAAATATTAAATAAAAAAGAGTGAAAGCAGTTAGTTGGATGAATAAGTAAAAGCAGAAGAATGTTTCCCTCAATGTGGGATATTTGAGAAGAAATACAATGTCAAAAAACTAAGGCATTCATGGAAATAACACTTATGTAACTAAGCAGATTCCAAAATTGATTGTGATAGCTCTGTAATTTATCCTAATTATGTGATCACTGAGAGGAGATAAGGAGAGTATTGTACTGGCATAAGGGGGCAATGATGGAGCTACAAAACCAAGCTCAGTATCTTACGATGTTTGGATATGTTGGAGCCCACTGTTTTCCTTAATAAAATCAAACTGAGAATACCCAATGTAGGCAAAGGAGAAGGAGGAGAGAATCATCTTATGCAAAAAATTTTTGAGTCTAGCATTCCCAAAGGTTTACTTCCTCTGAGGCTCTGGCCTCTACTGCTTATGATCTATGTGACCATGAATAAATTGCTTAACTTTTCTGTGCCCCAAGTTTTCTCATCTACTAATGGGCTTATGAATAGCACTAATTAGTGGTGTTGATGAAATGAAAAGGCATAGAACTTAGAAGAATGCCCGGAATATTTTATTCTATTTTTATTAATGCTTTTGCTACTACACAGGTCTTAGTGGGATACTCTTTCCCTTTAATGCTCCTCCCTAAGTGGTCACCTGAATATTTTTCCCAAACAATCTATAACTGATAATTTTTAGAATAGATCATTTAAACAAAACCTTATTAAATACTCAGAGCTAACAGACGAGAAAACACTGAGCTATAGTACATAATTAGATCATCCGGCTTGTAAAATATAGGTCTCTCATCTTCATCTTGGACTGGCCTTAAAGATCTCTCAATATCTAGCAACTGGTCATAGAAACATGGTAAAAACCTTCATAAGTTCATTTCTAAATAATCCCTAGGAGAGTTCAACTTCTCAAAATCCAAATGTAAGGCCATAATTACAAAGACAGCTGAGAAATCCTTTTTGATCTGTTCGATGTATTGAAGTCCTCATTTTAATTTTTGTTTCCTCTTTCAAGACATCCCTCTTCCATAGATGAAATAGAAAGTGTTGTCTCTCCTCTTCGAGGAAGAGCCCATCATTATATAGGTCAGGTCCTTATCCTGTGAACTGCAGACAGTCACTGTGGTCAGAATGCAACACGGCACCACAGACCCCCTTTCACAGGGCAACCAAGAGGGACAAGATTTGTACAGAGCAGGTAACCACAATGGGGAGTCATTGAAGAGAAACTAAAAGCTAATTCAGGCAAAAAGCTTTTCCCTCACTGACAGGTTGAAGTGTGAGAAATGTCTAATATTCACCTCTATGGATTAAGAATGAGGTCTTTGCTAAAATGAAAGCTGTTTGGCAACAATGCATTACTGTAACTTCAGCCATGGGTATAACAAGCTTAATGCAAGTTGGTGTATTAGAAAAGCCAGTTAGTAACCCAAATGGAATGCAAGATGGGATAGGAAAAGCCTCCGAATGGATTGTGGACTGGGCCACTAGCTCCTTACTTTAAGAAGGGTAGTGGTAAAATATTTTGGCTAAATAGAGGACAGCATGAGTCCATGAGTTGGACATTGTAGCCATAAGGCAGAGGGTCGATGGGGAAAGGTTTAGACAGGGTAGCTAAGAACAGAGCAAAGGGAATGCAAAGCTCTAGTTTATAATCATTAATTATATGAGTGACTGAAACTATAAACAGACAAATGTCAAAATCTGATAAAGCTAGACAGAACTTTAGAGATCAAACCTTTTGAAACATTCCTGCCTAAAATTTTTGGACAGTTTAAAAAGTGGCCACGCATGTGGAATTTAAAAATACTAGAGTTGCAGGAGGAGACATATGTTAGGACAAGATTCACATACAAAAAAAAGACAGGATCTCAAGTGTGGTTATGCTTTTTTTTTCTTTCTCATATCTGTTCAGAAAAGGGAAAAAAAAAGAGATAAAGAAGGAGCATGAAAGAGGAGACTGCCTCTGTAGCTAGAAGTATTTATAGATAACCCTTTGGAGAGCACAGTGGAGTGGCAGGGTTAGAAGGTGCAATAGTCCTTTTACTACAGTGACATTCAGGGGAAATTGCAGGCACTGCCACCTGACTAGCACTTAAGTATCTGTAGTGAACTTAGGCATTTACCATTGAAAATGAGTAATGGCCTGTGTTAAAAGATAACTCTGCTCTCTGTGTAATGTATAAAAGAGGTAATGAAGTTAAATCCTAGCCCATCTTATCCAGATTGTGCTGGCCTCAGCTATTTGCCTGGCTTTGGGCCAGTGACCTAGTAATTAAATGCTGTAGCCACAGAGGATTAGAATTAAAAACACACCTGAGAAGTTTCTAGGCTGAAAGTTCCATACTCAAAAGCATGGAATTGGATAGACACACAGTGTCTACAGTTGTTCATTTTCACTGTTGATATTTTAAAAAAATTTTTCAGTCATTAAAATAAAACCTTTAAGATTTTTAAATAAAATAAAAGCTAGGTCATTAAGAACTATCTGTTCTAGGTTTGCCTCTCCCTAGCTACGTGATTGATGAAGTCACTTCATCTCTGTGGGGCCACCCTGCTCCCTTAAAGCACTTTATATAACACAGCTTCTCCCTTCTAAGACTAAATGGTTCTGTATGGGAGGCATGGCTAATGCTCATGTTCTAAGTCTCTTTTTATCTTCCCATCCTCCTGTTAGGCAGGACCATTGGACTTATTGTCAGTGTGCTCTGAGTAGAGGTGACATGGTTCCCTTCTAGACAGAACCATAGAAGAGCAGAGTGAGAACACCATGCGGACTCTTACCTCGCCACAATGAACGTGGTAGTTGTACCTTCTACATGATGCAGTCTCAGATTGTGCACCCTCTGTTGGCTGGGTCCCCGAGTAACAAAATAAAACAAAGTTTACCTACCAAATAATGGTTAACATGTGTGAGTGGGTCAATTTTTTAATCATGCCCACCACTATTTGTAAAAGCAACTTATAGTAGAGGTCACACGTGATTTAAAACATGTTATTTGTAAAGTATTTTATAGGTACATGGAATCATATAACTGAAAGGGGTGTTTGAGATCATTCAAATATCTCATTTTATAGATATGAAAATTTTGGCTCAAAAGAAAATAGATAATGACATTGACAAGTAAGAGCTTAGTGTCATTTAATACTTATCTATATATAACTAGTATGACTGACGTTCAATTTCTATGATTTTCTGAAAACTATAAGACAATAAGGCAATTGTCTGTTCTCAGAATGTAGGTATATTTCAAGATAAGCTATCTTGAAATTTTAAAATGTTTTGGGCTAATTTGATGAGATGGATATTTTAGTTTTCTAAAACTTAAAAATTTTCTATTTTTATTTCGAAAAAAATTAAGGTACTACAATATTCCCTCTCCTTAAGCTTGTGACAGTTTGACTTAGAAAAATCCATTTTTTCAAATAGAGTAGAAATAAATGATGAACCCCTTTAAGCCACCATATAATCATAAAACTTTCTCAGATGAGAACAAAAATTATAAGATTATTTTGAATCTAGTTCACTCAATATAAAGTTTGGGCATATTGGGTAACTTTTCCTTGGTCACATAACAAATTAATGGCAGAACAGAGACAGATAATATATATTTTTAATAATTTTTTTCATTCAGCCCTATCAACTGCCATGTGAGTGTGTGGGCAAAAATTATTACTCCCTTCTATAAGTAGGGTGATGTTGCTGACATGGGCAACACCAGGATAAGACACTAGTCTTCCCTATCTTTTCATCAGGCAAACTCTACTCACCATTATGACCTCAAGTAAATATCTCTCATTCATGAAAGTTTTCTTTAACTGCTATAGCGAATACATTCCCTGATTGTTTTACAACATAGTACTTTTCTTTCTGTGGGCTTTTCATAAGTTGAAATATTTTTGTTTGTAATATTCAGTAAGCACTCCATAAATGAATGAAATATTTATGAATCCATTGCTCTTCACTTGAAATTCTTTCCTCTACTGCTGCATTATTTTAGGTTGCTTACTATGGTGATATAAAATTGAATTTTTTCTAAAAATATATAGCTAAGTTCGCTTTTATTATATTGATTTTCTAAGTAAGTCGGAGACAAGTGAAAATGCTAAACATATCTTCAATATTAGTTTAGGATGCAGATTTTTCTTCCAAGACATATTCCCTTATAGCAGGCAATCAAAGTGCTTAACAACTGTAGTAAATGTGAAAAATGTTCATAGTCTACTTCTCTTCCCTTGTGTGAACTGGCTTGTCACTGCCAACTCAAATGAAAAGTTGGATTGACATGCTCTAAGGACTATAAAATAATTCATCACTGTAGTTAAACCATTGTTAAATATTTCAAGGTATGCCGACATCAGGGAGCCATGTGTCTCCAGAGCCTGTGAAGAGGACAGCATTTGTTGAAATTAAACCTTTTCCTGCTTGTCAAATACAAGTAGAAATTTTAGCTTTCATTAAAGGTAATACTTTCAGTTTCCTTTCCCAACTCCTTATCCTTCCAAGATTGATGCTAATTTGATCTTTTTCTAACACAATTTGATCCTGTCAACTTCCCTGTTGAAAACCTTCCAGAGCTGTTCCATGACTAGGGTAAGTTCAAACTTCCCAACCTAGCATTTATCATTATCCAAAATGATAACAAAACTGCTTACCAATCACATTTCTTACTCTTCCCCTAAACCAAAGTCTGTGTTCCTCCTATGAACTATCTACTCTGTTACTGTCTTTACTCATGTTCCATTGCTTTGCCTGGCGCTCTTTCTGTTTGTCACTTTGTCTTCAATCCTACTTGATTTTCCATTTTATTTTTCTGCTTTATCTGCAAATCAAGAGCTAAATCGCTACCTCCTAAGAAGTCCAGTATTGTCTTTTTTTCCCCATTTCCAGCTGGAAGTAACACAAACCTAGCCCAATTATACACCCTTCATTTGAATTTCTGTGAACTTCTTCACTGCAGTATCCATTAATTGTTTTTGGGTTTAACAGTGCTTAGTAGAATCTTTGCACATTCTAAGGTCTCAGTAATATAAAGTATGGGCATAAAGCATGATCATTGAAACCATTTAAAAACTAGTCTCAGATATGTTGAAAATGGACAACAAGAAGCACTTAAAATAATCCCAGATTTTAAAATCTAATCAGCAAATAATGGATTTGGGATTGTGAGATTTTTATAAAATGGGATTTCTTGATAGGCAAAGTAAAACAGAGAAATATTTTCCCTAAATATTTTCCCTAATATTTTCCCTAATTAAATTAATTAATTTTCACTTATTAATTAAGTGGAGTAAGGGAAGAAAATGGTTTATTATATTATCTATCAAATTCTTATATTTTATAAGTGACAACCTTATAAATGTATAGCCTTTGCAATGTCACCGGGTGGATGTGCGTTGTAACAAATAGCTTCAACTGAGGAGGTCAGCGGAAGACCTGGACCATCCATCTCGGTCCGCGGTAGTAAGCAAAGCATTGCAAACTACCACGTTAAGCTTAAGCACAAAGCAAAGTTTATTTAAGCATAGGTACACTCTCAGAGAGGGAAAGAGACAGAGAGAGAGCAGGCTGTTTCTGAGAGCGGGCTGTTCAGCGAAGTGAAGCAAGCCGAAAGAAAAGTTATGGAAGCAAAGATACACTCTCAGAGAGGGAGAGCGGGCTGTCTCTGCAAATTGAAAGCAGCATTCCTGTACAGCTTAAGGGCGCTTTTAAGGAGCATTTTGCAGGGAGGCGAGGGTGAGTGACAGGGGATCATTATTTGATTGACAGTCCCGACTGTGTCCTCTCTTCCAAAGTAGAATATTAGCCACTCTGTCAAATTTTCAATTTGAGGAAGATTTTACAGTTAATCAGGATGCATCACTTCTTCCATTTTGTTCAATGATAATTTGTAAAAGCCTATCCATGAAACCCCCTAAAGAGCTGAAAGTGTTTATTTATCTGGCCAGCTAAGAAAAAAATCAGGTTTAGGAGCACCAACAATGAATTAGCAGATAAACTGATGAGGAAAATATAATTTGCCTCTTCTCAAATGATAATTTTAAGGGACAAAGGAAAGAGAAGGATCTTTTTGGAAGTATTTAAATGAACACGAATAGTGGAATTTAATTTCCTTAGACTCACAGCTCTGGTTTCCTAGTTTCTTTCAAGAATGACAGAAGTGAATACAAATGGTTTTTAGCATTACAAACTAGCATTAATTTGGACAAATATCAAATATTTTGCTGTTATTTCTTGATTATTTACTTGATTAATTTTTAATTATGCACACATAATTAGTAAACTAATTGTGCATATTAGTTTTCCTTGTGTACTTTTTACTGTAGTTCTTGGCCAGGCTAACACTCCCAAAAAAGCAAAGATCAGCTTCCCAGCTTCAAGGAATCTCTTATGATGACAGGCAAGGAAGCTTGGTTACCACGTTCTTGAGTCACACAGGCAATTTCCCCTTGATCTATACTTTTAAATTTCGGGCAGACTCTTCAAAATCTGAAACTCTGGAGATGAAACATTTAGGCAAAAAAAGGTTTACAGTCCTTGAGATTCAGTATCTGCACATTGAGTATCTCTCTCTCAGTGCCTCTTTTCATTGATGTAAAAGCATCGGCTTAATTTGCAGAGCTGAGGACATCATTAACTGCAGCTTCAGATAAAGCATTTCAAAAAAAAGTTCTGAAGCAGGAAACTTATAACACTCTGAAAACTGGAAACTTTTAACTTTTTCCATCATTATTCCAAAGTTCAAAATCAAAAGTGAACTCAGACTTTAAGAAAAATGTTTGTCTATTCATGGAAAATGATTTCCCACAAGCCTCTCCTTAATTCTTATTTTATAAGTTGTATTTTTCATTGGGCAGGATGCCATTATAAAAATCCTTGGGGAATTTACTAGCACTGTCATAGTGATCCTGTTTCAACTTATTAAATTTAAAGCTTACATGCACATCTTCTGAGTTCAAGTGTTCTCAACTTATATAAACTCATAATTGTACATATGGTGATGAATTCCACTGTAAAGGTGGACACTTACTTACATAATACCAGTGGCCACTCAATGGAGAGTTGCTGTTTTCCTATTGAGAAGTATTCACATATCAAATTCACATCTGTCCATTTTTTTTCAATAACCACTGCTACTACCTTGTTCAGTCAATTTTTTCTTTCTTGGATAGGTACAAAGTTTCCCCAACTCTTGAGAACCTACTACACATTCTTTATCCTGAACCTAGAATGAGTTTCTAAAGTACAAATTTGATTATGTCATCCCCTTGCTTTAAACTCTCTCACACCTATGTGTTGCTAGGATAATGTGCAAACTCTTTATAAAGCAGCCAAGTCCATAATGAAATGGTCCCTTTGTAAGTCCTTGTCCTTGAGTACAAGGATGTCATCTAACTATTTGTATCTGATATCTAGTAAGGTGTCTAGCAATTCTAAACACAAGCTTAGGATGCAATGAGCATTGATGGCATGTCTGTTGAATGAGTCATGTGAGTAGAGTCAGCTTATCTACTACATTTCAAAATGTATTGTTCTCCATCATTTAAAAAATCCTCTGACAACTTAAATCTATTTGTCTCTTCAGAATGACATTTCTTGAAAAGAGGTTTTCTTTGTTTTCTTATATACACTAATTCCTGTGTATTTATTGAAGTCCCTCTGTTGTGTTTTCACTACATACATATGCTGTGTCATGCAATTGCTTTTCCAAAATTTTAACATCCATACTCGTAAAGTCCAAAGTTAATCATTATCTTTATATCTTTCTTCCAAACAATATAAACGTACTAGAACACCTTAATTCATATTGCTTCTGTACCCAGTTTTTACACTTGTCTGGTATTTTAGATTTTTATCCTTTTTAACCCCACAAATTTAACATTATACTTATGATTATTTTTAATAGTCATTATTAGTTTAAATGTACCCATATAGTTAACAAATTCTGTACTTGCCATCTCATCTTATATATAAATTGTGGAATTGTTTTGTTGTTCCTGAAGTACACCCATTAGCATCTCTGTGGAAGTTCTTTTGGTGACAAAATTTGTAAGCTCTGAAAATATCTTCATTTTGGCCTTGTTTCTTGAAAGATATTTGTAGTAGACATGCAATGTAAGATTGACAGTTATATTTTCTCAGCTCACTGAAGATGTTAATCAACTATCTTCTGGATTCCATTGTTGCTATTAAAAAAGTCAAACGTCAGTCTAATTGGTGTTTGTTTGAAGAGATCTTCCTTTCCTCTCTGGCTGCTTTTATGATATTCTAATTTTATTTTTTTATAAATTACATTTTTATTCTTTTAAAAAACATATTAAACATAATTATTTTCCATTTTGTGATCATTCCAGTGTCTGAAGTTCTTGTTGATTTGTTTCCGTTTCTGCAGTTACTGCTGGCTCCTGTTCAGTCTGCCTTCTATTCCTATATATTTCATATTTATTGTGGTCTGAAATTTCTTGGAACTTTTATTTGTGGTAGTTCTTTGATGACTGAGTTAAACTTGTTTTCCTCCAAAATGTTGTATTTGAATCTGACAGATACCTGAAAGCAATAAAAATTTCAGACATCTTTTTCACCCTAAGGATTTTCAGGTCATATAATATACCTAATTCAGGTGATGATTCTTCAGGAATTCAGATTTTGCATTCAGATTTAATGAGACTTTTTTGTTTTCGTTTTATTTTTCAATTTCCCTTCTACCCAGAATAAAAGTCAAAATTAGCAATATCTTTTCTATATGTTAGTTTATTTCTAGTTTACTTTTAGGGACCCCCAGCTTTACATAGAATTATCTTTTAGATTATACACAGCTTTGTCACTGTCTGTTGTACTATCATCAGTGAGAAATTCATTGTCACTAGAGTTTGAAAGAAACCTCGGGCCAAAAGCTGACCTCAGTGTGAGCTTCTCTCTTAGACTATCCAGTTTTACTTGTTTTGAGGCCTCTGACTGTTTATTTTTAAATTTCTCCTTAGCTCAGCAAAGCTTTAGAATGGTTTGTTTTAATATATTTTTAGCCAGGGTTATTAGTTGTTTTGGGCAGGGAGTTTATTTAGGTTATCTCTTTAGTCATGCGTCAGGAGATAGAATTTTCTCCTTGATGCAC
Source organism: Balaenoptera musculus (assembly GCF_009873245.2). Lineage (NCBI taxonomy): Eukaryota > Metazoa > Chordata > Mammalia > Artiodactyla > Balaenopteridae > Balaenoptera > Balaenoptera musculus. Next base: position 47,086,101 of record NC_045797.1, read on the forward strand.
TTCCTGTCTAAATCTTTTTGCTTATCTTTATGAAACTCCAGATGATTTCTTTAGAAAATGGGCACTTTCTAATCTAGAATTCATTTGCTCCTCTGTGTATTCTGATACAGTTCACCAAAAAAAAATCCTTCTTATATTTCTACTCCTTGAGCTTCCACTACAGGACTTTCTCATTATCCTCCGTAATTCTAATCTTAGCTTTTTTTACTGAATCGTTTTTTTCTGCCCACTCTTTTACTTTTGTTGTTTCCCATATGTGTTGGTTAATTTTATGTGTTCTCCTGGCTAGTCTATAGCGCCAGGCTGCTAGGTCAAACACCAGTCTAGATGTTGCTGTGAAGGTATTTTTAAAATGTGGTTAACATTTAAATTAGCAGATTTTGGATAAACAGATTACCCTTTGTAATGTGGATTGGCCTCATCCGATCAGTTGATGGCCTTAAAAGATTGTGATCTCCCAAAGAGGAAGGAATTCTGCCTCCAGACTGCCTTCAGACTTAGGACAGCAACATAAAGTCTTGGCCAGAATCTCTAGCCTGAAGGGCAACCCTACAAATTTCGAAGTAGCCTTCACAATCACATTAGCTAATTTTAAGATCAATCTCTCTCTCCTCTTTCTCTCTCTCATAAATATGTGTGCGTGTGTGTGTGTGTGTGTGTGTATACATATATATGTGTGTATATATATATGTACCTATAGATTATGATGTGATTATGAGATTTTATACATATACAAATGTGTAAATATACCTAAGTGTATATATAAAAACGTATGTATGTATAAATGTATATGTGTATATATAAGTATCTGTATTTTTATATATATATATATATATATATATATATATATATATATATGTATATATAAAGAAAGGCTTTTGGACTTTTGGGGTTCTACAGACAGGAAATGGATAGACAGAGCACTCTGGCTCCAAACATTTGCTATCCTTCAAGAAAAGGGAAGAATGACCCCAAAGGCAGTTCAGGATCCTTAGGACTTCCACTAACACCACAGGCCCAAAGAACACAGACCAGGGAGCAGGACTGTCTCTCCTCAGTTCCTTAGAGTAGGACCAACTCCTCAGTTTGAGAGAGCTGGCTGCCAGAGGCTGCAGCCATAAGAGCCAAGGACCATCTAGGCAGAGAGGTTTGTTCTCACGCCTTAAAATCTAATGGAATTTCTCTGCTAGATTTTAGACTTGCTTTCTGAAATTACCCTTTCTTTTGATTTCTCTCTTTTGAAGTGGGAATGTTTACCTTGTGCTTGTCCATCATTGCATTTTGGAAGCAGGTAACTTACTTTATGCTTTTACAGGTTCACAACTAGGAAGATATTTTGCCTTAGGATGAATGATATCTCACCCATACCTGATTTAGATGATGGTTAGGTGGTATTTTGGACAGAAGTGATGCCGGAATTTGTTAAGCTTTTCCAGATGTTGGAATTGGGTGAATTATTTATGTGAAAAGGACATGAATTGGTGGGGGGGCAGAGGGTAGAGTGTTATGAAATGAATTATGTTCCTCAAAATTTTATATTTTGAAAATACCCTAGTACCTCAGAATGTGACTTTACTTGAGATAGGATCTTTACAGAGGTAATCAAATTAAAATGAGATCATTACCAAAGATCCTAATCCAGTATGACTTGTATCCTTATAAAAAGGGGATACGTTGACACACAGATGCAGGAAAAATCATGTGAAGAGAAATACTGATTAGATGGCCATCTACAAGTCAAGGAGAGAGGCCTGGAACAGATCATTCCTTCACATCCCTCAGTATGAACCATCCCTGCTGACACCTTGATTTTGGACCTTTCTAGTCTCCCAAACTATGAAATACATTTCTGTGATTTAAGCCAGCCAATTTGCGATACTTTTTTTTATAGGAGCTTTAGCAAACTAATATACCAGAGATCTAACCACAGCCCCTTTATTTTCTCTGTTTATCCAATATTTTCAGAAGTTGTTTGCTCCCAAGCCTTATGACTTCTGAGTTTATTTTACTATGGGTAACATTGTAGACATATACAACTATGTCAAGTTCCAGTTACTTAAATGCTTATTAAGCATCTCTACCTACATATATCATCAGAATGTGTCTAAATAAAATGTTCTGCACTCTAATCATTTTCTTTTATCGTTCATCTTGTTTAAGCTTTTCTATTTATTCATTGCCTCAGGTTCACATTCAACTTTTCCCTCTGCATCATTCCCATATTTAATTGATCCCAAAGACAAGTCTCAACAATTCTACCTTAATACCTCTGCTATCCTTAGTCCAGGCTCTCAACATAGCATTTTATAATATCTTAAACTGGGAAGCAGCATTATAGCATTACCTAGATTTAAGTTTGAATCCCAGATGTCCGAGGAATTACTTAAACTTTGAGTTTCTGTTTCCTTATTTATGAACATAGGTTTTCTAAAATTTAGGTCTGATCATGCCAATTTCCTAATTAAAATTACAATTAAACAACTTCCTTCACCTAAAGAAGATATTTAAACTCCTTAGTTACCAAATCTGTTTCTTTTCAAAGCTATTCCTCTTGCCTATTCCTCTAGCCTCCCCACTTTCTGCTTGCAAGCTATGAACTAGTAACACTAAACTATTTTTATTTTCCTAAAAATACTGTATCTTTATGTCTTTATGTGTTCTCTTTGTTCACAGTGTCTTTCTGCCAGTTTCAGCTGCCTGACAAAACTCTTCTTACACTTTCAAGGTCAGAGACAGGGATACTCTCTTCTGGGAAGTAGCTTCTGAACTCCTATGCTTATTCATTTTCTCTGCTTTTGGTGAACAATGGCCAGTAGTGTCTGTTAGAACATGTATTGTGTTATATTTACTTGCTTACATATATTTATCTTTTGTGAAAATGTGATTTCTTGAACATAAGGATCGTGTTATTTTCATTTTGATCCCAAAGTGTGGATATTTTTTGCTGTCACTTAGAGTCAATAATCCCTCATCACATGAGTGAATGAGCATAGTAATTATATACAAACTAGATGATTCAGATTAGGCCACATCAGATGAAAAGTCTTCTGGAAGACATGGAAAGAACCTAAATGTTGGACAAACTACAGTTTGACGTTATCTTGGTAACTATAAGACATTTTTATAAGACCCAAATTAAAATTTAAATCATAACCATTTAAGTGACAATGGTTAGTTATTAAGTCATAAATATGAATATAGGTCTGTTAGTTATAATTCAAAACATTTGCTCCTTGATGATATTGAGGAAATAAGCAAGGATTTCTCAATCCTTTATTTTGTACATTTTTTCCAGAAAGAATATATAATCATATCTCACTAATTTACTGTTGAGGCTTGCTGACCCAGATGTCATTTATTTTTGCATGATGACTGTATCTCTTGTTGGAGTCATATGTTTGATTTTAAAATTCAACTCTTATAATTTCCAACTTCCTAGTGAAAAGGCTTTTCCCTATAATCCCAAAGTATAGCAACATTCCCAACTCTAGTTCTGTTATCAAATAGTTGTAAATCTTGAATAATTCATATCATTTCTGATTGCCTCCTTTATAAAATGAGAATAAAAATGTTTATATACTCTACCTCGCAGGATTGTTGTGAAGCGTAATAAGATAATAAATATTGTTGAAACACTGGAAATGTGAGAAAACACTTTAAAATATTTCAAGCATTTTTAAGACTGCATTTTTCAGCTTCAAGGGGAGTATGTTGTGCTTCCCTTTGATTGGTTATTTATAAATAAAAAATTAGTGATTTATTATCATTGTTTTTAGCCACGTCATGTTCTATAAACAGGTAAGATTGGAAAAAAGGACTTCTAAAATCCATCAGCATCTATCTTTAACTTATCAGGCAGTCAGATGACATTAAATTCTCAGGTGAATGTCAAGTTCAATTTCATAATTCCATTTTCTTGCTGGCATCTGCAACAGTACAAGATACTTGTAATGAAACAGCCATGAATGAGAGGTGTGTTGGATTAGGTCTAAAATAATATTTCTGATATAGTAGGTGAATCCCCAGATAAATTATTTTGATGTTACATAGTTATCTAACACTTTTGGTTTGTAGAGTATTTATTGCATGTCAAACCAAACCTTCTGTTCTTCATAAAGCATAGAGTTGTTGCTCTGGCTGAAAGAGATCCATTCCAGAATCCAGATACTACATACTGCCTATGAGATAGGTGTAGGGAAGTTCACTGAGTCTTGCTAAATGCGATCATCTTCAGTTACCCTCCAGTTATTAGAGTTTCTTAAGAAAACCTGATACTTCCTCTTTCTAAAAGCACCTGCACCAGAACCATGAGTCATAGATGGACAGTTCTGTCAGTGTATTTCTTCTTCTTCTCAGTTGGAATCCATTTGGTCAGTGTGAGCTGTCAGCTTAGATCTAACTCCTTCTGCATTTCTGTACATGTGGAGCAGAAGTCGAGTCCCTGGGCACATTTCAAAGCTGCGGGTTTGGACTTGATGTTTTAAGTTTCTTTTCTTCCAAGTGGACGGATTATGATAGTGAAAATGGTCATGGTTCCTGTGTTGCTTATTCTTCTTAATTTTCCAACTAGCTCTAAGAGAAATCATACATCTCGTATATTTGATAGAATAATACTTGCTTACTTAACAGTTTTGTTAACAGCTTGGGAACCATATCTACTCATTCACAATCTGGCCATTCATTGCTTTACTTATAGCTGAATTTGTCTGAGATCGATCTTATGTATATATTAATTGCTCAGATTAAAAATGAGTAAATCTTTTAAAATCAGTATTTGTGACTTGGAATCAAGTACTAAGTGAACAAGTCATTTTATGCATTTTTTTTTTTTTTGGTTGAAAGGGAAGGGCAGCATATCACAAGAATTAATGGGTTGTATCAAGACATTGACCTAATTCAAAACATTAATCATACTAAATAAGCCACAGATCATTGTGTAGCTTATAATGATTAACTTATTGATCACTTGTTCTTAACCGAATTGTTTACCCAGCCTATATATAGACAATATCATTTCTACTTCTAATTTTGTCATTTTTAAAATTATAAAAATATGGTTTTTTATTTGGAATTCATATGAAGGGCTCACTAATCCTTTAGAATTATCTGTGTTAGTTGTCAAGGATAAGTTTGAGAACATTTATTGAAGATTTCAGTTGATAACAAAGGATCTTATATTTAGTACTATAAATAGTGGGAAACCAGTGGAAATGTTTGAAGGAAGGGTAAATTGGAAAAGATGGGCTTTTTCCCCAAGTTTATTGAGATACAATTGACATATAACATTGTGTAAATTTAAAGTGTAAGATATAACGATCTGATACATGTAAATAGTATGAAATGATTACCACTCCATTTGTGTATTTGTGTGTGGTAAAAGCATTTAAGATCTACTCTCTTAGCAACTCTGAAGTATATAATACAATAATTTAACTATAGTCACTATACTGTGCATTAGATCCCTAGAATTTATCCCACTTATTTCTAGAAGTTTGAACCCTTTGACCAACAACTCCCCATTTCCCCCATCCCCCAGCCCTTGGAAACCACCATTCTACTCTCTTTCTGTAAGTTCGGCTCTTTTAGATTCTACATATGATTGAGATCATACAGTATTGTCTTTGTCTGACATATTTCACTTAGCATAATATCTAGGAGGACTTTTTTTTAAGTTGGTAATGTGTATGTACATATCTGAGTTAATTGAGTTGCTTGCACATGATCAAGTTCACAATGTGCTGGCAAAAAAACAAACAAGTGTCTTATAGTATACACATGGAGGGATTCAAGGGAACATCGTGAAAGACATATTCAGCTACCAGTGGAGCCTTGGCCACAGCTGGGGATTCCTGCAATTTTAAGGATCAAAAATGGTTGCATAAACTGGAGGCTGGTTGAGAATCACCAAGGATGTTGGCAGCCTTTAGAGATATGGGGAGCCCTTAAGAGAGGTTATCTATATGTCACGAACTTAATTTGGAAATGTATGACTTGCACAAAGGATCTCTTTAATTCTTCAGGAGAGTGCATTTTTATTAACAACTCTGTTCATTCTTTTTCAACTTTATTCATTGAACAAGTATTTATTGATCGCTTAGTGTGTTACACGCAGTTGGGGCATTCTGTAAATAGTTGTAAACTAGATAGAAAAACCCTCTTCTCTCATGAGACTTACATTGTTATGGGGTGGGTGCTGGTGAGGGCGACAATAAACCAATCCACGTGGAGATCATGGATGGTAACCTTTACTGCTTTGCTACTTTATATTAATTTGCATGTCTATTATTACTTGCTAGTATGCTCAAATGCTACTGCATTTTTATACATTGTTCTTTCTCATGCTTTTGATATGTATTTGTTATTTAGTCAAGTAAAGGAATAAAGATAGAATGAATGGAACGTGAGGAAGGGAGATTTTTGACAATAGACAACATGATGATTTTGGTTTCATTAATAATTTTTGACTTTTAAAAATTTAAAGTAACAGAATTTTTAGCGCAACTTCGTCTTAAGTGGACAACTATATTGAACTTAAGTTGAATGATATATATGTCAATAGATTTGATGCTCAGAGAATTTGCCAAGTCATTAAGGAAACAATAGGATTAGATAGTATTTTAAGTGGGAAAAATAATATGGGGATTTTGAACCAGCAGTTATGCTGTGTTAAAATTACAACATTATGAATTATATCTGACTTTTCCCCAATTGTGGATAGGAACAATTAACTGCTATTTTCAAAAAGGGGTGTGTGTGTGTGTGTGTGTGTGTGTGTGTGTGTTTGCAATAAGTATGCTGTATTTTAAGTTCAAAGGCATGACAGTACTTTCAAATAAAAGTACGCAAAAATTCTATTTCAGAAAGAAACAAAGTTGTAAAGTAGTATACTGAATGACGGAAAATGTGCGCCTCTACATTATAGATGATCTCATTACCACTGTGAAAAATATTAGTAATCTCTACTTTTGAAACATACTCATTGTTATTACTTTTCCCTTATCATTATGTGTGGAAGTACCACTATAGATCACAAAGCTGTAACAAATGTTAAAATGGATCCAATCTAATGTTCAATTATGTCATAACAAATTCAAATATAAAAATATGTCTTTAATAGCAGTTTCTACCACAGATTTTTAATAACAGTTTTCTACCAGTTTCTACCACAAATCTGAATATACCTAAATCTTCATTCTTACTTGTGCTTTGCTACTTTATATTATTTTGCATGTCTGTTATTACTTGTTTGTATGCTTGGATGGTGCTACATTTTAATAAATTCTATTTTTCCAAATGCTTTTAATATGTATTTGTTGTATTCCATCTCCAGTGTCTCTTGTAAACAAGGTATTTCAGTGTGACTCTTTTACTTTATTAATATTTTACATGAATAAATCAAGCCATAAGAATTCTTTTCTTTTTCAGTCTGCTCCATGACATGAAGAAATGCCTTATAAGGTAAGGCTGCCAGAAGATAGTCATCTTAATGAGTTGTTATTTTTAAGAAACAGTAATAATCATTAGACACAGATTCCCTGGAAACCCAAGGCAACAACATTTACCTGAAAAATAACATGATTCAATTATAAACAAAGTTTCTGAATGTAAAAGAATTGATTTTCCATTTTTCGTTCTTTCCACTGCCATTTTGAAGTCGTCATCACGTTATAGCAGCTCTAGCTTTGCCAAGCTTACCAGATCCAAAGGTGCTTTCACAAGCAGTAGGAACATCTGTGAAAACATGAATTAAGAGTGCCCCAGGAGAGATCTTGTTGTATCATTACAATTTTAATTCAAACTACATGAGTGAGACAATATTAGTACCATGATAGAATATACTACATTTCTTTTATTAAAAAGAAGACATGAAACAAATACAGGAAACATTGGCTTTTGACTGATATATCAAAACAGTTGCTAAGTTACTTAACTTGGTTTTGATTGAGAAATGTGGACAACTAGATAATCTAAAATTTAAAATAAGTTTATAGATACACACTAAGCTAAGCCAGAGTTTAATCCAAATACACACATCAAATGCATGCTTATCTCATCACTTAAATGTTATTTGCTTTCCATTGACTCCAGAAATCCAAGCATATATGGGCATTTTGTTGATCTTTAGTTTTAAGACATCATCCCTAAAAGAGCCTCAAGAGAACAGCATCTCATTTTGATAAAATCCCCCAGGAATGCCGTTACACAGCATTGACCATATACAAATTGTACGGTACCAATAATAGACAAAATATTCAGCTGAAGTAAGTGCCTCTGTGCAGCAAAAAGAACGTGTTATAAGATGGAACTAGGTTTTCCCCATTTTACTGTCAGTTGGATATGTGGTGGTGTGATATTTCTTATATTTGGTGGTGTGATTTTTCTCCACTCTAGTTCAGTATTTTTAAAAACCAAGCCATCATTTTCTTTTCCTCATAAAATTGTCAGACATTGAAAAATAACTGGATTAGAGTTGAGAGATTAAATTTAAAATCAAGATAGTTACTTAGTAGCATGAGCAGTTAGAACATTTAGAAAAATCTATGCATGGACCTATCCTGCTTATTTACTACATATTTGGCATTGTGCAAATACAGCTGCACTATATCAATAGAAGAAATGGCTGAACAAAGTAAGAAAAACAATGGATAATGTAAATCTTGACCCACACTAATCAACCAGACCCTGAAAGGGTTAAATTCTCCTCCAGACACACTCAGTATACTACCCTTAACCTTTGTGATACAGTGTAGCTTCTTTTGTTACAGAACCAAACTTGGGTTCACTCTGCTGACAGTGGGTTGTGGTGAAGAAGAGTGCAGTGTTTATTGTAAGACACCAAAGAGTCCAGGGCTGTTAATGCTCAAAAAGCTTGAACTCCCTGATTGGTTTCAGGAAAGCATTTTTAAAGGCAAGGTGAGGAGGGGAGTCTCAGGGTGTGTGGTCAGTTCATGCACAATTCTCTCCTTTGTTGATGGTAAAGTAACAGGGCAGTGTCACAGGGGTTAATATTATCAATCCTCAGGCTCCAGTAGGTCTTGGGGCTATGTGTTCATGGTGATTTGGGGGGAGGGGTTCGCATCTGTAAAACAATTTAGGAAATGTGCATGAGATACTGTTATCTAGGTACTTCATAGAGGAGCTAAAGATTCTGTGACTACCATATGGCTGATTTACTGTTTACATTCTTACCAGTTCTCCTGGCCCAACTGTTATTTTTGTCACTATATGTTCACATCCTTTCAGTCATTAATTCTTGAGGCAGGCTTTTGTGACTCAGTGGGGGCCTGGGAGACTACAGCTTTTCTACAAACAAGAGGCAGGGAGAGGACATTGGGGGAGGGGTCTTTCCCAAGGAAGGCCACATAGGATCTTACTTGGTTACACTTTTAAATCAGAGCACTAATCTTGAGAAAGTGCACCACTTCTCATTTTACAAAAGATGTATAAAATGTCTGAAAAACGCTAATTTTAATATTAGTATTTCTTTTTAAAGCTTACTTGAATGCATCATACAGAATTAAATTGTATATTCAAAATTCAAATTCTAGTGGAAATAAAATGAATAATTAGGAAATGAAGATCAGTTTTACCCTTGAGTTTATTATATTTTTAGCAGACATCTTGAGGTTTCATTCAGTTTTAAGTTCTGTGTGTGATGTGTCAAAGAAAAATTGAACCAGACAAGTTAAACAGGCAAGGAAGACTACATTCAAGACTGTTGCAGTAAGGAAGACTTCATTCAAGACCGTTGCAATAGGAAGAGAGATTAAACTCAACTCCTCTGAAACAAAAAACTGGAGTGTTTTTAAGCACTGAGTTGAGCTAGTGCAAAAGTACTGAAGGATGTGAGGGATGGGCAGAGGTTGGTCAATGTGATTAAGTCTTCTGTGCTTGCTAATTGATATTTGTTGGAGTTAGATTCACTCCCTCCAACACACACACACACACACACACACACACACACACACACACACACACACCCCACAGGTGTTGTATCTAGGAGAAGGGCACTGTCTTACTGAAGATTGCATTCAAAGGGATGGCTCCCAAGTCCTTGAGAAAGATATTCCTGGGTTGTTAAACCTGGCAAGAAGCTGATGAGAATATTCACATCTCAACAGAACAAAGACGGAATTTACATTTGAAAGTTTTGTAAAGTAAGTGCTCTAAGAGAAGAGAGGTCAGGGACCAGTAGTTAAGAAAAACTGCCCTAAAGTTTAGTCAAGCCTAGGGGAATGTTAAGACTGTTCTTGGTCAGAAGTGAAACCACAGAAATTGAATGTTATTCTATAGTACTCCAGCAATAATTGAAGGGACTCTATGTGCATTTCACTTTTATAAGAAAAATATATTTAAGTTTTCTGTAATAGAATATGTGCCATTGACTCTACTGGTATAAACAATGGCCTTTTTAAGTAGTAAAAAGTTAGTTTATTTTAACTGTTAGGAAGAGTATGGATACTAGTATCTCCACTAGGGTTGGTTGTCACTGGGATTAATGAACTATATGTAAAGCTGTTATATACAAGATCATAGACTGCACTCAATAAAGATAGCTGTTAGATGTCATTAATGAGCATATAATCTCTGGATTCTGTTTGAAAATTATTACATAATTCAATGATATAGATTATTGTAGTGAAAATATTTTAGCACAACTTTTTTTGAAATATCTATTAAAACAACTTGTGTTCATTGTATCTAGCTTTATGTAACTTAGTTTTGATTTGGGAATGTATATGTTTACTTCATTCTAAGCCCAAAGTATCATGTCTCTGTAATAGTTATAATATTGCTTTACCAAGGCCATATAAACTTGAGGGAATGACTAAGGCTGAGGAGAAAAGCCTAATAATCTTTAAGACTATGGAGCTTTTGAGATCCCAAGGCCTTCATTCATCTTCCTTTCCTCTTGGCTACTTGATGGCTACTTGCTCTTTCCTTAATGATGAGTACAAGCAGCCATTGGGGGTTTCTGCTTGCCACACCATCTGCCTTGCTATCTGGAGGCCTCAGGAGGATCTATCAGCTGCTTCTGTGGCTCCCCTTTTGCAGAGGTTTACACTACTGACATCTCTGCTCTCCTTGTTTACGTTACCTATTGTCCCTCCACTCTTGCAACTTGTTTTTGCTTCTTCTAAACTTCTCACAATTTGCTTCGCCCATACAGTGGTTATAAATTGTGTTGACTTGTTATAAATTTTGTTGACTTCTCATTGGTGTCCTAATTCTCTCAATGTGGAGAATTCCTCACTTTGGAATTTAGGATATTTTCTCTAGGAGTGACATAACAGAATGTGTTTGCATAGCTACTTCATGTTTAGAGTAGCAAACACAGACTGTGCTTACCTAGAGTCAAGGAACAAGAAGGTAAGTCTTCTCTATAGCAACTACCTCAGATGTTAAATAACTAGGCCTCATGGAAATACATAATGTTGGTGACACTAAAGCATAGAAACTCTAGCAGTCTCCTAATATCATTACTCATTCCTCTGCCTCTGTAGCTCTTCCTACTTATTTCATTCTCCTTCAGTGCCAGTAAGTAACTATTTTATCTGTTAATTTCATATCAAACCTCCTAAGATATATAAAATGATATTAATCATTAACCATCATAAGGAGCACCATTTTAGATAGATTTATTGTTCTGGGGAATTTTTGTTTTGTCTTGGCCCTGATTTCTGGTCTGCTTAGCTCTGCCTGAGAGCAGAGATTTGAGACTGATGGTTAAGGAACAAGTTATTCTAAGAGGTGGGCTGTGGGCATGGACCTTTTTATGGGAGTTGTCTCTATGATCTCACAAAGGAAGAAGAATGTGATTGCTAGAAAACTATAGTAGGAGACTATTAAAGGGTACAGTGTTGGTAAAAATAATGTGGGTTAAATTTCAACTTTCTAACATCACAGCTACATTAGAGGTTATAGAACAGCACTTCCTATGAAGGGATAGCTTTTCTAACCTTCAGGACTCCTCATTTGACGTTTCTGCTGCCAGTAAAGCTGGTTGACTGGGGCAAGAATCATCAAATTTTCAAAGGGCAACCTTTGCCATTCTTATAAGCAGATTTCCTGTATTTTCATCCTCTCCTGATTTTTCTGAGGAATCTTACCTTTATGACTACCTGCCAACGAATGTGAGGTACTAGATTAATCTGGACATGTTCCTGAGTGTTTGCCGAAAGTTTTGAATAAATGTTACTTTTCCAAAGTCACCTTCCTATTTGTATCACATTGCAGTTGAGTCCAGGCTTTATGCCTGCCTGAGTCTATTCTTGCATTTCCCTGCTACAAAGGATGTTTCATGGACATCTACCAGTTCAGTGTTCAGAATGGCCCTTCCCAATGTCCACAAAGCAATTTTCCAAAACGGAGCCCAGATGGCACAATTTCTCTTTTCTCAGGTTGAGTTCCCTAATTATCATTTCTTTTCCCCTAGTTTCCTGACCTCCTTATATTGAGACTTTTGCCTTTTTTCCCAGAGCTTTTAATTCCAATTATTTTTTTCCCACAATTAGAAAGAAGACCTACAGTGTCCAGTGTCCTACTGGAAAAAAGAATTGTTATTTATCTACTTTGGTAGTCTAGTGCTCTTTAAATAGTAATGGGACTAAGAAACAAACTCTCACCATCATTTTTGTCCTATGACTTGGTTTTTATGGTACTTGAACATAATTATTACACTAGTTCACAAATGTTATTACAATAAACTTAAAAGCACTGTAAGCTTGGCTTATTTATTAGCAATCAAGATTAGCTGAAAGGTGGGGAGAGGTGAGACTTAAACTTAGCTCTTCTATTTGCAAATTGCAGGTTCCTTCCATGATATGACAGAAGTTATTTATAGTAATATCCCTACAAAACTAGTGAGCACTGGTAGGTTATGGTAGTTATTTTTAGAAGCAGTCAGGCCTGATTGAAATTTGCAGACTTCTAATTATTAGCTATGCAATATTTCCCCCAGCATTTTTTTAATGAAAGTATTGAGGAAGAAGAGTTACACCAAACATCCAAGTACCCACCATCTAGATACTGTCATTAAAATTTTATCATGTGTTCTTTTATCACATACTGAAGTCTAGCTATGCAATTTTGACAAGTTATATTTTTCTCACTGTGGTTCAATTTCTCCATCTGCCAAATGGGAATAAATAACACTTACCTCATAGTATTTTTTGAGGATTATTCAAGACAGCATTTATAATTGATTAGCAAAATACCTGGAAAAAGGATGAATCATAAATTCAATGAAAATGTTCTTTGCGTGAGTAGTTTTCCTTCCAGTCAAGGAAAAAGGTTCCACACATGGAAAAAGCTACAAGTATTTGCCCTTATATTAATCATCAAATACAGAACTTTCCTAACAGAAAATAATTTTATTTTGGATGGCTTTATATTTCCTTCAGATTCCTCGGGTTAACAAAAAGCTCATTTTAACTTACTGAGATTCCTTGAAATATACAAAGTGCAGTGGCTCTTTCCTAGCCATCAGGAATTCTCTGTCTCCATGGTGAATATTCAGAAGTGTTGACCCTTATAGTATCATGAGGTTCTGGTCAGATTAGGATGTGGGATATACTAGCTTTTAAAATCAGTGTTTCATCAAGCCAGACGTTAATTCAGTTTGGTTCTCACCCTGCCTAATGGTACTTGGTACTATCTCCTCTCCCACAGAGCCACCAGAGATAGCACATCAAAGAATATTCATTTAGGAATACCTTCACTTTTATCTGTTTAATGCATTTTGTAGGGATGAAGGACAGCAAAGGCCTCAAAGCAGAGATAAACTTTAAGGCACACTGAGGTGCCACTGATTAGGGAAGTGTATTCAAACAAGAGGTTGTAAAAAAAGAAAGGGCTAATAGTGAAGCAAAAGAGACCAGAAATAATCCAGGATAATTTCTTAGATCACTGATTGAAAGGTGTTGTACAGGTTGTTATGTAGATAATAAGGGAGAAAATGTAGAGTGATTTATCTCCATCTTTGCAATTCTGGTTTGGAGAGAAAACCTATAATTAGGGGTTGAAAAATTTAAAAAGTCAAATTAGAACCATACTTGACAGTATAGGTCTTGAAAGATATATCAGAAATTCTCTGAGTCTCTCCTCTAGCACTGAACTCTATGGCCTTTAATTTTCTTATCTATAAAATTAGAGTGTTGATAAAGTATTATCTCCAGTTTAATTACCAGCTTTGAAACTAGATGGAGGAAGGCTTGAAACTGTAAATAGAAATATATCAGAAAACCTTGATTAATGGAAAGCATACTCTTTTCTCCTACTTTATAGGCAATATTTAAAAATTGTATTGGGTGTGGAGAATCCAACAGAACAACGATAAGGATATAGAGAAATAAGTATTATCATTGCAACAGTGGTGAGCGTGTAAATTTGTATAATTGTGAGGGCAGAATTCTAATATTTGTAATAAGTTGAAAAAGAGCTTGCAGATATTTTACAGTATGATTCATATACCTAAACAAGAGGGGTTGGATTGGCCTTCCCTGTGTGTTTTTATGTCTGTTTATTTTCATAGAACACATCTGAAAGGGATATTCAAGGAAAGTATGATAGGGAAATGATGATAGGAAATACAAAATTTTTCAAGTAATTTAGGAAAACCCTTATTTTTAAAGTTTTCTGTTTATTTGAAGTTTAGTACATTTTTCAAGGAATAAATGGCAACAAAAGCCTCTAAGCAGAAAAAAAAAACTTTAAGGCAAATGAATTGAAAAAAACCTCTTTATTTAGATATTCTGAGAATTCCAGTTAACATGGTGAACTAATAAGCATTTTAATGGAAAATTTTCCACTTTCACTTCAAACAACAGAATGCAGATTCAACAAATGTGAAAATTTGCTCTTCAAGAAATATAAAGGAAAGCAGCCTTAGAGACATTAAAATGTGTGCTTAAAATGTTCAGAGATAAATTAAAGAATAGAAATAATCTAACAATAACAGGATTGCATAAAAGAAAATGGGAGAATTTATTTTTTAAATGAATGAAATTGAAAAAATGGGCAAGAACAATGGTCAACTAGTGACAACTAAATGGGGAACTAGTGGTTGGGAGACACAACTGGAAAAGTTATTAACTCTGCAGCAAAAAGAAATAAAACGTGGAAAATAGAATGAGAAGTTTTGGGAGGATGGAATGAAATGGTATCACAACGGAAAATGGAAGAAGTCAATGTGAGAAGAGAAAATTACTGACAAATGTCTGGATTAAATACAATCAAGAATTAATAATGTCACAAATAGAATCCCCAAAAGGATAAGTCAAAATAAATACATAACTAGATGCAACATAGTACGATTGTAAAGCATTTCAAAGGATATATTTTTGAATTAGTGATAGTGAAAGATCTCTTTAAAAAGACACCCCAAAATAAACCATAAGGATAAATATGGATAGTTTAACTACATTAAAATTAAGATTTGTGTTTAACAAAGGCCCCCCCTGGACTTGTGCACACCAACAACAGAAGACAAAGAAAAAGGCGATAGTATATGGTCAAAACATGTGGATAACCAATAATAAAAGATAAGATTTAAAGATTATATAAGATATGATAGGAATCAAAGAAAGGCAAATTATGTAATAAGATATTTCTTTGTACCATTAGAAGTCAGTTATTGGGTGGATGCATAAAGATATACAGAGAAGAACATTCCTGGATACTGCTGGCAAAGAACACAGTGTTAGAAGCCATTAATGAAGCAATCTGGTTTGACTAAAGGATATTGATTTTGTATATCCTATCATATACATATATATCCTATGATAACATTTGCTGGCATATTTACCAGTGAAAAAATTTTCACATATCAAAAAAGAACATCAATATGTTGTTAATCTTGGTCTTATTTGTCTTCACAGGGAACTGGTGGCAAGTCATGGTTCATGATTAGGGAAATGTATCTAATACATGTAGAAAAATTATGGTCTGAATATACAGTGCATTAAGTTAGAACAGTGAAATGCAGCAAAATGAGCAAATCGTAAAAATTAATTGGAGTAAAAAAGAACAGAATGAAGTTAAGATAATGTCACTATTAAAATTATACACACACATACATTCACACACAAAAATTACATGCACACATTCACACACAAAAAATCTATACAAGCATGTATAAGGACCTGTATTAGACTTTATTAGAGAATATGGCTTTGAGAGAGAGAGAGAGCAAAGGCAGTTGGAATTGGATAGGAAGAGGGAAAGGTAAATGAAATAAAATAATGATAAAACATGAATTTAGAGCATAATGTTTTGCTGTGACCTGAAATTATGATTAACTCAATTCTGTATGCTTCGTATATAAAGGAGGAAAAACCTTGCTCAATCTAATAGAATCCTGGAGAGAAGGGGGAAAATGATTTAAGGAAAGGATGATAAATAGAATATGCAAAGTATATGGCATAGACTTCCACTTGTGAGCATAACAGAGTGACCAACACTGGATGTACCTTCGGACCTAAAACAAAAAAGAAACCCACATGCTTGAAACAATGGTTTTCAGACAGTGGGCAGGAGACAGCATAAGAGAGTAATTTCTGGGAGATGGGAAACAAATGAGGTAAATTTTGAATTATCCCAGCTTACTGCCTTGAGAGAGTTTCCAGGATTCAGAATATGCGGCACAGGTATAGGGGATCTAAACGAAACATTTCATGTTTTCTGAATTGAGAAGAAAGAGCTCAGTATTCAAGGAGGCCAAGAATTTGCAGGAGAGAGTAAAAGAGATGAGAAGGCCGGGGGTGGGGTGGAGGGGAGAGAGAGAAAGGTGACTGGAGAGATTGATTGATTGATTTTAGATACTTTCATAGGGATCCTGTACGTCTTTAGCTGCATACTGATAGGCACATGTGTGTGAGGAAACTACCTGAGTCTGGGGAAAAAATCAGCAGAAAGGAGAGTAAAGAACATGAATAGAGGTACACAATACTGGAAATATTCAACAACCAAATGCAGTAAACTTGAAATCACCAGGTACTGGGTTCAGTACTAAGTAAGGTATGGTTTCATTGTGGGAACAGATTAGCCATGGACTAAAGGCTACCTTGGTCATACCTAACCAAACATAAAGGTGAGACGGGGGAGGCAAAGTATGTTTTCAAGGAATTTAGCATCCTCCCAGAACAAAACTCAAAAATATTTAAAGAAACACACACAAAACAGCACCTAAACGTTTAAAGTCACAATGTTTGGTATTCAATAAACAATTACTAAACATTCAAAAAAACAGGTAATACATCCATAATGGGGGGGGAAAAATCAATCAATAGAACTGTACCCCAGTATTACACAGATGACAGAATTAGTAGAATAATACACTAAACAGGTCTTCTAAGTAATACTTCATATTTTCACAAATAAAGAGGAAAGCATAAATATGTGAAGGAAAGACAGGGAAGATCTATTTTAAAAGACCTAAATCAAACTTCTAGAGATCAAAAACACAAGTTCTGTGATTAAAAAATGAAACAAAAATGATTTCTAAGAGGAAATAAATTGCAAATTAGATACCACAGGAGACAAGACTAGTAAACCTGAAGATATAGGAAAAGAAACTACACCAAAAGAAAAGAAAAAAAGTTAACACAGCATCAGTGAGCTATAAAGAACTTAAAATAACCCAATGTATATGTAACTGGAGTCTTCAAAGGAAGGTGGTGGTAGAAAATATATTTGAAGAAATAATGGCTGAAAATGTTCCAAATAAGTTGCAAGTTATAATTTCACAATACAAGCTAAAATAACTTTTAGCATATGAAAGATGAAGTAAATTACATCATGATAACATCATAATAAAAACTGTTAAAACCAATTATGAAGAAAGATCTTGAAAAGCAGAAAGATAAAGAGACATTATAGAAAGAGGGTTAAAGATAAGAATGACCAAAGATGTTTCATCAGAAAGAACAGTGAACAGACTGTTTAAAGTGTCAAAGACAAAAACTATCAACCTAAAGTTCTATGACCAGGAAAAATGACTTTGAAGAGCAAGGGTGAAAAAAATACATTTTCAAACATATAAAAGCTGAATGAATTAACTACTAGCACACCTACTCTATAAGAAATGTAGGCAAGAGGAAAATGATACCAAAAGGAAACCTGTAACTACACAAAGGAATGAATAGCCCCAGAAATGAATATATATATGAATATATAAGCCTTATTTTTGATATTTAAATGATAACAAGAAAATATAATGCCTTATAAACTTTGTAACATCAATAGAAGTAAAATATGTACATATAAATGGTCTAAAACTCCAGTCAAAACAATATATTGTCAGATTGAAAGTACGACCAACCAGACTGCTTTCTAAAAGAAACACAGTTGAAATAAAGTAACTCTTGAGAGTAATAATTTATCTAGGGCTGGAACGTGGTTATGATTAATTTAACACTGTTATTGACTTTATATGACTCCTTTCCATACAGTGAGCTAAATTTTATGGATTTGAGCTATCAAATAATGTACCAAGTGAGGTTCCTAAAGTAAATCTTCTTGGCTTAATATCTCTCCAGAACTAATTGTTAGCCCTGTCCCCTGTGGATATTACTTAAATTCTACAAGTCTCAACTTTATCAACTATAAAATAATAATGATAATATTATTTCAGATGACTGTGGTGATAAATTATATAAACTATTTGTCTTTAGGTATTAAATAATTATCATGAGGTTATAAAAAATTTGTTTCTTATGGAAAATGACCTTGTGTTAAGGAAACTTCAGTAATGTTTACAGAGAAATTAAAGACATTCAAATAGTAATATTTCTTCATTAGAAAACAAAACTCACATAAAATACAGAGAATTAGTTTTAATCTGCACTGGTTTAAATCTCTGATGCACTAGAAGCCCACTATATAATCAATGAAGACAGAGCTATGAGGTTTAATTTTTGGATGTTTGTAGAAGTTGCCCTCACTTTTTATTTTCCTCACTTCATTACATTTCTAAATAGAACAAAATGAAGCAAAGTCAGCATTCTAATCTTATACTTTGTTATGGACTGAATGTTTGTCTCCCCACCCATTCACATTTAAGCCCTAACCCCTAGTGTGACTATATTTGTAGTTGAGACCCCTAAGGAAGTAAATGAGGTTAAATTAGATCATAAGGGTAGGGTCGTGATCTGATAAGAATACTGTTCTTATAAAAAGCGACACTGGAGAGCTTGCTCTCTCTATTTCTTTCCATGCACATTCACTCAGGATAGACCATGTGAGGACATAGCAAGAAGGTGGCCATCTGAAAGCCAGGAAGAGAGCTCTCACAAGAAACAAAATTGGCCAGAACTTTGATTTTGTGCTTTAAGCCCCCAGAACTATGAGAAGCTAAATATCTGTTGCTTAAGTCACTTAATCTATGGTACTATCCATTTTCTTGATTAATTATCAGGAATAATATTGGAGCTGTTTTCAGAAAAATCAGAATTATAGATGCCAATTATTTTCTTTGTTCTATTGCATTTATATTTTGTTATAGGAAATAATATGCAAATTATAGATCAAAATACATTTTGCTCTAGGGCTCATTTTTTTCTCTATATATGAACCAAAAAAAAAAAAAATAGGATGCTAATAAACCCAGATAATCCCCTATTCGTTTTAATAGTGTCTTCCTCCTGAAGGACTTTAAAATCTAAGATCAGATCTAAATGCTATGAGAATAAAATCAGTGAGAAACCAAGGCATGCAAGTTGAGAGGAGATATGTGACTTAGACACTGAAGACTTGCTGTGTGAAGGAAGAAACTCAAGCAGAACAAGTCTGTGGTGCTCATATGATCATATTAGGGGATATACATTGTTTCTGAAAGAAACATTAAACACTGGGTGTTCATCCACAGATTTAGAATACTGTTTTATGCACTTGCCTTTTAAATCATAAGGAAAAAAAAAAAGTTGCAAACAAAAAGTACGTCAATACTTACTTTCATACTTACTTATGTAATTACTTTTACTGGTTTCTTTTGTTTGTGTGGATTCAGATTACTGCCTAATTTCCTTTATTTCAGCTTGATGGGCTCCCTCTAGCATTTCTTATAGGGCAGGTCTAATAGTGACAAACTATCATAGCTTTTATTTTATTTAAATGTCTTAATTTCTGCTTCAGTTTTGAAGGAGAGTTTTTCCAGATATAGAATTCTTGGCTAAGAGTTTTGTTTGTCTTAGAGCACTTAGAATGTATCATTCTACTGCCTTCTGCACTTACAGTTTCTGATGAGAAGTTAGCAGCTGTTCTTAATGAGAATCTCATATTTGACAAGTTGGTTCTCTCTTAGTACCTTTAAGATTCTCTGTCTTTGTCTTTCAACAGTGTCATTATAATGTATCTGGTGTGGATCTCTGAGTTTATCCTACTTGGAACTTACTGAGAGTTTTGAATGTGTAGATTTATGGTTTTTTTGATCAAATTTAGGTTGTTTTTGGCCATTATTATATAAATATTCTTTCTGCTCTTTTCTTTCTCTCCTAACCTACTGGGACTCCCATTATGTATATGTTGGTACACTTGATGGTGTCCCATAAGATTCTTAAGCTTTGTTTATTTTGCTTCATTCTTGTTTATTTCTATTATCAGATCAAATATCAATTGACCTTTCTTTCGGGTTGTTTTATTCCTTCTTTTGCCTGCTCAAATCTGCTACTCAAAACCCTATGGTGATTTTATTTTTTTCATTTTACTTGCTGCAGTTTTTACTTCCAGAATTTTGGTTTGGTTCCTTTTTGTAACTTCTGCCTCTCTATTGATTTTTCTCTATTTGATGAGATAGTTTTCGTATTGTTTCCTTTGGTTCTTTGCATATGTTTTCCTTCAGCTTTTGAGCATACTTAAAACAATTGATTTAAAGTCTCAGTCTAGTAAGTACAATGTTTGTGCTTCCTCAAAACAATTTTTATTAATTGCTTCTATTTTCCTGTGTATAAATCATGCTTCATTGTTTCTTTGCATTTTTCATAAGTTTTGTTGAAAACTGGACATTTTGAAAACTGTAAGAAAATTGGGTAAAAAGATTCTCCCTCATCTCCAGGATTTGTTTAGTAACTTTATTGAACTAATTTTGTAATGTCTGTTTTCTGTGTTACGTGTGGCCACTCAAGTCTTTGTTCCTTTAGCTTAGTGTTCAGTTAGGGGTTGGGCATAGATTTCCTTAAGTACCTGCGTCCAAAAAATAGCTTCAAGTCTTTGAAAACAGGCTCTGGGACATGCCTTCTACACACAGTTGGACAGTTTAGAACTCTGTATTCACTTCCACTTCCTATTTGCACAAATTCTAAGTGTGAGCAATAGGTAAGAGCTTAGGGCATTTTCAGGTCTTTCTTGAACATGTGCATACATACATGTGCTCATGAATTTCTAGTTTCCAAGGGATATGTTGGAGCTTTTCAGAACTCATTTCCAAAGGCTAACGCATTTGCCTGTAAATGTTTTAGACAAACGCCTCCCGAGTATCTGCCTCATCATTGGAAGTGTTCTGAGATAGGCCAAGACAAGCCCTTTGGACATCTTCCATGAAGCCAACATATAGGTCAAAACACACAAGCACCGTTCTTTGCAAATGAGGTTCATTCTGCAACTTTAGTTACTGGTACCTGTAGCAGAAATGTGGTTGTTACCTTCAAAGCAATCACTGAGCTGGGAAGAGGGATAGGGCCAGTGTAGGTTAAATACCACAAAACTCTTAATTCTTGCTGAGAATCAGCCAGTTTATTTTTTTTCCAGCCAGTTTTTCTTGATTATGCATTCCTATGGTTGTTGTAAGATTTTCCTTAGTTTCTAGAATTCCAAAGAAGTTGATCCCAACAGTTTTTGCCAGTTTATTTGTTACTTCTATGGAGTGATAGATTTTTTGGAATTCCTTATTCTGCCAGTTTCACTGATACTCAGAGTCAGAACATTTTAAAATGTAGAAGAAGTAGTTGGGATTATCTACTGAATCTATTTTTTAAGTAAAGAAACTGAAATCAGAAATTCAGAGTCTAAGTAAGTATGCTTTGGCATCAGTACACAGAATGTTTCAGACAAAGATGTATCTGAACATAGCACATATTCCAACATATATTTACATATTTAATGTTATTAAATACATATTTAATATTATTAAAACATGACTATCTTGCTGGAAGCTGAACTTCAATATGTTCTTAATATTTCTTCACCTCAACCCTGTCCCCATGTTTCCCATTTCTGTTATAATATGAGGCTGAAAACATTGGCATCAGTTTTGCATTCTCTTTATATTTTCTAGTTCACAGATTGTCAGTAAATTCTCAGGACCCCATTTCTAAATACCAGCATCCTGCCTTAGATTCTTATTCTCTGGAAAAATTTACTATAGAAGCTTCCTAGCTAAAAATTCTTCCTCCAGACTCTTCTCCACCTAAGGCTCCAAAAGTAAAATTTTCTCTCTTTTAACTTACTGTCATATTACCCAAACAAAATAGGCAACAAAATAAAATTATTTGTTGTTTTTAAAATATCGTGTATGCTTGTATGTCTTCCTCATGTGCAGTCTTCACTAATAAAATCTAAAATATTTCTATCATTCATCTAATTACAAATACCACTTCTTTAGAGGAGTTTTAACTGTTACACAAGACCGTTTTACCTGTACACTGAATATTTTTACTAACAATACTTGGGAATTTCCTAGTGGTCCAGTACTTAAGACTCAGTGCTTTCACTGCCACGGGCCCGGGTTCCATCCCTGGTCGGGAAACTAAGATCCCACAAGCCACTCAGCGTGGGAAAACAAAACAAAACAAAACAAAAAACTTAATCCTAGGCACACATTTCACTTCCCTGAAAAGCAGAAATTTGTCTTTTCATCTTTGTATCTATGCATTAACTTTCTAAGTGCTTTGCATAAATTTGCCACTCAACAGCTATCTGTTGAATTGAATTAAAGCTCTAATGTAAATTGCTTATCAAAAGTTGGCAACAGGTCATCATTAAATAGATCATGTTTCATATATGTGCAGACCATATGTTCTTATAATCATGAATATCCCTAACTATTGCTATCTTGTTACAAAAAAGAGGCAATTGACAGTTATTTTAGGGAAGTATTAAATAAATACTTTTCTATATTGAAATGCGAAAGCAACTCCCCAATGATCAACCATCCAAAATAAGATGGAAAATATCGCAATTGCTCTTTTTACTTTTTTCAAAATGGAGCCTGTGTGTATAGATCAACTGACTGTGATTTCATGGAAATCTACATAAGCATTTGCATGCCTTGAGACTAAAATATGGCTCCTTTTTAAAAGATCATTAAAAATAACTTATATTGTAATTGAATTTTTATTTACTCTGGGATCAAGGTTATTTTGTGATTTTTTTTCCCTGTCTTCTAAATCATAATAAACAGATATTTATCTCCTTGCTTTTAAGTAAATGGTTTTAAGTGGACTATGAGGGAATATTTTCCTTCAGATTCCTTGACTGAATTTTTGTTAGGCTATGAGCCAAGCCATTCTTACCTTTTTAATATTCTTGGTAATTACTCCACACAGTGCTGTTACAGTTCATTCTGCTCTACCTTTGGAGTAAGCAACAGACACTAGTTAATTACCTACAACTTTATTTGTCAGGTTTCATCACTAATAAAAAAACATATTACTAGTCTTGGAGGGTGGGTAATTTTTAAAGGGCTCTCCATCTAGTGTTATTGTGCTTGCCTAGGTATGACTCATAACTTCTGTGATCCTCTCTGCACTGAATAGAAAACTCAGTCTCTGGTGACAGCTTCATCATGTCCTGACTGTACCATGTCATCCTAACTTTTATCATCACCCTTTGAACTTTCTCTAGAACTTTTTAGCTGTTATGCTAATGATTTGATTCTCAGAATACCTAATGAGGCAGATGAAATAAATATGACCATCCCCTTTTACATATGATAACACTTAAACCCATAAAGATTAAATGAATTATTTAAGTTTACTGGCAGAAACTAATTCTCTTGACTACTAGCTCTTATCTATTTCTGTAATGATTTGCGGCAGTCCTTGGCTTATTATAATCTTCCGGAAAATAATGGTATTGTGTCTTGTATGTAGTTGTTTCTGTATGCTATCTCAAAGGGATGTTGGAGAACAAATGATATCATTTGAGCAATTTTAAGGCCCACAGAAGAACATAAATTCATTTAAGCTTGTTTATTTTCTATGCCATGTATCTTTTTTTCCCCTTAGGGGTAGAATCATTGTACTAAGATATTACTTATTATGTGTACTACTCTTTTTATCACCATATTTAAATGGACCATTCATTTGATCACATGTCTATCAAAAATAACACCAAGAATATTGAAGAATTAGTGATAAAGTTATAGTATGATCTGTATGGGCCAATATTCCTTTCTTATCCCCTGTTAACCAACTTCTAATGAACTTCAAATAAATTATTTATTTTTAACTTCAAGTTAAGGTATATTCCAAGCTATGAAAGGAACAAAAGTTATATGTGGTTTTCAAATTACTCTATTTGTAACAATTTTAATCCCATTTCCTGACACTTGGCCTACCTAAAAACACACTAATACTGGTAAATATAAGTAAGTATATGTTTTAAAGACTTTTATGACATGACATTTTCATTCTAGAATCATGTTAGTTTTAAATAACTGTAAAAACTATATCTATATATGGACACATAATCCAAATAATGATGAATTCTGAGAAGTTTATCATTTTGCCACACATCTCAGAAATTAGTATAAACAAAGTTCTGTTGTGAACCACATATTGGTATATAGGGAACCTTGCCTTACTTTTATATCACGTAAACAGCTTCCTACCCATAGGAATAACCTTGTTAGAAGCTGCAGCCAGAGGGAAATTAAAGGAAGGAGGTGCTTCCAAGTATCAAAGAGTAAATAGCTGGGTATAATTTTTAATCTCATAGATCTTTACTCTCTCATGCAGAGCTTAACAAATTAGAATTAAGTTTTTAGATATATTTTGTCAGATAAACTTCAACTCAGGTGATGATGTGACAGATTGGAATTTAGTATTACTGCTGTATTTTTAAAACTTTCTCATCACCTTTTCACTGTGTTGAAATCCTCTTGATCCATACTTTTTCCTCTTTATGGGAATTTGATGGTGTAGTCAATAGCAATATCCTCACCAATTGTTCCTTCATGGGGAGAGACAGCTGTGTTCACTTACAAGTAGTACCATGAGGAGCTTAATTCAAACAGATTCAATCTAATTAAGACATTATAAGGTGTCTTCCCCTCCGTACAGACACACACATGTCACAGAGCTTAGTACTAGAAACAAAGTTCTAAGTTGATTACAGGGTTTTTGCATGCTTATCTTTATTCACAAGTCAATAAATTTATGAATGACAAAGATATTTCCTTATTACAGATTTAAAAAATAAAGAATTCATGACTTGCTCCCCATAGAAATTCTTTTGCTTCTCCAGGTCTTTATTTAAACCAAAATTCTGTCCTCTTTATCGCGATAATTTTCTGTTGGGGACAACAAGGTTATCACACATTGCTTATCATTATGCATGATCCGCACACACCATTGCTATCATTATCTGTTTGCCTAAGGCAGAACTTCTGAATGATGACCTGTTGACCTTCCAGGAAATGCATTTCTTTCACTAAAACATACATGTGATGCTTATGTCTAGATGATCCTAGTGGCTTGACTATCTACCTATTTATGAGATATTTATCATTGACTACAGCCCCTCTTTCACTTATTTGTTCTCTGCTCTGTATTACAGGTACTTGAAGACTGCAGACTGCATTCCCAAATCCATTGCCAGCTGGTCTAACTATGGGATTTGTTAAGGTAGGACATGTCCAAAACAAAAATAATAATAATCTATTTTTTTTCCTTAAGCAGCAGTTTCATTTCAGGATTCAAACACTTGCTGCTCAGCACCACTCCAGTAGTTTTAGCACTGGCCATGCAACTTCAGTTACACTGTCGTTAGTTCAGATTTGTTGGTTCCAGTCCAAGGGTTGGAATGACCTCCTTGTCCCTAAATTTCATTTCTCCTCTCACGTGTTCTTCAAGAACCACCCTCTCTTCACTCATTTATGACATATTTGTAGCCAGTTCCCTGCACTAAATCCTTCTCTGTTTGGAGTATCTATAAACCTTTCTATTTTCTCAAGTTGACTCTGATATTGCACTTACTATAGGAAGTAGTCCCAGGAAATTGATCTTTAAAGGTGGCAGTCTGGGGTGGGTTTTCTGACTTGTCTAGGCTTGAAAGTGATAATAACGTCATTGCCAGAGGAAAATGGGATAATGTAAATGTATGCGGTAACTGAAGTTATTTAATTCATTTCTTACTTTTGTTTGGGATGGAGTGCCAATTTAAGACAAGACTTTGAAACACTGGATGTTTGCTACAATTGACTTTTTTGGTGAGAAAGATAATAAAAAAGATACAGGCTTGCTAACAATTTCTAACAATTTAAGTTTAAGGGGGAAAAGGACAAGCACAGGCTTCAAAATTTCAGCACAAGTTACAGAATGAAAACCACTAATTTTCCATGATTATGCTATAAGCATATCTTATCTCATTATAAGAATGTTGCACCTAAGATCCAAACCCCAAATTTGACTTTGCATGAGGGAAAATTAAAATGTAAGTTGATTCATGAACTTATTGCTCTTATTGAAAATTGGGAAATTGATGGTAAAGAAATGGGACCCTGAGAATTGTAATGAGGGCTTGTGTGAAGACTCAAATAAATCACAGAAACTTGAACACCCAAATTCCCTTGAGCCTCCACAGGTCCTTCCCTGTGTGAGGAGACTGGCCTTCCTTTGTTTGAAAAACCTATAATAACATCAGCTGTAGATTCACCTTTCAAAGTGATACACATTCGCATTAGTTTACCCCCCCCCCCTTTACTACCTCTCATTGAACCAGGCTCAAAATTAGAGTAATATCCCATCATGTTTGGTCTAAGGAAACAAATGTAGAGTCAGAACCAGGAAGAGATAACTCATACCCCTAAATATTTTTAATTGCTATTTTATTTCAGCAAAAAGCTGGCAAATATATTAGGAAATGAATTTCTAGGGTTCTAGACCAGGGGTCAGAAAACAGAATTATGTAAGTGCATCTATTTTTATAAATAAAGTTTTATTGAAACACATTTATGTATGTATGTCAACAGCTGCTTTTGTGCTACCATGGCAGAATTGAGTGGTTTTAACATAACCTTAGGCCATCAAGCCTAATATATTTATCACTGTGTCCTTTAAGAAGAAGTTTGCTGACCCCTGATCTAGACCAAGGAAGATAGAGTGTCACATTCAGTCAGGCTAAATTTGTTGTTACTGGTGTTTTTACCCAAATCCAGAAGTAATGTGTTTACTAGAATAGCTCAATTGATTGGTAGAAGCCTGGATCCACAATTTTCCTATATTCATTGAGGCTAAAATAACAGAAACTCTCTAGTAGTAAATAGATGATTATAAGGATATAAGAATGTTTAACTCCACCACCACAAAAATATACCCCAAGAGTGCCTAGATTCTCTGCCTTCAATTCTACGTTATAAAATGCACACCAGTATCATTGTGTTGAATGCCCTCTGCATATCGGAAGGTAGGAAATGTGGCCATATAAAATCCGCTCCCCAGTTTCAAATGGCATAATGGGATCTTGGATTGGCAGAGGCAAAGAGGTGGGCATAGTTATTCTAATGAGAGTAGGGCTGGAGCAATAAATAAATGTCAATATGTGAAGACTTTTGGTGGTGTCTAAGTGATCATAGCAATGAAATAGATGGGCATCTAGTAAAAAATATTACATAGCTGTATAATCAGGAAGACTCTGGATCTGGTCTGGATCTCATTTCCCAAACAGCACTAGTTACATATCCAAAGTCATTTAATGAAAAGAAGCTATGTCCCTTTGAAGAAGAATCCTATAAATTTCTAGGTTACTCTCTGTGAATTGTTATATTCCAGTGGTCTAAGTCTTGTCAGAATATTTCCTTAAAAGAGAGAGAAAAGTTAATGCATCTTTTACTACAATTCCGCACACACACAGACTTACACATGCAATGCTTGGTACCGTATTCTTCCTTTTTTGTTTGAGAGGCAGTGTTTACCCATTTGAGTATTATGCTCCAAGTTATCTGTTGGAATGCCAGTTTAAATGAGGATCAAAGCAGACCAATGCTCTGCAACAGATTCAGGCTACATACAAACTCTTCTGTTCCTTAGGTCTTGAGATACAGTAAATCCAATGGCATTGAAGAGTTTTTAGCAGACAGGAATGATTTATGGAGCCCCAAAATATAATCACAGTGCCAACCCTAAGGCATTTTAGGAAAGTCATGTCCCCAGATACTATTTATGCTTTGAGAACTTGCTCTTGGGTTCTTGTAGAGATGGAATGCTTCACCACAAAACATCAAGGACTATGCATTCCAGGTATCACACTATAAACCTGATGTTATCTGATCAGACAAGGCATAAAAATCAAATGTGCATTATCAGAATCCCTAAACAAATGGAAGAAGCATATATTAAATTGCAGTTGGAGAAATGATGAAGACACTGTGAATTGCGTGAACAGGAAGATCAGCGTTCTAAGGCATCCATTCTTGCTATATTGATTTATTTCTCTTAACGCACATCTGTGGTTTCATACTGCATTCCCTATAACTATAGCACTGAGGAAGAAGATACTTGGGCATAGTTTATACATGGTTGTCCATAGTCTGACACAATATGGAAGGACCTTATTTTCTCATTACCACAGCAGTTTTAGATGACACTGAAAGATGATGAAAGGAAATCCTTCAAGTGGGCAGATATTCAAACAATGTGTCTTGTTCACTTTGCTTTGATGAAAAAAATTATCAGAGGTAATAAGTATATATTAAATTTTGGAGAGTGGCTCATGGTTTGGCTGTGTGGTCAAAAATATATAAAGAAGAGAACATGACTAGAAGATGCTAAAGAAGTTTGAAGAGACACATGGATGGACCTTTCACAATAGGCATAAAATGTAGGATATCTGTGTTCCACCCATGTTTACACAGTACCATTAGTGAGGAGGTCTCAAAAGGCAGTAGACAAGATGACCTACCCTGTTTGTATCAGTTAGCCTGTTTCTTAAACACCTAGGTTTTTGCTCAATGAGCTCATCTACAAAGTCTCTATGGAAGTGAGGATGAAGAGATTATGCTGAGCTAAACAACATTGGTTTCCCCTCATTAAGCTAATCTGTTTCTTGCCACTGCTGAGTATCCACCCTACCAACTGCAAAAAACAATCATGAGCCACTGCCAGTATGTCAACAGTCTTAGTAGGAACCAGTCAAGCATTTGAAGGCAGCTTATTATATCAGACTTCTTGGATCCTGAAGGGGGTGGCAATTTGTTCTTACTGGTATAGACACTAATTCTTGATATGGATTTGCCTTTTTCTGCCACAGACACTTTTGACAGCACCACCATCCAAGGACTTGTGAAATGTCATAAAATAAATTCAATGAATTATATACTTTACAAATCTTTTCTTCTGGGCAAATACTTCATTTCAGAGCAAAGTAACTGTAGCCTTGGGATCACTGACATGGGACATACTAGTCTAACCAAATAATTGATTAACCCAGAAGCCCTGGTTTTATCAAATGTTGAAAAGGTCTATCACAGTCCCTCCAGTACTTTGTTACCAATTACCTATATTAAACACCTTTCTCTTGAAATCTTTAGAGTGGTATCTGTTATCCTGTCTGTACCATGACCAATACATCTTGCCTTCTTGTTATAGGGTTTGTCTAGTACCTGCTGAATCATTGAGTTCTGGCCACTGCCAAGACCAAGTGTAATTGCCAGACAACTGTAAGGAATATCTCTTACTCCCCCCGTTACCTCCAACACTATAGCAATATGACCAAGACCACCAAACCTCTTGATATTTTGATTAAAATCCTATATTATTTAGTAAACCTTGTGGGGCATCAGTCAATGTGTATATTCTTATTTTAATCATTTTAACAAATAAATGTGATTTTCTTGCTCATTATCTTGTTCATATTAGGGGTGGAAAATTTTAAAAATATTTTGAATATAGGTAAGTTTGAGGAAAGTATTACTAAAATTTTGTTAAAACTCAGCTTGAGCTTAAAATGGAGAGGAGATCATCTTGAAATAAGGTGGGACACGGAATAAAGCAGTATGGCTAAGTTGTGGACTGCTTAAAACTAATCCATAAATAAGTGGCTCTCTATTGGGTTATTCTGATCTCCAAAGAACCAAATATCTGGAGACAGTTTTGGTTATCACAACTGGTTTTGGGAAATGTGCCTGGCATCTATTGGTAGAGAGACCAGGGATGCTTCTCAATATCTTACAACACAAGACAGCCCCTGCTTCCTCCTAAACACAACACAGAATTATCCTACCC
Source organism: Balaenoptera musculus (assembly GCF_009873245.2). Taxonomy (NCBI): domain Eukaryota; kingdom Metazoa; phylum Chordata; class Mammalia; order Artiodactyla; family Balaenopteridae; genus Balaenoptera; species Balaenoptera musculus. The sequence goes on from NC_045797.1 coordinate 47,116,535, forward strand.
AAAATATCAATAATTCTTAGGATGAAACACCTGCTATAAGTGAACAAAATTATCTTTTAAAAGACTTCAGGACTGAGAAAAGACAAACATAAATTGAAAGCCCAGTTAAGCCCATCCTCCTATGTATGCAAGGAATGGGAGAAACCCTGACAGCACAAACACTAAATTAATTACAGTTGTTTCTGGATAGTTTCTCTATATCTTCTTTTAGTCAAGATTTTTAAAAAGTCTCTTTAAGTCTCATTTTCTTAACTACAAATTGAGGAGACTAGACTCATTTACATGTTTCCAATAATATTGTTGATAGTGGGCTTGATTTTTCACAGAAATATTACACGGTTACCCTATATATAAAAGTGATAAAAGAGTAGGGAAATAAAGAGTATATATTTTTAAAGGATTACTACAGATAGAGTCTGGTTAAGCCAATTAGAGATGTCTTGAAACACAGTGCCGACCAAGGTGGAAACTGACTCACTTTTATTCCTGACTGCATTGCCATGTCAACCAAGTCTATGTTTATAATTTCATTAAAATCTGTAGTCTAATGTTTCTTAGCATCATTCTAAAGTCTCAGGAACATCTTTCAATAGTATAGAAGAGCTAAGAGCATGTTTTCTTTTTGACTTTCAAGCTCTCAGAATACAAATTAAGAGCTATCTTATTAAATTGTTAAGACAGTTTGACATTATATATGTGCAAAAACTCTGTGACAATTTTTTAAAAGAATGAAGTATTGTCATCATTGCTAGAATATATATTGAGTGCTACATTCTATACAAATGCTGTTTCACAAAATCATCACAGACCTATAAGGTAGAGGTTATCTTCATATTGAAAGTACAATAAAATAGCTAATTTTACTCAGTGCTTACTATATGTGGAAACCATATATTAAGCACTTTATAGATATTATTTTAGTCATTAATTATAACAGACCCTTTCATTTTAAAGTTGAGAAAGCTGAGGCAAAGAAATTTTAACTAGATTGAGAACAAATTTGTACTAAGTAGTAGAGATAGTGGTTCAACAAAGGTGGTTTTATACAGAAGCCTATTTATTTGAATCCAACTGGGCTGCCTAATATAAATTAGAATTTTAAGAGAGGAAAAAAGGAGTTTGTGAGTATACATTGAATCATTACTTGTTGTAGGCTGTGGAAGGAAAAAAAAGATAAAAATAAAGAAAGAAAAGAAATGTCCTAGTCAGAAAAAAACCCTGGAGCCAATAAGTAGAAAGAGCAAGACATAGAAGGGAGAAGTAAAGAGAAGATGAGATGATTATAATATCTTGTACTTTCTATGATTCACCCAAATACACTCCTTTTTTGTAATTTATTTTCATCTGCAAACAATACAGTTTTCTGGGAATTATGGTTCTTGTAGGTTGATCAGTGAGGTAGCAAAATGGGTTTATACAACAGTACACAAGTAGCTGAAACAAAGAGACTAAGGAGTGAATAATTACTGAGCTTACGTTGGAACCCTCCTAATGTTTCAGTGCACGGACATCTACGTACAGTTAATAATAGATGTGTTAACAGGAGTTCTCTACATTTATGTGATACATTAAAAGAAGCTCATTAGGAGACATTATATTGGGCATCACTGTGCAAAAACTACTTCAAAATGTATAAAGAGTGTCTATAAAATAACTTAATCCAAAGTGTTTTTTTTTACAAAAATAGATTTAGGAACTTTATTTTAGCCTTAAAAATATCTAAAGAAAAAGTATGCTATAATCAGAAGTTAAAATACTAATAATTTTTACCACTCGGAAACATGAAAAACATTAATTACTAAATACCCTGTCTACAACAACCAGCTGTATAAAATGACTACATTTCAGGAACGTCAGAGTCCTAATGTTACAATTAGCAGTTTGATTACTCCCAAGGCATGATGATTATGTCAGTAACATAGATTATAAGACCAGCAGTTAGCTTTACCAAGATAGTGATATTGAAAGTCTGAAAACTGCACAGTATAGATTAGAGACACCAGGGTATGAATGTTTGGAGATAACTCCTTAATACTTGAAGTTGCTGATTTAAAGGGTTTAAAGTGTCCTAGGTGAAAAATCCAAAGTGATACCTACTTCATCCAAGTGTGGGCTTTGGTGCAAAGAAATAGAAGTAGAAGTCCCTAAAGGCTAATCTGCCACTTGCTGGGCCAAACATGTCGCTGGTGCTCCAAACATTCGTACATCTTGTAAGAATTTCCAAATGATGGAACATTGACTTTGTGGTCATATTTCTTGATTTTCTGCAAAATACACACACCATACATGTGTTGTACAGAAACTCTTCTATGTGATAAAACCTCCATTAAACTGTATTATCCTTTGTCTTAAATTACTGAAAGTCAATGCAGCTATCAGACTCACAGTGGTGATAAGTTTGCCATCTGTTCAGTTTCTAGGCTGTGCTGAAAATAAATGGTAATCCAATCATCATGTTGTTTTCTGCAGAGGATTTTCATGGAAATGTTTGACTTCTAAGTTAGTATAATGGCCTCTCATGAGGAAGATTGAAATCCAAAGCACTCTGTTCCTGGCTTTGAAATTTTATTATGCAAAATGCAAATTAATTTTAGTCATTCATTAACATATGTGGACTTAAGCAGTTACAGTTACTTGCTTAGTGATATAAAGTCAAGGACAGCTTCTCCTCTGGCACCTTATTTTGCTCTATATAGTTCTTCTTATTCAATACTGACTTCTGCTTTGGGACCAATCAGATTTATTTATTGATGCATTATTTAAAAACAATTAAGGCTATGTATTATCCCACTCCTATTTTTTATCCTCCCAACTAAGGTGTTCACTTCTTCCCCTGTTATGAATCTGAGAAAAGAGGCTGTTGAAAAGTCTCTTACAATTTTCTAATTGGGAGGGGTGAACGGTTACTTATGGCAATAATAGTATTCTCCCAACATCATTAACACCTATTAATAAGATCAGTTATTCACCATCTTTCTTTCTTCCAACTGTTCCAATTAAGTTGAATTCCATTTAATTCTACAACCATACCTTGTTGAAAATTTGGGGCACAATTGCAGATTATTCTTATTAACAGTTATAAGTTAGGTAGCTGGGATTCTGGCTTTACTTCTATCTGCCTTGTGATTTTAGTTAAATTACATAAATATTATGGATGAGCATAATTTATTCAGTGTTGGAAATGGAAGTAATGTTCATAACCCATTTCACATAGGGATGTGAGTGTAATAGAAACCCAAATCTTCAGATTATTCTAAAAATTAACATTTATTTTGTTATTGAATGAAAGATTCTTTAAATTCTATAGTGCGTTACAATTTTCAAAAGTTTTAAACACCTGATTTCATATAATCCCATAATAACCCATTTTTTCCCCTACCCCTATATTGCCTATCTTTCCTTTCCTCTCCCCACTGGTACCAGTAGTTTGTTCTCTATATCTGTGAGTCTGCTTCTTTTTTGTTTTATTCACTAGTTTGTTGTAGTTTCTAGATTCCACATATGAGTGATATCATATAGTATTTGTCTTTTTCTGTCTGGCTTATTTCATTTAGCATAATGCCCTCCAAGTTTATCCATGTTGCTGCAAATGGCAAAATTTTATTCTTTTTATGGCTGAGTAGTAATCCACTATATGTATATACCACAGCTTCTTTATCTGTTCATCTGTTGATGGACACTTAGGTTACTTACATACCTTGGCAATTGTAAATAATGCTGCTGTGAACATTGGGGTGCATGTATCCTTTCCAATTAGTATTTTTATTTTTTTCAGATATATACCCAGAATTGGAATTGCTAGATCATATGGTAGTTCTGTTTTTAGTTCTTTGATAAATCTGCATATTGTTTTCCACAGTGGCTGCAGCAATTTACATTCCCACCAACAGTGTATGAGGGTTCCCTTTTCTCCACATCCTCACCAACATTTGTTCTTTGTTTTCTTTTTGATGATAGCTATTCTGATAGGTGTGAGATGAAAACTTATTGTGATTTGATTTGTATTTCCCTGATGATTAGTGATGTTGAGCGTCTTTTCATGTGCCTGTTGGCCATTTGCATTTCCTCTTTGGAAAAATGTCTATTAACTTCTGCACGTTTTTAATCTTTTTTTTTTTTTGATGTTGAGTTGTGTGAGTTGTTTATATGTGTTGGATATTAATACCTCATCTGTCATATCATTTGCAAATATTTTCTCCCATTCAGTATTGTCTTTTCATTTTTTCCATGGTTTCCTTTGCTGTGCAGAGCTTTTAAGTTTAATTAGGTCCCATTTGTTTATTTTTGCTTTTGTTTCCTTTGCTTTAAAAGACAGACCCAAAAGAATACTGGTGCAATTTGTGTCAAAGAACATTCTGCCTATGTTTTCCTCTAAGAGTTTTATAGTATCCAGTCTTACATTTAGGTCTTTAATCCATTTTGAGTTTATTTTTGTATATAGTGTTAGAGAATGTTTTATTTTCATTTTTTTGCCTGTAGCTGTCCAGTTTTCTGAGCACCAGTTATTGAAGGGACTGATTTTTCTCCATTGTATATTCTTGCCTCCTTTGTCATAGATTAGGTGACCATAAATGCATTATTTCTGGGCTTCTATCCTGTTCCATTGATCTATTTGTCTGTTTTTGTGCCAGTACCATGTTGTTTTGATGACTATAGCTTTGTAGTAAAGTCTGCAGTCAATATGATACACCACATTAACAAATTGAAGAATAAAAACCATATGATCATCTCAACAGATGCAATAAAAGCTTTTGATAATGTTCAACATCCATTTATGATAAAAAATTCTCCTGAAAGTATTCGTAGAGGGAACATACCTCAACATGATAAAGGCCATATATGACAAACCCACAGCTAACTTCATGCCCAGTGGTGAAAAGCTGAAAGCATTTCTTCCAGGATCAAGAACAAGGCAAGGCTGTCCACTCTTGCCACCTTTTTTCAGCATAATTTTGGAAGTCCTGACCACAACAAACAGAGAAGAAAAGAAATAAAGGGAATCCGAGTGGGAAAAGAAGTAGTATAACTGTCACTGATTGCAGATGACAGGGTACTATACATAGGGAATCCTGAAGACATCACAAGAAAAGTACTAGAGCTCATCAATGAATTCAGTGAAGTTGCAGGATACAAAATTAAAATACAGAAATCTGTTGCATTTCTCTACACTAACAACAAACTATCAGAAAGAGAAATTAAGGAAACAATCACATTTACCATTGCATCAAAAGAATAAAATACCTAGGAATAAACCTGCCTAAGGAGGTAAAAGATCTGTACTCTGAAAATGTAAGATGCTGATGAAATAAATTGAAGATGACACAAACAGATAGAAAGATAGACCATGTTCTTGGATTGGAATAACTAATATCATTAAAATGGCTAAACTACCCAAGGCAATCTACAGATTCAGTGCAATCCCTATCAAAATACCAATATCATTTTTCACAGAACTAGAACAAATAATTTTAAAATTTGTGTGGAAACACAAAATACCCTGAATGACCAAAACAATCTTGAGAAAGAAGAACAGAGCTGGAAGAATCATGCTCCCTGACTTCAGACTATACTACAGAAAATTAACATTTATTTTGCATTCTTTCAAGTTTCAAAATGACTGTTGAATACTGTTTGTTCCAAAATTTATCTACATGCAAACGACTGACTCAGTTCTACTTCTAATTTAAAACATTCTTAATCAAGCCCTATGATTAGTAAACAGTAAATCACTTGATTGTGTAGTGTTGTTATGGGCTGTATTTTGTCCCCCAGAATTCATATGTCAAAGCTGTAACCCCCCAGTGTGATGGTATTTGTAGATAAGGCCTTTGGGACAGTAATTAAGGTTAAATGAAGGCATAAGTATGGGTCCCAAATCTGATGGGATTGGTGTCCTAATAAGAAGAGGAAGAGACACCCTACCATTTTCTTTCTCCACTGGCACACAACAGAGGAAAGGCCGTGTGAGGACACAACAATAAGGTAACTCTCTATAAGCTAGGAAGAGAGCTCTCACCAGAAAGCAACCAAATGGCACCTGAATCTGGGACTTCTGCCCTCCAGAACTTGAGGGCAGAAAATTAATTTCTGTTGTGTAAGCTATCAGTCTGTGGCATGAGGTATCCAGTCTTGTTGTAACAGCCCAAGCAAACTAATATAAGTATGAAACTTACAAATATATCTAGAAATTGATAAAACAAAAAAACTCAACTGACACTTAAAATACATTTGAAATTTTATTAAATGATGGAATGATACCATACACTTCCAAAATTTTACTCTATTAATATTTTAATACATTACATGATGGTTTGCATAAACACCTGGATATATGTGAGCTCCTTTGAGTAGATAACTTTGAGAAATGTTAAGATGATCTTTTGAAAAATAGACTTAGGCAATTCCATTTTGCTGCCTAATATTCAAGGCCAATTTGTCTATATGGCTTTGGCATCAAAGATGCAATTGTTAATTTCGTTTAGAACATCTTTCTGTTATTTGAGCTACATTTCAACACACACACACAGAAATCATTATTCTTTCATTAACATGCAACCAATACTTTTTATACCATAATTTTTTCTATTTAAATTCTACATTGTTGATATAAAAGTTAACAGCATCTCAGAGTTTGGCTTTAATGATGGCCAAAGATAATTGAAAATAGCCTGGATTTGATCCTAGGTTCATTATATGAAATATATTCAAGCCTGAATTTTTCATCTTATTACAGTAACTTGTAACCACAACCCAGGTTCTGCATCTTTCATCTACCGATGATTTTTAAAGACTGAAGTCATGTTTGATAATGGAACATTGAGAATGAGCTTACTCACATTTGAATTTAAATACCAAAATAAATACTATGCAAAATAGAATCATTAGAAAGCAATGAAATTTTTTTCAAATGCTGCTGCATTGTCTCAGTTTTGAAGCTTACTTTTGGAGTCATTTTCAGAGATAATTTACTAGTCATGCACAAATATGTCATTTATTTATTTTTCTTCCTTTCTCCTGTTTTCTTGTTCAACATGTCACCTCTACCTTTCCTTCATTTTTGTTTTCTGTTAATACTGACTTGTGATTGAAAAAAGTTATTAGATTAAAAACAGACTAATTTTAGAGTCATTTTGAGGCTGGATATCTAAGGAAATCCTTATCTGGGACACCTTAGAAGCAGATAGACAGAATTTTCTATCTTAGCTCTTCTCTAGAATAAAGATGGTAGCCATTAGTAAATGAGATTAGGCAGTTATTAAAGAAAGAAAGAAAATAGATATTCCTCTAATACCAATGGGGAAACTGAAGCCTAAATTGGCAAAAAGGAGAATTTGAGAGATGTTGTAGTTCCTGGTATCTCAAACACTTATGGAATCTCCATCTGCAGTGACTTCTGACGTTAATTACGAAGAGGTAGGCCAAACTTCACAGGTTGAGGGAATAATCCTCTATGAGACTGCCCTTACTCCAGACATTAGCCACCAGTTTGGAGGTCCCCAAGCCACCTTCACTTCTCACCAGCTGGATACAAATTTAGGGGCTCCTTTTACCCCCTCAGATTTGATAATTCACTAGAATGACTCAGAAAATTTAGTCAAGTACTATACTTATAATTACAGTTTTATTATAACAAAGGGATGCAAATGAAGAGGTATAGGAAGGTCCCAAAAGTGAAGCTTGCACTGTTCTCAGGGATGTATTACCCTTTTAGCATGTAGATGTGTGACAATATGCAGATTATTTTCAACCAAAAAGTCTCACCCAAATCTCCGTCTCCAGAGACTTTCCTGAGACTTCAGTACGTAAGCACCGTTGATGGAATCATTGGCCATATGTTTTGTTTGTTTGTTTAATTTTTATTGAAAAATAGTTGATTTACAATGTTGTGTACAGTGATTTAGCTATATATATATATATATATATATACACACACATACACACACACACACACACATATATATAAAATAAAAGAATATATATATATATATATTCTTTTCCAGTATAGGTGGGAAGACAAGACATTGAGTACAGTTCCCTGTGCAATAGAGTAGGTCTTTGTTGGTTATCTGTTTTATATATAGTAGTGTGTATATTTTAATCCCAAACTCCTAATTTATCCCTCCCCACGGTTCCTCTTTGGTAACTATAAGTTTGTTTTCTGTGTCTGTGAGTATAGTTCTGTTTTGTAAATAAGTTCATTTGTATAATTTTTTAAGATTCCACATACAAGCAATATCATATATTTTTATTTCTCTGTCTGACTTACTTCACTTAGTATGATGATCTCTAGGTCCATCCATGTTGTTGCAAATGGCATTATTTCATTATCTTTTATGGCTGAATAGTAGTCCATTGTATATATGTACCACATCTTGTTTAGTTTTTCATCCATCATTGGACACTTAGGTTTCTTCCATGTCTTGGCTATTGTAAATACTGCTTCTGTGAACCTTGGGGTGCATGTATCTTTTCAAATTAGATTTTTCTCCAGATATATTCCCAAGAGTGGGATTGCTGCATCACATGGTAGTTCTATTTTTAGTTTCTTAATGAACCTCTATACTGTTATCCATAGTTGCTGCACCAATTTACATTCCCACCAACAGTGTAGAAGGGTTCCTTTTTCTCCACATCCTCTCCAGCATTTATTATTTGTAGACTTTTTGATGATGGCAGTTCTGACCAGTGTTATGTGATATGTCATTGTAGTTTTGATTTGCATTTATCTAATAATTAGCAATGTTGAACATCTTTAGGAATAAACCTAAAGGCAAAGGACCTGTACTCCAAAAAATATAAGATGATGAAAGAAATTGAAGACAATGCAAACAGATGGAAAGAAACATTGTGTTGGTGGACTGAAAGAAAAAAATATTGTTAAAATGACCATACTACCCAAGGCAATCTATAGATTTAGTGTAATCCCTATCAAACAACCAGTGGTGTTTTTCACAGAAGTAGAACAAAAAATTTTTAAATTTGTATGGTAACAGAAAAGACCCTGAATAGCCAAAGCAATCTTGAGAAAGAAAAATGGATCCAGAGGAATCATGCTCCCTGACTTCAGACTATATCACAAAGCGACAGTCATCAAAACAGTATGGTACTGGCACAAAAGAAACCTATAGATGAATGGAACATGATAGAAAGTCCAGAAATAAACCCATGCATTTATGATCTATTAATCTACAACAAAGGAGGCAAGAATATACAATGGAGAAAAGACAGTACCTTCAATAAGTGGGGCTGGGAAAACAGGACAGCTACGTGTAAAAGAATGAAATTAGAACGTTCTGTAGCACCATATACAAAAATAAACTCAAAATGGATTGAAGACCTAAGTATAAGACCAGATACTATAAAACTCTTAGAGGAAAACATAGGCTGAATCCTCTTTAACATAAATCAAAGCAACATATTTTTGGATCTGTCTCCTAGAATAATGGAAACAAAAGCAAAAATAAACAAATGGGACCTAATTAAATTTAAAAGCTTTTGCACAGCAAAGGAAAGCATGAACAAACCAAACATACAATCTACAGAACGGGAGAAGATATTTGCAAATGATGCGACTGACAAGGGATTAATTTCCAAAATATACTAACAGCTCATACAGCTCAATATCAAAAAAACAAACAACCCAATCAAAAAATAGGCAGAAGATCTAAATAGACATTTCTCCAAAGAAGCCATGTGGTTTGGATTAATCTTCAGTCTCCCTTCCCTCCCTACAGGCTAATACTATGGGACTCATATCCCCAACCCTCTAATCACATGGTTAGTCATTCATGGTAAATGGGCCCCTTCCTGATTCACCTCATTAGTATAAATTATCAGGTGTGGTCTTAGGAGCCCACCATAAGTAACAAAGGCACTCCTATCACTTGGAAAATTCCAAAGGTTTAGATGTTACCTCCCAGGAACCTGGAACAAAGTTCAACCAAATTCTTTATTACACACCATCTAACTGTCTTTTACCATGGTAGAGTTAGGGATGTATAATTATTTTTAGCTTTCAGGATACAATGAAGAAAATGCTAACACATTTGACAAATCAAAAAATAAATTAATAGTGACAAAGTGTTAATAGCTAGTGGAAATAGGTCATTTTTATTGAATGATTTCCAAGAGATAGGTATAGTTCTAATGCTTTAAATGTATTAACTTATTTAATAGGAATCTTGCCTCACAGTAATACATAAAGTAACACAATACCAAAGTATTGTGGATTTGTCATTATTCTGGTTTTAAATCTGGAGATGTTAGTTTATTTTTCTGTCTAATGTCTTCGATTTCATGGATTTCAAAGTAGGAACAACATAAGTAATTTTCATTTTCAATTATATAAATTAAGTAGTCACCACTGGTTGCTCAATTTGATTCATAGAATCACTGTGCTTGACCTTGATGTGGTGACTTTATATGTGCAAAATGCTTGAAAATAAGTCTAGTGCTAAATGACCATTCACATATGAAGAAATAGAGGATTTCCACAGATTAATTATAATGATTAAGAGACACTTGGGTAAAATAATGACATTTTCTTTATTTTACTTATGCTTGTACAAATTTCTTTTTCTCCAGTCCCTATAATAAATTTGAACAAATTATGTTAAAACATTAAAGAAAGCAGAAGTCTTTTCCCCCATTATTCATTGTTACCTATTCTTAGGAATATTGGGTCCCCCAAACTGAGCAATCAAAAATAATTTCTAACCTTTCTCATGTTATATGCTATATATCCTTGGTAGAATGAATAAAAACAATCCTTCTGCTCATCATTTAGCATTTCTTGCAACTCACTCTGGAATTGAGAGAAGACTGATTAATTCTTTGCAAGGTTGTTTCTACCTACTTGAAACCAAAATCTTATAAACAGGTGTTAATTTATTAAAGTCAATATTTATTAAATTATGAGGGCAGGTCTTTCAAAATTTATTAAATTATGTCCTAAAGCAGCAATACCTAGAGCTTTTCATCTCTGTGACATGACAATCCTATATCTGCTGAAGTACAATGTAAAAATAAATAATTATGTTCTGAATATAAAATATGTTCTTATATTCAAGTAGAAACTTGAAAACTTAGAAAATATAAAGTACAGAAATATAAACTTCCATACAGTAGTCCATTATTTGAGGTCAACCCTGTTAAATATCAGTATGTTTCCTTACTTTCTTTCCTCCAATGCACATTGAGAGGAAGGTAGGTAGATAAATAGGAGATGTATATATGTATACATACACATATATATGTATACATAATATACATATATAATCTCCCATTTATGTATACGTGTGTGTGTGTATACACTCCTCCTTTTATATATATATATATATATATATATATATATATATATATATATAAAATACATTAGACTAAGCCTTGGTCAAATTTAGAATCCTAATTTTTTTTGAAAATCTGAATATGAATTATGAGAGAAAGGAAAGCTACAGAATTGGATAGTGACAGTCAAGTAATGAAATCATAGATACCCTTTGTTTTTATCCTTGCTATATGCACAAGACTCTGGGGAATTTTCTGCATAAGCTGTGGGGATAGTCACAGTAATATATCTCCACTGGAAAACTTTCTGTGGGTACTATGTAGGCCACACATCTTCTGTGAAAACCCTTAAACATCTCATGTTGATATGATTTATACTTTTTTTCACAAATTAAGAATGCAGCTCAAATCACATCTGGTGAAAAATGAAGGGTTTGCTTATAGGTTATTTTCATGATAATACTAACTTGAGTGTCTAATAATACCTTCGTATTTGTATATTTTTTTAATTGTCAGAATTATATGATGCCCTCTGAAATAGGTAGGGTAGATGCTCTAATCTCCAGTTGTTAAAGGCTGAATTGAGGTCTTAATTGGAAAATAAATAAATTTTAAAAATTAAATAGCATATTTGGAATAAGTGAACACAATTCAACCACATATATTTATATTTTCTCCCTCCCTAGATTCCATTCAAATTATACAAAATAAATAGGAAATATAAAGAGCCACAAGGACATTGATACCAAAGGAGTAGACAGTATAAGTTGATAAATTAAAAAGAAAATGTTTGAAAAAAATGAAAGTAACTGGAAGAGAAAGGATGATTTATCAGAAAATAGTAGCCTCCAATTTAAAGCCTTTGCTAATGGAACTAATGGTAAGAAGTGAGTTGACTTATCCTCAAGATCCCTATTGAATCTCAGAATTTTGGGTTATCAGGTATATCAAGAAGGGAGTGGAACTGCATGACTATGAAGAAAGACCAAGTAAAAATCTAGATAATGTGAGCCACAGCCCCTTCTGACTTGTCTGAGAACTTCTACATTCAGGAAATGTGCCTTCAGGCTCATGCTTGAAGAATTCTTCTTCAGAGAAACTGAATAAAGAAAACTAAATCAGAGAAGATATCTCCAAATACTGATATTTTGTAGACCCTAAAAAAAGTGACCACTGTCTGTTTTATCCCTTTATAGTGAAGCCAGTGAGTTATCCAAACTGGTATGAACCAGGAAATCTAATCACCATTGAATATTTGATTCTTAAATATAAAGATATAGCTGAGAATCAGCAGACTTTTGAGAAAATGATCCGATTTGAATAAGAAAAAATAAAACAAACAAAGAGTGAAAAAGAATTCCCAAAGAAAAAGATATACTGTTAGGTACAGAAGAAGTTTCAGATTACCACATTTATTATCCACAGGAAGATAAGAAAGTGTGTATAGACATAAGCAAGCATAAAATGTTATGGGAAAGTTTCAATCAATGTATTATAAATAGCTTTTAAAAATAAATGATATAGCATACACAACAATAGCAACAACAAAATGAAAGAGATTTGCAAGATAAAGTCAAAGAAATGTCCCTGAAAATAAAGTAAGATGATGATTTATGAGAGCTGCCTGTGTAACTAGAAATAAATCAACTTAAAGTTCAAAAACTCTATTCTTCAAACTTCATCCTTTTTTGATATTAGTTAATTTTAGGTTTCATCATCCACATTATTTCAAAGCTCTCCCTTCTATGTTTAATCAGGAACCAAATCTTATTAGTCATATCTAAAAATTACCTTCTGAATCTGGTTCTACTTACTCATACACACTGATGATTCCTACTTTTGGCTCTTATCCCCTCTTGCCAATAACACTGTGACAGCCCTCTAATTGTGGGTCTGCCCCTTAGTCTAGGTCTTTATGTCACCTCCAGTGTTGCCTTTCTAAAAATATAATTATGTCCTGACGATTCAAGCTGTTTTCTAGCTCTTTTTTGCCTATTACAGAAGACTGAATTATTTAGCCTGGTTTACAAAACCTTTGTAAAATATCTGGTCTGGCTCACATTCTCAGCTTCATCTCCAGCCATACACAAGCATTCAACCTCCAGTTACACTACATTTTTAAATATTTTACACATATTTATGACCATTCATTCATCCATTGCTTTCTTTTATATGCTAATTTGGAGGGGTGGATTACTCAAAACTCCTCTGTATTAATCTGTATTTCCCTTCCTGAAATGAACTGATTTTATTGGGAGGAAGTTATATGTTAGCAAGAATGTGTTTGTATTATTATCATTATTATTATTATTATTATTATTATTATTATTATTATTACTTTATTACTGTGGTGAAAAAATATTTTGCAGGAATAGATGAGAAAAGAAAGTTGGCAATAATTCTTACTGGATTTTTGTTCACTTTGGAGACAGCAGATGTATATCTTTACTATGGATAAAAAAGGGTTTTTTTGGTCAGAGTTGGGGAAATACTTAAGCAGAATACAATTTGAAAAGGTCACTGTAAGATCAAACATCACTATTTTGATAACTGTAGTTATCTCTTTTTGGTGTCTTTTTTCTCATACTCAGGTACATCATTTATCATTCTTCTTCCTGTCTTCTCCTCTTCACACCCCAACCCTCAACCCAAGTTAGTTTCACATGCAGAGGAACAATATTAATGAGACAGTTAGAAAACCTTAGCATAGTTTAAATGTGAAAGACCAAAGTTTTGGTAAAATCAACTTATTTGACTGTTTAATTTAAATATATATTTTTGAAAATATTTTTTTTTTTTAGTATTTCTAGCATATTAGACTGTATTTGTAAAATCTGAATCAATCCTTTAATATTTTTTATTTGCATAACTAGTTTTAGCTGTGGAAATGAAAAGCAAATGTAGAGGCAACTGGATACCAATCTAAAACTAATTTTGTTGTTTTCAACAAACAGTAGTTTTAGTTCAGAGATACAGAATACCAGAAGTGTTACTCCAACTTTTACAACTAAGATTTAGATATACAAACTGCAAGTCAATGAAATTAATAACTTTTCTTGAACCCATCAGTGAAAAGAGTTCCCAGGACAATCAAGTAACCTAAGATATTGGGAAAAACAGATGTCGGCAAGGAGAAACACAATCTAAGCATTTGCTTACCTAGGACAGACACCGCAGGATGCCATATATTGCCAGTAAGAAGATACAGCTTATAAATTTTAATGAATTGCTAAGATGTGAGTATGGGAAAACACAACAATGTGAAGTCCATAGAGGTATAGATATAGGCAGGGTCACACTCTTCTTTGAGATTTTCCTCCAGGATTTTCTGAAGCTACTCACAAGATTGGATAGAATCCTGAGAAAACTTTTCTTGTGGTGCTGGCAGGAGGAGACAAACAATAGCTACTAGTGTCTCTCTTAGGGAGAGATGCTATACCCATCTCCGTCATCTCTATTATAGAGAAATGACCTCAATCTGCATAAGGAAGAACAACAAAAACTGTATTGGCAATGTTGGAAATCTGTTGAAGCTGGGGAGGAGAGCAGGCAGAGAGATGGGTTAGTATTACCCCCATGATATGGGCAGGGAAGCATGAGAGGTTTGCCATGATAGCTCGAGGAAGGGAAGGAGTACTTATGAAGACCAAAGTCCTGAGACAAAGGGAAACAGAGCCTGCCTAAGATTTAGGATGAATTAGAACATCAGAGAATGTCATCTTCCCACTCCACTCACCTCCAGGCTATGAAGATAAAAATCAAAACACCAATGGATTACAGTTGAGAGTGCTGCAAGAGACTGATTCTCCCAGGAAACCAGATACTGAGGAAAGCCCTCTGGCAAATTAGCCCATACCATAAACCCAGTCAGTAAAGGGATATGAAGCCTGTGGTATATGGAAAGGAACCATAGTAACAGGAAACTTTAATCCCCAACTCCTCACTTTATTAACACACAACCCCATTATTTTTGTCTCTTTAGAAAGAAAGGCATGCACATGCCAAAGTGTAAATATATATTTTATAACTATAAATATAAATATAACATATATACATATATATATCAACGCCTATGTTTATGTCCAGCTTTCAAACAAAAATTACGAGGCATTACGAAAAGGCAAGAAAATCACAGTCTGAAGAGGCAAAGATATCATCAGAACTAAATTCAGATGTATCACAGATGTTGGAGCTAACATACAGGAAATTTAAAATAATTATGCTTAGTATGTTAATGGCTCTAATAAAAATGTAGAAAACACGCATCATGATCAGATAGGTAATTTCAGCATAGAAATAGAATTAATAAGAAAGAGCCAAATGGAAATGCTGGGGGAAAACAAAAAAAGAAAAGTGAGAATGAATGCCTAAGATGGACTTATCAGTTAGATTCAACACCATCAAGGAAAGAATCAGTGAATTCCAAGATAGATCAATAGAAATTATCCAAACTAAAACAAAAAGAAAATCATAGAGCAGAGTATTAACACTTGTGGAATAATATCAAATGATCTAATAGACACGTAATTGTAATCTCAGAAGGAAAAAAACAAAAAAGAATGGGGAAAAGAAATGTGTAAAAAAGTAATGGTTAAGAAATTTCCAAAATTAGTGATAGACACCAAACCATAGGTATAAGTAGCTTACAGAACACCATGCAACAAAACAAAGCAAAACAAATCAACACAGAAACACTCATTTGTTATTCATATCATATTCAAATTACTGAAAATAAAAGCAAAGAGAAAATCTTGAAGAGTAGAAAGACACATTACCTACAAAGGAACCAAGGATAAGATTTTATAGCAGTCTTCTCATAAGAAACCATGCAATTAAGACAATGGATTGATATTTTTAAAGTGCTGATTTTAAAAAAGAAAGGAAAAATAACTGTCAACCCAGAATTACGTACCCAGCAAAAATGCACATCAAAATAAAGTAGGAGAAGTGAAGACTTTCTCAGAAAAACAAGAATTAGAATTTATTACCGGCATATCTTATGCTATAAGATATTCTAAAGAAGGTTTTCAGGCAGAGGAATGTGATATAGGTAAGAAATATTTTTCAATCTACATATAGGAAAGAATAGTGTTGAAAATAGAAACAATGAAGGTAAATAAAATCTATTTTTCATATTTTTATTTGCCCTAAAAGATAACTTAGTAATTAAAGCAAAAATATGTTGTGTTATAGTACATGTACGTGTAAAATATATAAGAATAAAAGGGATGGAAGGGAGAAATTAGAACTATACTGTTATAGATACCTATATTACAGATGAAACAACATAGTATTATTTGAAGGTAGACTCGGATTCTATATTTATTTATTTATTTCTCAAAAAGTAAGACAAGTTTGGAAGACTCATACTAATTTATTTCAAGCCTTACTATAAAGCTGCACTAATCAAGATAATACCCAATTGGTCAAGGAAAGAGAGATTGATCATTAGAATAGAATAGAGAACCCAATGATAGATCCCCACAGATATAGTCAACTGGCTTTTTTCAGTTACACTCAAATTCAGTTGATGAATTATCTTTTCAATAAATGGTAGCTATTGTACTTCCACATTTAAAAAAAAAAAAGAATCTTGACACATACCTCTCACTTCATACAAAAATTGACTCAAAATGGATTGTAGATTTAAATATAAGATGGAAAATTGCACAATTTCTAGAAAATAGTAGAAAATCTCATGACCTTGAATTTTATGAGTTTTTATATATGACATCAAAAGCATGACATATAAAAAGTAACAAATTTAATTGGTGAATTGGACTTTATCACACTTAAAACTTCTTGCTCTGTGAAATTTTAAGGTAATGAAAAGGCAAGCCAAAGTCTGGAAAAATATTCTTATATTATGTATCTGATACTAACTTTTATCCAGAATATAAAAAGAACTCTAAAAATTCAACCAAAAAACCCAAGTAGAAAATGGACATAAAATTTGAACAGACACTTTCTCAAAGATGATATATATATATCAAATAAGCATATGAAAAGTCACTCAAAATCATATCATTAAGGGCATGTGTATTAAAATCATACTGAGAAACCTTTAAACAACTGCTAAAATGGCTAAGAAATATAAAATGACAATATCAAGTGTTGTCAAGGTTGCTGAACAAAGAAAACATTTCCACTGCTTGTGAAAATGATACAGCAACTCTGGAAAAACAATTTGGTGGTTTATCATAAGGTTAAACATACTTTTAAAATACAATCCAGCATTGATGTATTAATTATTACCCAAGTGCACTGAAAATGTATGCCCATACGATAACCTGTGTAGATATTTGAATCAGCTTTATTCATAAACTCTATAAGTTAGAAACATGCCATATGTCCTTTAACAGGTGAATGGATAAAAATTTTGTGGTAAATCCATACACTGGAATGAACTGTTGATTTACACAAAAAGAATGAGTCTCATGAATTTTACTAAGGGAAAGAAATCAGACTCAAAAAGCTACATATTTTGTGATTGCATTTATATAATATTTTGGAAAAGACTAATTTTTTGGAACAGAAAAAAAGGTCTGTACTTTCCAAGGTGTTTGAGGAGGGAGGAGAGATAGACTATAAAGAGGTTGCACATAGGAATTTTTATGGTGATGCAACTATTCTGTATGGTTCTGTGGTGGTGGATGTATTATACTATGCATTTTTCAAAACCTATAAAACTGTATGGTGCAAAAAGTGAATTTTACTATATGAAAATTGCCATCTCAAATCTGTTCAAGAGCCTACCTGGTATATTTTCATTTAAATTATTGGCTTCTCATTGCAACCTTCCCTTTTGTTTCTTTGCTATAATATACATTACTCTCTTGAAAAATCTTATTTGTTTCTCATTGTTAGCACATTTACCTTTAGTTCTTTGAAAATATGATGCTGTTTTATTTTGAACATTTTTATTATAGCAGCTTTAAAATTATTACCTGCTAAATTAAATATCTGGGCTCACCCAGAGTTAGTTTTTATTGGCTACCATTTTGCTATGTTGCTACTGTTTTGTCACACTTTTCTGTTTATTTTCATGCTAATGATTTTAGTTAATTGACTACTGTAGTTAATGTAGTAATCTGGGGCTTTATTTTATTATCCTGAGGGTTATTGTTGTTGTTTTCAGTAACTTGTCTGTACTATGCAGTTAAAAAAACATTTTATCTTTTTTGCCTGGCTTCTTAGGGTATTTTTCCTGTGTGTGTGTATGTCAGCGGTCACGTAATACATAGTTTGTGTGGGAGTTTGTGTTTAGACACCCTAAGTCCATAAGGCTCTGCCTTCTACTGAGCTAGCCCTGTATAGGTAGAGAAATGCATTTAAATTCCCAGGAAATTTTCAGTATCCCATAGATTTTAGATTTTTCATGATTCTTTAGGTCAACCTCTCCCCACCCCCAATGCGTGTATAGTTTATCCATCAGCCAGGCATGGGTTTGTAGCTTCTTTCAGTTCTTCTGTGGATCTGTCACTTCCAGAATATCACCATTAAATTCCTGCCTTGTCTACTGCCCTTCCAGGACTGGGACCTCAATCTTAGACTACCATATCTATGGGTTTTCCACATCTTTAAAACTGAGCCTGCTGATTTTAGTTGGCAGAGACCTGGGCATATCTCCTGTTCCCACCTTAAATCAAGTCTGCACCTGTAATGGTAAAGCTGCTAATTTGCCCAAACCCCAAACCAGTAAAGATACGGTTTCCAGTGACCAAACAGGGAAGAGGGCAGAAAGGTGGTAGGAACAAATCCAGGCAAGAAAGCTGTAGATTCAGCCTGCATTTCATAACACTTCAGCAGTTTGTAAAGAACAAATGCTTCTCAATATTTTGATCTGACATTGGCTGATTTCCAGGGACTCGAAATGGTTGTTACTGGAAATATTGTCGTTTTATACTTGTTTTATGCAAAGAGTAATCATCGTACCTCCTCTCTCCACCATTATCTGGAGTACTTTGGTTAATTACTTTTTAATTCTAGTGAAAAATGAATTGATTTAATAAATGAGGAAGTCTTACCTTGGTGCCAGAATGCCTTTAGTACCTCTCTAAAATTTTCCAACTTCTCTCATTTTTTTTTTAATATACTAGGGGAAGACTTGAGTTTCAGAACTTTTTGCAGAGTACAGAAAACATTATTTTATTTACATTATATTATTTTTAGTTTTATTTTATTCATAGCAGGTGACACTGAGTTGCCATTTAATTTTAGTGATATAAAATCTTTCTTTAAAAAACTTATATAAAGCAGAAACTAACACAACATTGTAAAGCAATTATACTCCAATAAAGATGTTTAAAAACAAAACCAAAAACTTAGGTAACAAGGTAAAAAGTTAAAGGGAAAACATTTAAACTATTAATATTACAAGTCCCTGGATAATACGCTGTGATGGTTAATTTTATGTGACAGCTTGTCTGGGCCATAGTGCTCATATAGTTGATCAAATATTATTCTGGGTGTTTCTGTGAAGGTGTTTTGGGGTGAGATTTACATTTAAATCTGTGGGCTTTGAGTAATACAGATTGCTCTCCATAATGAGGGTGAGTCTCATCCAACCAGTAAGGAAATGCAGTTTCATATTTGTCAATTTCATCATTCTTCTAAACATCCATATATTTCTTCTATGAAAATATTAGCATTTACAGAACAATTGATATTTGCAAAATTTTTTGGTTACTTTAATTACTTACTCCAATAAATAAATGCACTGAATTGCTATTTTAGTATAATCACAAGGCAACTCTCAGGAATACAACTCCTTAATGTTTTCTGTAGTGCTAATGTCATGGTAATTACATTATATTTTCGAAATTAAAAGTTAAAAAGTTCTACTATATTTGCCATTATCCACTCAATGTATTTTTATATATATATGTGTGTATGTGTATGTGTATATATATATATATGTATGAATATCTGCTATCTTTCTTTCTACCTCTATCTTTCTATTTATCTGGATTGCATTCTACCCGTCAAGATATTAGTCCTAGAAAGCAAGAAATGTTGAATTTGCGTTACATAGTGTCATGTACAATGAGAAATTAATCTTACAATCAGTTGCACTTTTTAGCCTTGAAAAAAGCTATTAATATTACCAAGGGCATAAAGTTGAAAAGAAGATCTACTTTCCAACCCTCCTTCACCCTCCAAAATAGAGATCAGTATCTTTTCCCAAATAAAACTGTGAAGGATGCAAAGGCTCTCTTACAAGCAGGGCTGAAGATGGAATGAGTATCTTTATTAAAATTGTGACAAAGTAAGATTGCTTACTCATTTTAGAAGTCCCCCCAAGGAAGCACACCTTGTGGCCTGGTATCAAGCAGGCCTGGGAAAAGTGTCCTGATCCTCAGACAATCAGGTCTGAAATCAACTGTTAAATGGTAGAAGAGTGGTGGGGAGCTCTCCTCTTCAACGGCATACATCCAGAAATGTCACTACCTACAAAGGCTCAGTCAGTAATAGGCCAGGAAAGTAACCAGGTGTGCAACCTATGAAGACTACCTTCTACTTCTTGCAGTGAAGTTCTGTATAGGTAAAGAGAATTCTGTGGATATTTTAACTGTATAGTTTTTCCTTCTTAAGAAAGGAAATAAGTAGAACAAAGGAATACTCCAGGAAAAAAGATCACAACAGCAAGCTACCTGTGATATCCTTGGCCATACAGTCAGGCCTTGACATAACTGAGGATGTGTGAATGTTGCATTATAACATAAGGATGGTTCTGAAGTAACAAATTGAAAAGGGATGCCTTTCTAGAGCTCCAAGCATTTTTCTTCTCTTTCTGAATGGATAGAATAGATTCCTTTACCTGAGTAAGGCATGAATATGACTTCCTGGTCACTATAAAACAATTAGGAGATTCACCATCATTATCACTGTACTTTTAAGACTGAGGTCCTATGGCACACTACTACACATTTGCATGTGGTTTGTATAATCCCTTTGTTCTGCATTACTACCATACATACCTTTGTAGGTAGCTTCTGCTTCCATTTCATCATAAAACCTTGAAAATCATATGCTAGTATTTCAGCTGTGAATCCATATTCTGTGTCTTTGTACCTTTTCAAGTTTCCATGGCATATAAATCTCCACTTGCATTGACTGTTAGATATATTTTTGTTGTAATAAGTGTCTACTTTTTATTTCTTAATGCAACTTATATGATTATATGATGGATTCTAAGACCCAGGTGGGCTTATTCTGCACATCTCCAGTTTGAAAAACAAAATATTCTGTTTAAATTTTTTATTATTATTTAAAGTATAAATTAATATTTCTGAAATGCTTTCTGCATATATTTTATGGTTATATGATAATGCTTCTTTGTTTTTATACATCAGTCTATGAAAAAGAGAGAGAAAAGTGGAAAGTAAGGGAATAAACACCAGGGTAAACAGATCAGGGATCAAAAAATCCCTGTAATATCTCTGGAGGCATAAATCAATAAGATGGCTTGCTGAATCTTACTTTTATCTTTTAAGAAAATTAAAGTCTCTCTTTCTCTCTCTCTCTCTTTCCACATACACACACACAACTCTGAATTTAAATCTTTCCATAATAATTTAAATCTTTCCATAATAATTTAAATCAATATAGACTTAAATTAATGAAATGTTGGTGTGATTTTTGGCTGCTAGTTTTATGTGTGCTCATGACTTCTGAGTTGCTGTTTTTGAGACATAAAAGACATCAAATAATAGGAGAAAGACAGATTTTTGAAACATCAGGACAGGGCATTAGCTATGCAGCTAGAAGTCTGATAAAAATATGCCTTGAGGCCCCAACCCAATTAAACACATTTAAGGAAATGGAATGTTTCAGATTAGTTTCACAGAGATGCTGACAGATCCCTTCAAGTAGTTAATCAAATTCAGCTGAATCACGTCACCATAGACAAATGCCACATCTCCTTTTCCTGACATGATAGACTAAAGGGACTACATTGATGCAGTAAGATCTTCTTGAATAAACTCTTTTATTTATCTTCACTTTATAATTCCTGACCTTGTCAACAGGCAGAGTAATTTTGTTAGGATGAAGAATGAACCATGCTTTATAACAGATGTCTTCAACTCCAGGTGTGCTTATTCCTGAGGGATACAAAGACTTTCCAGAAAGTACATGGCACAGATCATTTTAACAGAATTGTGTACATCTTCATCTTCCTGATGTACTTATGTCTAAAATTGATCAGACTGAGAGTTCTGCAGTTCTGAAGTTCAGATCTACTGAAGTTTCTGAAGCTTCTTTCCCATTCACACACTGCACAATTGCCTTTGATCCAGATTACTAAGGAAAGGCAAATTGATCAGCTTTCCAGAATCCTATCTAGTCCCATCCATATTCTTGAGCTCCAACCAAAAGGATAATCCAAAAATGCATAGCTCCTGAGGGAGGGTATATTGGTAGCGAAATAACATGACCTTACTCAAAAAAAAAAAGAAAAACACAAAACTGGAGAATTAGTATCAAGCTTACTACAGAGCTCCCTGTGCTATATCTGTCTACCTGACCCTGTCAATCATCTATCTATTTATCTTAGAATTTGAATTCAAAAGTGAGATGCCATGGGGCTTGTATCAACACAGTTATTTTGAAATGAAAGCAACTGTAATAAATAAAATGCAATGAAGTCAGACTTCTTTCTGATGGAAAGTAAACTCATTTGGCTGGTCATTTGACCAGGAGATCTGTTTGGCCAAATGGATTTTTTTTTTTTTAATAAATTGAATGAACTAAGTATATAACCATGTAGTCATAATAATAACAGTAACAACAACAATAATATTTAAAGCACATATGCAAAATGCCAGAAATTACTGCCTTTCCAGTTAAACTTAATGCAAAAAATTAGAAATCACCTTGAATGGGCAGGAGATACACATCACCGTTTGCAATTCTTTTAAGGGGCCCAGGAGCCGACATTTATGTGGAACACTACTTTTTCTCATTTGGTCCTTGAATGGACTTGCTTTCTGACATTTTTTTTTAATTACTTAATTTATTTTAGACAATTTCATCATTACTCAAGGACAGAAATTTCTGATACCAGTCCTCTTCTTTCCACCACACCAAACTTCCCCTCTTTAATCACTGAAAGTTTGTTATCCACTTTAAAATTTTTGTGCTAAAATTCAATAAATGGACATGCAGAAACAGTGGAGAGCTGTACCTAATAAATGTGTTTGGAATTTGTATTTTGTAAATATAAGTGAAGAATACTTCTTAGCACTATGGAAGCCATTTATTACTAATTAGTGTAAGCAGTCATCATTACATGCCTGATTGACTAGCTTTGTTGCATCAGGCTTCTAATATTTTAAGCTGCTGTATTTCAAAGGGGGCACAATGTAACAAGTTGTGTCTTATAGAATCTTAATGCATGTATATTTAGGGAAAAATCTTAATGGAAATAGAATTTGTCTACAGATTTATGTCTAATTGTGTGTGTTCTGTTTTGTTTGTTTACATTTGTTGGGTTCTTACTGAGATTGTTTTTGGGGAGGGCATATCAGTAATGTTCTATGACATTTTTATTTCAAAACTTGTTGATTACATTAACCAAGAGTTCTAAGTTCCTGCAGCCCATGTCAGCTTATTGCTTTGTTGACTTATTTACCTTCAGCTTAAAGCTGCAGCTTTACCCCCAGTTTCAATAGAATAATTTTTAACAAAAGAAGTTAACTGTCTTCTTTAATTAGGATATATCATAAACCAGTCTACATTTCCTTGTTATTGTCTATCACAATTAAGATTATATTTGACTTTCTAAAAAATCTCTGAAAATACTTACATTGAATTGAAATACACTGTTAAGTTTAAGCTGTATTTATACAAATATCAGTTTAGCCTGCTGTTTAAGAGCATAGGTTTTAAAGTCAGGCTTTGGGACTTGAATCCTGGTTCAACTATTGATTAGCTTTCTGACATTAGGCAAGTCAAATCCTTCTCCAAGCCACAGTTTCTTCATTTATAAAAGTGGAGAAAATAATTGTAACTAGCCCATTTATTTGTTTGGAGGATTAGATGAGTAGTCTATACTAATTTTAGTATATTTACTGCATATGAATAAGCATTCTAGAAATGTTCTTTGTCATTGTTATTGATGTGTTCTTCTTCAGTCTAGCAAAGACCAAATGTGTTCCATTTCGTATCAGTACATGACCCAACGTTTTCTTCTCTCTTCTAAATATTCAGTCCACATATATTTCCTCCTTTCCTGAATTTCGATTATATTCTTTACCCCATTAATATATAGTGTACTGCTCTGCATTTTTATAAGCATTAGCTGTGTCATTCTAAATGAAATATAAGTACCTCGAGGACAGGGTCCAGAAGGCCAAATACCTATTAGACAATTAGCACAAACTTATTAAATTACTGATTAAACATAAGACTGGATGTGAAAGCTGATTTCTTAAATGGCAAAAACATATAATTTCTTTAAATATAATTTTATCACAACTATAAAAAAAGAAAATATTTAAGGATAAACATAACAAAAAAGAGATGCCAGCAAAATAATTTTGGAATATTTAAATCATATAACTAAATAGTAACAGACTGAGCAGTGAGAGAAAATGAAAAATGATGCCAGCAGTGGGGGAAGCGCATAAGCAGGCCTGTATGCATCATGGAGCCCCTAAAGGCTCAGACATCAGAAGCATGAAATACAATGAAGAAAGGACATTAGTTTGAGAACATTTAGCTTTGAAAATGCTGCAAAAACCAACTTATGGGAAAAGTCATAATGAGGCAGCCAGCTCACACAAAGAAGGCCCACTAATTAACAAAGTAACCAACACCAGTGATACATGCAGAGATTTTTTCCTATTTTCTATAGTCTATCATTTGACCATGTTTTGTAACCTGAATGACAGAAAATAAAAGAGAACTAAAATTCTTAGAAGAAACAGACAATTCAGAAAACAGAATGCAATAAAATAAACACACTGTAGAAATACCATTAAAAATATATGCATACGTAAGTAAGCATATTTATATAAGAAAAACAAAAAAAGGTCTTTGAAATTAAAAGTAATCTAGCATAAAACAAAATATAAAAGGAAAATGTTGAAGGATAAAGATGAGAAAAGCTCCTTCTAATTAGAATACATACACACAGACCACTTGAAAAGTAAGAGCAATCATAGGAAACCTGAAATATAGGCCCAGGAACTCCACCATCTGAATAGTAATAATAAAGAAAAAACTGAGGAAACAGAGGGGTTACTCAGCAAAGAAATAATTTTAGAATGTTCAAAATAGATTTATACAGGTATAAAGTGGTATATAATTTATAGATTGTGATTAGTTAAAGATGGATATTGTGAACTCTAGAACAACCACTATGAAAATAAGTTAATTAAAGAAAGAGCCATGTCAATAGCCAAAAGAAGAGATATAAGGGAATAAAAAAAAATACTCAATAAATCCAAAAGAGGATAGTAGAGATCAGTTGGGACAAATAGAGTACGATAGCAAACTATCATGTTTAAACCCAACTACATCAACAATTACATTAAAAATAAGTTGCTTAACACTCCAGGTAAAAGGCAGAGATTGCCAATCTAGATAAACCCAACAAGTGTTATCAACAAGAAAAATCACTTTAAGTACAAAAACTGAGAGAAGTTAAAGTCTGGGATGGGAAAAGTTATACTAGGCAAACAATAATCGTAAGACAACTAAGATCGCTATATTTATGTCAGATGAAATGAATTTCAAGACAGTGATTAGTATTAAAGATAAAAGAGACATTTTGTAATTATAAAGTGGTAAAAAGGAAAAAAAAACAAAATTTGAGTTTGTAGATAGAAATAACCCATAAATATTCATCACAGTGGAGAACACTCAAATCATGTACATACATCACCATCAGATAGAAGAAGACTGGACACACAATGAAGATTCTTAAAGCTTACACAGAAAAAAATCATACCACATGCAAATGTTGAGAAATTTGAACAGTATCAAATTTCTTAGCAATACATAATAGTGGAAACTGGACAAAATGGAATAATACCTTCATATTTTTCAACTAGAAATCTGTACCCATTACAGTTATCTTTCAAATACAAAGTTAGAAGAAAAAAACATTGAGACATTCTCCAAAAAATTGTCCCATGCATTATTTTTTAAAATTCTTGGAAGATGTGCCATACTAGAAAAAGGAGAAGGAGGGGGAGGAAGAAGACAAATGAGTGTTCCAGCATCACAAAGTGATAAAGAATAATCCCTAGGAGAAGTGTGTTAGAAGATTTCAGGAATATAGCTGTAGCTAAAACCCTAGAGAGCATAAGGTCCAGATTAGATCAAAACCAAGGCATGAGATGACTACCTCTAAGAAAACAATGAAACTGATATATTACCTGGTAGGTCTAAATATATGGAAAGGAGATGTATACTTTCTAGGAGGTATATAGAAAGCTAAAAAAATGGGGAAAAAAGGTAATCATCAACTCCAGAAAAGACAAAATAAAGTATACAAGAAGTGAAATGTAATCAGAATACTCTACATCATTCAAAGGTAGGTAAACGTTACATGTCAAAATATTATAAATACTGATTAATGATAAAACCAGAATTATTCTGCTTTTCACTTCTCACAATGACATGCTGTTCATTGCAAACTAAAATTTCTGTCTACCTATTTCAGACTACCTCCAGCAGAGGAAGTAACAAAACTGTTGAACTTTTGCAGTAATATGGAATTCTGATAGTGATTTTGTCAGCCTTTTCCATGAGGTTATTTTTTGGACTATGTGTTGTATTTTTGCCTGGAAAAGAAAGTAAAAGAGGAATGCAAGCAAAAATATGTGAGAAATATGAAAGGACACATAAAGAAGAAATAAAGTGATGGGTGAAACTGTGAGACTTACAGAGTTGGTGTAAATAAGAGAAAATTTGCCAGTAGCAAGTTTTTACTTCTTATGAGCTATGAGTTCTAATTATGTATCATTTGCTCATATTATCACTGGATCTGATGAAGGAATTGGGGAAAGACTGTATAAAATGAAAAACTTAATAGTAAATATGGAATTGATTAATGAGAATTCTTTAATTCTTTATTAAAGCTTTGGTACTAGAAGAACATAAACTGTTATTGTTACACCCAGTGCTTTACATCTACACTCACAAGCATAGTTATATATGTGACAAGTGTCTTCTAATAAAGCAGATTATCTATCTATCCATTCATCTTTTTATATAACCATTTTTGCATAAGTTGGGAGGAAAATGTGGATAGAATCCTATACAAAAGGTATCTTGTATTCACTTTTCAGCTAGGAGTAGAGAAGGTAAAGATTCAGAGCAAGCACAGAAGCAGGAACGTATCCTTAAGCCAAAGAATCTCTTGTAAAGTCATATCACTCAGGGAGGATAGAATCCAGTTTTCTTTTAGCTCAAACTAAGTAGAAGAAAGAAAGCAGGGTCATTTTGCTGGCTAAGAGCTAGCTTTGATGGCCTAAACTTTACTCTTTCCAGGTCCTCAGAGATATACAGTAAGTAATAAGAATAAAACTGAGCAAGGACCAAACAAACCGCTAGCAGATTCATCTTCAGCCAAAAGGTACTGGAACCTCTTAAAGCTTCTTATTTGACTCATTGATAAATTTGTTGTCATCTCTCTGGGAACTTGGAAACAAATGAAAAAAAAAAAATGTTAACAGACTAAATGAGCCTGGAAATAACAGTGAAGCAATGTGTGTGCTATATATCTTCAGTCTTGTGTATCTACTTGTTCAAGAGTAATTAATACCAAAGTAATAAGGCAGGATGAGCTGGAAATCAATTCAAAAGTTATCTCAATCCAATGAATTCTATGGGACCCTGGCCAAGGAAACTCAAAACCTGTTCTATATACATAAACCTCTACAACTCAGGGCATATGGGAAACACACAGAAAAGATTAAAAAACAGATCTAATTCTAGAAATTGTATAAATATTTTGCACGTATTAACTTGTTCAATTCAACAAAGATGTTTCAAAATACACGACTTCAGCTTGAACTTCAGTAAATAATGCTAAAAGAACTGCTAAAAGTTTTAGTTAGCAAGAAGGAAAATAAGGCCGGCAGGTAGGACTGATACAAAGGCAGTAATGATGAGCAAGAAAGATTTTAAAACATATGGAAGTATTTAAATAAGTATTAGGTATTAAATATTAAACAAAATAATATATAAAATATATGTTGGAAATAAAATGCTGACAAGTAATCATAAAAACATGGAATATGTGAGGGGACTTACAGGGAAAACTCCAAGGTTCTTTTAGTGCTAGGATAAAAGACAGATACAATGATTAACATTTAGATTTTGCTGGCAAAATATAAAGTTATTTGTTTTAGTCAGAATAACTTATGTTAAGTGCTGCTACAGACAAACCCTATAATATCAGTGGCTTAATAATGAGAATATATTTCTAACTTATGCAAAGTCTAATGAGAGTCAGGCAGCTCTCCTCCCTCTTGAATCTGTGCTTCTGGAACATACGTCCTACGAGGTAATTGCAGCAGGAAAAGAGAGGTACACTGGCTTTTAATTGCCTCATCTTGGAATGAAACTAATCACTTCTCACTGTTCATCAGCTATTGCTCTCAAATGGCTCTGATCTAACTACAAGGCAAGCTGGGAATGTAGAGGAACACAAAGAATATTTTGTGAGTCTTAAAGTGCACATAAATAAATACTAAAGAGTAGGAATAAAATCCTCAGTATCTAAACTAATAGAGAATAAATTGAAATAAAGAAAACTTAATAAATCCAACGTGGTTAAGATAGAAAGTATAACAAAGTTAAGGAAAATTATATTAAGTAGAGGGTACAAAATAAGGTTGTATAACTAATTCTAAGCATGTCAGAGAAGCCAATAAATTTAAATTCATTAAATTCATCAACAGACAGAGAATCATCAACCTGTTTGTTTCTTGCAAGGGATATACCTAAAATATAATGATGCAAAGGTTGAAATGAGAGTATAAAAACTAATCAAATAAAATTAAAGTTAATGTAATATTATTAATATTAGAAGATTAGAATGTAAAATTAAAACAGTAAAGCAAAGATTGACATATCTCAATGATAATAAGACAGTGTATCATAAATATATAATAATCGTGACCTTATGCATAAGAAAATAGCATCAAGATTTGTGAAATAAAATTCAAGAGAACGATAAGCAAAAATGAAAATCCAAAGTCGTGAGGGAGATTCAAAAATGTATTTCTCACAATGATATAGATTAGAAAGAAAATACTGAATAAGAATATGGGAAGTATAAAAGACTTAGAAATCACTACCAGTACAAAAGTGATTTGAGAATCAAACTATTGGAAGAGGCTAATAAAGAGAAAAAAGAAACTATAGACTTGTATACTTACATAATTAAAAAGGGGAAAATACTTCATGCAGGATATTTTTTAAAGCATAAGCTAATATTTTTGTGTAGTAATTTTGCTATAGACAATAATTTTGCAGTAATTTTGCAATAATTTTGCTATAGACAGTAATTTTGCTATAGACAATTTTGCTATAGACAATACCATTAAAAAGTATATAAATTTGACACAAAGGGACATGGAAAACTGAAAATAATCATTAAGAAAAATGAATCCAAAAGCCCCAGATGACATACAATTGACTTTTAACAAACAATCATGTAAAAAAATATTTTTTTTCTGCATTTAAAAAATAATGAATCCTCGCCCCAATTTTTGCTTATTTGTTTGTTTGTTTTAGAACCCACTTTTTCCTTTATTTCTCAAAGTCCATCTCTTCTTCTTCTTCTAATTTTATTGGAGTACAGTTGATTTACAGTGTTGTGTTAGTTTCTGGTGTACAGCACAGTGATTCAGTTGTACATATACATAGATTCATTCTTTTTCAGATTCTTTTCCCATACAGGTTATTGCAGAATATTCAGTAGAGTTCCCTGCATTATACAATAGGTCCTTGTTGGCTAGCTATTTTATATATAGTAGTGTGTTTATGTTAATCCCAAGCTCCTAATTTATCCCCCACCCCTTGCCCCTTTGATAACTATAAGTTTGTTTTTAAAATCTGTGAGTCTGTTTCTGTTTTGTAAATAAGTTCATTTATATCATCTTTTTAAATTAGATTCTACATATGAGTGATATTATGTGATATTTGTCATTCTCTGTCTGATTTACTTCACTTAGTATGATAATATCTAGGTCCATCCATGTTGCTGCAAATGGCATTATTTTATTATTTTTATGACTGAGTAATATTCCATTGTATATATATACCACAACTTCATTATCCATTCCTCTGTCGATGGATATTTAGGTTGCTTCCATGTCTTGGATATTGTAAATAGTGCTGCAGTGAACATTTGGGGTGCATGTATATTTTCGAATTATGGTTTTCTCCAGATACATGCCCAGGAGTGGGATTTCTGGATCACATGGTAGTTCTATTTTTGTTTTTTTAAGGAACCTCCATACTGTCCTCCATAATGGTTGTACCAATTTACATTCCCACCAACAGTGTAGGAGGGTTCCCTTTTCTCCATACCCTCTCCAGCATTTATTGTTTGTAGACTTTTTGATGATGACCAATTTGAGGTGATACCTCATTATAGTTTTGATTTGCATTTCTCTGGTAATTAGTGATGTTGAGCATCTTTTTATGTGCTTTTTAGACATCTGTATGTCTTTTTGGAGAAATGTCTATTTAGATCATCTACCCATTTTTTGATTGGCTTTTTTGTGTTTTTGAAATAGAGCTGCATGAGCTGTTTGAAACAAACAGGAAATCCAAATATTGCTTTAATGTGTTTGAAGAAGTAGAGAAAAGAAGAATTTTATCAAAATATTGAACTATATGTATATTAAAAAAAGAATCAAATGGAAATTCTGGAAATTAAAAAAAATACAATACTTGAAGTGGATAAAGCAGAAAATAATTGATACATGTGAAACATGTTGGAGAAGCCTAATTTAATTGCATTTCAGTTTGTTTAGAGGCTAGGAGAAAAGGATAAGAGCAACATCTGTAGGAAAACTAGCTGACAAGTTATTAAAATGGAAAAATTTTCAAATCAGTCACAGGGTAGAAAATACATAACCTTTAAAGAAGCAATAATAAAACTGAGATCTTACTTTTTAACAGAAATTTCAGAAGCCAAAAGCCAATGGAATTACTTCTTGGAAGTGCTGAAAGAAAGAATTATAAACATACAATTTTATAATCAACCAAACCATTTTTCAAAAATAAAGGCGAGTAAGAGATTTCCAACACAAACAAAAATTTGAGAATTCAGAAGCTACAGTCTTGTACTAAAATAAAAATAACTGGGGAACAGCAGAAAAATACTCATAGAACCACGGTTATGCAAGGAAACACACACATACACACATAGAAAGGGCAAATATGAGGATAAAACTAAAATTTTATGGATTTTTAAATATATGATATATTAGCATGTATAACAACAAAAGTAGTAAGTCCACATGAAGTGGTATAGATAAAGTGTGGGGAATTATGGCACTCTCTCAGAAAATGCAACAGTACTAATTTAAGGGCATCTGTAATAAATTAAGTATGAATGTTATGATCTCTCTGTTAATTAAAATTGTAAGGGAGGATATCAACTAACATCCTCATAAAGGAGAAACAAATAATAATAACTGATTAATCAAAACCAAGGCAAGAAAGGAGAAAATAAAGAAAATGGAGAACAAATGGAAAAATTAGAAAATAAATAACAAGTTGATGGATTTTAAGCCCAAATATATCAGTTATCTTTTGAATAGAAATGTAACAAATACCCATGTAAAAGACAAAATTTGATGGACATGATTTAAAAAAAAAAATACATGCTGCCAATAAGAGCCACATTTTAAATATGAGGGTAAAGAAAAACTAAAATATATATATGTATATATGTATACATATATATATCACAAATATTTATGTAAAAATCTAGTATTCTTTAAAGCAAGTGTTATCAGAAATGAAAGGGATACTTTATAATGATCAAACAATATAGTAGGACAATATAGTAATACAAAATGTTTATATGACTAACAAAAACTGATAGATCTACAGGTAGAAATAGACCTCCAAAAATTGTTGGAGGTTTTAAAATAACTTCCTCAGTATCTTATAGAACAAGCAGACATAAAAACATAAATATATTGAGTATTTGAAAAATGCACTTAAGAAAGTTAACCTAGTTGAAATAAGGGAATGCTAAACCCAGTACTTGCAGAATTCACATCATTATTTTCAATGTCGCATGGAACATTAATCAGAATTGATCATATAATGGGTGATAATCAAGATTCAACAAATTTCAAGGAGTGAAGCCATATAGAATATGTTATGTGTCCACATTGGAATTAGCCTGGAAATCACTCAGCAAAGAAAATTGGTAAACCCTCAACTATTTGGAAATTATGTCATCCTTTTCTAAATAATCTATGAGTCAACAAAGAAATAAAATGAAAATTAGAATATATTTGAACTGGATGATAGTTACAATATAACATATCAAAACTGAATCATACAATTTTAATGTAGTGCTTAGAAAGTAATTTAGAACTATAAATGCATACAACAGAAAACAAAAAGAGCTGAAAATCAGTGACAAGATTTCAACCTCAATACCAGAAATAAATATATAAATTAGTCCTCCAAAACAGTAGAAGGAAGGAAATGATAAAGATAAAAAAGAAATTAAAGAATGAGAAAACAGATACATTTTCCTGTTAAAAAAAACACATAGCCAAACATTGTTTCTTTGATAAATTTGTTAAATGTATTGCAGAACAAATTAAGAAAAAAGAGAGAAAACACAAATTACTAATATCAGTAATGAAAAAGAGTACATCACTACAGATTCCTTAGATGTTTAAAAGACGAGATACATATTTTTATTTAATTCCCCAGCTTAATCAAGGCATCCTTAATTATGTTTTATACATTTTTATACATTTTATACATTGTGAAAGGATTTCCCACATCTATTAAATACCACATCTACCATTTCACATAATTATTTATTTATTTTTGGTGAGAACATTTAAGTTTTACTCCCTTAGCAAATTTCAATTATATGAACAGTGCTATCAACTGTAGTCACCATATTTTACATTAGATCCTCAGACTTTATTCATCTTATAGATAAAAGTTTGTACCCTTTTACCAAATTCTACCTATTACTCCCTCCCCCAGCCTCTGGCAACCACTGTCTTACTCTGTTTCTATGAGTTGCACTTTTTTTTTTAGATTCCACATATATGTGATACCACGCAGTACTTGTCTTTTTCTGTCTGGCTTATTTCACTTAGCACAATCTCCCCATGGTCCATCTATGTTGTTTCTCATAGCTAAATAAAATTCCATTCTCTGTATATACCACATCTTCTTTACCCATTCATTCATTGATGGACTCTTAGGTTGTTTCCATATCTTGGTTACTGTGAATAGTGCTGCACTGAACAAGGGAATGCAGATATTCTTCAAGATCCTGGTTTCGTTTCCCTTGAATATCTACTCAGAAATGGGATTGCTGGATCATACGGTAGTTCTGTTTTTAATTTTTTGAGGAACCTCCATATTGTTTTCCATAGTGGCTCCACCAATTTACACTCCCACCAAATGTGCACAAAGTTTCCCTTTTCTCCACATCCTTAACAACAGTTATCTTTTTGATAACAGCCATTCTAACAGGTGTGAAGTGATATCTTACTGTGGTTTTGATTTGCATTTCCCTGATGATTAGTGAAATTGAACACCTTTTCACATACCTGTTGGCCATTTGTATATCTTCTTTGGAAAAATATGTATTCAGTTTTTTTGGCAGTTTTAACTGGTACAACCTCTTTAGGAAAAGGTTTGATAGAATCCACTAAAGATTAAAAAAATATGCATAACCTTAGTCCTAGTAAGTCCACTTCTGACAATTTACTTAACAGAAATGTGTACTTATGTAAAATGCAAGGACATATAAAAAAGTTTTTAGTGGTTTATTCATAATACAGTAAGTCCCCTACATACAAACCTTCACGTTGTGAAATTTCAAAGATGCAAACGTGCATCTGGTTCCAGCAAGGAACCAGAACCTGTGCCGTCAGCCTCAGACGTGAGTGAAATTGCAGCTTGCCCTCCATCTCCTATTTTTTTTTTCCCTTTTTTTAAATTTTTTTATTTCTGAGATATACATTTTAAAGTAATAACTAGAATTATGACTTATAACATTATACCAGAATATATAAGATTTTTAGAAATTTCATGTAATGTCTGAAACATTATATTAACGTTTCCATACAAATAACCCAAAGAAAGTTTAGTATTAGTTGTTTTTTTGTTTGTTTGTTTGTTTATACTGCAGGTTCTTATTAGTCATCAATTTTATACACATCAGTGTATACATGTCAATCCCGATCGCCCAATTCAGCACACCACCATCCCCACCCCACTGCAGTTTCCCCCCCTTGGTGTCCATATGTTTGTTCTCTTCATCTGTGTCTCAACTTCTGCCCTGCAAACTGGTTCATCTGTACCATTTTTCTAGGTTCCACATACATGCGTTAATATACAATATTTGTTTTTCTCTTTCTGACTTACTTCACTCTGTATGACAGTCTCTAGATCCATCCACGTCTCAACAAATGACTCAATTTCGTTCCTTTTTATGGCTGAGTAATATTCCATTGTATATATGTACCACAACTTCTTTATCCATTCGTCTGTTGATGGGCATTTAGGTTGCTTCCATGACCTGGCTAATCAATGAATTTGGTAAAATTGCAGGATACAAAATTAATGCACAGAAATCTGTTGCATTCCTATACACTAATGATGAAAAATCTGAAAGAGAAATTAAGAAAACACTCCCATTTACCATTGCAACAAAAAGAATAAAATACCTAGGGATAAACCTACCTAGGGAGACAGAAGACCTGTATGCAGAAAACTATAAGACACTGATGAAAGAAATTAAAGGTGATACAAACAGATGGAGAGATATACCATGTTCTTGGATTGGAAGAATCAATATTGTGAAAATGACTGTACTACCCAAAGCAATCTCCAGATTCAATGCAATCCCTATCAAATTACCAATGGCATTTTTTACGGAACTAGAACAAATCATCGTAAAATTTGTATGGAGACACAAAAGACCCCGAATAGCCAAAGCAGTTTTGAGGGAAAAAAACGGAGCTGGAGGAATCAGACTCCCTGACTTCAGACTATACTACAAAGCTACAGTAATCAAGACAATATGGTACTGGCACAAAAACAGAAACATAGATCAATGGAACAAGATAGAAAGCCCAGAGATAAACCCACACACCTATGGTCAACTAATCTATGACAAAGGAGGCAAAAATATACAATGGAGAAAAGACAGTCTCTTCAGTAAATGGTGCTGGGAAAACTGGTCAGCTACATGTAAAAGAATGAAATTAGAACACTCCCTAACACCATACACAAAAAGAAACTCAACATGGATTCGAGACCTAAATATAAGACTGGACACTATAAAACTCTTAGAGGAAAACATAGGAAGAACACTCCATCTCCTATTGCTGAGGATCCTTCAGCTCTTCCATCTCCCACCTCCTCTCCCTCCTCTAGTCAGTAACTCTTCTTGCCTGTTCACTCGGTGCAAGCCCCTGTATGCCAGCTGTTGTACTATACTGCTGTACTTTTCAAGGTACTGTACTGTAAGATTAAAAATGTTTATTTTTTGTGTTTGTTTTTCATGTATTATTTGTGTGAAAGTATTATAAACTTATTACAGTGCAGTACTATATAGCTGATTGTGTTAGTTGAGTACCTAGGCTAACTTTGTTGGACTTACGAACAAATTGGACTTAAGAATGCGCTCTCGGAATGGAACTCGTTCGTATGTGGAGGACTTACTGTAGTTCCAAATTGGAAACAAGGTAAATGTTTATTAACAACAAAACAAGCAATATGGCATTATTCTTAAGATGGGATATTATAAGGAAATGAAAAATAATGAATTCTACTATAAATAACAATATGAACAAATCTCACTGATGCAAGGTACACTGAAGGAAGCCAGACTAAAGAGTATGTAACATATAATTCTATTTCTATTATGTTTAAAAGCAGACAAAATAACATGATTATTTTTAATGAGAGTACATGCTGAGAGGGGGCTGGTCATGTTCTATAGCTTCATCTTAATGAAGGCTACATAGTTATACATGCATATAAAATGTGTCAAGATACACAAGTAGGATTTGTGACCTCCATGTAATTTAATCTTCAATAAAAGATAAGCAAAAGGATCAATATATAATCTCTGTACAGAACAATGATCAATTAAAATATATGAAAGAACAACTAAGGTGTTATTCAGACTGTGAACAAAAGTTATATATTACTTAGGAATAAATTTAACAAAAATGTACAGAACTGTATAGAGAAAATTAATAGAGGATATAGCAAAAACTATTGTTTGCCACTCAGTATCTTTCCAAATAATTTCAAAGTTATGTATAGTTTTATACTATTTTACCTTCATTAGACTGGAAAAAAATTAAATAGAAGTTCTCAGTGTTAATGAGCATTTAGAAGACCCAAAATCTCATACACATTTTTTGAACTTTTAAAAATTTTTAGTCAGATTGGAGAGCAAATCAAAAAAATTTGAGTACCTTTAAAATGTACATATGTTAAAATGCAGAAATTAAAATTCTAAGTGCATTGCCTAGAGAAGTTTTTGTAAATATGCCAAAGAGCAATGTAAGATGTGTGCTCATAGTAGCATCATTTAAAACACTAAGATTTGGAAGAATGTACAAAATTCATCCATAGATAATTGGCTAAATAAAATGTAGGGCATTATCAGTTGAATATTACATAAAATGTGAAATCAATGGACTAGACCTATATGTATCATCATGACTAACCTGAAATTAATGTTTAATGATAAAATCAGGTTAAAGAAAGGCACTTTGAGTGTGTTATTACTTATATCATACTATATAATGCTCAGCAATACATAAACCAGTAATAATAATATTGATACATAAAAAAGAGGAAATATTATCTCCCACCTCACAGGAATTCTGATTGTAATTTTTATTTTTACAGTTAGGAAAGAACAGAGACATAGGAGAAGCCACTGTTAGCATTATTTTTTAATTATATAGGACATAACCCAAATTTAGCATCTTGAATTGATTGTGGAAGTTTTATTTCTGATTCCATATTTTAATAAATGTAAACTATCATATTATGGGTTCTATCTTTGATATCTCTAGGCAGAGATGAGGAAGTAAGATGGAACAAGAAGTTTTCAGAATATCAAATTTTGTTAGAAAAATGTGCACTGTATTTAGTAAAAGCTGTGTTTTGAATATGAATATCACATGTATTCTGGTGATTTGGGAATAAAAATATAAACTATGTCTTCATCTTTGTGCTTTTGTGGATTTATTTTCCTACATTATACACATACTATGTAATCCAGAAATTGTAATTCTAGGTGTATAATCTGAAGAATTTCTAGCAAATATACAGAAGAGGGATGTAAATGTTATGATCACAGTAGCATTGCTTAAAATAGGGAGTATGTTGCAGGTGTGTTCAATAAGAAACTAATGTGCAAAATCCCTCAATTGTACAATGGATGGAGAGTATTTTTAAAGATTATGTTAAGCTCATATTCAATTCTGTTAATCCATTGTATTGTATTTTTGTCAATTTCTCCCTTTATGTCTACTAGTATTCATTTAATATATTTAGGTGCTCCTATACTGGGTGCATATGTGTTAACGAGTGTAATATTATCTTTTTCTATTGATCACCTTATCATTATACCCTTCTTTGTCTTTCATTATACCCTTTATTATAAAGTCTGTTTTGTCTGATAAGAGTATTGCTACCCCCACTTTCTTATCTTTTCCGTTTGCATGAAATATCTTTTTCTATCCCCTCACTTTCAGTCTGTGTGTGTCTTTAGATCTGAAGTGAGTCTCTTGTAGGCAGCATATGGAAGGGTCTTGTTTTTTATCCAATCACCCACCTTATGTCTTTTTATTTGAGCATTTATTCCACTGACATTTAAAGTAGTTATTGATAGGTATATACTTATTGACATTTTATTACTTATTTTCCCATTGTTTTTGTAGTTATACTCTGTTCATATCTTTTTCTGGATGTTTTTTCCTTAGTGGTTTGATGATTTTCTTTAGAAGTGTGCTTGTGTTCCTTTTTTTTTTTTTGAAAAGTTTTTATGTATCTACCTAGGCTTTTGATTTGTGGTTACCATGGGGTTGTATATATTGACCTATAACTATATCTATTTCTTTTAAAGATAATCATTTAAGTTCAAACACACTCTAAAAGACCTACATTTTTACTCCCCTCCGCTGCATTTTGTGTTTTTGATGTCATATTTTACATCTTCATTTTTATCCCTTGACTATTTATTGTAGTTATAGCTGTTTTTACAATTTTTACCTTGTAATCTTCATGCTGGCTTATTTAAGTGTTTGATCTTCAACCTTACTATATTTTTGCCTTTCCTAGTGGCATTTCCCCTTTCCCATAGATTCTTACTTCTTTTCCACTTACAGGAGACCTTTTAAAATTTTTTTTATAGTAGGCTTAGTATTGATGAACTTTTTTAGTTTTTGCTTGTCTGAGAAGTTCTTAGTCTTTCCCTCTAATCTAAATGATAATCTTGCTGGGTAGAATCTCCTAGTTTGCAGGTTTTTCCCTTTCACCACTTTGAGTATATCATGCCACTCCCCTCTGACCTGCAAAGTTTCTGTAGAGAAATCAGCTGATAACCTAATGAGGATTCCCTTGTATATGACTCTGTTTTTCTCTTGCTGACTTCAGAATTCTCTCTTTAAGTTTTGCCATTTTAATTATGATATGTCTTTGTGTGGGTCTGTTTGGGTTCATCTTGTTTGGGACCCTCTGTGCTTCCTGTACATGGATATCTGTTTCCTTCTTCAGGTTTGGGAAATTTTCAGCCATAATTTCCTCAAATACAATACATTTTCAGTCCTCTTCTCTCTCTCTTCTACTTCTGGGACCCATATAATTTGAATATTGGTATGCTTAATGTTATTTCAGAGATTTCTTAAACATTTTTTCATTTTTTAAAATTTGTTTTTTTTTTAAACTGAAGGTATAGTTGACTTACAATGTTGTGTTAATTATTGCTGTACAGCAAAGTGACTCAGTTATACATATATATACATTCTTTTTTATATTGTTTTCCATTGTGGTTTATCCTAGAACATTGAATATAGTTCCCTGTGCTATACAGTAGGACACTGTTGTCCATCCATTCTATATGTAATAGTTTGCATCTACTAACCCCAAACTTCTTTTTGTTGTTCTAATTGTGTGATTTCCATTATTCTGTCTTCTAGATCACTTATGCATTTTTCTGTATCATTTAGTCAGCTGTTTATGCCTTCTAGTGTGTTTTTATTTCTACTGTGTTTTTATTGAATTCTTCATTTCTGATTGGGTATTTTTTAATATTTTTTTATATTTTCTTATTCCTTGTTAAAATTTTCACTGTGTGCATCTATTTTTTTAATTAATTTTTTATTGGATTACAGTTGATTACAATGTTGTGTTAGTTTCTGCTGTACAGCAAAGTGAATCAGCCATACACATACATATATCCACTCTCTCTAGACTCCATTCTCATATAGGTCATTACAGAGCACTGAATAGAGTTCCCTGTGTTATATACTAGGTTCTTGTTAGTTATCTTTTATATATAGTAGTTTGTATATGTCAATCCCAGTCTCTGAATTTATCCCCCCATTTTCCCCCTTGGTAACCATAAGTTTGTTTTCTAGAGCTGTGACTCTATTTCTGTTATGTAAATAGGTTCATTTGTACCAATTATTTTTAAGTCCACATATAAGTGATATCATATAATATTTGTCTTTCTCTGCCTGACTTACTTCACTCAGTATGACAATCTCTAGGTCCATTCATGTTGCTGCAAATGGCATTATTTCATTCTTTTTTACGGCTAAGTAATATTCCATGGTATATATGTATCACATTTTCTTTATCCATTCTGTCAATGGACATTTAGGTTGCTTCCATGCCTTGGCTATTGTAAATAGTGCTGCAGTGAACATTGGGGTGCATATATCCCTTTGCATTATGGTTATCTCCAGGTATATGCCCAGGAGGGGGATTGCTGGATCATATGGTAGCTCTGTTTTTAGTTTTTTAAGTAATCTCCATACTGTTCTCCATAATGTCTGTACAAATTTACATTCCCACCAACAGTGAAGGAGGGTTCCCTTCTCTCCTCACCTTCTGCAGCATTTATTGTTTGTGGACTTTTTGATGATGACCATTCTCACTGGTGTGAGGTGATATCTGTTTGTAGTTTTGATTTACACTTCTCTAATAATTAGTAATGTTGAACATCTTTTCATGTGCTTTTTGGCCATCTGCATGTCTTCTTTGGAGAAATGTCTATATAGATCTTCCACCCATGTTTTGATTGTTTTTTTTTTTTTTGATATTCAGCTGCATGAGCTGTTTGTATATTTTAGAGATAAATCCCTTTTTGGTCGCTTTGTTTGCAAGTATTTTCTCCCATTCTGTGGGTTTTCTTTTTGTTTTGTTGATGGTTTCCTTTTGCCATGCAAAAGCTTTTAAGTTTAATTAGGTTCCGTTTGTTTATTTTTATTTTTATTTTTATTACTCTCTGAGGTGGATCAAAAAAGATTTTGCTGCAATTTATGTCCAAGAGTTTTCTGCCTACATTTTCCTTGAAGAGTCTTATAGTATCCGGTCTTACATTTAGGTCTTTAATCCATTGTGAGTATATTTTTGTGTATGGTGTTAGAGAATGTTCTAATTTCATTCTTTTGTATGTAGGTGTCCACTTTTCCCAGCACCTCCTATTGAAGACATTGTTTTTTCTCCATTGTATATTCTTGACTCCATTGTCATAGAGTAGGTTACCATAGGTGCATGGGTTTATCTCTGGGCTTTCTATCCTGTTCCACTGATCTATATTTCTGTTTTTGTGCCAGTACCATATTGTTTGGATGACTGTAGCTTTGTAGTATAGTCTGAAGTCAGGGAGCCTGATTCCTCCAGCTCTGTTTTTCTTTCTCAAAATTGACTTGGCTACTCAGGGTCTTTTGTGCTTCCATACAAATTGTAAAATTTTTTTGTTTCATAATTCTATGAAAAATGCTATTGGTAATTTGATAGGGATTGCATTGACTGTTTAGATTACTTTGGGTAGTATAGTCATTTTGACAATATTGATTCTTCCAATCTAAGAACATGGTATGTCACTCCATCTGTTTGCATCATCTTTGATTTCTTTCATTAGTATCTTATAGTTTTCTGTGTACAGGTCTTTTACTTCCTTAGGTAAGTTTATTCCTAGGTATTTTATTCTTTTTGATGTGATGGTAAGTGGGATTGTTTCCTTTTTTCTCTTTCTGATCTTTTGTTGTTAGTGTATAGCAATGTGAAAGATTTCTGTGTATTAATTTTGTATCCTGCAACTTTACCAACTTCATTGATGAGCTGTAGTAGTTTTCTGGTAGCATCTTTAGGATTTTCTGTATATAGTATCATGTCATCTGCAAACAGTGACAGTTTTACTTCTTTTCTAATTTGATTGCTTTTATTTCTTTTTCTTCTCTGATTGCTGTAGTTAGGACTTCCAAAACTATGTTGAATTAAAGTGAAGAGAGTGGGCATCCTTGTCTTGTTCCTTATTTACAGGAGGAAATGCTTTCAGTTTTTTACCATTGAGAGTGATGTTTGCTGTGGGTTTATCATATATGGCCTTTATTATGTTGAAGTATGTTCCCTCTATGCTCACTTT
Source organism: Balaenoptera musculus (assembly GCF_009873245.2). Classification (NCBI taxonomy): domain Eukaryota; kingdom Metazoa; phylum Chordata; class Mammalia; order Artiodactyla; family Balaenopteridae; genus Balaenoptera; species Balaenoptera musculus. Next base: position 47,158,692 of record NC_045797.1, read on the forward strand.
CTGTAGAGTTTTAGCATAAATGGGTGTTGAATTTTGTCAAAAACTTTTTGTGTGTCTATTGAGATGATCATATGGTTTTTATTCTTCAGTTTGTTAATGTGGCGTATCACATTGATTGATTTATGTATGCTGAAGAATCCTTGCATTGCTGGGATAAACCCCACTTGATCATGGTGTATGATCCTTTTAATGTGTTGTTGGATTTGGTTTGCTAATATATTGTTGAGGATTTTTGCATCTGTGTTCATCAATGATTTTGGCCTGTAATTTTCTTTTCTTTTGTGATATCTTTGTCTGGTTTTGGTATCAGGGTGATGGTGGCCTTGTAGAATGAGCTTGGGAGTGTTCCTTCCTCTGCAATTTTTTGGAATAGTTTAAGAAGTATAGGTGTTCTCTGAATGTTTCATATTATTCACCTGTGAAGCCATCTGGTCATCGACTTTTGTTTGTTGGAAGATTTTTAATAACACTTTAAAATTCATTACTTGTGATTGGTCTGTTCATATTTTATATTTCCTCCTCGTTCAGTCTTGGAAGCTTGTACTTTCTTAAGAATTTGTCCATTTTTTCTAGGTTGTCCATTTTATTGGCATAGAGTTGCTTGTAGTAGTCTCTTATTATCCTTTGTCTTTCTGTGGTATCAGTTGTAACTTCTCCTTTTTTATTTCCAATTTTACTGATTTGAGTCCTCTCCCTTTTTTTCTTGATGAGTCCGGCTAAAGGTTTATTAATTTTGTTAATCTTTTCATAGAACCAGATTTTAGTTTCAGTAATCTTTGCTATTGTTTTCTTTGTCTCTATTTCATATATTTCTGCTCTGATCTTTATGATTTCTTTCCTTCTACAAACTTTAAGTTTTGTTTGTTCTTCTTTCTCTAGTTGCTTTAGGTGTAAGATTAGGTTTTTTTATTTGAGATTTTTCTTGTTTCCTGAGTTAAGAATGTATTGCTAGAAACTTCCTTCTTAAAACTGCTTTTGCCACGTCGCATAGGTTTTGGATTTTCGTATTTTCATTGTCATTTGTCTCTAGGTTTTTTTGTTTTTTCATTTCCTCTTTGATTTCTTCAGTGATCCATTGGTTGTTTAGTGACATATTTTTAGTCTCCATGTGTCTGTGTATTTTCCATTTTTTTCCTGTAATTTCTAATCTTCACAGCATAGTGGTCAGAGAAGATGCTTGATATGATTTCAATTTTCTTAAATTTACTGAGGCTTGATTTGTGGCCCAAGGTGTAATCTATCCTGGAGAATGTTCCATGTGCACTTGAGAAGTGTATTATGCTGCTTTTGGATGGAATATCCTATAGATATCAATTAAGTCTATCTGGTCTAATGTGTCATTTAAGGCTTGTGTTTCCTTATTAATTTTCTGTTTGGATGATCTGTCCATTAGTATAAGTTGGGTGTTAAAGTCTTCCACTATTAATATGTTACTATAGATTTCCCCTTTTATGGCTGTCAACATTTGCCTTATATATTCAAGTGCTCCTATGTTGGGTGCATATATATTTACAATTGTTATATGTTCTTTTTGAATTGATCCCTTGATCATTGTGTAGTGACCTTCCTTGTCTCTTGTAACAAGGAAGGTCTTGTCTTTGTTTTAAAGTCTGTTTTGTCTGTTATGCGTATTGCTACTCCAGCTTTCTTTTGATTTCCATTTGTACGGAATATATTTTCCATCCCCTCACTTTCTGTCTGTATGTGTCCCTAGGTCTGAAGTGGGTCTCTTGTAGACAGCATATATATGGGTCTTGTTTTTGTATCCATTCAGCCAGTCTGTGTCTTTTTGGTGGCACATTTATTCCATTTATGTTTAAGGTAATTATCAGTATGTATGTTCCTACTGCCGTTTTCTTAATTGTTTTGGGTTTGTTCTTGAAGGTCTTTTTTCTTCCCTTCCTCTATTGTTCTCTTCTCTTCTGGTTTTATGACCATCTTTAGTATTGTGTTTGGGTTGCTTTTCCTTTTTTGTTTGTGTATCTATTGTAGTTATTGGGTTTGCTGTTCCTATGAGTTGTTTTTTTTTCCCTAATTTTTTATTTATTTATTTATTTATTTTTGGCTTTGTTGGGTCTTCGTTTCTGTGCGAGGGCTTTCTCTAGTTGCGGCAAGTGAGGGCCACTCTTCATCACGGTGCGCGGGCCTCTCACTATCACGGCCTCTCTTGTTGGGGAGCACAGGTTCCAAACGCGCAGGCTCAGTAGTTGTGGCTCACTGGCCTAGTTGCTCCGTGGCATGTGGGATCCTCCCAGACAAGGGCTCAAACCCGTGTCCCCTGTATTGGCAGGCAGATTCTCAACCACTGTGCCACCAGGGAAGCCCCCTGTGAGTTTTTGATTTAGCAGTCTGTATATATACAAGGTTGTTTTAAGTTGCTGGCCTCTTTCCCACCTAGAGAAGTTCCTTTAGCATTTGTTGTAAAGCTGGTTTGGTGGTGGTGAATTCTCTTAAATTTTGCTTATCCGTAAAGCTTTTGGTTTCTCCATCGAATCTGAACGAGAGCCTTGATGGGTAGAATATTCTTGGTTGTAGGTTTTTCCCTTTCATCCCTTTAAATATATCATGCCACTCCCTTCTGCCCTGCAGAGTTTCTGCCTAAAAATCAGCTGATAGCTTTATGGGGATTCCCTTCTGTTGCTTTTCCCTTGTTGCTTTTAATATATTTTCTTTGTATTTAATTTTTGTTAATTTGAATACTATGTGTCTCTGCATGTTCCTCGTTGGGTTTATCCTGTATGGGACTTTCTGTGCTCCCTGGATTTGGGTGACTATTTCCTTTCCCATGTTAGACAAGTTTTAGACTGTAATCTCTTCACATATTTTCTCAGGCCCTTTCTCTTTTTCTACTTCTTCTGAGACCACTATAATTCTAATGTTGGTGCATTAAGTATTGTCCAAGATGTCTCTGAGACTGTCCTTATTTTTTTTCTTTCTTTTTTTCTTTATTCTGTTCTGTGGTAGTGATTTCCACCTTTCTGTCTTCCAGCTCACTTATCCGTTCTTCTGTGTCCGCTATTCTGCTATTGATTCCTTCTAGTGTATTTTTCATTTCAGTTATTGTATTGTTCATCTCTGTTTGTTTGTTCTTTAGTTCTTCTAGGTCTTTGTTAAACATTTCTTGTATCTTCTTAATCCCTGCCTCCATCCTTTTTCCAAGATCTTAGACATCTTTACTATTATCACTCTGAATTCTTTTTCAGGTAGATTGCCTATCTCCTTTTCATTTAGCTGTTCTTACAGATTTTTATTTTGCTCCTTCGTCTGCAATATATTTCTTTTTCAACTCATTTTGTCTAACTTACTGTGCTTGTGGTTTCCTTTCTGCAGGCTGCAAGATCGTAGTTCCTCTTGCTTTTGGTTTCTGCCCCCTGATGGGTGAGTTTGGTCCAGAGGCTTGTGCTGTTATCACTTTATAAGGGGTTTGACTGGTGTTATCATCACCAGATCCTGCCCTGGATATTGAGCGGGGCCTCCCCTTTGCTCTTTGGTTGTCACTGACCTGTCAGGGGCAGGGTCTGCTCCCTAGTTGTTGGAGTAGAGGCCCCCAGGTCTGTGTTTCTGATCTGTGGTGTGACATAGGCAGGATTGGAGCACTCCCACTGAGAGTGACACAACTGACTATTCCTCCTCTGGAGCTGTTCACCTGTGGGTGTGCTCTGTTGTGTCACCTTTCACCCTTTTTGCGAGCTCTCAGATTACACTGATGTTGGCATGGCTCTCAGCCCCACCTTAACTCTGCATATGCCGGCAGTTGGGCCTGGTGTCTCTCAGACGTTGTTTTCACCAGGCCGCCAGTGCAGATCCACTGAAGTCAGGTCCCAGGATTGCAGTAATCATGGATCTGGATCCTTTATGGGTGCTACCGGGGCAGCTTGGAATCTAGCCTGGCCTAATCCACTCATGTATGTTCCCACAAAGTCTACAGCTTCTAAAGCTAGGCCCATCTTAGCTGTAGGAACATTCATTGTCCATTCAGATGTTCATTAGGTGCTGAGTTTACAAAGGTGGTCTTGGGGGTGTCAGTTGGCATTTTGTGCTGCTGTGAGGACAGATTTCAGTTTTTCTTCCTTAGTTGCATGGCCCCCTGGGGTTCAGCTGTGGTTTCAGCCCCACCTCTGCTTGTGGGCCACCCACAGGGGTGTGCTCCTGAGGCTGCCCTGGAGTACATGAGTCTGTCCCAGAGAGGAGGGGGCATGGAGGCAGTGCAGTGGCTGGGGTCATGGGAACCCCAGCAGTGATGGGCGGGTGGGGGAGACGACAGCCATGGGCACTAGAGAGCCACCCTGGCAGTGACAACTTGCACGAGGGAGCCAGAGGTCCCAGGTGCGAGAAAGCGGACTCTGGCCTGGGCCCCTCACAGTGCCCATCAAGGCAGGGGCTGGTCAGTGGGGAGAGAGGCTGTGATGGTGGCTCCACCCTGTGCATGTCACTTAACAATGACACTTTGTTTCTGTGGCATCTGGGTTTCCTCCACAAGCATTTCCAGTTGCAGACTTCCTCACTTCTGTCCCCTCAGGCCATCTCCTCTCAGCCAGCAGCAGTCCTCTGACGAGGTTTGCTCTCCAAACCCCAGGTTCCAGCACCCACCCCCTGTGCACACTGGGGACCCACGTCAGGCTGGGGTGCACAGGGCTGTGACACAGACCATCTGTGTAGGTCTCACTCTGTCCTGCCTGCCACAGACTGGTTGCTGCGCTCTCCTCCTTTAGCCCCCGAAGCTCCCCTTCTGTCCCAACTGATCTCCCTGCCATTGATGGGGCTTCCCTGGATGCGGGAACCTCTCCTCTCCTTCAACTCCCCCCACCCCTGGGCACCAGTCCAGTCCTGCTTCCTCTCCTCTTCTATTTCCCTTCTTCTTTCTTTCATCCTACTAGTTACACAGGGATCTTTCTTATCCTTTTAGGTGTCCGAGGTCCTCTGCTAGTGTTCAGCCATTGCTCTATGAGAATTGTTCCAGGTATTGATGTATTCTTGATGCATTTGTGGGGACAGATGAACTCCACATCCTCCTACTCCTCTGCCATCTTGACCTCTCCAGTGGACTTTTTAAAGGGCCACAGGTTCCAATTTTTTTAAACTCTGGAATAAATGTTAACTTTCAGATTCCATTCTTTTTTTTTTATTCTTCTCTTTTCCTTTGTGCTTAGTCAGTTTCATTTGCTCACAGGGTGCCGTGGGCAGAGGCCTCCTCCCAGCACTTCAGACCCGAGTTTCTAGTGCCAGTTGTCTGCACCGAACACCTCAGCTCACAGGCCAAATCTGTGTGCATCTGTTCTTTTCCCTAATTCACTTAACATTTTTATTACCAATGTTTTGAATTCTTTATCTCATAAATTGGTCATTTCTATTTCAGTTTTATTTTTTCAGTTTTTTTTTTCTTCTTGCTGTTTCAGTTAAGAATAGTTCCTCTGCCTTTTCATTTTGCTTAACTTTCTCTGCCTCTATGAATTTAGGTGTAACAGTTACCTATTGTAATCTCTAATGGTGTTCTCACATGGAAGCTTCCCTGTACAGACTGTGTTTACCCAATGCCTTTGGTGGGAGAACTGGATTTGATGTGGACACAAGTCATGTCTTTCCTCCAGGTATGCTGACAGCTGTCACCTTGATAGGGGGTAGGGCTGGAGCCTGGTTTGAGGAGCAACTTCCCCTCTGCCCAGTGGCCATCACTGCCCTATTAAGGGCAGGGAATGACACCAAGTTGCTGGAGCAGAAGCCCTGAGGGTCAGACCCGAGCTGGCTCTGTTCCCTTCAAGTGTGTGTTTTTCCCTCTCCACACACTGGGACCCTTGCTCCGGAGAGGGGTCATGCTGAAGCAGGTGGGGCCCAGGAGAGTTCTTGGCTCTCATCAGCCACAGACAGAAGTCTAGCCATCTCTGATACACTGCCTGTATAGGCACCCCACAATTATTCCCCTTGCTCTGCTCAGACGCAGCCTCAGGGGTAAGGCCCCTTTGTCCTTCATAGCCAGTCACTGCCCCTGGCTTCCACCACACCGCAGAGCAGGCAGGGCCCAGGTGGACTCTCAGCATGTGTTGGGGGTGAGCTGTGGTTGAGTGACGGTGGTCAGAGATCTGGGCTAACCTCTGATGTGCGTCTCAAGTAAATGCCAACAGTGGCTGCAGTCTCCCCACCCAGGCTCCACCTGAGAATTGGGTTGCCTTTACATACTGCATTTGAGTCTTCTCCCCGGCCGTGGCCTCCCCAGATCCAGTGCTTTGCTGTGACGTGGTGTGAACAAGGCCTAAGTGCTAGCTCAGCTCAGGCTAGGGTGTTGAGGTGGTTGCTGGAAACTGGCAGCTGCTAGAGCAGACCTCTCTCCGTCCTGCCTCAGAGGCAAGCCAGTGCATGCTCACTCCTCACGAGTGGAGTCCAGGCTTCCCACAGCCCTCTTGTTAGTCCTAGCTGTCCTCCAACCAGACAGTGGGGCTTATCTCCCCCACATAGGACCTCATGGCTGGGGCACCCAATCTGTGGGTCTCACCACTCACTCCCCAGGACGGGTCTCCACCTGTGTATTCTTCCTTTATTTCTGAGCCCCCTGCCAGGGTCACAGGTCCCAACCCAATCGCTTTTCTTCCAGTCCTATCCAATTACATGTGTATCTTTCTTACAGCCTTGGTTGTACAGATGTTGGTTGCCAGTTTCCAGTTAGTTTTCAGTGAGAATTGTTCCACATGTAGATGTATTGTTGATGTGTTTCTGGGAGTAACTGAGCTCCACATCCTCTTACTCCGCCATCTTGATCCATCCTCCAGCAATGCTTTTAGTGTTACTTTAAATAATAAATTTATTTTAACTGGTGCATATTATTTTCTCTGTATTGTTTCATCCATTATATAGAACGGGAATTAAAGTACTTATCAATGACATGTAGCTTTTTGTCTTTCATTATTAAAAAAGAAACTTTCAAAGATGGCTCTAAATTTTTGTTCACCAAGCCTATATTGAGTGCTACATGGTTTTAATTATAACGAAAAAGAGTATAGAGTTCATGTTTTGATGCTTAGCTTATATGTGGACTGAGAATCATATTGGTTGCATAATATTTAGTTCATATCTCAAGACATAATGTACTCTTATCTGAAATTCTCTGTTAATTTTAGAAAATAGAGATTACATTATTTTATTTCTACTCATAATATGGCTACCACCATTTGTAATTGTGGTAGTAGTGTAGCCTTTGCCAACTTTTTACTTCTTGCTTTTGTTACTGTTATTAGTACTATCTTTAATCTGACATTTATTTGTATCTTTTAAAGCCACTGTTCCTTTTAGTGGAAGCTAGATAAATTAAAACAGGATGAAATAATCCCTAAATCAGTTTATAGTGGCAAATATAAACTGTTATAAATCACAATATGTTGAAAACCAGTGAAGCTGTGATGGCTTCACTGTGAAAATTTCTGCATGTGGAACTTTGACTATGCCCTGCTGATATACCTCATTTATTTTAAATTTTGTGATATTTGATACATGTACTGACTAAAGCACTGGGGGGGGGGAATCCATATATAAAATATTAGTAACACTGATATTTCCTTTTTAATATAAAAATCAATAGAATTAGAAATTCAAAAATGTTCACTTAGCACAATAATAAATCATGTTGAGAACCCACTAAAGAACATGCATCTCTCTTGAGGAACCACTAGCTTCAAGATAGAGACATAAAAGTAAGCCAACAATTAACTATGTGCTTATATAAGAATGTTTTCCTAATTTTTGCATTACCTAAACTTACTGTGACCTATTGCATTTCCTCTTTTGTCCCCAGATCCATTTCTAAGCTGATATATGACATCTTCATGTAATTCATGCTTGCTTTGACTGTGAGCTAAATTCCCAGCCTGGTTCCTGGAGAGATTCTCAGTAGTTCTGAGCTATAAATGCACACTCATTGTGTGTACAAATTGTGGGAATTAAAGAACAACTATAGCCTCTATATTATAAATAATAGTGACATGGAAAACAAGTTATATAACAATGGACTTTGTATCTGATTCAAACTATCACCTATGGTATGAGAGCCTCAGCCTCCTTCCTAATACTTCCCAGCTATTTATGATTATAGTCAAGGTATGTCTAATGTGTGCCTTGGGACATAGCCTCAATCACCACATGGTAGCTATTTTCTCCTCTCCATTCAGATGCCTTGTGTATTTTCTGAGGTCAAGTCCTCTACTGTCTGAAAAGGTGTATGAGAGCAACTCATCAGTTACTAAGAGTAGCCTTGAATTCATTCATATCACAGTTAATTTGCTATTTTACCCTTAAACTGTTACATAATACTTTATTGCTCTGTTCAGAGATATTTTATAGCATTTTATAATTTTTTTATGGTTCTTGCATGAAATGTCATTTCCTTGAAACTTAGCTTTTAATTAAAATTAAATTTTCTTTTTGCAGAAAATTGATCAATGTGCCTTTATTAATTTCTTAAGTAGTGCTCAGCATTATTCATGGGTGGCATCATTTAGAAAAATTAAAAGAGTTGATATCTTTCCAGTTATTGATAGTATAATTGGGGATTCCAGAAAAACACACAGAAAATCATTAATGCCAAAAAGTTATAAAATAAAATGTGATACAGGAAATTAAATGGGAAACTATCCTTGATATAGTATTATTCTGCATACTGAATCATGTGGCCATCATTTCAAATGAAAACGGAATTTTTCAGGAAATCCTTTATGGATTTCACCTCACTCCATTGTCTCCAGGCATTCAATATTGCCTCAGAACAAAGACACTCAATTTTAATGTATAGTTTTATAACTAGTCAGGTTTTTATTTTTTTTTTTTTTTCTTTTCTTTGCTGACTATAATCTCTTGAGACCTTAAGCTCCTGAAGGGCAGAAAGTGTAAATTCTGTTTCTTTGTCTATTCTCTAAATATCAAACAAAATGCTATATAAAGAATTCATGAAGGATTATTTTAATAAAAACTAATGGGTAATTCAGTCTTTCTTACTCCCTGAGGGAAACCTTGCTTATAGTGACCCCTGGGATTTTACGTTTTTCTCCATCTTGGAGGAAAAGCAAAAACTGTGATTTCAAAGATTTGGTAAGAGAAATTTTAAAATTTCCTTTTGGGAAAACTCAGTTCAAAAATAAAAATGCCTCTTCTAATATAATCCCTTCCAGCTTTTTGACTCTATGATTGTATGATTAATTATCTAATTTACAGTTGATGTTGGAAATAAATCTTTCCTCACTTGCAACAACTTCTTCCTTGCATTCTTTCACTTTAGGCTATTATTTATTAACTCAGTAAATGCATTATTTACAGTTCCTGAAAAACAGGGCTGAAGATTTTTATGAGATCTCACCAACTTCTCTGCTGATTAAATGGAAGTTTGGTAATAGTTTTGGCCACCCAGGAAGTCCAAACTGTTCATTCAAAGTAAAATCTGGGTAAATTATGACTGAAGCCCTTCTGGTTTGTTTCCACTTTGAACTGCAATAGTTTTTGCCATAAATATTGGGAACCAGCACTAGAACTGTACTTCTTATTAAATTATATAGTAAAAGTTTGGTTTTTTTTAAATTTTAAATGTTTCATGATTTGGGTTTAGACCTAGTAAAAAGGGAAAAAGAAATAATCAAGTAACTCAGGTATTGTATAAAATGAGTTGGTTAAGAAAATACAGATAGCCCAAACCTGACTAGCATTTAGAATAGAATTTAAGACACATGAATTTAAGCTTTGGATTTATTTATCTTTTTTGAAGCATTTCTCTCTGTCTAAAATCTGTTCCTTGAGTACCTATTCCCCCAAGTAATATTATATCATTTTTTACTGGTTAACATATTTGTTTGTAATTGTTCTCAAATTGTTTCCTGGTAGGTTTTCTATTCCAACTATCATCATACACATAATTTTACTGTAATGTATTTTATTAACAATTTTTTATTTCTGATGATTGATAGAGAATGACTTCATAATTCACTTCTGGTGTATCTACTTGCTTGCAACTTCGTTGCATCATGTTTTTCTTTGAAACCTTCAGCGGAATGTTGACGTAGCATTACAAAAATTATTAGCTGATGAAACTGTAAAGAAAACACAGACTCCACTCACAAGTCTCGTCCTAACAGTATGCGCCATGAAACCAACGCATTTCAAAGATTTAGATGCTTCTTTTTGTGATGTCTCCTGAGATCAGAGAATGCGAAAAAGAAGTCCTCTTATAAATATGCATCAAGTACAGCTGTTTGATATATGCATTATACAGAGACGTTAGGAAAACAGAACTGTGTGTAACCTTTCAATAAGAAATACACCTACCAAAAAAAAATCATTTTGAAAATAAGTAATGTGAAGCATTTTAGTCTTTCATGAAAAGTGAAGAATAGTGAAATTCTTGAAACTTGACATTTAGTTGTATTTAAATCATTAAGAAGTTACCCTGACCTGTTCCTTAAACTCACATCTCTCTCTCTTAGTTTTCTCTACAATAAAATTTATTTTTCAAACCAGAGGGAATTTTTCAATTTTGACAAGATATAAATCAAAATTGTGACATCAGGGTATAGTTTTAGCATCTTCTCTACAATGTAGATGAAATAACTCTCTCTTCTCAAAGAGTGGACAGATTTTCTGGGAAATAATGAAACAACTTTTGTGCTTCTCACTCACACAGGACTGTTCAACACTCAGGGAGGAGCTTCACAATGGGTTCTAATAACAATATATTTTGTGCTAATTGAGGTATTAGTCACTTTTAAAATTTGTAATTATTTTGATATTTTCATCATTCAAAATAAACATGTCTAAGTGTTCCTAATTTTGTATTTATAATTTGTATTTTTATTTAATGAGCACCCCAAATTGTATAAGTTTCATGCCCCCCAAAACCTGGCTCACTTTCTTGGCCCTTGTCTAGAACTTTGTCTTGTCATCTGCAGTGAGGAGTGTAGGCTCTGGCTAGGGATTCATGATAACTCTGGCTCTTTATCTCAGAGTTGTCATTTTTATAATATTATATTACTGCCTGTAAATATCAAGTCCACTGGCTAGACAAGTAATTTCACTCAAACCAGGGAGCAGGGAAAAATAAACAATATGACCCTCTTCTAAATGCTGTTACATCAGCATCCCCCATAGATTCTATTTGTTTATAATTCTGATTTAGATAGTCACCTTTGAGAACTCCCAGGAGTTCAGAAGTTTTTGAAAGAACTTTGCAGTACATAATAGAAAGAAATTCAGATTGAGATTCTGTTAGTGTGTCTTTATTTTTCTTCCTTTATATTTGTTACACTTGAACCCAAAAGTTAGGTGGTTATAAGAATTCCAGGTTGCAGCCTTATACTATATTAAAAACGTGGTCAGCAAAGAGACCATATAAGGGAATAGGTTAATTTCCCCAGAATACTCTGATATTTTCACTATCACTACCCCTGAATTTTGTTTTTCCTTTCCTAGATTGTTGGAGAAATGTATCTACCTTTAAGAAAAAGAAAATTTAACTATGAAACAATTTCATTTTACATTTTCCCGTACTTTTACACAGAGTTCCTAGCAATTATGTTTTCCCCAAAGCACTCAACAATAGAGTCTGGTGCTAAAAGGTAGAGTAGGCTAAATATGGATGAATGTGAAATGTCCTACTTATTTTCTGTGGAATTGATTGAGCTCGTTTTGGGGGTGCTTTTCTTATTGACCAGAGAAAACTTGGCTCATTAGACCAACTCACAAAGTGACCTCTTTAAAGAAAGAGCTTCCAATACATTTGTTCATGTTCCATAGCACTAAGAATAGTACTATTTAAAACTAAATACAATAATTTTGTATAATTACAGCAGGCATCATGGGACTTCAATTTTAGGCACTGTTTATAAGGCACTTCTCTTTACATTATTCTAGATTTGAATCAAAGATAGCAAACTGCATGCAGAGGTTTCTTTCAAAAGCCAATTCAATAGCCATATTTAAACTCAAAAATTTCCTATTTTCTTTTTTTTTACTTTTGACTGAAGTCATAATAGCATACTAGTGCTTTTTTTGAATTGACTTCTGCATGTTAACTGTACTACACAAATTCCATTTATTAGTCTAAGTCTTCATTTTGCTATACAGTTAACACAAACATCCATTTAACACACTATGTATGCTTAATTTCTTATTGAGTTTGACTTATTGTATTCTAAAGACTAATGGTTAAACAATACTCAACTTAGGTTGAAAAATAATTGAGTCTATACCATGGAAAAATATTAAGATAGGGGAATAAAAAATAATAAAAGAATGTATGTATTTTATGCTATTATAGATGACCCTATTCATTAGTGAATTACCTCCAAAATAAAATTAGGACTTTCAGAGAACCATTTGATATTATGATTCTCATAATATGAGAGTGTTTGCAAAAGTTAGGGCTAAACATGTAGATGTTTGTGTTCATTATGCCCATAGAATGGCATTTTGGAGTACTGGATGTTATTAAATGGTTAAGTTTGGACTCTGGACCCAGACCATGTAGGGACAAATCTTGGCTATAATATTACCTGTTGTGTGACACGAGATTTTACTGAAAAGAAACATACCTCGGTTTCCCCTCTCTAAAATGGGAATAGTTTTAGAATTTCTTTGATAGATGTATATTAGAAGAGGGCCTGTCAGATAGGAAATGTTTAATAAATGATATTGTTTTAGTTTTTTGTTGTTGTTGTTACTGTTGCTTTGTCATGTTAGGCAAAATCTCTCATTTACCCAAGCATGCTATCAAAGTGAAATATGGATCATTACTTCTTGGAATCCTGTTTAAGTGACACAGAATTATTTAGATATCATTCATCCAAATGATCTCAAATTTTTCTTTATATGATTTTAAATTGATTATATTTGAAAATGTACCTTTCATTCTAGTATTAGATAATCTCAGCGAAATATAAAAATCGATAGGTCTAATTTACATTTTTATTAGGAAAGCAATAATTACTTTCTAACACAAATTATGAAGCTTGACATTTGCTTCTTTTTCTTTTTTATTTACATTTAAATATTGTTATTTTTATTTTTATTATTAGTATTTGTATTTTAAAAAGTGGGAAGACATCAGCTAATCAATCAGATTAAAAGCTCTAGGGAGGAGGGTTATATAATGTCCATTTAAATTCTTTTTTATAATTTTAAATATTTTTATAATTAATGAAATAACACTGGTAATGCTACTAAAATACTAGTTGAACAATCTGAATTTGTATACTTTCTGTTGAACCCTAGTTAGATGTTTCAGTTAATTCAATGTGCTGTTATATAAAAATATGATTTTTAGGACTTTCGTGTATAAACTAAAAAGCATTTTTAATGGCTATCTGGCTGTTTTTCAGAGTCCAGTGCCAGAATGTTGCTACATTTTGATATTTAGCTCTTCTAACTACAATGATGAGTAGACTTCTAGAACTAAAATTTGAAATATTCGGAAATAAAGATTACTCTGTTCCTTACAGGGTATTTAACAAGCACATGCATATCTATGTCCTTGTGTTCTGTGCTGTGGTTCCCAAGATCCACAGAATGAGAGTCACTTACTTCCCACCTGTAGTTTCATAATTAAGACCTATAACTTTGTATGCCCAAGGTCTTGGGATCAAATTTGTCTTCAGGAGATTTTTTTTTGAAATCTACCTTGTCGTACAGCTAATTCAGCAATACTCATCATTCTTTCTACTATTCCTGCTTTTACTTCAGGACCTGAAGAAGTTAGGGCTTTTTTCTAAACCCTAGTGTTTTTCTCCAAATTAAGTAACTCTGTCTTTAACTTGTTCCTCCACTGATAACTAGCTCAGGACCTCAGTGTTTTTCCTTTAATACAAACGTTCTACTTTCCTCAATCTCCTGCTCTTGAAACGACTAAAATGCTAAAAATGAGTTTGGGGCCCTAAACTTTGCTTCCAGGCCTCTGCAAACTCCACCCTGTCCCTCCTTAAGTATCCACATGTTGTTTGTTCCCAGACTCCATATATGAACAGAGTCACAGAAAGGTAAGGTAATACTATGTCCATGGTCAAAAAGTCCACATATAGTAGAGCTGGGATTTGAATCCATGTAGTCCGACCACAGGGTCCATATGGTTAACTGCTATGCTACATGCCTTCCATAGTCTGCTTTTCTGCTTCTCTTTTTCTTTTCATCTGGCCTCTATCACTATCTTAGATTTTAGCTCCCTCTTGACAATGCACATTTTTCAAAGTGCTAGAGATATGTCTAAAAAAAACTACAAATAGGAGTCTATCTTGCCCTTAAGCCAACTCCTCTGTTGTCTTATTTGGGGTGAGAAGCCGTTTGTAAGTTCTCACACGGGTTTAGTTATAAGCAAACATGAGTTTTCTGATACTACAACTACTATATGCCGATGTCAAAGTATTAATAGTACTGGGCACATATTAAACTATATATATGAGCTTTCTATTTACTCTTTTTTTTATTAAAAAGATGAATTCCAACAATTTTTTAAGGAATACATTTTTAAAATTTACATACCAATAAATAATGAACCAAACATTTGCATATGAAGCCAAATCTGCCAGTTATGGTTTGCAAATACCGCTTTCTGAGAGATCCCTGGGCACAAGATGTTGTCCTAGAAATTTTTCTTGATTTTGGAGTAGACACAATCTTTTTCTGAGACAAATGGTGGACAGTATTTGGCCAATACCTCTGTTAGTTTTTGCCACAGAAAAGATGACATAAGAAATAAATGTCTAATTACTCATGGATTTAAACAAAGGACTACTGTTAGGAAAACTAAGTTGATTCTTTAGAAACTTTTCTTTCACTGCTTGCTGGAGATGGAAAGTGATGAAATATAAGTTGCTTGGGGGCTATTAGAAAGGATACCAATGTAGAGGATAAAATCCCTGAGTTCTAGTGACTAGTCTTCCATTGACAGGTTCTCTCTAATATAGTGAAAGTTGTTCAACCACTCTGAAATGAGACGATGGGACTAAATCAATTCAGAATCCTTTTCCAGTACAAAATTGTATATTCATGATAGCATTAATAGCAAAGAACTATCCTAATTATAACATTTAGTCAAAAATGGTATGTCCTTTGGCAGGATAGATGTTGACTATTAATGTGATTTCTCTACTTACACATACTTTGGGAATATCTCAAATTAAAATTTTCCCTATGTTGATATTTAGGCATCTTTACTAATTATATTATTTCACAATAAGGAGTGTGTATCTTTACTCTTCAGAACATTTTATATTTTCAATTTAATCTCCTAGTTCTCAATATAGAACTTCATGTCAAATACTCCCTAGCGTTAGAAGTCATTTGTCAGCTACAGAGGACATGTGGGATGAGAGAGCAGATTGAGTTGTGGTATTTTACTTTTGATTTCTTCTTTTAGCCTCCCAAGAAAGACTGTACAGATGATGGTCTTGTTAATACTGTAGAGCAGGAGTCAGTTTCTGTGTCATTAATGTTAGTGATGAGTGATATATCTGACAAAGGTTAGAAAGCTTTTAGAACCATTTGACAACAATGACCATGAAAGATAGAAGTGGTTTTTCTAGAAATAGAGTGGCAAGAGTTTCCATCTGACTCAGAAGACCTTTACCTTGTTCATGTCTGTTAATATTTTACTCATTCTCTGAAGCTGAGTGTAAGTACTACTCTCTCTCCTAAAGCTTTTATCTGGTTGGAATTAAAATCTTTCTTGTGGGATACATTAAAAACACACACACACACAAAACAAAAACACTTGGGATATAAGAACCATTTAATTGTAGTCTTACCAGAGCACATTCTGTAATATATTTTTGATTTATACTTATCTAAACTCTTGTCTTATCTCCCAAACTTGTCATAGAGGAAGGCTGAAAGTTGGACTCATATACAGCTGAATTCTATATCTTCAAAATGTCTGAAACAGTTCAATTAACATGGTAGACACTTATTCAATATTGGTTAAATTGGATTGAAATGATTAAGGGGATGGAAACACTGATTTAGGGGACACTTTAGTGCAATTTTTGTGTACCACACACACACTTGGATTTGTTGCCTTCATTGTCTCAAGCTCAAATTTGCTGGCAGAAGATTTTGCTCACCTGCTCCTTCAAAAAAAGTTTTTGTCCTATTTTAGTTCATCTTCTACCTGTAGAACTTAGAATAAGAGAAACTACCTAGTGTGCCAAACATCTCACTACTTTTGAATTAATGCTTGACTGTCAGAAAAAGAAAATGTACTGATTTTACTAACAACAAATCACTGCTTTATATCTTCTGAAAACGGAAGTTTCTTCTAAAATTGTACAATTAAGTGGTGGAGATGTATTGGAGGAGAAAAACTTCATACAGGTGAAAGCTGAAATTGTTTCAGTGATTATTATGTTGAAGTTATCAAAATAACTGTG
This sequence comes from Balaenoptera musculus, assembly GCF_009873245.2. Lineage (NCBI taxonomy): Eukaryota > Metazoa > Chordata > Mammalia > Artiodactyla > Balaenopteridae > Balaenoptera > Balaenoptera musculus. The sequence continues at coordinate 47,175,071 of NC_045797.1, forward strand.
GAGATTATTACCTAAGTTTGTATTGAAGATTGCACTATAATTAGAAAATACATATATCGTAAAAAACAATTTCCAATGCAAGGAAAATACAAAGACTATTTGGAATTTCAGAATAAAGTGAAAGAACTTTGAGTTATGTTGTAAAAGAATGAGAAGGTATTGGAGCTTAGCCTTGAATAATGGATATGAGTTAGATTGTAAGATTGGGAGAGTGTAGTTTGATATAGCTATTTAAGCAAAGACAAACTTTGATTGAAGGTGTTAAATAATCTGTGGGTAAAAGTCATTTAAACATACACAGGTTTGAAACCACTACATTACAACTACTTCTATGAGAAGAACATAAGTCATGCACTGAAGGAAATTTGAAAAAGGAGAGTGATGAAACCTGGATTAGATAACGATGAAAAGATCCCATACATGGACAGTACATACCTTAGATAAAGACACATTAGTAGTGCTGTAGTCAAATGATACTCAGCAGTCTGTGGCTGAGTGGACACCCAGCTCAATCCATCTCCACAGAGACACAGACATGGTGCACTGATTAACTGAACAGAGTGCTATATTGCTATGATTTAGATCCTCCAAATGTATACTCCCAAGTTCAGGGTTTTATGCAGCATTTAATTCTAAATAGCCCATTCAGAAGTAGAAAAAAACAAATGGGTATAAATTTAACTGAGAAATTTAGCCATAGTAACTGAAAAATCACCAAGCTCTTAAATTATGCAATACTAATATTTGATATAAGGAGAGGAATACAGAAGTATACCAATAACATGGAAGTGATCTAGGAATACAGGGTTAGGGGAAATATGTAGATATAGACACATAGCTTAGAATAAAATTGTCAGACTTACTGAGGGAGGGTTAAAATTTCTGGAAAGGAAATTTCAGAATTGATGTGAAAAAAATCTGCTTTGGATATTTAAGAGGCTGTGTACAGTTGCTGTAAGAAACAGATGGTTTTGCAGCCTTTATCTAGCAATAAGGTTCATAAATCACAAGCCAGATACAACTCCAAGGCCATTTTTGGACATCTATTCTTATAACTCTTAATTAGGCACAAAAACCAGTGATTATAACTTGGGAATTAATTTGTAGATGATGTGATCATCCTTTGGTAACATTAAGGAAGGACTTGTGGGACTTTATATGCTAAAGCTTTAATTACACTCTCATGTTCTTATCCCACTGAAATCCTCTTAAAAACTGAGATATACTCTCCAATGTCAGGAATTAGATTCTCAAGTATTAGAGTAGGTACTGGGCCACATGATGAAAAGTGACAATGGACTGTATGTTTGGATTATTCTAGATTTTCAAGTTTAAATTTTAAAAAGGTGACTCCTAAACACTCAATGATATTATTATTTTACATCCAAGAATAGAAATAGCATCCACATCTACTTCAAAGAACCAGAACACACTGCCGTGTTTATTTGTTCAACATAACCTGGCTGTGTTTCAAAGCAGAGATTTTGTTTGGAACTCTCATGACATGTTTGCTTTCCACCTTATTGCAGAACTTCCCTCTTAAATATACAGTATTTAAAACATGGTTGTCTGCCCAGAAAAATGTAGTAATATATTGAGGCATTTATTTTTTAAGAATGGAATGACCAGAGTTGTTGCCCTACCTAATCTTCTATCATTATTTATGACTGAGGAAATAAATTATACTATTCCACTAGTCTGTGTGTGAATACTAGCATTTTATTCCAGAATCCTTGGTCTAAATTTTTACCTCTAAATGGGATGTATAATATCCTCCTAACCAAATAATCCTGAGAATTTACCTAGATTTTTTCACTTAATGTGTGGCATGTGGTAGGTAAAAAAAAAATGTAAGTTAACTTCTCCTTCCTCCTTATATTGTAATATGTGTCCAAGTATGTAACTTTGTCACATTTTAAGAGGGCTGCTTTTCAAATTTGAGGAGGTATATGGTACTTTGAGAAACTCTTCTCTGGTAACTTTGATGTTCTTTAAGCATAAAGCTTCTCATTTTAAAATCATTTTCTATCCAATATATTTAGTATGGGGTGGTAGTTTTATATTGGCAAGTCCTTGGTAGGAAAGCAGAGGAAGATTGAGGGTCAGAGTATGAATTTGGGTTGGGCAGCGGGTAGGAGAGTTCTCCGGTTGGGGAAGGATTCTATTTATGAGAAGATCTAGATTTGAGAAAAGGGGCTGGGGGCATTTGATTCGTTTGAAAGTTTGCTTGACTTAGAAGGAATGCAATGCCTCCTACATTTTGCCATCTAGTATGTCTGATTACTACTGAAAAATAATGTGGGTTATGGTTTCAATTATATTTCTTTTTACTTAAATTAATGTGCTACTTAATCGTGTTTGAATGAACCTGATTTTATGGATCTATCTTCATATTTTGGATACATTGTTTTGCTGTTATTAGAAATAGGTTTGTTCTAATAACAGTATATATAGGCATATATTCTTTGCCATTTCTCTCAGATGGTGGTGGTTATGATCATGAGGAGAATAATTATGAGGTTTATCATTAAATCATCACTGATCACCTATTACGTACTAGACTACAGGTACTGTGCTAGGTGCTAATAACATATATGATAATACCCCTACCCAGCCAACTGAATAAGACGTAAAAGCAAAAAGGTAAATAAAATATATTGAAATGCATGCTATGCTAAAGGTTTATTTTTGATTACTGCATTTAATGATTTATAAATGCATCTTGTGGTGCATCAGGGAGGATTTCCCCAGGAAGAAATACATCTGAGACAGGTTCTGAAGGAACAGTAGAAGATATTCCATAGAATGGGTAAGGACAAGAGGGTCATAGGCAAAGGGGGTGGCTTGGGCAAAGAACCAAGAGAAAGAAAGATCATCACGTTTGTTAAACTGCAAGTGATTCAATTTATCTAGAATTCACAGTTTCAACAGAGGAATGGAAAGAGAAGGTATTGAAGGAGAAAAATCTTTCTCCCTCTCTCCCTCTTCCTCCCTCCCTTCCTCCCTTCCTTCCTTTTCATTTTTCCTATCCTCCCTTCTTCCCTCCTCCTTTCCTTCATTTCTTCCCTCTTCTTTCTTCCTTTTAATATTGTTCTGCAGATTAACAAAGCTCCCTACCAAATGCTAGCTTGAAGTCAAAGAATCAGCTCTGATCTCTATCTTTATGGGGTCATAAGATCCCCTAAGATCCTTATTAATGCAATTGCTTCTCATTTTCTTTTTTTTCCCTTCTCTCTTGCTGTTTCACCTAAATGTGATTTATAGACAGAAAAGTAATTGAAAACTGTCCAGTCTTCATCAATTTAAAAAGAGTTTATTCTGTATTTTATGAGATATTTGCAGCTGACCAAGTTTCTTCTATTAGCAAGTTCCCAAACCACTTTCCTGTAGATGGGATTTAGCTCTGTTCTATAACAATGCACACTGAATTTCTCATTTGCCCTTAAGCTCTTTGGCCCAGTGACACTCCACTTTAAGTTTAATCAGACAGAAAAATCAGAAAAGCTCTGGTCTCAAGTGACCACTTTGACCTTTCTTTCCTGAAAGCATGAAGAGATGACATTTCCCTATTTTGTGCAGTCAGTATGTGATTCTCCACACACCTGTGTACTGTGTTTGTTTCAAATCCAGGGTGACCAAGGTTAATGCCACCTCTGTCAGTGGGAAAACCAGAATTATGCTTTGCAGGCACCATAAGCAATCATTTCTAGTAGCTATCTCCATGAGGATATAATGTTCATTAGGGATTTTTTGAAGAGAGACAAAAAAGCTAGAGAAAGACTCAGAGCTGCTTAGTAGGGCTTGACTAAATAGGGAATTGGATTTGGCTCATTTATTAAAGTCATAATTCTTGAGCAGCAAGTGTTCTTAAGACAAGAAGGCGGACTTCTCTCTGATTGGACCCTGAAAACCATTTGTGTCCTGCACCTCACATCATCCCACATATGTGTAATTGGGCTTTTCAGTTAATGATATAACACCCATAGAGATATGTTGACTTTTTCTAATGGTTATATGAAATCCAGTGTACTCTTATGCGGTTATACCAATTCACATACCCACCAACAGTGCACAAGGGTTCTCTTTCTCTACATCCTCGCCAATACTTATCTCTTATCTTTTTGAAGACAGCTGTTCTAACAGTTGTGAGATGATGTTTCATTATATCCTTTTGCTGTATTAAAGTTTAACCATGAGTTTAAAGACTTTGCTAAGTTCTATGAGTCCTTCTAGAGAATTGTTGAAACTGAGGGTGGCTTGGGGGGACCCCAGAAACTGCAACTGCACTTTATTCAAGATTAGAAGCTTTTCCTACGTTCTCCTTAGGACCCTGCTATTATTCTTATAACACTTATCACACTGTATTCTAATTGCTTACCTATTTGTCAGTCTCCTTCAATAGACTGTGAAATCCATAGGCTAGAATCGTTTTTATATCCTGTTTCAATTTCCTGTGCCTAACACAAAGTCAGCTCATCGTAAGCCCTCAATACCTACTAGTCCAATTGCAGAACTAAAGCAAGAAAAGAAGGAAGAACATCTCAATAGACCATACAGAGTTAATTTTTTAGAAATTGGGTCAGCCAAAAGGTAAATGTGATCAAATGCTTTGAACTACTAACAAATAATAGCACAAAAGTGATTATTGAGAAAACAGATATACTTCTATTCCTCTAGCTTGGCATCAGTGGAGAAAATTCTGGTGTCTTATGTCATAGTTCCTCTATCTTGCTGCCACAAGATCTCTATTGAATAGGATCTTGGACTAGGGTAAAGGTAAAATCATGTCCTCATATCAGTACCTAGAGATTAGTCTTTACCATATCAAGGTAAAAAACTAAACAGATATTCCCAATGCAATAAAGGTTAAAACTAAAATTCAAGGTTACCCACTGAAAATGTAATTAAGAAAGAGTTAATAATTTATCATCATAAGAAACATAAGGAATGCTTTATAAATGTGAGATTGAAGAGCCTGAGAAAGTTATGAAATGAAATCAACATACACTAGGATGACTCTCAAGGAGGTATGATTAGATTGTGAATGAGACTAAGAAAACTTAAGTCTAATCAATATAACTGTAATCAGTTGAAAGAGTGTTTTTAAAGAGAACAAGAATGAACTGAAAGAAATGTTTAGCACCTTCCATATGAAACGGGTACCTACTTCAATCAGCTTATGTGAATGACTAGCCCATTTAGGAGGTTTATACCTATCATAAAGATGGCTGATTTGCACTATTATATAGTGATTAATATCATTCTTCTGGTTTAGATTCTAGAGCATATCAGGCAAAATTAAAATTGCCTTAAATCTTGCCATAGAATTTCTATATTATAGACGATGATAATCAGCCCACACAAGCAAACATTAATTCTCATGATGAATCAATATTTGGAATTCATTCCTACATTATTCATTTATATAAATGGTTAGAGTAAATCTGGAAATCTCTGGACACACTGAGAAAAATTAAATTTATGTGCCTGAAAAGCTAGAGACAAGGTCCAAGCATGTGTTTAACACAAAGTAATATCAACCTAGTGGCTCTCTTTAGATAAGCAGGATGGTTTTCCTCAGGTTATACAGCATGGCTGTTCAACTGCAAAAACAATGGTCAGGAAAGGTGGGAGAGAGAGAAATCAGGAAAGGGTTAGAGAATTTAAAAGAGAATATGACTCAGTGAACCCATAATGTTTAATACAGTTACAATTTTGGGTCCTCATTTAAATTTGTCAGCATTGCCTCTGTCTTGTCACAAGCAAAGCTAGTAGAACTTAAATAATTTATTTTGCAAGATATAATTTAAGAAGGCAGCCAGCCTGGTTATTTGGGTAAAACTGATCTCCTCCTGTCTTCTGATCTTGAGCAGTGTGTACATGTATGGAATAGCGTGTGTATGTGCATGTACATGTGTGTGTGAGTGTGACTACATTTTTATGATCAAATCTTTTGTACAATGGGATATACAACAGGAAACTTAGGAGGTGGTCCCTGTTTGGAGTCCAAAAAAATTGCACATTCCCTTAAAAGAGAGTTAAGCTTCTAAAAAAAACATATACATGCATATATACACACACACACACACACACACATACATACACATGTAGGTATTTTTTTAGTGCCATTAAAATAAAAATATCCTCACTGATTACAGATAAGGGGCATCCATGTGAAGGTATACAGAATTATCTAAGGAGTCATTTCTACTACAAAACTTGCCCAAAAAAGCTCTCCTAACACCCACAAATACATTTTCTAAATAGTGCACATTAATCTTTTTTTTTAAGTTTTTAAACTATACTTGTGAAATATTAACATTTTTCCCCAGAAGAGATTTTTTTTTTAACATCTTTATTGGAGTACAATTGCTTTACAGTGGTGTGTTAGTTTCTGCTGTATAACAAAGTGAATCAGCTATACATATGCATATATCCCCATATCTCCTCCCTCTTGCGTCTCCCTCCCACCCTCCCTATCCCACCCCTCTAGTTGGACACAAAACACCGAGCTGATCTCCCTGTGCTATTTGGCTGCTTCCCACTAGCTATCTGTTTTACATTTGGTAGTGTATATATGTCCATGCCACTCTCTCACTTCGTCCCAGCTTATCCTTCCCCCTCCCCGTGTCCTCAAGTCCATTCTCTACATCTACATCTTTATTCCTGTCGTGCCCCTAGGTTCTTCAGAACCTTTTTTTTTTAATATTCCATATATATGTTTTAGCATACAGTATTTGTTTTTCTCTTTCTGACTTAACTTCACTCTGTATCACAGACTCTAGGTCCATCCACCTCACTACAAATAACTCAATTTCGTTTCTTTTTATGGCTGAGTAATATTCCACTGTATATATGGGCCACATCTTCTTTATCCATTCATCTGTCGATGGACACTTAGGTTGCTTCCATGTCCTGGCTATTGTAAATAGAGCTGCAGTGAACATTGTGGTACATGACTCTTTTTGAATTATGGTTTTCTCAGGGTATATGCCCAGTAGTGGGATTGCTGGGTCATATGGTAGTTCTATTTTTAGTTTTTTAAGGAACCTCCATACTCTTCTCCATAGTGGCTGTATCAATTTACATCCCCACCAACAGAATGCACAATAATCTTAAATTGATTATTTTGTCCCTCTGGGTAATCTAGTAGCTCTCCTTTGCTCAACCATCTAACAGGCAGGGTCAGATGAAACACTGTCTCTAGAGATGGAAGTAGGGATTCATTGGAGGAGAAAGAGTGGAAGGCATTGGCTCTTCATGTAGCCCAGCCTTATGGGACTGGGGTCACATTTCAAGTGAATACCAGTTTGGTTTAGTGGTCTTTGGAGAGTGATAAGAAGAGTGTTTCAGAGAGACATATATTCCCGAACACAGTTTTCTACTTCGGTTATTCTTTTATCAGGTCTATAAAAGGATTCTGGGTTTATGACTCTATGTGTGTACAAATCTCATCTGATGGATTCTGAAGAGCTTGAATGTCAGTAGTAATTTATTCCCAAACCACCGTCATAATGCTCAGACTCTTACGTGAATAAAAAATATTCACAAAGAAACAATGACTCATGAGAGGCTAGTGGACTTAATTTTATGGCACGTGTTTAGTTTGCTGAATAAGAAAGAGTAGAGTAATAAGTTAAATAAAGGGATTCTGATTCTTAGAAATTGAAGTCATACTATTTTAACCTAAAAATACCTGCTTTTGGGTCAAATTACTTTACGTCTTTAGGCTTTAAATTTTTCATCTCTAAAATGACATCATAAGATTAATTTACCCCTAAAGTCAGTTTTCATATTGAAAATTATTTTATTATATGATTGCTGAATGATCATCCTGTTAGAACTCATGAGATTTTGATCTTAATTACTAGGAATACTGATTGGACAGATAAATAAACATAATGTACACATCAAACAACTTTTTATGTTTCCAATATAGGACATATTGTAAAATTTAAAATGTTCTAAACAACTGAGGTTTTTGGAATCATGTATAAAATAATCCCACTTTTTAAAATGCTAGTTACAAGAACTTATTAAATGATATATGGACCCATCAGTTTATAAGTGTATATTATTTGTAGCCTACTCTATTTGTTCAGCTCCATTGTTACCTTTAAACTATGTACACAGCTAGTACCATTGTGCAAGTACTGGATCCCACTTCAAAAATGACCTCCAGAAGCTACTATCTCTTCATGAATTCAGTTCCAAATTATATGTCTGGTCTGTTCTACACACCAAATTCTATTTTGTGTCTTATTCCTCATCATAGAATGCTTTTCTTACAATGAAATTGACTTCCCTACAAATACAAATACAGATGTTGTATGTGGCCACTGTGCTTCTGTCTGCTTTACACTACAATGCTGGACAGTCTAATAAGTAGCATGCCCATGGGCGATTGTTTGCACAATGACACCATAGCAATGATTATGATGGGAGCAGGTGTTGTGGCATATTCATTTATTATGGTTATAACTCCTTGTCTGAGTTGTGAAACTATATCAAGTGAAAAAAATAAAAGACTTTAATATATAAACAGAAGAAATTGTGTATCATTAGATTATTTTTGACAAACCACATAATATATATGTAACTTCTAAAATGCAGTGCAATATAGTAATGAAAACAAACATTCCAAGGGCTTGACATGAACTATTTTGATTTCATAGGCCTAATTTAATATACTTAATTCCTTCCGTGTCTTTTATTTAGTTTCTTTTCTATTTTCATTGGTGTAGTGACCCAGGGTTTGGGAGTGAGGTGTTTGATTCCAGAAGACTGCCCTTTCCCTACTCCTTTTCTATACAATCCCTACCCTCTGTGAGAAGTTTCTGATTCCAGGAGACTGACTGGGCATTAATAGATTCTGCACACAACTATGACGCTTTCTTTAGAATTCTTTTCTAAAGCAGGGAGAGCAGTTGCCCTTCTCACCCCTGTTGTTCTTCTTCTTGCCTCACAGAAGAAGTAAGTACCAGAGTTTTCTTATGACTTCAGACTTGAGACTGGCTGCTCATAAGAGTTGTGTTTTGAGCTGAGGTTAGGGTGGTTGGAGACACTGTTTACCTCGTTTATTGTCACCTGTTAACAGTGGGACTTGCAACTAGATTTTGGGCACTAGCTCAGATAATAGTAAATAATACCTTGAGGGCTTCCCTGGTGGTGCAGTGGTTGAGAGTCTGCCTGCCAATGCAGGGACACGGGTTCGAGCCCTGGTCTGGGAAGATCCCACATGCTGTGGAGCAACTAGGGCCCGTGAGCCACAATTACTGAGCCTGCGTGTCTGGAGCCTGTGCTCTGCAACAGAGAGGCCGCGATGGTGAGAGGCCCGCGCACCACGATGAAGAGTGGCCACCACTTGCCGCAACTAGAAAAAGCCCTCGCACAGAAACAAAGACCCAACACAAGCATAAATAAATAAATTAATTAATTAATTTTAAAAAAATACCTTGATATTTGTAGTTGTCAGTGTTTTTTCTTTTTGGATAATGTCCTATTCAATTTGAGATGACATAAATGCAGAGGTAAAGTAGATAAAGAAATTACAAAAATTTTTAAATATGCATCATACACGTGAAGGAGAAAAAGAGAATCTCAGGAGCTGTATGAAGAGTGGAGAGATCACCACTGCAAATTATTAAAAGTTATAAAAATACTATGATATTGCAGATGACTTTTTCTCCAGTAAGAGAGGCAATAAATATATGTGGATTGTCTACAAAGTATGTGGAAATAGAGTGATACGGTTCATTTTTCGATGAAATGTTTCTCGTAATTGATTTTATTTTTTTTTTATTTTTTATTTTTTTAATTATTATTTATTTATTTATTTATTTATTTTGGCTGTGTTGGGTCTTCGTTTCTGTGCGAGGGCTTTCTCTAGTTGCGGCGAATGGGGGCCACTCTTCATCGCGGTGCGCGGGCCTCTCACTGTCGCGGCCTCTCTTGTTGTGGAGTACAGGCTCCAGACGCGCAGGCTCAGTCGTTGTGGCTCACGGGCCTAGTTGCTCCGTGGCATGTGGGATCTTCCCAGACCAGGGCTCGAACCCGTGTCCCCTGCATTGGCAGGCAGTTTCTCAACCACTGCGCCACCAGGGAAGCCCCGTAATTGATTTTATATTCACATATTGTGAACCAGTTGGAACAGATTACCTGGCATCCAAGCAGAATTGAAGCCACTTTTTTTTTTCATTTTTATTCTTTTCTGCTTTCACTTCTTAAGCATACCTCGTCTCCTCCTTCCCCACCTCACTGCCTTCCAATAGATCTTTGTTACACAAAGTGTGTCTTATAAACCAGTGGTACTAGCATCACCTGGGAACTTTTAAAAAAATGTTGAATCCAGTCCCCACTGCAGAGCTACTGAATCAGAGCCTACATTTTAAAATCATCCCAGATGAGAAGTATTGGAATAGATAACAGTACAATGATGCTACTTACCATTTTGCTATTGCCATTTGCATGGAAATAGGAACAGTGGATCTTGTTGCAAATGAAAGCCAATTAAGAAAAGGTAGAGAGACAAAAGTAGGGGACTTGGTTTTGTTTTGTTTTGTTTTCTCCCTTACTAATTTTCCCATGTTTTTAGTTCTCTCTGATGAATCTTGGGCTAAAGATGATGATGATGATGATGATTTTCAACCAGTAATTGGCTCTTCTCCTTGGGGGATATTTTCTTTGGAAGCAAGAGGTCACTAATAGACTGACTAGATTCTAGGAGTCTGATTGAACCACGTTTATCAGTGAGCTATGAAGTAAATAAGATGGTTTTGCCCTTAAAATACTGCCTGATGGATCATGTAGGAAATGGAATAACATTTCACATAAATTGAACTACAATGAAACAGTAATTGCATGGAAAAACACCTTAAATATCGCAGTAGGAATGTGGCTTTCATTTGTCAATGGAGAGGCTGTGAATAATTCTGTGTAGAGAGGTTTCCTAATATATTTCAGTGGTTGGAAGTAAAATGATTTTGAATTAGGCATCTCTAGAAACAGGCAGATTAGTTCAGAAGTTATTATAATATGCCAAGCTAGAAGTGATAAAATCAAGTTAGGAAAGTAAAGGAGGAAGTAAAAGTAGACTATAGAATTCTTAAATGCCATTTGTTATAGGCAGTGGAAAAAGGGGGCTCTGACTTTATTTTGGAGCATTTTAACGATGATAGAGCAATGATGGTGTTTTTAAGAAAACTGGAGGAGGCCTGTGAAGTTTTATGAGGCAAAGAATTTGTTCAGTCCTTGTTAGGTTATGTATGTGTCAATGGTTAAGGAGGTATAAATGCCCCATAGGACTGGAGTTAAGATACAGTAATAAATATTAGGGAATTAGCTATATTGAATTATTACTTGAAGGAGATTAGCCAAATACTTCAGTATAGAGAGACAAAAGAAGAGGAGGGAAGGGGAAAGAAGGGGAATGGGTAGAAGGGAAGGGAAAGAAAAGGAGGGAAGAGAAGGAAAAAGAAAGGGAGTGGAAAAAAAGGGAAGAGGAGGATATGAGAAGACCTGAGCGGAAGTGATGATACAAAAGACATGAAAAGAATCTGGAGGACATAAAAATTCAGGTATGAAAAAGGGAAAGTCAAGAAATAAAGAGAGTAGGGTCTCTTAGATCCTTCTGACAATTTGAATAGTATGAAAGTAAAGTGTCACAGTAAACATGAGAAGAGAAAAAATTGTAAAAATGAAGCAATAAAAATATGAAGGTATCAAATTTTGCCAGCAGATTAGGGAAGATAAGGACAGAGAAAGACACCAGGATTGGGGGAATTTAACCATTTTGAACAGTGCTGATTTGAGGTAGAATCATAGGGGAAGAAGACAGACTGTTGGGCATGATGAGAGAATCAATTGTGATTATTTAGATGAGGCAAGGAAGAATGAACTTAGGCTGGAAAAATAGGACAAGAAAAGGAAGGAGAACATTTAATATATGACATGTGAAGAGCAGTGTGGTAGACAAGTACTGTGGAAGGACAAGGACCTATAAGACAAAACCCATCTTAAAAAATTTCACACTCTAATAGGATGGTAACACAGGTCTCTATGTTGCAAAACAAGTATATGATAAATACCAAGAAGTTTCAGCTACTTGCATGCCTTCTTCCTCTTCTCGTACTCACTACATAACATAGACTCCATATTTATTGTTTGCATTATTGCAGTAGATTTATACCTATCTTCATTCTCATGTTTTTAGTCCATTCTCTACCAGTGATTCACAATTGTGGAGCATTTTGTATAGCCTCGTGGATCTTTTTGTTATCAAATTTGTGAGTGGGGCCAGGGGTGCTAGATGTCTGCAGTCTTATACAGCTAATTGTCCTGTGTGCCTCATTTTTTTCAAATGTCCAGACAGGCTAAACCCATTACAAATATATACTGGTATGGTTATAGAACATAACAATCTGGAAAAGCCATTATTAGAAGTTATGTGAAAAGCTCAGTAGTTTAGAGAATGTTATTTTGGATAGGGAAACTCGTAGAATGAGAGACATTGTGTTAAAATTAATTGAACTATGTATCCATCCTATCTCTTTGCTGTATCATAGCATCTCTAACCTTTAATTGAAAAAAATTCAGTGCAGAAGTGGAATTAGTATAAACTCAATAAAGCCAGTTGCAAATATATAACAGTGCCAGTTTTGAAACTCCTTTTGACAGATTTTTAAAAAGTGTTATAAATCAGTGGAGATACATAAAAATAAGGAATTCCATGAATTTCATATATAAAGGTTGTTTTAAATATAGTACATATTATTGAACTCCTATTTATGTTTTTGGAGCTTGTAGTGAAATAATAAGCAATATAATTTGTAAAAATTTAATATGGAAGATTTTGATTTGGTATAGCCTCATTTGTTTTCTTTCCCTTATATTATCCTCAATTCTCAATTCTCTCACATACCTCTTCTATGGATTCTTGTATTACTGTTTCTCTTCTGGTGCATCCTTCATTCTTTATTGCTTAGAGAAAAATATAGCCACCAAGGTCTTTTTAAGTATTAAAGACTTAATGTATGCCTTGACATGAGGTAGGCTTTTAGGACAGGCTGTGTGCTTTGTGATGCATCATCACACCCCAACCCACACCATTGGAAAGGGACTTATTTTGAAACATGTTTATTTATAAATGAATACTATCTCATTTGGTAGTATATCATACTTGTTTTCTTCATTGTGCGATTATATTTTTGTTATTGGCATGATATTTCTACTTTAATTATGGTACTCTGTGTCTATCTCTGCATATTTTATTACTAGTTTGGTTTTTACTTTATTGTCTAATATATTCCTGATCTTTCATTTTCATATTTGTTGAGCACATACTATATATCAAGAATATATGAGATACAAAGTATATAATACTGAAACAAAAAAGGTAAATCTCTCCCCTCATGGGGCTTGCTTTCTAGCAGGAAAGAGAGAGAATAAGTAAATAAGTGGGTTAAAATATTTTTAAGTTGTGATCATTGCTATGGAGAAGAATAAGATAAGAGGAATTGGCAGTGGCCCAGTAAGAGGAATGTGCAAATTTAATATAAGGTGGCTAAGGAGAGTCTTGGTAATATAATGACATTTGAGCTTAATTAGGAAGAAATGAGGGAGAAATTATTTGACTATAAGGCCCAGGGAATAACAAGTCCAAAGGCCCTGAAGCAGGAATTTTCTTGGCATCTTAAAAAAAAAAAAAAAAAAAAAAAAAAAAACTGCAGGAGGCGAGAATGACTGGAGCAAAGTAAGTAGGTGGGAAAGAAAGTTGGAGAATTGCAGGAGTCAGAGACTGAAAGATTTGAAACCATTGTAAGTACTTTAATGATCTGTGTGAGATGGGAAGCCAGAGAAAGATTTGGGGCAGAGTGCCATAATCTGACCTACATTTTTAAAGAATCACTATGACTTATGTTTTGAGAATAGTCTTGGGGCTAGGGCACAAGTAAGGAGACCAGCTATGTGGCTATACCAACATATATTGTAAGAATAGTAGTAATACAAATTTAGGAATGTTCTTTATATAAGGTATAGTTCTATAAGTGATTCCTAACTGAAAAATCTAATGATGACTTCTGTGATTTGAATTTAAGCAGCACTTAGCTAGAAAGTACTACTTTGCTTTATTTGCTTATAGCAACTATTCTTTCAACAAATACTTATTGGAGACTTAAAATGTGCCAGGTATTGTGCTGGACATTAGAGATAAAATTACAAGTAAAAACGCACACTCTCTACTTTCTTGGAGGTTATCATCTAACAGATAAGTTGCTTTAGAGCTTGTATTCATTGTTTTTTTATATTTGTTCTTTTCCTCCTCAGCTAGATTTCATATCCCTTTGAAAATGGATTAGGTATCCAGTTATGTACATGTGAATTCATTCATTTACTCATTCATTCATGGAGCAATCGATAGCCTGTGTGCCATGTACTGAGCTAATGGCACCTCTCAGATAAGTTAGATATTGCTGGCACTGAGTGAATGTTCAACAAAGTCTTGCAGAGTTGAATTGAATTGAGTATTGGGAGTAATAAAAAGCAAGGAAGGTGGCTAAAGTGTTAAGAGATAGTGTCTTAAGATGTAGTTGCTATGCAGTCAAATTATGCTCCCTGTGCTGGAGTTGCTGAACCTAATGGCTCTTGCTGATCATTCACAAGCTTCCGTATTCTTAGTGTACTTTAGTGACCTCCACTGTCAAGGCAGGACAGTAATACTTGCTGGCCTTTCAGATGGAAGAAAAAGCGAAAGGAACATGCAAATGATTGCATACAAATAATTAAGCTGAGATTGGTCCAATATAAATACTAACTAGAAAAGGAGACAATTCACTTCACACTATAATTTCAATGCAGAAGGAAACATCAGACCATGGATTACCCCTGTCATAAATGAAAAATACATGAAAAGACATTCAGCATTCACAACTATAGTAAATGTTTGTTCAAAGCTCTTGTGACAGCAGGTCTTCTTTAAGAACCAAATGTTTATTTGAAAATATGGTCATGAAGCAAATAGGAAATGTGTAGTAGTGTCTTATACTTTCCTAGGAATAGTATAGAGAGGTGGCCTTATTTACCACTTGAAACAGTCTCTTTTCCCCTGATCATTCAAATGGAAGGGAAAATATCACTGTTAAAGAATGAAAGTCTTTAAATTTTTGTTTGTCATATCCAACTGGAAAGGTCTTATGAATTATAAAAATCTACTCAATTAAATTATGAACCTCATATAAAAACTTTTTAGCTGCAATTTTTACTCTTTACCCCAAATTTGCATCATTAATACAAATAAGGTAGTGATTGTTTCTTTTAATTTATGAAAAAAGTTCCAATTTCTTTACATGTTCTTTTTCTATATATTGCTATGGATATTAACTTTGGTTAGACTCCTTGTTCCTACACTATTTTTAAGTAAAGTGGACCTGACAACAGAGGTCTTGAGAGAATAAGACAGTGTACTTAAGGAAAAATATTACATTGTATTACTTTTCAACAATGCTTATTTTGTTTAATACCATATAGATTTGGAGGAAAACTCTACAATTATCTTTGTATTTTCCTAACTTTGAACGTCATAGATTTGCTTTCACCTCTTTTTAAAGTTTACATAGATGCAGTTATACAAAATATACTCTTATGTATGGCTTAAATCACAGCATGGTATTTGTGAGATTCATAATGCTGCATGCAGTAGTAGTTCAGTCATTTTTATTGCTATAATCTATTAAAATTAAAACAATTTATTTACCCATTATATTACTGATGAACAAGTGATTTTTTTCATTGGGGTATTAGAAATAGCATTGTTATGAGCATTTTATTAAATTTTATTAAAAGACATATATGCATTTCTGTTGGGTAAAAACCTATAAATGGAAATGATGGGCCATATGTTATACGTGTTTTCTGCTTTAGTGGATACTACCAAACATTTTTCAGAGTGTTTCCAACAGAATTTAAGAATTCTAATTAAGGTACATTGTCACCAACAGTTGCATTTTATTTTATTTTTTCCCCAGCCATCCTGATGGGGGTGTTTTTTGCTTTTAGTTTACATTTATATAGAGAATTTTAGTTTAAATTAAGGTTAGATTGTGTTGATCAATTTGAGTAGTCTTGACATCTTAACAATACTGTTATCTTCTGATCCATGTGTAGGTATAGCTCAGTATTTAGGTCTTCTTTAATTTCTCATTGCAATATTTTGTACTTTTCCACATACGTCTATCTTTTTACAGCTTTATCCCTACATAGTTAATATTTAAGAATGCTACTGCATGTAGTAGTTTTTAAATTTAATTTTTGAAATGTTTCTTGTTGTTACATAGAAACAGAGTTGATTTGTGTATATTAGTGTTATACCCTAATACCTAACTAAGCCCACTTATTAGTTCTAGTAGCTTTTTTGTATATTTTATAGGATTTTCTATAGGAATAATTGACAATTGTAAATAGAGATAGTTTTGTTTTCAATCTTGAGGCTCTTTATCTAGTTGTCTTGCCTTATCACACTAGCTAGAACTACAATGTTGAATGGAAGTGGTGAGATGTCCTAACTATTTCCCTGACTTTAGGGAAGAAGCATTTAATCATTCACTATTAAGTATGATGTAAACTATAGGTTTTTCTTAGATGCCTTTTTTATTTTAGGAAGCATCCTTCTATTTCGAATTTGCTGAGAGTTTTAACAAAAATGGATATTAAATTTGTTGTCACGTTTTGTGCATCTCTTGATAGTATCACATGATTTTTTTCTTTTTTCGTTTAATTAATATTGAAAGTTATATTGATTTTTGAATGTTATCCCAACCTTTATT
Organism: Balaenoptera musculus; assembly: GCF_009873245.2. Classification (NCBI taxonomy): domain Eukaryota; kingdom Metazoa; phylum Chordata; class Mammalia; order Artiodactyla; family Balaenopteridae; genus Balaenoptera; species Balaenoptera musculus. The sequence continues at coordinate 47,191,891 of NC_045797.1, forward strand.
CTTGAGACAAATTCTACTTCTTCTTGAAGTATTATCCTGTTACAGATGATTGGATTTAATATTCCTAAAGGATATTTTCTGTCCTTTATTATCTTTTCTTGTTGTAATTTCTTTGCCTGAGTTGAAATCAGAGTAATGCTGGCCTATAATCCTGTCTTCTCTTGTTTATAATCTGCTTTTTATCCCTTTATAGTGAGTTTTAAATTTCATATATTTATCAGTTATTGAATGTCCGTTTGATTTTTCCAGATTAATTTGTTCATTTATTATCATTCTATTTTGTCCGACATTTTGTGTTTTTCTGGATATATTATTTTACACCGCTTGTCAACTAATTCCGATCTCTAAATTGCCTATAGATCAGTTTCTCTTTTCTTTTTTTTTTTTTTTAAAGTTTTATTTATTTATTTATTTTTGGCTGTGTTGGGTCTTCGGTTCGTGCGAGGGCTTTCTCCAGTTACGGCAAGTGGGGGCCACTCCTCATCGCGGTGCGGGGACCGCTCTTCATCGCGGTGCGCGGGCCTTTTCACTATCGCGGCCCCTCCCGTTGCGGGGCACAGGCTCCAGACGCGCAGGCTCAGTAGTTGTGGCTCACGGGCCCAGCCGCTCCGCGGCATGTGGGATCTTCCCAGACCAGGGCTCGAACCCGTGTCCCCCGCATTAGCAGGCAGATTCTCAACCACTGCGCCACCAGGGAAGCCCCTCTCTTTTCTTTTTTAATTATCATTTTTGTGAATGTATTTTTATTTCTTGGGTAGACCTCTCAGATTTTTATTGAATAGTGGATGCTGTGCATACACATTTTAGGGACTCCTGATGAAGTTATAGTCCTCCTGAAGTTCTTCATTTCCTGTACTTGTCAGATAGAACAGTGTCTGATCCTGCTACTTTAATCAAGGATGTTGCTAGTTTGAAGTTGATTGCCATCTTGATAGGACTATCTCTGTTTCATTCTCCCCCCCCCACCGCCCCAGGGTTTTCAACTAGTATCTTTTATGATATTTTCTTGGCAGATTCCAATTAAAATATTTTAATCAGGACATTGTTTAAAACAGTCTCTGTGCATTAGAGGCTTCTCACATGTTTTTCATCTCCTTTTCTGCACCAACTCAGAATTTGGCTATTGTCCTATAAGAACTTCCAGCTAAATTCTTTTTTTTTTTAACATCTTTATTAGAGTATAATTGCTTTACAATGGTGTGTCAGTTTCTGCTTTATAACAAAGTGAATCAGTTATACATATACATATGTCCCCATATCTCTTCCCTCTTGCATCTCCCTTCCACCCTCCCTATCCCACCCGTCTAGGTGGTCACAGAGCACCGAGCTGATCTCCCTGTGCTATGCAGCTGCTTCCCACTAGCTATCTATTTTACGTTTGGTAGTGTATATATGTCCATGCCACTCTCTCACTTTGTCCCAGCTTACCCTTCCCCCTCCCCGTATCCTCAAGTCCATTCTCTAGTAGGTCTGCATCTTTATTCCCATCTTGCCCCTAGGTTCTACTGACCATTTTCTTTTTTTTCTTTTTTTTTTTTTAGATTCCATATATATGTGTTAGCATACGATATTTGTTTTTCTCTTTCTGACTTACTTCACTCTGTATGACAGTCTCTGGGTCCATCCACCTCACTATGAATAACTCAGTTTCATTCCTTTTTATGGCTGAGTAATATTCCATTGTATATATGTGCCACATCTCTTTATCCATTCACCTGTTGATGGACACTTAGGTTGCTTCCATGTCCTGGCTATTGTAAATAGAGCTGCAGTGAACATTTTGGTACATGACTCTTTTTGAATTATGGTTTTCTCAGGGTATATGCCCAGTAGTGGGATTGCTGGGTTGTATGGTAGTTCTATTTTTAGTTTTTTAAGGAACCTCCATACTCTTCTCCATAGTGGCTGTATCAATTTATATTCCCACCAACAGTGCAAGAGGGTTCCCTTTTCTCCACACCCTCTCCAGCATTTATTGTTTGTAGATTTTTTGATGATGGCCATTCTGACCGGTGTGAGATGATATCTCATTGTAGTTTTGATTTGCATTTCTCTAATGATTAATGATGTTGAGCATTCTTTCATGTGTTTGTTGGCAATCTGTATATCTTCTTTGGAGAAATGTCTATTTAGGTCCTCTGCCCATTTTTGGATTGGGTTGTTTGTTTTATTGATATTGAGCTGCATGAGTTGCTTGTATGTTTTGGAGATTAATCCTTTGTCAGTTGCTTCATTTGCAAATATTTTCTCCCATTCTGAGGGTTGTCTTTTCATCTTGTTTATGGTTTCCTTTGCTGTGCAAAAGCTTTTAAGTTTCATTAGGTCCCATTTATTTATTTTTGTTTTTATTTCCATGTCTCTAGGAGGTGGGTCAATTCTTGATAATCTCCAAGTCTATGACAAATGTTATTTGGTTCCTCTAGCTATGGACCTCTCTCACTGGAATTAAGTAAGAATTTTCCGATGATTGCTTCTGCCCAGAATCAGCAAACACCCCCAAGGTAAAAGTAAATGCAGAAGTCATCTCAAGTTTTGAGGCCCTCTCCTCCTTAGCTTCTTTGGATCTTATTGTTTCATCAGCTGGCTACAAGTTTTAAACTAATGTTTTTCTCTGTGAATTAATTTTTTAAAGTATTTTTCTGCAGAAGCACTATAAGCACCAAGCTGCCTGTTGGTAACTAAAAGCAGAACCCTCCAGTCTTCTTGTGAAAAGTTCCCATCAGCATTTGAACACTTTTTAGTTTTCTGTCACAGCCGTATGTTCCAGAGGCTCAAATTATATTTTCCCCAGCCCTAACCTGGAATCATTCACTTCTCCAAGATACCTAAGTTTCAATAATAATTAAAGAATAAGTGAGGTTCTGTTGGTGTAAGGAAGTGAACAATTTGTTTTTGTCCAAATTGATTTTAATCTGCTTTGAGTGAAGAAACAAGGTGGATTTATCCAGAAAGTCAGAAACGTCTAAATATTTGATAGATATAAATACTAAACATAAATATTTGGGAGTATTAAATGCCATGGAGGTAGAATAGTCCTGGAGAGTATGTTCAGAGTAAGCAAAGAAAAGGTGGATATTGGAACCCTGTAGAACACTTAGTATTTAAGCCACTTCTTAAATGAAAGTCTATATGACTCTTATGATCTAGTCAAGACATGATAATAGTTTAATGCTTACGAAACCAGTAGCACCTCATTTACTTATTCAATTTAGGTAAATTTACTAAAACTAAGTGCCAGTGTCTTATTATAGTTTGTATGCATTGCTTATGCATATCTCAGGGGGGCATTTTTTTTTTTAATTTATTTATTTAATTTTGGCTGTGTTGGGTCTTTGTTTCTGTGCGAGGGCTTTCTCTAGTTGCGGCAAGCGGGGGCCACTCTTCATCGCGGTGCGCGGGCCTCTCACTATCACGGCCTCTCTTGTTGCGGAGCACAGGCTCCAGACGCACAGGCTCAGTAGTTGTGGCTCACGGGCCTAATTGCTTCGCGGCATGTGGGATCTTCCCAGACCAGGGCTTGAACCCGTGTCCCCTGCATTGGCAGGCAGATTCTCAACCACTGCACCACCAGGGGGGCATTTTTAATTAGAAGTGTAAGTGAACAAACACCAGCCTCAGGACACTAAATAAACTTGTTGATTCATAAATATATATGTATATTCCAAAATGTCCAAAGAGCTCTCATTGGTAACTACTGAGTGACAACATAATTGTAACCAATGGATATGTCTTTCAATGACAAATGAGGATTATGAAGATTGACGTGCTTTATGTACAAGTTCTGTTCAGGCACATCATATTACCATTTGCAGCAATTGCCTATTGCCAATTGCCCATTTTTGATTCCTTTTATAATACTGTCATATATACTTTAGTCTCATTTTAATGAAAAAAATACTTTGAAGGGTGGATACGTTTTTATCATTACAATTCTTCGATGCTTGGACTATATTGACAGTTGTGTCACTCAAAATATTAATATAAAAAGTTATACAATAAATCAAAGTAATAATTGGATATTAAAGGCTTTTGATATAGCTTTGGATTACCAGTGCTGCTTTGGATAGTTTTTTTCATCTGTAATATAAGATTTTCTCTTATTTCCTTTCAAGAAATAAAATAAGTTTTCCATAGTATAACTTAAATCTATCTGCTAATCTTTTACTTAGTTGATAAAATCTCCAGTATGTTACATTTATTATTGTTATTTAATAAATATTGTGTTAAATAATGTTACTAAGCAATGACGTTAATGTCAAAGTCTCCTCAATTTTTTATGTGTAAAATTGTACTTATGTATATTCTATTTCTTATTATACCTTATTATATTTGTAAAAATAAGCATCTGTTTATGAACATTAGGGATGGATAAATCATTTATGACCTGGAAGAAAGTTTCGATTTATTTAACAAGTATGGTGTCAAAATTATTGCAAATGAGCATCAATAATTATATCAGTTTTAATTCTAGTAAATTAAAGACATTCTATACATTAATTTATGACACTAAGTACTGTCCTATCAAACCCATAAATAGTAAATTCACTCTATCATATAACAATGATAATGATATATTATATAATCATAATTCATATTTTGTCACTAACTTATGTATCAAAAATTTTTTACACCAAATAGATAAAGCAGTCAGGTTAAAAGAATAAAGCTTGGAACATTTTTTTTCATTTGTGGAGGAAGGCAAGACTTTATTCTAAATCACCTATCTAGGACAAGACAGAGCCTTGACTGACTCTAATTCATTGCTTTTCCCATTACACATTAACTGGAAAATAAATCCTTCATACCCTTTTATTAAGGACGTTATAACATGAGCAGAAGCTGTGAAACCAGAAAGTAGAAAAGAAAGGAATTCCCAGAAAGATTCCTCTTTGGATAAGCTTTTCAAATGTCAGAGCCAAATGATCTTCACAGAGGTAATTGCTAGTATCACATAGTTTACTGCTGTGCCCTGTAAAGTTATCCTTTAACTTTCCCCTTCCAATACCGAACTCTATAGAAGGAAGTCAACGCTACGCACAGCCCACACCTCAGGAATGGGGAGTTATGCTCCCCCTTCTAGAGAGCAAAGTATATACATAAATCATTTGGAATTCTGTGTGGGAAACTTGTCCATTCTCCAACATTTATTTTATTCAGTCATTTATTTATGTCAGTGTAAACTCATAGATAAATCCAATACTACTCTATTTTGTTGCTCAAATTGTTCCAGCTTCTGCCATTGGGAGCTCTCTCATTGACCTCTGTGCTCCTTTGACATATACCATCAGTGTGAGTTTTATTCTTTTTGAGTAGTTTCTTACTTTCTTGACACTACAAGATGCTTAGTGTTCATCTTGTATATTTCCTGCCCTAGCACTAGAACCAGACATTTTTCCAAGGAGCCTTAGATCTTTGTATTGTAGAATGATATTAGAAATCAAACAATGGGTGCTATATATGTCCATATCTCCTGGAGTATTGTTTCTTTAGGCCCTCTCAGTTAACAAAGCAAAGAAATATATGTATGTATAATAACCCTTATAAATACACATGGATAAATACACACATACATATAGATTCTATATGTAACCATTTGTATCCATATTAGGGTAAATATGAACTTACACTGATGTCTCCAAAGTTACTTTTGGTTATCCATTACCAAAAGATCATTCTAGCCTTCTGCCTTGCTTTCTGTCACCTCCATCTCTAACAGTGAGAAACCTGGCTTCCAGCATCCACTATTTATTTAAGTAATAGTTCAATTCAGTATATATCTATAGTGGTATCAGAATTGTTAACCCAAGTGGGAAGCAGTTTTATTAACTAGAGTACAGTGCTTATATTCAGTTTATTTTGTCTTTACTCTTACGGATTTTTGACTCATTTCCAAAGTTAGTTAGGTTAACAATTTTTCTACCTACCTCCATAGATTCTCTTTTTCAGGGTCTGCATTTTTCCTGGGATCATTCAACTTCCTAATTATATACTTTAAAATTTTCATATGTTAAAGTTCAACTAATAACTTTTTGAAAGAAACATTCTCTTGAAAAGCAAATTAATTACCCTTAGGTAAATATAATATGTATAGAAATAACATTTTATACTCTTACTTTGGTTAACCCAGAGACCACATCTATAATAGCTGTATTTTCAAAATGCTTAAGGGGGCTTCCCTGGTGGCGCAGTGGTTGGGAGTCTGCCTGCCAATGCAGGGGACACGGGTTCGTGCCCTGGTCTGGGGGGATCCCACATGCCGCGGAGTAACTGGGCCCGTGAGCCGCAGTTGCTGAGCCTGCGCGTCTGGAGCCTGTGCTCCGCGGCAGGAGAGGCCGCGGTGGTGAGAGACCCGCGCGCCGCGGTGAGGAGTGGCCCCCGCTTGCCACAACTGGAGAAAGCCCTCGCACAGAAACGAAGACCCAACACAGCCATAAATAAATTAAAAAAAATAAAAAATTTAAAAAAAAATTTAAAAAAAAATGCTTAAGGCAATATTTACACATAGTGGCTTAACTGAAATAAATAAGGTTTCCATCAACTACAAACCAGTTTCATGCAAAGAAGAAAAGAAAAATTCTTTCCCTCCTCAACTTTCTCTATTAATTTGAGAAAAGAAAAATGGAATGAGGCTATATGAATCTAAAAGTATCCTTTCCTCTCATTTAAAAATGTTTCCTTTTTGTGTGTGTTTTAAAAATAATTGTCAGAGAACCAGTAAAATTCTAACCTTGTTTATTTTGGATGTGGTGAAAAGAAACATATTTAGAAATAAGCCACAAGGCAGTAAAATTGATTTCTGGTTTATCTGGTATAGCTTTGAGTCCCTCATCGAGTCAGGGAGTAATTGATTGCTGGAAACCTGTAGCAGTGGTTAAAAATTGATAAATGTTAAAGTGGGCACAATGGTTTATAGCTTCTTAAGAGTTGTGGAACCTCTCTATTTCTCTCATCACCAGCTCTAGATCATGAGGTAAAATTTAAAAGGCTTTTGTCTTTTTCTTTGTAAATTACATTCAGCTATTCAGGAACCCTGTGGCTGAAGGAGACCAGGGGTATCTTTTAGTTAGATGGGCAAATGTGTGATTTATAAATGCAGGCTGTATACTGGTAGTATTTTATTGCTTTTTCATTAGCTACACTAGTTAGAGAAAAACCATTTGACAATCTTTTAGAAATGGCCAACTAACAGTCATTTAAAGTTTAATCTTTAGAAATGGACAGAATATTAAAAATAAATGTATTGAAATGTCTACAGTGTTTCTCTGATTCACAGATTTATAATCATACGTTTAGGCCTAGAAGAGAAAGAGATAACGAAATCTAGCCCACTCTTTTATTGATTTACTATTATTCCTTTGTTATAGAGAGGGCAAAATTTTTTCTCAAAGTCAAAAGATAAAATTCTCAGGACTTCCCCAGTAGTCCAGCGGTAAAGAATCCACCTTTCAGTGCAGGGGATGCGGGTTCCATCCCTGGTCAGTGAACAAAGATCCCACATGCCGCGGGGCAACTAAGCCCGCGCGCCACAGCTACTGAGCCCGTGCACCTCAACTGGAGAGTCCACGTGCCGCAAACTACAGAGCCCATGCACTGTGTAGCCTGCGCTCCACAACTTCAGAGCCCACGCACTCTGGAGCCCGCGGGCCACAACTTCAGAGCCCACGTGCTCTGGAGCCTGCACACCACAACTAGAGAGAGAAAGCCTGCACACCACAACTAGAGAGAAGCCTGCGCACCTCAACTAAAGAGAAGCCCGTGTGCCGTAACGAAGAGCCAGCCCTTCAATGAAAGATCCTGCGTGCCACAACGAAGATTCCGTGTTCCGCAACTAAGACCCGACACAGCCAAAAAAAAAAATAAAATTCTCTAATATCTTTCTCCAGTTAAATATGTAACCTCTAGAAAGATTAGTTTTAAGATTACCTAATAGACAAACTATGGCATCCAAATAATTGTTCCTATTCTTTATTTGATAAAGGTGAAATTTCTTACAGTTTAAAAAATATTTCAAATGAAACTTGCAAACATGTAGGAGAGGTTTATACCAAAATATACTTTGATACTTATTTCATAGAGTAACAGAACTCTAATAAAAATACCTTCTATATTAAATTATTAAATTAAACTAAATTTTATATTAAATATCAAACATTTTCTCACAAAAATAAAACTTAAAACTGTGGTTAACAATGATAAATTAAATGATTAAAATTATAGTTCTTACCATTTTTAATGTTTAACCTAAATTTACATTGAAAATAGTTTCTAAGAATTACTTTAAAAAACACTTTATAAAAGCATAAATGTGTTTTCTGGGTCTATATTGAAGAGTTTTGCTACTGTTTCCTTTCTAACAACTTAAAAGTAATCTATGAGATAAACTACCTGGAAACAGAAAAAAAAAATTATATATAAACCTCACTGCTCATTTCCTCAGGCTGATTTTAGTGGAGGGAGAAGTATGTTACATACCAGTGATGAACTGGTTTAGGTTATTACCTTACACTCCTATATACTAGGTCCCAGGAGTGCCCTGCCACCATTAGTAATGTTTAATATACACCACTTAAAGAATTTAGTTTTTTAATGGGTATGTGGAGAAACAATAGCGTGAAATGCTCCCTCAGGTAACAGAGGTAGAAGGCAGGGCATTCTTGATTTTTAAAATGTTCACAAATTAAATCAACTAACTTGTTCTGCAAATTCAGAGGATACAAGGGAGATACTCTTTTAGAACCTAGAGACATAGAAAATAGATAATGGTGTGCTCCAACATCCCATAAACCCATTAAGTTATTATATACTTAAAAATAATACAAGTATATTTCTTTCAGTGAGGCATAAAAGCAATAAAAATGTATTTTATTCTCGTAAGCTTAAGGAGTTCACCCAAGAATACTCCGTAAATATCAACGGACACACATAATAACAAATGCACAAGACTGGCAGATGATGTTAATATTCCCAGCGAGACTCCACTGACTAAACCTGGCAATATAAAAAAAAAGTACTTTCGTAGTTGGTTCTAAATTCATTTTGCCATCGTAGCTGTTTCAAACTCTTAAAATTGTGGATTGGTTAAATGTTAAAGTTTTAAGGTCTTATGATCTGCTCTTCAGTCTTCACTGTATTCTGAGTTTAATTCAGCCTGCATTGTCTGAGGGCCTACAGCATAGAAGGCATTGTTCTTTGGTGCTAAGTGGAATTCAAAGATAAGAGACAATATCTGTTTCTAAAACTTGGCTATTTGTTGGGGAGAGGAATCAGCAAAGGTCTCCTTTAAGGCAGTGGTAAAGAAAACAGAAGTATCTATGGGTCACTATATCTATATGTGTTAATTATAATACACTGTGGAGAAAGCATTCTTACTTACTTGAACAGATCTTATGGAAAAATAGCTTTTGGAAAGTTTGGGCCATGTGTAATGTATAATGGCAAAATATGAATGGTAAATGGAATTGATATCAGAATGTCATATTTGACATAATAAGTAAAAGAAGATAAATACTTATATGTGCATGCATAAATGATTGGAAAGGAATTCACCAAAATGTTGGCTTTCTATGGTTGTTGAAATTGCTAGTAATTTGAAAAATTTTTTGTTTTAAACATTTGTACGTTCTCTAAATCATCTACAATGAACATGTTTCTATATATAAATTTACTTTATATACATATATATATATTTGCTTAAGGATTACCTTGTTACAAAGGTGATTTAAATTTGCTGATAAATATTTATAATTTGAAAATAATTACTTCTGGTATTACTATATTTTTTCCCTTTGTGCTTTTTTATATAGACAGTGTAACATAACGTTTTTTAAACGTGCCATTTTTTAAGGTAGACTAAGTTTAAATGCTAGAGGAAGAACTTGGGCCTACATAGGATAAAATTATTTAAAACCTAGATGGGAAAAATTATTTAATTTCTGTATATGATAATTTCCTCATGTATATTATGGTGACAGTAATAAGACTGACTTCATAGGGCTGCTGTGAATTTTAAATGAGTTAATATTTGGAAAATATTGAAGAATCTCACAGAGTAACTCTTAATAAATCTTACTATCAGTAGTAAAATTTTATATTTTTTTCTTCTATAATATCTCTCAGTTGTAAAATATCTCTATCAACCATATAATTTAAATTATCATCATCTGAAGTTACCATTATCCTGAGAGGCATTCCATAATAACTAATTTATACTCAGTATTAATGACTAAACACACCTTTCTTGTATAGGTCAGGAAAGAATGATAAAGGGCTGAACTGATGGGGATAAGTAGAAAGTGGGGAAACCGGAGAATTAAGACAGGAAGAGTCCCAAGAAAGAGAGGTAGAAGTGGCAAATTTTAAAAAACAACTAAATAATGAAATTATTTTTCTGATGGCTGACAATGATGCTTGTTCCCAAAGTCTAAATGCAAAATACTTCCTTTTCAGAGTTTTTTTCCACAAACACTGTTTATCAGAAACATTTTTATTGCCTTTATCCTAAAAATTGGAGATTCTTTTAGGAAGTACAAACCAAGTACATTCCTGTAGAAGTACATTCCTTAAGAAAGAACATACCAAGGTGAGTAAGGAGGCATCAAATTAAATGTCTTCTATGTGTCTTGGTGAGTCACCTACAATGTTTTATGTATCTTTTTTTATTCAAGTATAGTTGATTTACAATGGTGTGTTATTTCTGCTGAGCAGCAAAGTGATTCAGTTATACATACATATAAGTTCTTTTTCACATTCTTTTCCATTGTGGTTTATCACAGGATATTGAATATAGTTCCCATATGTATCTTTGTAGTATGTAGGATAAGCATATAGTCATTGAGGAATTCTGTGGTATGAAACTTTTAGACATAGAATCAAAAACAAATTTGCTTTCTTTTATGTAGTATTTGAAAATATGTATTTCTTTCTTTTTTTCTTTACTGTCAAGATATATAAGTTATGAGGAGAAATCATAGCAACATTGGTCTTTTCCTCCTACTTCATTTTTTAATCAACATTTGTTATTTATTTAGTTTGGCTCATTATGGCTCTAATCTAGGTGCATTAAAAGATCTGAGCTGCCCGAGATCGCTTCTTACTTTAGCAGTTCAGGTGCCCTGGCTGAAGTCAGCCAGGACTGCTGACTTCAGATCACAGCACCTGTGAGATTATCTATTCCATATGCAATGTCAGAACTGTTTTAATCTAGAGTAATTGACTTGGTGAGGGTGCGGGGTCAGTAGTGTCATTTAACAAATGTAACATAGTATGATTAGCTGCAGAGAAGAACATTCAAGAGCTAGGGGGCCCTTGAATCTCCATAAACTTCACAAGTTTAGGTGCTCAGAGATGGATTTTGGAGTGATTACTGTGATCTTTGACAACCTTAATATATCATTCTCTTGGGCTGCCTTTCAGCAAACTTTCTGTGAACAGAAATCACAGATGATAGATTCATTACAAAAGGCCATGGCATTAAAGCCTTTAAACATTCTCATATAACTCTCTAATAGGGTCACAAAAAACTACTGCTGTTATGGCTCTATGAGTATCCTCTTTTTATTGTAAGATGTTATGGAAAAACCCGAATGAACTTTTTGGCCAGCCCAATATAAATCAAGACCAGATACATATGCATGCACATGTACACACACACACCATATATTGTAGAAAATAGTATAGCCAAATTTGTCTTGCACTTATGCAGGACCTTACAGCATGTATTTTACATTCTTAACCTCACTATTGATCTATATTTTATCTACTCTTTTTGTCCTGTTGTCTCATTTTTCCCACCAACATATTTTAATATCACCTATTTTTCAGCCATTTTTTGGAACAAAGATGGTACAGATTAAAAATTAAATTTAATAAGCTGCTCTGTGGTCATAGGCAAACTGCAATCTCTTTTCTGAAGATTAATCAAGTTAATGAAGGGATAGAAAATCAGATACTACAAAGAAGAGTTAGGAATTGGAGCTTTTTAGCCTAGAGGGGCCTGACACAGTGAAATTGCTTGACACTGCTGCTGTTTGTAACATACAGCTAGATTGGTCAACTGGGACAGGACAGAAGAATAATCAGTTTGGGCCATCACTGACTCCTTCTAGAAAGTTCTGCATTGCTGCACCCACCAGGGGATGGAGATTTTGAGGCCAAGTTTTACCAACGTGGCTTATGTATCCCTCTGTTACTTGGTTACCTTGCAAAATGTTAGTCCTTCTAATTATCAGTTTCCTCCATAGATTCATGCATGCTTTATCCTCGTACTTTTCTGGACTCCTGTTTCTTGATTTTATTTCTCCAAGGCATTCATTGTGTCTTTTGGAATACGAATAAGTGAATATTTCTACATCTTCAACCTTATCAATGAACTTTCACTACTTCGTCTTAAGATCTTAAAAGTAAATAATTGTGCCGATATTCCACCCTCCCCAACACACACACACAAAGGTCTAGAGATGGAATTGACAGCTCTTGCAATGCCATGCCACTATCAATTCTATTCTAGCCTAGGTACACATTTTGAGTACCATGTATTCTTACCTCCCTTTTGGCCTATGAATATCCAATCATTTTTCCCACTGTACAACTGGAAAGAACTTCTTAAAGCACTAGGTATATCACTCCCTGACTTAAATTCCTTTAACTTATTTATTATCCTGCATATAGAATCCCAACTTTTACCATTACTGACAGGGACTTTCTTGTTCTAATTCCATGTTAGATTTCAACATTAACCACCTGATCTGCTTGAGGTTTATGGAATTGCTAACACTTCCCAAAACATGCCTTGTTCTCTTTCACTTTTGGGCCTTCAAGACCTCAGCTTTGCTCTCTCTCTGGAAGGCTCTCCTTCTTGCCCTGAAGCATTTAGAGGGCTTGTTTTACAAAAACTTTTATTTTCATATAACATTGTATTACTTTAAGGTGTACAACAGAAGAATTTGATATATGTATATATTGCAAAATGATTACCACAATAAATTTAGTTAATATCCATCACCTCACATAGTTACATCCTTTTCCTTGATCCGACCCTACTTCAATAAAATAATCCTTGTTATTGACTATCTCCAGAAGTACACTAGAAAATCCCTAGGGGTGGGGATTTTATATCCAGCATTCAGTGTCATAAGAGATACTCAATTGATATTTAAATGCATTGAATTAAATTTAATAACTGCATACAAATAACTGGCTCTGACATGAAAGGAGGGATAGGTTTGTTTTATTTGATGTAAAGTAGTAGAAGTGAAACCAATGAATAAGAATTAGTGGGGAATATATTTTAACTGAAAATACTAGAAAACTTCCAACATAGTTATCTAAAAATGGACTATGCTATCTAGAGAAACAGTAAGTTTCTCACCACTAGAATTAAAGTATGCCCTAGATTAGCAGCCTCCAAACTTTGCTCCTGTGCGCAGGCCTCTATTAGTTTCTTCTTGTTTAATGAGACATACCGTATATATATACATACATATGTGTGTGTGTGTTTGTAAATTTATGTGTGTATATATGTTTGTGTGTATACTATCGTGTTAGTATATTATAAACTTCATAGAACATGCCATAAAATACAATACAAAAGAAATACTGTTATGGACTGAAAGTTTGTGTTTCCCTAATTCCGTATATTGAAGCCCTAACTCCCAATGTGGCTGCATTTGGAGATGGGCCTCTAAGAAAGTAATTAAGGGTAAGTCAGATCGTAAGAATAGATTAGTGTCCTTTTAAGAATAGAAACCAGAGAGCCTTTTCTCTCTCTCTCTCTCTCTCTCTCTCTCTCTCTGCCATGTGTTGCTATGTGAGGACATAGCAAGTAGGCAGCTGTCTACAAGCCAGGAAGAGAGCTCTCACCAGGAACTAAATTGGCTGACACCTTGATCTTGGACTTTCCCAGCTTCCAGAATTATGATAAATACATTTCTGTTGTTTAAGCCACTCATTTATGGTATTTTATTATGGCAGCCTGAGCAAACTAATACAGATGACTTAGAAAATAATTATAAAAAGAATCTCTACCATTTTCTTCCTGTGTATTAATGGATTGCTTTGTGTGTCACCCTGGGTTCTTGCTCTCCATTTGGAAATCATTTTGAGACCATAATTAAATCTTAAACATGTGATAATATTTTTATACAATTACAGTTTATAATTTTGGTTTAAAAATCTTATTTTGGGAATAATATTGAATTTAAACACATTAGAAAATGTGTTTAGTGTGCTATACTTTAATTATGCAACCAAGTGATTAATGGAGGTATTCATCATTTTCTATATGTTGATGAATATGCTTCAGTGGCTTATAATCAAAACATTGTAAGTCAGCACTCATGAGGTATGGCATGATACAAAAGAGCATCATTTTGTTAACCTACTAATCATAGGTTTTCACTCTTACTGGTTAAACTTAGTTCCCATAACTCCATAACATCTACTTCCAAATCATGAAACATTGTCCTGATCAAAGGAAGATGAAAACACAAAATTCTTTACTAGAGGAAATGCATATCCCTAGAGTCTCTCAGTTATAAACTCTTCCAACTTACATTTTTGTGTATTTGGAAGGACACCAGACAATTCATGGGGAAGACTTCTGCTCTACCAAATTATCAGAAATATATGAATAAATTTAACTGCCCAAATATTTAGTATATCCATGATTAGATAATCTATTTGAAATATTATTTCAAGAATTAACATCATATTTTGACCAACAATTTTATGAGGTCTTTTCAGTTCTCATAAAATCATTTCTAAAACCGTTCCCATTCTTACACTCAGAAACTGTACTGTGTTCTGTTTTGATCTTTATAATCTATTGTTTTAAATCACATTGTATTTTCTCTAGTCTCTAGCCCAAAGCAAATCAATACTTTCTTCTACTCTTCTTTCTTTCTTCTTGTATATAAATGATTCTAGAGAGTGGAACAGAGGGGAGAGAGAGGACAAGAAAAAAAATGCGGAATTTACAAACATTACAGAGAACTTACACTTTTTCATAATGAAAGGAATAAATTTTTTTTTATGAATTTATTTATTTATTTTTGGCTGCGTTGGGTCTTCGTTGCTGTGCACGGGTTTCTCTAGTTGCGCTGAGCAGGGGCTACTCTTCGTTGCGGTGCTCAGGCTTCTCATTGCAGTGGCTTCTCTTGTCGTGGAGCACAGGCTCTAGGCATGTGGGCTTCAGTAGTTGTGGCACACGAGCTCAATAGTTGTGGCTCGTGCGCTCTAGAGTGCAGGCTCAGTAGTTGTGGTGCACGGGCTTAGTTGCTCCACGGCATGTGGGATTTTCCTGGACCAGAGCTCAAACCCATGTCCCTTGCATTGGCAGGCAGATTCTTAACCACTATGCCACCAGGGAAGTCCCAGGAATAAATATTTCTAAGGTATAATTGGTGCCATAGATTCATGCCCTAACATAGATTTTATGCTGTGTGCTTGGGACTCCACCCTGACAAATCTGAGTTTGAAAAGATGTAGAGGCCTGTTTGCATACTGGCTTTTCTGGGGAAGGAAAGCCAGATCTGAGGTTTCCAGTCCTAGTTGTCACAGATGTAATCTGTTCACACCGTGCTGTTCACTAGCTTAGATTAGTCATAATTTTTTTTAAAACTCCCTGGGTCTGCATCATTACCTCACCACATTCTGAAACATCTATCAGAGCCTTTGCCAGAGCAAATTTACAAAAGTGTAATAATGCTCTGTCTTAACCATCGCCACCAAATTTTGCTAAAGAAAAACATATTTATTTGTAAGGAGCTTGTCATTTTTCTTAAGGGAAAAGTTGAAAACATCATGAATGTCCAAGAGAAAGAGAGTGGTGGAATTCAAGAATATTGTATCTATGCAATGGAAAAGTATTTCACCATAAAAGATTATGATTTTGAAGAATATTTGGTGAGAAATATTTGGAAAACTGCTTTTAGTGTAAACTGGAAAAAGGAAAATGAGGATGGGTTAAACAGTATTGTCTCAATTTTATAGAACACATACATATTTTACACACGCAGAATATTTTTAAAATGTGAATGCTTAGCTAATGCTAAAGTATTAATAGCTCTTAAATCTGGATGTTTCATTTATCTGTTATTTTTAACATCAGTTTTTAAGCTTGTGTTTTTTAATGCTACTGCAATGTATAATATGTTTATAATCAGAAAAACATTGTTAAATAACCCATGCACAGTCTCTGTCATCTCCCTAATCTAGGTGTAGGTGGTTATTTTTATCTAGAATTCCAACTCTGATTTATGCATAATGGCTGCCTGGTACACTGACTTCAAAATAAATCTGAGGCTAATCAGGAAAGATAATGTGGTCAATTAACAGTGGCTGCCATTGTTCAAGAAGAACAAGTGGGAGCATGGAGCCCCATATTTGTCATCCTTTCTGAAAGACATTTGCTTTTCCCTTTACATTTTAAAAAACAGATGAGTTATTTTATTTACATTTTAGAACACGTGGTCCATATTTTCAACTTTCCCTAATAATACTACAACTCGTTTGGTTGAAACACCAGTCACACATATAGGGTAACGTCTGATTTTTGATAAGACATTAATAGGAAGACCATAATATGAAGAACATTATGAAAATAAATGTATAAAATGAAGAGATGTTGGCTTGCACCTAGACTAACTACTAGTACTCTTATCAGGAAGTTGGATCAATTTCTTTCCCTCTGAAAGTGACACATGGGCCTTGCTAAAGAAAGTTTCAATCTTATTGCACTTCAGAATTTTTATTACAGTGGAATACTGTAAAACTATGTTTATATGACTCTGTGGGGAAAAGGTGTATTATATATAAACCCATTTCTTAAATATTACAACTTAATCTTTTAAGTAGCTTTAACATATATATTATTTTTGGGTGTTAATATTTTTCCAAAAATATCTTTTTTGTTTGCTTTAAAAAAAAATTAAATTTAGAGTATTCTTAATCAGTCTTTAGTACACAGACTATTTTATTTCCCATTTTAAAACCTATTTACTCAGACACTTCATGAATTTATTAATAGGTGTTCCAAGATTTCCTTTTTTGTGACTCAACTATTACTCCCTTTCGTCTTAGCATAGTACATGAATCCTCAGGGCTTCCTTACTCAGACCTCAAGGGCTAGTCATAATTATAAATGTTGAGAGAGAGAGAGGGAAAGAGAGAAAATCAGGAGGTCTTTTTTACCAAAAGGACCCTTGATTTCTTATTGTAACTCCTTCTTGTGTTATTCACACATAGCAGGATGTGTTCCAGGTCACTTCTGTGTTGTGCACATGCCTGCATAGTTTTCATTGGTGCATCATACCTGGGTTCCCAAGTTTTAGAATTCTTTTGATATACACTTCATTTCCAGCTACTGTGACCAAGATAAGATCACTAGGCCAGTGTGTTTGAGGTTGGAGGGAGCTTCTCGCCTGGGACACAACTGTGCCAGTACTAGCATTCTTCTAATACTCAAATTCGGTGTTGAGCCAGAGTCACTAGCCCAGACCCCTTCCTTTATAATAATTTTCCATTTGGGATCAATAGTGACTCTTTCTGCTTTAAAATGCAGCTGGAAACATCTCAAGCTATCAGTGAGGTATGAGTCACTTTGAAAGGATTGGGGCTTTAATCCATTTCTTTTCAGAAAGTTCCTAGGATAATATGTAAATCTACTGATATTCTTTTCTTATACCTAGCTTTTTATACCAAGGAGTTATGTCTTTAAGAAGGGCACTAGATATCTATTTCCTAACATAACGGAGGCAACAGATTAGCATAGAAAATTAAAAAATGAAAATCTGTCCAAGACGAAATTTTCCTTACATTCTATCATAGAAATGATTGGCAAAACATAAGTTTTGTCTTGAATAAGGTATCAAACCTGGTAATTGTTGTCTTGATGACATGGCATTACCATTATGGCTATAATAAATTATACTGGGCCCCCTCCCTTAACCTGGAAATATCGATTCATCCTTCAAAGCTTAATTCAAAGAATTACTGTCTCTAAAGTTTTAGCAAACAATGAAGTAGAATTTCACCATTTAATGGGTTTGTAAGCTGCCTTCTTTATAGGTACATATGTTTGCCATATAAATGATCCATTTGAGCTAAATTGCCACAGCTGCTAGAACACCTCTTTGCCCATCTTTGGAGCAAAAAATCTAAAACACTATAACTTTTTCAAAATAAAGGCTAATTTCTCTCCAAAGCCAAAAGAACATGTTTTTTCTCCCATCATTATAGAGTAATAGGAAGAGAAAAAAATGTATAGTCTAGTATTCAAAGGGTGTTACAGACACAAATGTGAGTGATTTTTTTCCATTCTTATAGGAAGAACCCTATGTCAAGCACCTACATTAACAACTCATATTCAAGAATGATGCAGGAACTGCGTTATCAAAAAGAAGAAGCTCTTAGCGACAAGAACCATGGTTACCATGTAACACTATCAGTAAGTATATTATCCTTCTTTAGGCATATTCCAGACATATATAGCAAAAATATATTTTTTACATTAAGCCAAAGTGCAACAGAATAGATGATTCCCAGAAGAAACTAACCTCCTTGCAAACCTCCTTGCAAAAGACAATACTGATATGATATTCACAACATTAAACTGGCAGATTTAAAGCAGCAATCACAAAAATTAAGTCACCCATGAAACACAATAAAGTGAAACTACATTTAAAAATCAATCCTAAAAAATTCTCCCAGTGAAGAAGGGACACCACATAATTTTAAATTTTCAGTAATATTTGCCTGATATGCTGATGGGATTATCAAGCTTCTTGAGTAAAACTGATTTATAATACATTGGGGATTTTCAGTTGAAAGGGAAAGAAGTCTTGATGTAAGAGTGCTTTGAAATATATAAAGTTCCTAGGCTTTACTCCCACAAGATCATAGGCTTGAAATTAAATTAAGCCCTTAGAATATTAAGCAAAATAAATTGATTGCAACTCATTTCATCAGTTGAATGCTTATTATTTTTTAAAATGATTAATTGAGATATGTAATTCTCTTAGGTACACCTATGGTGATATACATAAATAAGCAATAGAAATCTTTTAACCTTCAGGAACATAATCCAGACTTCTCCACTAAATTGTTTCCAACTCATCTGTCTTCCCTCTTTTCTTATTATTTTAGAGCAGTGACTGTTACTTTTGGAAACTTCTCCAGGTAAAACCAATTTACCCTCTTAAGATGTAGAACTTTTTGATAAGAGAAACACAGTTTACAACCTCCTATTAGGACCTTAATCAAGTGATAATCTTATTTTCTCATTTACTATTTGCATGGCAAGACTGGAATTTGGGGCCAAAATCTCATTAATGCATATAATTAAATATTTTAAATCTCAAAATTCTAGTCTGTTTCTGCTATCACACGTTCTTTTAGGAGCATAATTCTTACTCCACTCTTAAACCATGAAAATACCTTTTTATCCTGATAGTATTAGTTTATGCCAATCATTTAAAAATTAAAATGATAGAGAATAGTATTAAGACAGTCACCTAAAGTTTCACTCAAAGACAACCAATGTAAATATTTGGTGACATCTGGCATAACTCTCTATACATAGATATATGCACTTATATACCATTTTTACATAAATGGTAATAATTACTAAAGTGAACACTTCTAAAAAATATTTTTTCATTCCTTTTTACTAACCTCCTCATTTCCCTCCCTTTTTTCTATTTACACATTCCCCATCTTCAGTGGCCAATATTAAGGAATCTGTTGGTATTTTTCTCTATTTTAATTTCATTATTTTAAATTTCAAACATATTTTTACATTTTTAGAATTTGTAATTTGTTTTTGCAGACATGAGAGCACAATTCTTATACTTGAACTTATTTTGCTTTTCTCATTTAACAGATGTAACAGGCATCCCTCTGGGTCAGTGGGGATAGTTTTAACTAAATCTTCATAAACACTAAATAAAATTCTTTGGTAATATGATTTATTCCAAAATTTGACTATTGATTTACATTCATTTTTTTCACTATAAAAGTGTTGCAATAAGCAACTTTTTCAAATTTTCTTAGGTGCTAGTGTCTTTATTTTGATAGAGTCTCAAGGGTGAGACTGCTGTGTTATAGGGAATGTGCATTTTTAAAACTTATACTATCAGAATATTTTCATTAAAAAATGACAACATTTCACATTCCCAAAGCAATGTATGTAAATGCCCTTTCTCCACATTCCCACCGGCAGCGGCTGGTGGGGTTTTGATAGCAATGTATTTGATTTTTTGCACGATGTTATTCAGGGATCCAATTTCATTTTCATTCCATAGGAATAAGCAAAAGTCCCTGGAGCATTTATTAAAAATCTGCCAATGCCACTGATATTCAGGGAAACATTGGTCTTATCTCAGATGTCCACATGCATCTATTCTTGGACTTAATCATTCTGTTTTATTTGTCTAGTCCAATTCCAATATCATGTAATAATATTTTAACTTAGCTTCAGTAAACTGTGGTATCTAATAGAACAAGTCCCCACACTTCTTAATGATAGTGTGGACCAACCTTGATTTTTTTTCCATATAAATTTTAGTATTAGTTTGTCAATTCCACTAAAAAAGACCAGTTTGGATTTTCATTGAAATTGCATGAAATATAAATCAATTTCAGTAAAATCGGCCTTTCAAGATAATAAAATTAATAATCTCATAAATATTATATGTCTCTCTACTTATTTAAAACTTTTAAAACCATCTCTCAATAATGTTTATATACTTTGCCATACAGGTCTTCCAGATATTTTTGATAGATTTATTACTAAATAACATTTACTTTATTGTAAATTTTATGGGTTTTATTTTGATGGTCCACATTTTCATTATGATGTTGTAAAAGATTCTTTTTATTCATCAAGGATGGGATTTGTTGAATGTCTTGCCTTTGAGGATTGGTGTCTTTCGTCATTTCTGGTTAATTCTCAGACAAAATGTCTTAAAATATTGCCTCTCACCATTTACTGTATGGCTCTCTAGAATACCATTTTATATTTTTTGTTTTGTTTTTAAGATTATTCTGTCCTCCTTGTGTTTCAGTTTCCTATTTTCCATTTCTTTATTTCTCTAGGATAATTTCTTCAACTTTATCTTTCAAACAAGTGCTTTCTTTTCAGGGACGTTTAATCTGAATTTAGCCTATCAAGATTTTGTTTGTTGTTCTTTTATTTTTTTCTGTTGAGTATCTGTCAATCGTACTATCACACTCTGACATTTATATTTATAAATCTTTCTTCCAAACCATACTTGTCATACTGATAGTTCTCTGATGGAAAACTTGGAACATATTCCCCTGAGTTCCAAGATGCCAAGTGGATGCCTGAAACCAAGGATAGTGCTAAGTGCTATATATACATTTTTCCTGTACTAATGGGCAGGTAGCATATACAGAATGAATATGCTGCACAAATGGATGATTCATGTCCCGGGTGGGACGGAGAGGGACAGTTTGAGATTTAATCACACTACTCAGAATGGAGTGGAATTTAAAACTTAAGAATTATCTCTGGAATTTTCCATTTAATATTTTTTGGACCTTGGTTAAACAAAGATAACTGAAACCATGGAAAGTAAAACCATGGATAAAGGGAGACTACTGTATTAAGTTTATAACTGTACTTATTTTATCTTTTATTTCCAGAAGTGGTTTTTGGTTTCATTTGAAGGATTTTTATAAGGATTTTAATTTTTTCCCAGAATTTCAATGCAATCATTTATTTCTTTAAATAACTGCACAATTATTTTATATTCCTTATCTGATTTTAATGTGTGTGTAATGCAAAAGGCAGCTTCATGTCTTATATATGTTGCTGAATTTGTGCTTTTAAAAAAATTATTTCTGATTTCTGAAAGTTTCCTAACTTTCCTGTCATCTCTGCAGTGACCGGAAATATTGTTTTTTAAATCACTTAATATAACATTTTAAGTTGTTCTTTTCAGAAAGATTTCTCTGGACATCTAGTCCACCAAAACGTTTGAGAAGACTCAAATTTTTAAACACTGATCATGAATCTTAATTTCAGAAAAAAACTTCATGCATAAGTCCCAGGTCTCTCTCTTTCTCTTTCTTTCTTTTTTTTTCTTTTATATCTTTTCTGTACCTTTTGTCTTATTTAGGTTGAAATCCATCTCCTCTGATAGTTTTCTTTCTCTAGAACCTTGTCGTTCTAGATAATCTGCTTGTTTTCGCTCTCTGGTTCCTAGATTCTCCTAAGGGCATTTTGAGTCCTTTGCCAACCTATGACTCTGTATTGCATAGACTCTGTATTGCCTGTATTGCAGGCAGGGCTGCTAAGATCTCATGAGAAACAATTCCACAGGCTGTGGTATAGGCAACGGTTTGTAGCCCTTTGAGCTCTCAATATACAATTGCCAGTATATCTCCTCTCTTATGAAACACCAAGAGGAAGCCCTCTGCTCCCAGGATTCTTCATGGCAATAGGAAAAAATTCATTCTACCCGTGCACCTTCACCAAAGTTCCTCTGAAGCAAAAGGAATTTAATACATTCTGCTTTTTCTTTGTGCACGGGTCTTGAAGGGCAGTTTGCCTTCAGTCGGAACCTGTCTTCTAGTTATCATCAGATTCAACTGGAGGAAGTACTACACAAGCTCTATCCTTCTTGCCTGGGACATACTGTTAAAATTCACAAAGACTTAGACTTTGTCTTCTGACCTGCCCACTAGTGCTCAGAAAAAGAAATCAGATTTAAAATGATAGAAGGCATCAGACACATGTGTTTTAGACTGCCATCTTTTTAGAACATCTCATTGAGTTATTTGGCAGATTAATTATTAAATGTCCTCCAAAATCAAACTGTTACTTTAGTCTGTTTTTTAAAAGTCCCTTGTAAAACTAAAAAAATTACTTACTTTTTAAGATTTTAATTTTGTTGACTACTTGGTTGAAAACAATTCTGCTCAGGCTTATCCACCTGTTTTTCCTAATTATATACTTTTCACTTTTAAAAACTTGTATCACTAACTGAGTTTGCAGAAAATAATGGAACTGTTGATTTTTAAGGAACAATGAGCTGCACTTTCACATTTCATTCTCTTCCTTCTTACCTTAGCTCATCCTCATGTGTTTGAGCCATCTATGTGTTCAACCACAGTTGGGCTTATCATTGCAATTATGAGTTTAAGTCAGAAGGGAAGGAATTAAATTTAGCTGAAGTAGATTGATTACCCTTAAAAGATTATTTAAGAAAATATCTTTAGAAATATGAGAGGGGCAATGAAAGATTGAAGGGAAACAAGGTACAATGTCTAAATTTCAAACCTTTCTTTATAGAGAGACACTAGAGCACAGTAGTTTAAGGTATCAAGCCACACTGTCTAGGATCAAATCTGTTTTTGCCATTTATTGGCTTTGTGACCTTGGATGAATTACAGTCTGCCCTGCTGCCCATAGGTTTCACATCCCAGGATTTAACCAAATGCAGATCTCATTTCAATCCATGGTTGGTTCAAGCTGTGAATGCGAAATCTGAGGATAAGGAGGGCTGACTGTATTTAACTTTCACTTCTTCAGCGAAATAACTTTTACCTATCATATAGGGTAGTTGAGGATATTATGAGAATGCACTATAGAAATATAACTATTATTAGGAATTGAGCTTGTACTGAATTGAGTCTATCTCAGAATCCACTAAAGGAAATAAAATAGCTAAATGTAAAGGAGTCATATGGAATAAGGCACATAGTGACACCATAACATACTAGTAGCGAGACCTTGGACAAGAAAGTCTATCACTCCTCTGGCCCTCAATTATCTTTTATGTAAAATAGTGATAGAAGAAATTTTCATATATTAGGATGTGGGAAGCCATTCTGGCTTGTACATAATTTGGCTTGTACTTTATGTGAACTAGAACAACCTGTTTCATGGCCTGTCAAACATGCATTGTACATCTGCTCTAATCATTAAAGAAAAGAACGCATGTTCCAGATTGTTTAGAATGTCTAATTTGAAGATAGGGATAAATGGCCCCCACCCATGGTGCTGATGCTAGTACTCCTTTGAAGAAAAGGTTCCCTTCCCAGACACCAAGGTCATTCTGACTCACTGTGTATGTGCTAATCTGTCTCTTTTGAAACCTTGAAGGAATGTACCTCTGTCATGTTTGACCTTTGTTCTGTTTTGACAAGATATAAAACTGTGCTGGAAACCATGCTTCCCCAGAGCACTTTCTTCCTTGGTGGAGACTGCACTCCTGGACTACAGTTCTGTTTGGCTTGAATAAAATTCTTTTCTATTCCTATTATAGATTGGTTATTGATTATTTGCACTGACAATAGGAATAGTAATATCACCCTTCTTGGAATGTTTTCAATATTAAAATCCACAAATACAGTGTTAATGGTCTATGACCTAGTATAAAATTGCTGTTTAATAAGTGATCATTCTAATTATTTGTCACTATTATTGTTGTTAATTGAGTGGGTAAAAGATATATCTAATGATAGCTCTTTCTGCAATCTCATCTCATGGAAAGGAATCAGACAGAAGAGGGAAAAGGTGGACTTTCATGATTTCTGATATGAAATGAAAACTGTTTAAAAAGAAAGTCTCTTTATTTAAAATAAGGTAGTGGTATACCTTTAATGCCTTTCCTTTTTTTTCTGGATCTTGTTCATTTTTAATTTCTAAAAGAAAGAATGAAGTGAAGGAGGGAGGGTGGGAGGGAAAGAGAAAAGGAAGGAGGGAAGGAGGCAGGAAAGAAGGAAGGAAGGGAGGAAGGAAGGAAGGAAGGGAGGAAGAGAAAAGGGAGGAAAGAAGGTATCTATTGATGTTCCTAACACCATTTTTTACAATCGCAAGAATTTGAAGCCACTTAAATATCCACCAATAATGAATAGGAAACTAGCTACATATATGGTATAGTATATGATAAATACCCAGCTTTACTCATATATTGTGATTGAGGGCATGGTTTTAGTTCAGTAATTAGAATGTCCAGCACCAGTTCAAGCTTGATTTAAACTGAATCTTATAGTCCTGTGTTAGGAAAGGTGGAGCATAGGGGATGCCTCCTCCTTCTGACTCCCTCTCTGTCCTTGCCGTCTATTAACTGGCTCGCCTAAGGAACTTTCACAGGCACTTGGATGTTCTCTTTATGTAGCAAAGGCATAATTATTATAGATGGTGTTCTGAAGCAACTTTCCTAGGCACTGGGCATCTGAAGACACATGTCTAACCTCTGTCTATTTTAGCTTTCTTAGGCATGGATCTGGCACCAGTCCTTTGTATTTCCCAACTACATGAACTATATTCCAAAGCTTTCCAAGGGGTCCCAAGTGGACTTGTGGTTTCTTAACCTCAGACTTATTGATATTTTGGCTGGATAACTCTTTGTTGTTGGAGGCTGTCCTGTGCTTTGTAGGATGGCTAGAAGTATCCCTGGTTTTTACCCACTAGCTTCCAGGAGCACACCCTCAGCTGTGAAAACCCAAAATGTCTCCATGGGGAGTAAAATTACCCTTTAGTTGAGAATCATTAGGTAAGAAAGTAACATCCTGCTGTGCCCACAAGAAGAAAATTCAGTGAGATACTGCAGAGTAGTAGTTCTCCCTAAATCTCTTTATCATCCTCTTCTAACCCCATCATCATTTTATATCTTCCATGTGGGGAGGGATTTTAAGGATCATGAAAAAGATTTGTCTAATTACTATTTACATTCCAATCTGTTTCACACTTATTCATGTATTGGGTTGGCCAAAATATTTGTTCGGTTTTTCCGTAAGCTCACTCTAGTAGTGCTTAGTTGTCTTTAACTACATTTGAAACAATATTGTTAGATTATATTGTGACAGCTGTCATATCAGCATGCACTTTAAAAAACATCAAAATTGGTGAATTTTTGTGTAGCCATTTTAATATTGAAGATGGAGAAAAAAGCAACATTTTCAGCATATTATGCTTTATTATTTTGAGAAAGGTAAAAACACAACTGAAATACCAAAAAAGATTTATGCATTCTATGGAGAAGGTGCTGTGACTGATCAAACATCCCAAAAGTGTTTTGCGAAATTTCCTGCTGGATATTTCTCGCTGGACAATGATTCTCCACGGTCGGATAGACCAGTTGAAGTTGATAACAATCAAATCGAGACGTTAATTGAGAACAATCAACGTTATATCACACGGGAGATAGCCGACATACTCAAAATATCCAAATCAAGCGTCGAAAATCATTTGCACCAGCTTGGTTATGTTAATTGCTTTGATGTTTGGGTTCCACATAAGTTAAGCGAAGAGAACCTTCTTGACCATTTCTCTGCATGTGATTCTCTACTGAAATATAATGAAAACATTCCATTTTTAAAACAAATTGTGATGGGTGATGAAAAGTGGATACTGTACAATAATGTGGAATGGAAGAGATCGTGGAGCAAGCGAAATGAACCACCGCCAACCACACCAAAAGGCGGGTCTTCATCCAAAGAGGGTGATGTTGTGTATATGATGGGATTGGAAGGGAGTCCTCCCTCTATCATGAGCTCCTTCCAGAAAACCAAACGATTAATTCCAACAAATACTACTCCCAGTTAGACCAACTGAAAGCAGCACTTGACAAAAAGTGTCTGGAATTAGTCAACAGAAAACGCATAATCTTCCATCAGGATAACACAAGACTGTGTGTTTTTTTGATGACCAGGCAAAAACCATTATAGCTTGGCTGGGAAGTTCTGATTCATCTGCCGTATTCACCATACGTTGCACCTTGAGATTTCCATATATTTTGGTCTTTACAAAATTCTCTTAATGGAAAAAATTTCAATTTCCTGGAAGATTGTAACAAGCACCTGGAACAGTTCTTTGCTCAAAAAGATAAAAGGTTTTGGGAACAAAAAAAGTAGGTGCAGGGTGCAGGAGAAAGGTGGTTCGCGCTGTTTTTACTTCATTGGAGTCAAGCCGCAACTGTGACTGTGGCTCCTCCTGCTCCCCCCAGCTCTCCTTCAGATTCTCCCAGCTCAGGTCTCTCCAGGCAGAACCTGAATGAACTCAAGGCTGTGACTGGGCTTTAAAACCTTTCACTGGACCATGTAGGTATTGCATTCCTGCCCTGACTTGCTGAGTTTCACCCATTGTTTCAATGGTCTCTGCTACCAACTGAGATAGCCTCCAGTTTTACCATTGCTCCTCCACCTCTTCCTCTCTCCGCAGCCATAGCTGTGTGGCTGACAGGGTCTTGGTTCTCCAGCCGGGTGTGAGGCCTGGGTCTCTGAGGTGGGAGAGCCAGGTTCGGGACACTGGACCACCAGAGACTTCCTGGCCCCACATAATATCAATTGGCGAGAGGTCTCCCAGAGATCTCCGTCTCAACACTAAGACCCAGCTTCACTCAATGACCAGCAAGCTCCAGTGCTGGACATCCCATGCCAAACAACTAGCAAGACAGGAACACAACACCACCCATTAGCAGAGAGGTTGCCTAAAATCATAATAAGTTCACAGACACCCCAAAGCACACCACCAGACATGGTCCTGCCCACTAGAAAGACAAGATCCAGCCTCATCCACCAGAACACAGACACCAGTCCCCTCCACCAGGAAACCTACACAACGCACTGAACCAACTTTACCCACTGTGGGCAGACACCAAAAACAACGGGAACTACGAACCTGCAGCCTTTGAAAAGGAGACCCCAAACACAGTAAGTTAAGCAAAATGAGAAGACAGAGAAACACACAGAAGATGAAGGAGCAAGGTAAAAACCCACCAGACCAAACAAATGAAGAGGAAATAGGCAGTCTACCTGAAAAAGAATTCAGAGTAATGATAGTAAAGGTATCCAAACTCTTGGAAATAGAATGGAGAAGATACAAGAAACGTTTAACAAGGACCTAGAAGAACTAAAGAGCAAAGAAACAATGATGAACAACACAATAAATGAAATGAAAAATTCTCTAGAAGGAATCAATAGCAGAATAACTGAGGCAGAAGAACAGATAAGTGACCTGGAAGATAAAATAGGGGAAATAATTACCACAGAGCAGACTAAAGAAAAAAGAATGAAAAGAATTGAGGACAGTCTCAGAGACCTCTGGGACAACATTAAACACACCAACATTCAAATTATAGGGGTCCCAGAAGAAGAAGAGAAAAAGAAAGGGACTGAGAAAATATTTGAAGAAATTATAGTTGAAAACTTCCTTAACATGAGAAAGGAAATAATCAATCAAATCCAGGAAGTGCAAAAGTTCCCATACAGGATAAATTCAAGGAAAAACACACCAAGACACATATTAATCAAACTATCAAAAATTAAATACAGAGAAAAAATATTAAAAGCAGCAAAGGAAAAGCAACAAATAGCATACAAGGGAATCCACGTAAGGTTAACAGCTGATTTTTCAGCAGAAACTCTGCAAGCCAGAAGGGAGTGGCAGGACATATAAAGTGATGAAAGGGAAAAACCTACAAACAAGATTATTCTAGCCAGCAAGGATCTCATTCAGATTTGACGGAGAAATTAAAACATTTACAGACAAGCAAAAGCTAAGAGAAATCAGCACCACCAAACCAGCTCTACAACAAATGCTAAAGGAACTTCTCTAGGCAGGAAACACAAGAGAAGGAAAAGACCTACAAAAACAAACCCAAAACAATTAAGAAAATGGTAATAGGAACATACATATTGATAATTACCTTAAATATAAATGGATTATGCTCCAACCAAAAGAAATAGACTGGCTGAATGAATACAAAAACAAGACCTGTATATATGCTGTCTACAAAAGACCAACGTCAGACCTAGGGACACATACAGACTGAAATTAAAGGGATGGAAAAAGATATTCCATGCAAATGGAAATCAAAAGAAAGCTGAAGTAGCATTTCTCATATCAGACAAAATAGACCTTAAAATAAAGACAAATAATTACAAGAGACAAAGAAGGACACTACATAATGATCAAGGGATCAATCCAAGAAGAAGATATAACAATTGTAAATACTTATGCACCCAACATAAGAGCACCTCAATATACAAGGCAAATGCTCACAGCCATAAAGGGAGAAATCAACAGTAACAGAATTATAGTAGGGGACTTTAACACCCCACTGTCACCAATGGACAGATCAACCAAAATGGAAATGAATAAGAAACACAAGCTTTAAATGACACATTAAACAAGATGGACTTAATAGATATTTATAGGACATTACATCCAAAAACAACAGAAAACACTTTCTTGTTAAATGCTCATGGAACATTGTCAAGGATAGATCATATCTTGGGTCACAAATCAAGTCTTGGTAAATTTAAGAAAATTGAAATCCTATCAAGTATCTTTTCCGACCACAGCGCTATGAGACTAGATATCAATTACAGGAGAAACACTATAAAAAATACAAACACAAGGAGGCTAAACAATACACTACTAAATAACCAAGAGCTCACTGAAGAAATCAAAGAGGAAATCAAAAAATACCTAGAAACAAATGACAATGAAAACACGACAACACAAAACCTATGGAATGCAGCAAAAGCAGTTCTAAGAGGGAAGTTTATAGCAATACAGTCCTACCTCAAGAAACAAGAGGTATCTCAAATAGGCAACCTACACTTACACTTAAAGCAATTAGAGAGAGAAGAACAAAAACCTCCCAAATTTAGCACAAGGAAAGAAATCATAAAGATCAGATCAGAAATAAATGAAAGAGAAATGAAGGAAACTATAGCAAAGATCAGTAAAACTAAAAGCTGGTTCTTTGAGAAGATAAAGAAAATTGATAAACCATTAGCCAGACTCATCAAGGAAAACAGGGAGAAGACTCAAATCAATAGAATTGGAAATGAAAAAGGAGAAGTAACAACTGACACTGAAAAAATAGAAAGCATCATAAGAGACTACTACAAGCAACTCTATGCCAATAAAATGGACAACCTGGAAAAAATGGACAAATTCTTAGAAAAGCACAACCTTCTGAGACTGAACCAGGAAGAAATAGAAAATATAAACAGACCAGTCACAAGCACTCAAATTGAGACTGCGATTAAAAATCTTCCAACAAACAAAAGCCCAGGACCAGAGGGCTTCACAGGCTAATTCTATCAAACATTTAGAGAAGACCTAACACCTATCCTTCTTAAACTCTTTCAAAATGTAGCGGAGGGAGGAACACTCCCAAACTCATTCTATGATGCCACCATCACCCTGATACCAAAACCAGACAAAGATGTCACAAACAAAGGAAACTACAGGCCCATATCACAGATGAACATAGATGCAAAACTCCTCAACAAAATACTAGCAAACAGAAACCAGCAGCACATTAAAAGGATCATACACCATGATCAAGTGGGGTTTATCCCAGGAATGCAAGGATTCTTCAATATATGCAAATCAATCAATGTGGTAAACCATATTAACAAACTGAAGGATAAAAAACATATGATCATCTCAATAGATGCAGAAAAAGCTTTCGACAAAATTCAACACCCATTTATGATAAAAACCCTCCACAAAGTAGGCATAGGGGGAACCTACCTCAACATAATACAAGCCATACGTGACAAATCCACAGCCAACATTGTTCTCAATGTTGAAAACCTGAAACCATTTCCATTAAGATTAGGAACAAGACAAGGTTGCCCACTCTCACCACTATAATTCGACATAGTTTCGGAAGTTTTAGCCACAGCAATCAGAAACGAAAAAGAAATAAAATGAATCCAAATTGGAAAAGAAGAAGTAAAACTGTCACTGTTTGCAGATGACATGATACTATACAGAGAGAATCCTACAGATGCAACCTGAAAACTATGAGTGTTAATCAATGAATTTGGTAAAGTAGCAGGATAAAAAATTAATGCACAGAAATCTCTTGTATTCTTATACACTAATGATGAAAAATCTGAAAGTGAAATTAAGGAAACACTCCCATTTACTACTGCAACAAAAATAATAAAATACCTAGGAATAAACCTACCTAAGGATACAAAAGACCTGTATGCAGAAAACTATAAGACACTGATGAAAGAAGTTAAAGATGATACAAACAGATGGAGAGCTACACCATGTTCTTGGGTTGGAAGAATCAACATTGTGAAAATGACTGTACTACCCAAAACAATCTATAGATTCAGTGCAATTCCTATCAAACTAGCAATGGCATTTTTCAAAGAACTAGAACAAAAAATTTCACAATTTGTATGGAAACACAAAAGACCCTGAATAGCCAAAGCAATCTTGAGAGAGAAAAACGGAGCTGGAGGAATCAAGCTCCCTGACTTCAGACTATACTACAAAGATACTGTAATCCAGAGAGTATGGTACTGGCACCAAAACAGAAATATAGATCAATGGAACAGGATAGATAGCCCAGAGATAAACCCATGCACATATGTTCACCTTATCTTTGCTATAGGAGGCATGAATAGATAATGGAGAAAAGACAGCCTCTTCAATAAGTGGTGCTGGGAAAACTGGACAGCTACATATAAAAGAATGAAATTAGAACAATTCCTAGCACCATACACAAAAATAAACTCAAAATGGATTAGAGACCTAAATGTAAGGCCAGACACTGTAAAACTCTTAGAGGAAATCATAGGCAGAACACTCTATGGCATAAATCACAGCTAGATCCTTTTCAACCCACCTCCTAGAGGAATGGAAATAAAAACAAAAATAAACAAATGGGACCCAATGAAACTTAAAAGCTTTTGCACAGCAAAGTAAACTATAAACAAGACAAAAAGACAACCCTCAGAATGGGAGAAAATATTTACAAACGCATCAACGGACAAAGGATTATCTCCAAAATATACAAACAGCTCATGCAGCTCAATATCAAAAAAACAAACAACCCAATCCAATAATGGGCAGAAGACTTAAATAGACATTTCTCCAAAGAAGGTATACAGATTGCCAACAAACACATGAAAGGATGCTCAACATCACTAATTGTTAGAGAAATTCAAATCAAAACTACAATGAGGTATCCCCTCACACTGGTCAGAATGGCCATCATCAAAAAGTCTACAAACAATGAATGCTGGAGAGGGTGTGGAGAAAAGGGAACCCTCTTGCACTGCTGCTGGGAATGTAAATTGATACAGCCACTATGGAGAACAGTATGGAGGTTCCCTAGAAAACTAAAAATAGAACTACCATACGACCCAGCAATCCCACTACTAGACATATACCCTGAGAAAACCGTAATTCAAAAAGAGTCATGTACCACAATGTTCATTGCAGCACTATTTACAATAGCCAGGACATGGAAGTAACCCAAGTGTCCTTCCACAAATGAATGGATAAAGAAGATGTGGTATATATATACAGTGGAATATTACTCAGCCATAAAAAGAAACAAAATTAGTTATTTGTTGTGAGGTGGATGGACCTAGAGTCTGTCATACAGAGTGAAGTAAGTCAGAAAGAGAAAAAGAAATACCATATGCTAACACTTACATATGGAATCTAAAAAAAAAATGGTTTTGAAGTACCTAGGGGCAGGACAGCAATAAAGATGCAGACCTAGAGAATGGACTTGAGGACGCAGGGAGGGGGAAGGATAAGCTGAGATGAAGTGAGAGAGTGGCATTGAGATATATACACTACCAAATGTAAAATAGATAGCTAGTGGGAAGCAGCTGCATGGCACAGGGAGATCAGCTTGGTGCTTTGTGACCACCTAGAGGGGTGGGTAGGGAGGGTGGGAGGGAGAAGCAAGAGGGAGGGCATATGGGGATATTTGTATACCTATAGCTGATTCACTTTGTTATACAGCAGCAACTAACACAACAATGTAAAGCAATTATACTCCAATAAAGACGTTAAAAAAAAAGGTTTTAGGAAGATGGAATTATAAAGTTGCCTGAAAACTGGCAGAAGGTAGTAGAACAAAATGTTGAATATGTTGTTCAACAAAGTTCTTGATGAAAATGAAAAAAAATGTGTCTTTTATTTTTACTTAAAAACCAAAGACACTTTTTGACCAACCCAATAATATGATATTAGTAGAAGCAGGAAAAATCTAACATTCTGCATTATATACAATATAGTCAGGTTTATATATAGCTCTATAGAACCTATACCTTTAACATTTTCTAAAAAAAATGAAGTAGATGTATGTTTACTAACACGGAAAGTTATACAAGACATATTTTTAAATGAAAAGCAATCAGAATTTAAACATTCATTATATGATCCACTGTTTAAAAAAATAATCCATTATTTTAAAGGAGTGTATTATTTTTAAAGGGGTGTATTGTCTGTGTGTCTCTATACACATACACACACGTGTATACATATATATATATATACACAGACATACACATAAGACTTGGAGGAATACAAAATGTTAGAATGCTGTCATTGTTACTAATATTAAAACAGTAAAATCGTGTTAGAGGGCAGTAATTTAACACTTATATAATGTAATTACTAATGTTATCTAAAAATACATACTGAAATATGTTAATTCACCACCTTAAAACTTAAAAATATCTCCAAAATATAGTTTAAAAATAATATAGGTAACTTATCTCCTAGATTTCAAAATCAGAAGGGAAACTTGAGAAATGTCTTGGGCTACAGTTTAGATCCAAAACAAAGAATAGACTGAAGAAAATAGAGGTCAATATATTATCAAGTAAATAGATATATCCATTAATACCCATGTGCCACTTGCAGTTAATTTATAAGAACAACTGAATTCAGAAGAAAACTTGTTCAATGGAATTAATAATAAATAAAAAAAATCTTTAACTTAATCTTTAATGAACAAGCATGATGTGAAAAAAATCTTGAATTCAGGCTGTAAAAAGCATTGAAGTTAAAAGTTACAAAGAAGAATAACACCGTGGATAGCAAATGAGAGGGCACTTCACAGTTGCCAATAAATTTCCAGCTCTTTGTTGAAATTGTTTAAAATTAAATAATGTTACTTTTTTAAATTCAGTGTTTATGCATTTCTCAATAAATCCCCTCCACCTCATTAATTTTCTTTCTTAATAAAGCTTTTAATTAAGTTTTTCTGTGACCCTTGGCACATATATTCCGTCCACCTATTTGCATTTGCCCTGGTTTCTGGCCTGTGCCATAACATAGGAAATAAATCAGTAGATGTCATTCTGCCAAATGTCAATTTTTAAGTGTAGAAAACTTGTTGTTAAATTGTTATCTGCCAATTTTCCTGCTCCCAGTGAACTTGATCTCATTTTGCCTCTTTAACTAAAGTTGTTTATTCCTCCTAAAGTCTCTGCAGACTTCCTGGTGTAGAGTTGGTCACTCCTCTTTCTCTTTCTCCATACTCACTGAGCTTGTGCATATTTCTATAAAATATTCATAATGATATCTCTTTTACTAGTTAGCAAACTCCTTGAGCAGAAGAACTTGGGGATACCTAAAGTCAGAGTTGATAGTTTTAGGACATTCTGGCCACTCTATGAATTTCAGCACCTGGAAGGATAAACCTAGACACTACTGTTGTATTTCATTAACATGATGAAACTCCAGTTCATCTGCCTTTACTTGTATCTTTCCCATGACCAACTCATTTTCTCTATTTGCTTATCTCTGCTGTGTCAATGTTTCTTCTACATAGTGATTATGACTTCTCTGGTCTTCCAAATCACTTTTATCTCCCACAATTAATTTCCTATTTCAAATTCCGAGGAGAGAAATACTGACATCATTGTTATTGTTGTTCTATAGAATTTGTCACAGGTCTGTGGGCTGCCCACAGATGATTTCGTTTGCATCAGATGAGTGCCCTTGACCTAATCATAGTGCTTAGGGAGGGGGTTGTGTTGTATACTACAAAGCATTGCTTCCTAGGTCAGCACTGACTGTTTCTTTACCAGCTGCCTTATTAAGAAGGTTAAAGAGGTTTTTCAGGCAAAGATTGAAAACTCCAATAAAATAACTTGCTGAATGCTGCTAATACAAGCATTCTTCGAAGATCACGTTAGTCTTAATAGATTATTTTCAATTTCTAGTCTTAAAAACAAAGTTGACCTTTATGAATCTCATGTAGCCCACTGAGAAGTCCCATTTTATTTCTTTGTATTCCCATCTCTGGCTCTAGGACAACCATTCAATCAAAGGCATTTCTTCAAGTTTTAGATGTTTCAGCTCCTGTTGTCAGCAATGCTGATTCATATAGAAAGAATTAAATAAAATAGAGTCTTGTTGTAAATGCACAAAAAAAAATCAATATTTGCCAAGTAGAAGAGAAGAAATCAATAGAGAAAGGCATGTTATTGTCAAACTTCCAAAAGGATTTTGCCAACAATTGAAAGTAGGCAGAAATCTGTAAAAATATATTAGCTGTGCTGTCCTTTGGTATAATAGACTAAGATAGTATAAAAAGTAAACAAACAAAAAACATTGTGAATATGTACTATAGAGATTGAGGTAAAGCAAATGTAAACTAAATAGGCCAAAGTGTGGTATTTAAACAAAGCTTTTTAGAGACTAATATTGCTCTGAAAGTAGATTAGTTGTTTTGCATCATTAGAGTGATACATATATATATATATATATATATTTCTTAGTTCTTGACCTCTGGGAGAATGGACAATTACATACAGATATCTTATGCCCTTTTCTTCAATGAGAAATACTAAGAGTCAAGATGTCCTTGCATAGCCTAAGAAGTCATAGTAACTTTTAATAGATCCAGACCCTCCAGGAAGAAGCTGATCTATCTCACCAACACAAGATGACAATTTCATGAATGATAGTTTTGTTTTTTAATTTAAGAAAAATTAGATTTGAGTAAAAAAAAAAAAAAACATGGATAAAGAATCACCATCATAAAGATGAATCTGGCCTGGCATTTATTTCATAAGTAAAATGCTTTAAAGTTCTGTGAGGTCAAAGATTGAGATTTACTAAGATAAATTTCCTGTTGTCTTATATACAGCAAAAGGCTTTATATCAGTTCCTGATACTGGTTATCATTAATAGTGTTTTCTATTTTTCAAAGAAATTTTGCAAACATAACCTGGTTTAGCCTCAAAGAAATCCTGTGGCTGATAGAAATAGAGACATACTGGGCCCATTTTATAGATGAGGAAACGGTGATGAAGAAAAAATTAAATGGCTTAACCAAAGTTACAAAGCAAGTTAGAGACTGAAATGTGAATTACTAATTCCCCTAGAAGTGCTTTTCCTGCTACTCAGCACATATTCTCTATGGTAGGAATAACTGTCCTGCTTGCATATGGAATAATCAAAAGAAATTCTATTTAGAAACAAAACCCATTACTGTACTGATATCTACGCCAACATACACTTGCAGTATGATCAGAAGCAATGTTTCGATCAACATGGAAATACAAATGTCAATATGTTTTTAATATTTCAGAAGATAACCC
Source organism: Balaenoptera musculus (assembly GCF_009873245.2). Lineage (NCBI taxonomy): Eukaryota > Metazoa > Chordata > Mammalia > Artiodactyla > Balaenopteridae > Balaenoptera > Balaenoptera musculus. Next base: position 47,228,251 of record NC_045797.1, read on the forward strand.
AAAATATATTGTCATACCTTTTAGTAGAATAGAATCTTTGAATACCATAGATTTGTAGGAATAATGGTATTGAGAGCAAATATTTACAGCACATTTACCATGTGCCTAATATTGTAGTGTTTGATCCTGTGAGTTATAAATTATTTGTCACATGTAATTTTACAGTTGAAGAAATTGAGTTATAGAGAGGTAAGTGATTTGCTCCAGACCACAGAGCTAGTTCATACTTTCAGCAACAAATAACTGTAAAAGGTGGTATTCTCTTTATTATTAAAGACAGGTTGCCCATGAAATGATCTGAATGGTTTGCCAGAAAACAGTAGTAAGCCAGACTTACAATAGTCTTGTCATTCTGTATTATGAACAGTGAGATTTCTAGATACTAAAACAGAGGGAGCTATACTGAAGATGATCCCTTATGTTTTGTTCATAGACCTTTCATGAACAGTAAGAAATTATGGCTGGATATCACTAAACTAAAGAATCACAGAGTTAACTCCTGACCTTTGGTAACAAAATATTAAAATAAAGTGCTCAGAGGATTGATCTTACAAAACTTGCTAATCATCTTAGAACATTCTCTAACACCATATACAAAAACTCAAATGAATTAAAGTCCTAAATGTAAGACCAGATACTATAAAACTCCTAGAGGAAAACATAGGCAGAACACTCTTTGACATAAATCACAGCACTGTTTTTTTGGATCCTTCTCCTAACAAAGGAAATAAAAGCAAAAATAAATAAATGGGACCTAATTAAACCTAAAGGTTTTGCACAACAAAGGAAACCATTGACAAAATGAAAAGACAATATTGAATGAAAGAAAATATTTGTAAATGATATGACTGATAAGGGATTAATATCCAACATATATAAACAGCATATACAACTCGACATCAAAAAAACAAAAAAAAGATTAGAAAATGGGCAGAAGAACTTAATAGGCATTTTTCCAAAGAGGAAATGCAGATGGCCAACCGACCCATGAAAAGATGCTCATTATCGCTAATCATCAGGGAAATGCAAATCAAAACCAAAATGGTATAGGACCTCACAGCTGTCAAAATGACTATCATCAAAAAAGAACACAAATTAAAAAATATTGGTAAGGATGTAGAGAAAAGGGAACCCTGGTACACTATTGGTAGGAATGTAAATTGGTGCAGCCACTGTCGAAAACAGTATGGAGACTTCTCAAAAATCTAAAAATAGAACTACCATATAACCCAGCAATTCCACTCTTGGGTATATATTCGAAAAAACAAAAACACTAATTGGAAAAGATACACACACCCCAATGTTCATAGCAGCATTATTTACAATTTCCAAGACACAGAAACAACCTAAGTGTCCATCAACAGCTGAATGGATAAAAAAGCTGCCAGGGGTGTGTGTGTACACATGCGTGCGCACTCACACACACAAATGGAATAGTACTCATCCATAAAAAAAGAACAAAATGTTGCCATTTGCAGCAACATGGTTGGACTGGGAGGGCATTATGCTAAGCAATATAACGCAGAGGAAGATGAATACTGTATGATATGGCTTATATGTGGAACCAAAAAAATACAACAAACTAATGAATAAAGCATAAAAGAAGCAGACTCACAAATATATAGAAAAACTAATGGTTACCAGTAGAGGCAAGGGGTAAAATAGGGATGAGGGAGTGGGAGGTACAAACTATTGGGTGTGAAATAGGTTCAAGGATGTATTGTACAACACAGGGAATATAGCCAATATTTTGTAATAAGTGCAAATTGAAAGTAACCTTTAAAAACTGTATAAAAATTTAAAAATTAAAGAGCTTCTTACTCTAAAAATTTAAATTAAAAAAATAAAGTGCTCAGCAGAATTGATTTTACAAAACTTGCTAATCATCTTAGAGAAGTGTTACTTGTTATACTAAACATTGTTGAACCTCAAAATGAAAACAGTGGTTCAACTGCACAAACAGTATTTGAATAAAGATCATTCACTTTTCAGACTTACATTGGAAAAAAAAACTTGTAACCAACACTATCATTTTCTTAAAGCAGCAGAATAGGGTAGCAAGTTCAAGTTCTCCTTTAAATATAGAGACTGAATAAATGGTAATTTTGATATCAGAATCATTCACAGGATGTAAAATCTATACATGAGTAATTGAATCATTGAGTAGAGGTTTTTTGCCCAATAAATATTATGAATTAGAAAAACAAATGAACAAATAAACCTACAATAAATCTCAAATAACTATAATCCTTCACAGGTTTGGTTATATATTTACACATTCCATGGCCAGACAATCTCTAAATTTGTAAATATTTATTGGAATATAATATTTAATAGCTAGATTAAAACTTTTAAAATTAAGAATGTTTTCCAATGCCTTTAATAGAATGTGATGTATAATACTGATTTTAATGTTCAGCTCTTGACCTTAAGTGTAACAATGTAAGATAAAAGATTTACATAAATGTGAATTACTTTCCTAAACAACTGAAATAAGGCCAGTTTCATATGACCTGCTAGGTATTCCTTGATTTTCAATAGACTTTAATATAACTGTCGATTAGTAATTGGGAATGAAATTTTTAAAAAATCAAAGACTTTGTAAGAAATTACTCTATTGGTAATTACCCATACTAGACAGCTCAGGATATTTCTAAGATTAATTATTATGCTTAAAAAATCAAGAAATGCCAATCTAATAAGGCATAACTTGATATTAGCAGAATTTTTTAAATTCTCAAATAGTGAAGCAAGCATTATATTACACATTACCAATAATTTACAGGAAGAAAGATTACTTCAGTAATTGTTAACACAAGCAAGACAGGCTAATTGCCATGAAACATGTGGAATGTGGAAATGGAATTCTGTTCCACCAATAGTTAACTTTGACGTAAAATAAAACCTTTCAAAAGTTCCAAAGAGTTAATAAAGTGAGATAGGCAAGCACGTTTTGGGGTTTGTTTTTTGTTTTTTGTTCTTAATTTTTATTGAAATATAGTTGATTTACAATGTTGTGTTAACTTCAGGTTTACAGCAAAGTAAGTCACATATATATATGTATATTCTTTTTTAGATTCTTTTCCATTATAGGTTATTACAAGCTATTGAATGTAGTTCCCTGTGCTATACATAGGTCCTTGTTGATTATCTATTTTATACATAGTAGTGTGTATATTTTATCCCTCCCCACCTTTCCCCTTGGTAGCCATATTCTATGGTTTCACATATTTCTATGTCTGTGAGTCTGTTTCTGTTTTGTAAATGAGTTCATTTTTATCTTTTTTTTTAGATTCCAGGTATAAGTTATACCCTAGGATATTTGTCTTTTTCTGTCTGACTTACTTCACTTGGTATGATAATCTCTAGGTCCATCCATGTTTTGCTGCAAATGGCATTATTTCATTCTTTTTATGTCTGAGTAATATTCCATTGTGTATATATACACCACATCTTCTTTATCCATTCATCTGTCAATGGACACATAGGTTGCTTCCATGTTTTGGCTGTTTACCAAAGACATAGTATTGTCACGTATCCCAAATGGCAGCATTGAGATGTGGAATGGAAAATATCCATCCACAGCCTCAACCTGTTGCTCTGTTGGTCACCCCTCCTATATAAGCAGTAATTTTCCCCAACTTTATGCAATATACAGGATCATTGTCATGAAAACTTTTGATCTCTCACAGTGATTCATACTCCATAATGATCTTACTACCGCCCAAGGAATGGTGACCTCAAGTGCAAACATGTAAAAATCATGTGCTTCGTTTCTTAGCCCAAGGGCAGAAAAAAAAGTATTTCTGTATTTTAACAGAGCTCTATAAGGAACTACATATTGTTGCTGTTAAACAGAGATATTATAAGATGATACTAGAGTACTAATATATGTGTATAAGTCGCCTGCTGTGTTTTGTCTACTAAAATATCCCTTAGGAAACACTGTGTTCAACTTGCCAACTTGCCATTTGCCCTAACTCCCCTTTCCATAACTTTAGTAGGTTGTGGGAAATAAAAGTATATAATTAATGAATCATGATGCCCTACCTGAAGAACTTAAGAAGTAAAGTAAAATCTCAAATACTTGAGAGGTAAGGTAGAACTAGGGTGTAAGTTCTTAAGTGAATCATTTGTTTTGTGTAAGTACCAGTTTATACTACTTTTATGGGAAACTTTAATGCCATATTTATATATATATATATATATATATCCAATTACAAACTATAGGAATCATCATAGAAAAGTAATTCTTATGAGAAGTAATTCATTTTCTGTTTGAGGAAGTTATTTGATTTGATTTGAATTACTATATCAGCAGAGATTTTCATGAATTAGAAAACCATTTAATGTCTCTTTCATCTACCTAGACTGAACAGCCTAATATTCATTTTAAAAAAAAGCACTGCAATCAATTAGTAACCATTGGTATACTTGGAGTTGTATTCCCCCACAGAAAGTTGCTTAATGATTCACAAGAATATACTGAATAAGAATTGTTCCCTAGAAATAGACAAGGAGTTAGGCAATTGGAATATTTATATTTCAGTGATTTAGTTAAGTCTTTCTTGTTTGCATTACTAGAAGGAAAATATTATTACATGGCTCCTGGATAGAACTGAGTTATTTAGGGTTTTCAGTGTATTTAGATACATAAAGGAAAGTTTAAAAATAGCTCTAGAAAGTAAAGGTAGTAGAGTTAATGTTTTAAAGAATGCAAAATATGAATAAAACAGTATCCTTGACTTTTAGGATCAATCTACCTAATGAGGAGGCCTTTTTTGTAAAAAATAAGAGTTATAAGAAATGATTAAGGGCAGAAAAAGTACTGATTAATTTTGACTGACAGAAACTTAACTCACTTGCTACCTTCTAATATGTAAGTCACCATTTATTCAAATTATATTTATTAACCACTTGCTATGTACCACATTCTGATTAAGGCATTAGGATAAAACAGTGGAAATAAAAAGTTCCAGTTCTCATGGAATATTCCATGAGGTAGGCAAGACATGACTAAATATGTTGGTATAACAATAATGATAAAATGATAAGTGTCACATTACTTATATACCTGGAACTGATCTAAAAATATTGTATATATCAAATTATTTAATCCTCATGCCAATACTATGAGGTGATTACTAATATTATTTCCATTTTATAAATACAGAAACTGAAGTATTCTGCTATATAATTTGCCCAAAGTCACACAACTATTAAATAGCGGAGCTAGTGATATCAGTTACATAATATTAATTGTTATGTAGGGAAGAAAATCACAAATGAGATGCAGTAGATAAGAATGAAATGTGGCAAGAATGAGGGACATGTTTATTTTATATAAAGTTAGGGTCAGGGAGGATCACAGTGATAAAGTGACATTTGATCTCAAACCTGACGGAACCAAGGAAATAATACCTAGAGGAAAGTGGTCCAGGCAGAGAGAAAATTACAGAGCTGGATACATATTTAATGTATTCCAGAAACAGCATGGATGGGCCTAAGGAAGGGGATTGAAGACTGCAGCGGAAGAAGTAAGTTTAATCAGTTCATTTGTCTGTGATGCTGAGGGAGATGGGAAGACTCTGCAGTTTTCTGAAAAGAGAAGAAACATGATCTAATTTGTGCTTTAAAGTGATTGTTCTGACAACATTGAGGACAGTAAAATGAAGTAGGTAAGGGAGAAAGCAAGGAGGCCAGTTCGTAGGCAACAATTTTAATCTAGTCAAGAAACCATAGTGGCCTGAACTTGGTAGGATTGAAGGTGTGAACTTTGGTTGAAATATGAATATGTGATTTGCTGATGAATTATGTGAGGTGTGAGAGAAGAGGTAAGTTAAAGGGAATTCTAAGTTTATGTTTAGTCCTGAGATACTAGAAGGGTAGATTAATCATTTATTCAAACATGGAAGCTTGTGGGAGAAGCTAGTTGATGGGGGAAAATAAATGTTGAAGAAGAGAAAAATGAATGTCCTTAGTAAGCATGAGGGAATAGGATATAATACATGAGGGATTGCTTTTAGATAGGGGCTTAGAAAGCTAATTCATTGCGGCAAGAAAGAAAGTGGAGTCTGTGGGTAAAGATGAAAATGAGTTGGTAAATGGTAGTATGTGAAAGTTTATTCTGAATTTCTTCTATTTTATAATTGAAATAGGAAGCAAAGTTACTAGAAGAAGGTAAGTATGGGAGGAGAAGATATTGAAGGTCTGAAATAGAGAAGTAATTGCTGCCCCAAAAAGAGTGAAAGCAAATAGGCTAAGTAAATATGTGTTCTCCTGTAGCCATTGTCAGCTGTCTAGGTGCAAGTTCAGAGCAGGTAGAGTGCTGTGTTAAGTAGGGTGGATTTTTTGGCCCATCTTATATCATAAAGAACTAGAGTGACAAGGAATTTGAGTATATTTGCAATTAGTGATTATAATAATGGACTATTTAAGGGAGTAAGGGAGGAAGTTAAGGCACGAGATAAGCAAATAATAATGAAAAGTTGGTGTGATCAATAGAATACTGTTCCTGATTTAGGCAAATCGTTGTTCAATATAGAGTACTAGAAGAAGTAACCTGAAAGAGAGAGTAACCTATAGCTGTCAGTTTGTCATTTACCAAGAACAGACAAGGTAAATTATAATACTTGGCATTGGCAGTTCCATTGAAAAAAATCAATTATCTGTACAGCCTCAGGTTATTCTAGTTTTCTGTGTTTGAACAAGTTTTGCTAACAGTCGTCTTTCTACCACTAGAATAGCTCACTGCAGTAAGTATGTGGCTGTGTAAAATACTGAGGCACAGAGAGTAAAAGTGCAACACATTGAAGAATAATGCTGAACAGCTTCCCTATGCTTAGCATTCTGTAAGGTGATTAAGTTTTTTCCAAGTTCAATCCACAGTGGCACAGAAATCAGTCAAAAGGTAGAGTAAATGATTATAAAGACTTATGATTCAATGTTTCTTAGTAATAGGCAGTGTAAGAGGAACCTAATGTGGACTATTTCCTTGCCCATTCATAACAAACTTCACAGTCAAATAGTAAAACATGTGCTCACTCTGCAATACTCAAATGTAAATTATGCTTCATTTATGTATTGTTGTGCTGGTAAAAAAAATGAATATTTGCTGTTCTAGAGATTATGTGTATCGTAAAATCAGAATTATTCAGGTTTTTATACATGAGTCTTTTATGCTTTTGGTTAATATGAGTCTGTCCCAGAGGTTGTTCACCTTTAAGTGCACTAATAGTAATATTTATGAGTTTTCTTACCTTAGGAGAAAATCCTTGTAGCTAGTACCTACATCAATGTACTGCCAGCCTGGGGTATTGATGTGAAATTCAGCTAGCTTCTCTAGTTGATTGCCTTTGATTATGTTGCACATATTTTTTAACACAATGCTTAATAAAGAAAGGATTGGCAATTCATCCTGTTAATTTTATGCTTGGTAGACAGTAATCCACAGCTTATGATTTCCCCCTTTTCTACGTGTCTTTTGTTTGCTGTCTGTTAGTTTATATGTTCACTTCTAGAGTTTCCTTAAAAAATCAATTAGATGTAGATGTAACATAGTTTTGGAATCACCTTTTATAAACTAATACATCCATCTGTATTTTGAATACTAACTTTGTGCTAAAAAGTCCTGTATTAGGGTATGGAGGATTCAGAAGAAAGATAAGAAATTTTTCTTGCCTTCAAAAGTGTCTGTTTTAGTTTTCCAATAGTACTGTTGTGTGTTCTTGTGTCTTTCATTCTCATTTCTCTCTTCAGCCACCATTTCTTTTTTCCAGGTCCTATGCTGACACTCAGCTATCTCAAATATCTGATTTCATTTGTCCTCTACAACCAAAATATCCTACTTGATTCCAGCCTCCCTTGTACCACCTTATGGTTTATAAGTATTTGGCACATTTTTAGGATCCTGAAAATTAATTGGAGCTAGTGTGATAAATTCATGTATGCCCTCAGGTATTTTTAATTGAAAATGCTCAAATGTATTACCACACTCTTTTGGTTCATTTCAGGCTCTATTATTTCCTTTCATATCAATAAGATTATCTTTGGAAATGCCAGAATTATGAATGCTGTCTTTTGTCAGCAAAAAATAATGAATTAATATTAAATTTTAAGTATTAAATTCATTAAAAAGAAGTAATGTTCAAAACTCTTCCATATTACTTTTAAATACTGTCCATCAGAAAACTGACACAGTTGTCCGTTCTTGATTTCAAGCTGGGGAAGCACTTCTTCTGCATTAGAAAGCTCATATATTGTACACTTTCAAGATCCACCCTTTTTCAGCTGTACCAAAATAACTCAGTATTTTTCAGCTACACCTCAAATGACAGCAGAAAGGACATGAATTATAGAATGTACTGAATTCATATAGTCAAAATTAATCAAAAGAGAGGTCAAACCATGAAAATCTCTACACTGACAAGTCATTCTCAGATATTTCTCTCCAAAAAAATCTAAATTTTTGCCATGCACTTGTTATAATTTGGCCTTTGGAGGACCATTCAAATTCTCTATAATAAAGAACTTCATATTGAGACCCCTTATCTTGACAGATTAGTAATGTGAGACCATATCTTTTAGTTTAAGACTAATAAACAAGACTTCTTTTGTTAAAAAACTTAGTAGGAAGCTTCAGGATGAGAATTTTATGTTGGAGTAATTCTAAATTTTGGAAACATTTTAACTTTTATATGTGAGCTTTATTATCAAGGAAAGATAATCCACGTTTTATTGTGCATGTTAAGGGGAGCAGACCCAATTTGGTCATTTGCCTTAGAGTTTTATGATTTCTCAATACAGCACTGGAGTTATATGTTCCATCTTGCGTGGTGATGATAGCAGAGCTTAAGTATACCTAGGCTTAATTGTATTTTCTTTCATTGACATTTTCCAATTTAATTAAAGCCTCCATAATGTCAACAGTTGCTCATATTAATTCCTATTAACAGGATGAACTTCAATCATGAATATTGTGCTTGCCTGTTCATGTTTAATCCTATAATATTTTATACTTTTTAGAATGAAATAATAGGACAGAGCCTGGCAAACAGAGGGCCATCAGTAAATATTTATTGAACTTTTAATAGCAGGGATCCTAATAATGTAATATTCATAATAGTTTAAATGCATTGAGAGTTTACCATGTGCCTAAGCTGATTCTAGATTAAGAGCCCTAATTTACATACTGTATGTGGCATTTTGTCACAGCAGTTTGACATAAAGTATATTTTGAAAGATCCTCCCTCACTCAAAATTTAAAAACTCATATTTCCAAATATTTTATGGATCATTTTACATAGTATCAAGTAATTTTTGAGATAGTTATTTCATTACATCCTTGAGCTTCCTAAAATCACCATACTCCTTCTAGGGCAGAGGCAGGAATTTGACAGTATGGAATGAAGCACAGGAATGGAATGGAGGTCATTGCTGAGGCCCAAATATCAGGTGTGGTTCAAGAATAGCTTTGCACACATTATTTGGTGATTTTAAAGAATCAACAAACAAACAGACAAACATTTTCTACATTTTGACTCTGTTGCTTTGACATATCCATTGTTTTAAAGAGGCTCATAAACTCAACAATGACAAATGTATTGTTTTGGGTTAGACATAATATGCTTAAGGGAATGTCAAAAAAGACAGATATTAAGACTGATTTTTGCAGCTTTATTACTTGATTAAAACCACCGCAGCCTAATCCCTATCCAACGTGTGTATACTTTGAGTCCTTAGGTTTCTGGATTATATCAACTCCTTAATTAACATTTAGAATAGAAGAGAAAATAAGTCTATTCAATTCGGTGTGACACCTAAGAAAAGTAGTAATTAACGGAATCTGAATGATTTTGAGGAAGAAAATGAATTAGCACTTTTATAAAAGCTAATTGTTCAGCAATTTTGTTTGAACAGATGACTGCAGGTGTCATTTGTCTCTGCCTCAATTCTATAGAAGTTTGATAGGAAAATATAAGGGACATTTCATTAGAAAAAAGTTTAGTAGACTTTTGTCCTACTCCTTGCCTGGAAGACCTTCTAAATCTGAAGTTCTTTCTTGAACCACAGTATGACTTTCAATTTTTTATTGAGTTATAACAAACATACAATATTATTTTAGTTTCAGGTGTAGGACATAGTGATTTGATATTTTTGTATTATATTATGAAAGGATCACCACAGTAAGACCAGTTACCATCTGACACTATACTATGTTGTTACAGTGTCACTGACTATATACCCTATGTGTACATTACATCCCATGTCTTATTCATTTTATAGCTGGAGATTGTACCTCTTAATCCCCTTTATCTATTTCATCCATTCTCTCACCCCCACCCCTCTGGCAACCACCAGTTCATTCTCTGTATCTATGACTCTGTTTCTGTTTTGTTTTGTATTTCATTTATTTTGGTTTTTAGATTGCATTTATAAGTGAAATCATGCAATGTTTGTTTTTCCCCGTCTGACTTATTTCACTTAGTACAGTACCCTCCAGGTCTATCCATGCTGCCACAAATGGCAAGATTTCATACTTTTTATGGCTGAGTAATATTTCATTGTGTGTGTGTGTGTCTATATATATATATGTATGTGCGTGTGTATATATATATACCACATCTTCTTTATCCATTCATCTATGGATGGACACTTAGGTTACTTCCATATCTTGGCTATTGTAAATAGTGCTGCATTGAACATAGGGATACATATATCTTTTAAAATAGCTGGATCATATGGTAACTCCGTAATATTTTCCATAGTGGCTGCATCAATTTACTTTCCTACCAACAGTGCACAAGGGTTCCCTTTTCTCCACATTCTTGCCAATACTTACTGTTTCTTGTCTTTTTGATAATAGCCATTCTAACAAATGTGAGTGGTATCTCATCGTGGTTTTTATTTGCATTTCCCTAATTAGTGATGTTGAGGACCTTTTCATGTATCTGTTGACCATGATTATGCCTTCTTTGGAAAATATCGGTTCAGGTCCTCTGCCTATTTTTTAATTGGGTGGTTTGTTTTTTTAGTATTGAGTTCTATGAGTTCTTTATATACAGTTGACCCTTGAACAACATGGGTTTGAACTGTGCAGGTCCACTAATATGCAAATTTTGTCAATAAATATACAGTCAGCCCTCTGAATCCCTGGATCCCACATCCACGGATTCATCCAGCCACCGATTGCAAATTTAATACATGATCCACGCAGTTGGTTGTATCTGAGGATGCAGAATCCACAATACAGAGGGTCAACTTTGAGATTTAAGCATCTGCAGGTATCTGCAGGTATTAAGCATCTGCAGGTATCTGCAGGTATCTGGAATAAAAAAGAATGAAATATTGCCCTTTGCAGTAACATGGATGGACATAGAAAATATTATACTTAGTGAAGTAAGTCAGAGAAAGAGAGATACTATATGATGTCACTTATATGTGGAATCTAAAAAATAATACAAATGAATCTATATACAACACATAGAAAACAAACTTATGGTTACCAAACGGGAGAGGGAGGGAAGGAAGGACAAATTAGGAGTATGGGATTAACAGATACAAACTACTATACATAAAATAGATAGGCAACAAAGGTTTACTGTACAGCTCAGGGAATTATATTCAATATCTTATAATAACTTATAATGGAATATAATCTAAAATAATAACTGAATTACTTTGCTGTACACCTGAAACTAACACAATATTTTAAATCAACTATAAATCAATAAAAATTTCAGATATAGAAGAACATTTTATTTAAATAAAGGTATTTAAATTTTATTAAAATACACTTGCTCTAATGGTTACCTATGTCATAATAAAGGATCTATGAATATATGTCTCAAGAACTCTCATGTGCTTCCATTCTAAAAATAACAAGTTAACACCTGTTTACCTACATCAGGTGATTAAGTCATTCAACCCACTAATTATCTTTTGGTATAAGATGAGTAGAAGCCTTGCTATCTAAATCATTCCTCCCAAATTACATTATGTCATCATCAGGTCTTTGCCCCTAATTTTTGGTCATTATCTTTTATTTTTATCCAATTTATGTAAGCTAAAACAAGACAAAACAGTTTATCCACCTCACCCTACCCCCACCTCTTTCAACCACCAATTTATTCTCTGTATCCATGAGCTTGATTTTGGTTTTTTTTTTTTTTTTTTTTTAGATTTCACACATAAAAGAGATCATACAATATTTGTATTTCTCTGTCTGACTTATTTCACTTAGCATAATGTCCTCGCGGTTCATCCATGTTTTCACAAATGGCAGTATTTCATTATTTTTTATGGCTGAATAATATTCCATGGCATATATATACCACAAATTCTTTATTCATTCATCCATTGATTGACACTTAGGTTGTTTCATATCCTGGCTACTGTAAATAATGCTGCAGTGAACATGGGAGTGCATATATCTTTTTGAATTAGTGTTTTTGTTTTATTCAGATAAATACCTAGAATTGCTGGGCATATGGTATGAATAGCTAATATATTTTTGATAAAAGAATAAAGTCAGAGGAATCTGTCCATCTGATTTTCAGACTTGTTATACATGTGTGGTATTGTTGGAGGAATAGACACACAGGTCAGTGGAACAAAATTGAAAATCTAGAAATAGACCGACAAAATATGCAACTGAATTTTGGCAAAGTAGTAAAAGCAAATTAAGGAAAGAAAGATTGCCTCCTTTTCAACAAATGGTGCTGGAGAAATTGGATATCCATAGGAAAAGAAAGAAAGGAAGGAAGGAGGAAAGAGAGAGAGAGGGAGAAGGAGGGTGTGGGGGGGAGAAAGGAAGGAAGGGGGGAAAGAAGGAAGGAAGGAAGGAAGGAAGGACAGACAGGAGGGAGGAAACAAAAGAACTTTGACTTAAGTTGCACACTTTATACACATACTAGGTCAAAATGGATCATGAAGTTAAATATAAAATATGTAACTATAAAACTTTTAGAAGAGTAGTAAACCTTCAGAATCTAGAGCTAGTTGAAAAGATCTTAGACTTTATAACCAAAGCACAGTAGATAATAGAAAAATTGATAAATTGGACTTCAAAATTAAAGTAGTTTGTTCTGCAAAAGACTCTGGTAAAGAGATGAAAAGATAAGATGTAGCCTGAGAGAACGTATTTGGAAATCACATGTCCAGTAAAGCACTAATATCTAGAATACATAAAGAACATCTAATGTTACTGTAAATATTTAAACTAGAGAGTGTAAACAGAAATGAAAAAATCCTGAATACTAAAAAACAAAATGAAACAAAAACAAAAACCTCCCAATGCTGAACAGTAAACGAACAATCTGAGTAAAAAAATGGACAAAAGACATGAAGAGAAATTTCCTGAGGAGATAACAGGTATCAAATAAGCTCATGAAAATATGTTCAACTTCACTGGCTATTAAGGAAATGGAAATTAAAACCCAAATGAGATAACAGTACACACCTATCAGAATGGCTAAAATAAAAAATAGTGATGACACCAAAGCTAGCAAGAATGTTTAGAAACTGGATCACTTATACAATGTTGGTGGAATTGTGAAATTGTACAGCCACTCTCTAAAGCAGTTTGGTGGTTTCTTAAAATGCTAAATATCCAATTAATATTCAACTCAGCAACTGCACCCCTGAGGATTTATCCCAGAGAAATGAAAATCTGAACAGGAATGTTTAGAGCTACTTTATTTGTAATAGCCAAAAACTAGAAATAACAAATATATCCTTCAACTTGTGAGTGGTAAACAAACTATAGTACACTCAAACCATGAAATATTATTTAGCAGTAAGAAGCAAATTATTGACACATACAACAACCTTGATAAATTTCCAGAGAATATGCCTAGTTATAAAGGGCAGTTTCAAGGGTTACTACAGTGTAATTCCATTTACATAGATTCATGAAATGGCAAATTTATAGCAATGGAGAACCCAGGGTTTAGAAGAATGTGGGAGAAGAGGAAAATGGGAGTGGCTGCAAGGACAACATGAGGGATCTTTGTTTTGATGGAAATATTCTGTATTTTGAGTATATCAATGTCTTATCATGGTGGTGACATTACACCAAATTTTTGCACAGTTGCCATTAGGAGTAACTGGGTAAAGGGTATATGAGATCTCTCCGTATTATTTTTTACAATTTTATGTAAATCCATAATTACCTCAAAATTGAAAGTTTAATTATAAATAGTAGAAAGATGTAAAAATATATACCATGCTAACACTATTCCAAAGTAAGTTTGAATGGTTATGTTAACTTCAGAAATTTGACTTTAGGGCAAAGAATATTACCAGGGATAAAAAGCATGTCCTTTCACAATCATAAAGGGGCCCATTCATCAATAGGGCATAAAGATTCTAAATGTTTATGTACCTAATAACAGTGCTTTAATATATATGAAGCAAAAAATGTTAGAACTGAATGGAGAAATAAACATATCATAAATTATAGAGATTTCAAAAATTTTCTCTAAATAATTGATAGACCATCTAGACAAAAAATCAGTAAAGATGCAGAAGATTTAATCAACACTACCAAATAACATGCCTAACTGATATTTATAGAACAGTCCACCCCAAAACAGTATAATACAGATCACTTTCACATTCTTTCAAGTGCATTCAGAACATTTATAAATATGGAACTTCTTTTTTTTAATTTATTTTTTTTAACTTCTTCTTGATATAAAAGAAGCCTACATAAATTAAAAGGATTCAAGTGATGTAAAATAATTAGAAATCAGTAAGAGAAAGATATCTGGAAATTCTCCAAATATTTGGAAGCTAAATAACAAACTTTTAAATATCCCATGGATCAAAGACAAATTCAAAATTGGAACTATAAAGTACCTTGAACTACATTAATGTGAAAATGCAACATGCCAAAATATGTGGAAAGCTGCTAAATCATTACCTATGGTTCTATCTGTAGCAGTAAATACCAATACTAGAGAAAAAGAAGTCTTAAGGTAGTGTGGTATTGGCATAAACATAGACAAGTATTTAGATCAGTGGAACAAAAAAGAGATTCCTGAAATAGATCCACGTATATATATATGGACAACTGATTTATAACACAGGTAGAAAAGCAATTCAGTGGAGATTAGATTCTGTTTTCAACAAATGAAGTCATATCAGTTGAATATCTATAAAAATAAAAATACCTCATGCTATTGATCAAAATTAATTCAAAATGGAACATAGACCTAAATTTAAAACCTAAAATTACTTAACATCTAGAAGAAAATATAGGAAAATGACCTCTGTGATATTAAAATTTGAAAGATGTTTTTAAAGTGTGCCATAAATATGATCCATAATGGAATTAATGGATAAAATTTTCTTCTACAAAATTAAAGACTCAAGTTCTTAGAGTTAAGAAAATAAAAGGCAAGCTGCTGAGTGAAAGAAACTATTTCCAGTGTATATATTTGGTAAGGGAATAATATCTAGGGTATATACGGAACTCTCAAAACTCAGTAACAGGAAGCAAAAACCTAATAAAAAGAATGAGCAAAAGATTTGAACAGATGTATTACCAGCAAAGATATACTAATGGCAAATAAGCACACAAAAAGGTGCTCAACATTGTTAGTTATTAGGACAAGGCAGATAAAACCACACTGCCGAGGGAATGTAAAATGGAACAGCCATTTTGGAAAGCCGTTTCTTAAAATTTAAACATGTATCCTCCATATGATCTAGCCATTGCACATCTACATATTTATTTTTTTAAATAAAATATTTTTACAAAAATATGTTTGCAGATATTTATAACAGCTTTATTCATAATTGCTTTGGAAATAACTTAAATGTCTGTTGAAAATTGAAATTGCAGTACATCCGTAATATGGAATACTACTCAGGAAAAGAAATAAATGAAATATTGATAAGCTACAACACAAATAAGTGTTTGCCAAAATGCGTAGAACTATACACCAAAAAGGGTAAACTTCAGCATATGTAAATTATATTTCTGTAATTCTGGCTAAAAATAATCATTCACTGCTCTTAGATTTTGTCTGAAAATCATGGTTTTATTTTAGTCCTTATTTTAAATAATTTATTTCGACAATGGTCATTTTCAGATTTTGAGTAGCTTTTATCTGCACTCCTCTAAATAAATATTAATCTATTAAAAGAGCAATTAAAAGTAACAACTTGAATTCTTAACTAAATAAGTTTCCAAATCACTCTAATGTGTACTTTTCAAATAAATACAAAAAAGAATAAATATGAGGAAGA
This sequence comes from Balaenoptera musculus, assembly GCF_009873245.2. Lineage (NCBI taxonomy): Eukaryota > Metazoa > Chordata > Mammalia > Artiodactyla > Balaenopteridae > Balaenoptera > Balaenoptera musculus. The sequence goes on from NC_045797.1 coordinate 47,244,505, forward strand.
ACTAATGAAAATGCAAACACACAAACTCTATTAGTGATGACTTGAAAGCCATGCTGTGCATGAACATTTGTTGCTCTGTCATAAAAATTCATGATATTGTTGTTTAATTTATTCCTATTGAAATCATTAAATAGTCTTCAAGACTTGTGAAGCAAAGTTTGAAAATTTGGGTGGTCCATGATATTTGCAGTTATCAGTGAGTAGGAGGATGCCTTTGACAGGTAAGGCTCTCTAAAGGAACTAAGGCTTCATAAGCAATTCATTTTTCTCAGTTTTACTCATATTTGGCCCTTTGGTCAAATTTGGTGTTTTTAAGACAGAGCTACATTGTTATTTTTTTGAGTGAAGTGAGACAAATATTTTGGCAGGCGGCGCCATCAGTGTTAAGAATCTTAAATTTAAATGTTATATATAATTTTGGCTTTAATCAATGGCTTCTATTCTGTGTCCTTGATTAATATATGTGAGCCTTTGGTTAGGAAAAAGAAATGAGATGATCCAGATGAGAATGTTGAAGCATTTGGTAATAAGGATTATAAGAATAGGTAGCTACCAGATTGAACAGGTAAGGTCACTGAGGGCTCCGAGTATCTTACCTAACCTTCCTTGATCTGCTTGCCTGCAGCCAGGCCTATGCCCCTGGCCCATAACCTGGAGAAAGTTGGCCTGATTTGGCTCCCAGGCCTACCCTTTCCCTGCTGGGAAGGAAGGTGGGAAACCAAACACCCAACTGAAGGATGTGGTGGGAGTAGAAAGGGACAGTGTATTGAAAACAAACATTGTGTGGATTGGGGATTTTCAAAGATAAATTTCTTTCTTTTTTTGAAAGTTAATTATGCTTCTTGTCTTAAAAATCATGCTTAAAATCACAATGGCTAATATCTGTTGAATAACTATTTGGGGACATGCTTCAATCTAGGAGATTTTCATTTAACAACTCATTTCATCATGACAACAACCCGGTTAGATTAACATTGTAATTATCTTTATTTTCAGGATGAGAAATAGGGAGCTAATAAATGAGTCCCAAATTACAGATCAGAGATTTGAACCCTGGTTTTGAAGCCAGTCTGATTCTGTACTATTCAGCAGCACCCTGACAAAGAAAGAAAAAGGAGAGAAAGAAAGAGAAAGGAAGGAAGGACGAAAGAGGAAGGAAGGAAAGGAGGGAGGGAGTGAGGAAGGAAGGGAAGGAAGGAAGAAAAGGAAGGAAGGGGAAGAACATCTTTTCACTTTGAACACCCTATGCATTTTGCCATTATTAAAATAGGAATATTATCAAAAAACTTTTGATATCCAAATATTTTATAGTGATAATTATATTTTATATAGCAACTTTTTAATCTGTACATTTACAATTTCAGATACAGGTATATTTAAGATAAATTAAGCATTTGCCTTGTTAGAATATTTTCAGTGAAGTACTTGGCATTGTTATTAGAATATCTATGCTTTATATAATATGATGTTTTGGGGTTCTGTGAGACAGGATAAATGCTATTTTGGACCTTAATTTTTGCTTTTTATTCCACAAATAAAGGGCTAAAGAGGTTTCCTTCATGGTGATAACATTAGAAAGGCTCCCTGGATGTCAGAATTCTGAATAAAAACTTATGTGCCAGGCATATTAATTCATTCATTCAACAAATATTTGCTAAGTGCCTACTATGCTCTGTGTCCTGAGGGCACAGTGCTGAATAAAACTAAATTCCTTCCTAAAAAGATCTGTAATATCTACTGTAACCTTAAGGAATACATGACCTCTGCTTTTCCTGAGAAAGATCAAAATCTTTCTCAGTAAGGAAAGATTGAGAAATCTGAAAAAGGGGAGCATTTATGAAAAATTCAGCCACTGTCTATTCTTAATACATCTATTTTTTTTTAAAAAATTAAAAAGTCAGTACAAGCTTACAAGTGAAGATTCACTAAAGGAAGATGAAGTGGCTTGCCCATAGTCACACATTTGGTTAATGGTCAAGGGCAACAAAGAAGATTGGTCTCCTGATTCCAAGATCAGTTCTCTTTTTGCTACATGGGCCTATTGTTTAATGAAACTGAGAAGATTGAAAATGCTTTTTAAAATTAGTCCCATAAGTTTAAAGCAGAGCGGCATTCATAATTTATGTTTCCAGGATATTTTGGAAACGATTTTTAAAAATTCATTCATTCCAAATAGATGGGTGTCCAAAGAAGGAAACTCCCAGAAAATGTAGAAGAATTTTTTTCTTTCTTCTTATGATCATAATTTCACTAAGCACTAAGAGTCATGAGAGGAACTAGCCTGATTATTTAGTATTAACAAATATTACTAATGCTTGTACAGATTATTACTCTTTTTTAAAGCAATTTCACATTGCCAAGATCAAAAGCAAGCAACTAGAATATTTAGACTGAAGCTTGACCAACTGCCCAAACTTTAGAATTGATCAAAGTTAATGAAATAGAAACTATCTCATCAGTATCTTTTCTTCCTGTCTCTAGAGCGAATAATTGTTCCAGGAATCAGAAGTAAGATAAACTGGGGAAAGTTGGAATTAAATGAGGCCTTGGAGTGTAAAAAGGTACTATAAAGTGAGAAAATGCAGTTGGACTCAGTGAGATGGAGCCAGGTCAGATCTGAGGAGAACCCCTCCTGTGGTGGGTATTCCCAGATGTGAGGAAACCCAGACTGTGGTGGGTCTTCAACAGTGCAAACAGTACTTTAGTCTTAGACACTCCCATCTCCTTCACTGCCATGTTTTCCCCTTCCATTTAAAAATACAAAGTCACTTCCTACTAAACTGCCTGTCACCACTTTAGCTTCTTCCTAAAGGCCAGCTTCTATATTTTATACTTTAATGAAATGTGAAGATAGGTGAAAGAAAACAAAATATTTGGAAAGTCAGGATATTATCAATAGATATGTGAAAGGGCACTTTACCTATGATTCAAGGTAATTAGATTCTGGGATTTGTATGCATGTGTGTATGTGTGTGTGTCTGACAATGTCAAAATAACCCTAGAGCAGAATTCAGTGACTGTGACTTCAAAATGCATTTAAACACAAGCAAAGGGTCAAAATCTATTCATATATGCTTTTGTTCTTTTAGTACATGGGTAACAGGCACAGGTTAATTTGTGTTCATAGTTAATTTTTAAACGTACACATTTTAATATTTTTACTGCTTATCCTGGGCAGGGAATAGAGTTACGTACTGACTTAACTCATGGTTTCCTTTTAACCCAGACTCCCCATTTTTCCAGTTTTAATTAATAGATCCTTATTTGGAATAGAAGCCTTTATGACATTTGGGCAGTGTTTTGAGTCTGTAATTTGTAAAGTATGACTTACTTTTGAAAAACAAACAAAACATGACATGAATTTCTGAAATAAATTGAGTTTTTGTTGCAGTCAATTGACATTTATGGGAGAATTGTTTAGTATAATTGATGATAGATGAGGAATCCTAAAATTCATTGACATTTATTACCCATTTGTTTTGTCAAAGCATGTTAAGTGCCTCTGGATATATGGAGCTGTAGACAAAATTAATTTAAAAATGACAGTGCTCTAAGGTTAGATTCTGACATTAACATCAAAGACACTAAAATAAAAATAATTTTGCCCCAAATTAAAGGAAATATAATTTAGATATTTTTTTTAATTTTCATATTTCTTTTCTAAACTTTTTGAGAGGAGACGAATGAAAATAGGTAAGGTAAAAAGAAAAGAGGCAGGAGGAGAAACAAAAGAATAATACAAATTTCAAAGCATTGGAAACAAAAATCAAGAAGAGGAGACATTGTCCACTACATCAAGATGAAGAGCTTAGTACTCAAAGGAAAGAGAAGAAATGGGTTCCAAAAGTCTAGCTGTCTACCCTTCAAGCCTAATGACAAAGTTCAGGCATTAGAAAGCACTGAATGAACCTGTCTATGGGAAATTGATGAAATCTTCACCTTCTGCTGTAATTCCCAGCATGGGTGACTCTTTCTTCGGCACCCCTACCCCTCTGGCTTCACCAAATGACAATGGCCGATGTATTGGTGACATCTTGACTTCTTGCCTTGAAGGGGAGTGAGGAAGGGTGAGGGAGGAGCTGGATTTAGAATATTAAATCACCACCACTAAATGAAGTCAGAGTTAAAATTAAATATAAAATGAAGACCAGACTTGAGAATTCCCGGAGCAGACAAAGCCATTTAAGTCATGTAATCAAAACTAAATCTAGCTTATTTCATGAATGTAAGCAAAACTTAACTTGGATTATTTCTTATAAATGCCTCTGACAATTATAAAAGAAACAAGTCATCTTTCTAAACATGGTGTGAGATAATCACTTTTAATCAAACCCCTGTTATTTAGAACCCTGCATTGTAATAACCAATCATTGTAAAGGTTAATAACTTCCTCAGTTTTACTTCATAAGTCATCCTGTAACTTTATGCCCCTGAGCTTCATATGTCTTTGAACTTGGAAATTTGAGTTTGTGAACTATTTTTGTATGCACAATATACTCTTACTCAATACCATGTATTGATTTAGTGGTTTTAATTTTGCTATTTCTGGATTTTTGACAGTTTATGGCATTGGAAGTGGGATCCAAAGAAGACCCCAACAACTCCAAGGCTCTGAGTAACCAGAGGCTGGTACCCACTCTGGCCTATTGAGTTCACTGTTTTCTGGATGACTGGAGTTTAAGGGTAAGTCTCTTTTGGATCTGAGCTCTGCGCTCTTTGCTTTTTGACCTTTCCAGTTTTATTATGCATACCTATCTTCTGTTTGTTGAAGCTTCTTGGTAAATCATCTTTTGGTCTGTAAGGGGAGAAACGTGTGATTCCCTGGGTTTTAGGCAGAAGTCAGATTACCAGGTCGGAATATTTGTTTCAGGGAATCTAAAAGCAGAATGGGTTCCACCTGGTTTAAATTTCCTTCTTCTTTAAAGATTCCTGCCTCTTATATGTATACCCACCATGGACCAGAATTGTGTATCTTTCTGAAAAATGGGTACACTTTTGAAAATTTTGGAATTATAATGACCTTTCTGGGGAAACTTTGTTTTAGATAAGTCCACCTTAAGGAGTGCCCTTAAAAGAGAATATCTCAAACCTCTCAGAGACAATGGAACTCACTCTTTGATTGGTATGCAGAAGCTTCTACACACAAAATGAGTCCAAAGATAGCTTCTCCTAAGGAATCCTTACAGTGCACAAATTAAAAATCTTCAGCAAAAAAAAAATTTTGGCCATATGAGCAAGTAATCTTAACTTAGTCCATCTGCCAGAAACACAGTTTGGATCCAACTATTCTTTTGAGCTTTATACCTGAGACATGGCTAAAATTTTTAAAAACAAAAGGTATTAAATCTCTGGGTAAGTCTGTACATTATGTATGTCTATGTGCGTATGCTATAGGTATGTGATATTTTTCTACCTATGGATGGTGTTGCTAAAATTAATTTGCAAAGAGCTCTATTTAATTGGTTTCAAGGAAAAATAAGTATTTATATAAATCAGGTATACTCTCAGAAATACAGAAACTAACCTAAATATTTTTTGAGTTTACATGATCTGAGATAATCTTTGATAAATAAAAGCTAGTTTAAGTTTGTTGGTTTAATAAAAACAGGCCTGCCTTCAGAACTGTCAATATTAAATTTAATGCAAACATATAACTTTTTCTACCTGGATTTACTAGTCAAATAAGCTTATGCTATCTCTGTTACAAAATCTTCAACAAGAAAAATAAGATGATGGTTAGCTATTCAATGTCTAATCTAAGCATAATTGTTAACAAGTCATTTAAATAAATGTAAATAAGATAAAAGTTTATACTATATTAAACTAAATAATGGATATTTATTAGAATATTTAGATCATTTCCAAATAAGATAATATATTGAGACATTGATTGCTAAATATAATTTTAAACTTAATCTGGTTTTGGCTTCTTAAGTTTTACAGAGAGACAAAGGGTATTTGGGTTTATTAATAACCATGTCTTCTGCTATGTTTAAAAATTGTACTATGAAAAACATGTCTCTAAAAAAAGTATACATTTTTATAATTTTGTATTTATAAATTTCCTAATCTATTATGGGATGCTAATATATGATAGAGAATTCATAATTGCCTGCTTCCTAGCTTTCACTGGAAAGTAAAGATTTATAGTTAAAATTTACAATCAGTATGTAAAAGTAGAACTGCTAAAATCAATAAGAGTGAAGAGAAACTACTTTGTATACAAAGTATGGGAAGAAAATGGGATGCATTTTTATATGAGAAGTATGCAAGATATATAGGATGTGTTTTTGTTAAGGAAAAAGAGAGTAATATTGTCTGAAATAAAATGACTGGTTGTTCCAGAATAAGAAAGGAAAAACAATAACACAAAACCTAAATGGATATAGAAAGTTGCAAAAGGTTTGTGGGAAAGAAATTTTGTGCTGTGAGGTCAAAGCTGGCTAAAATTGAATGGATTTATTATTAGGGTTTTTTAAGAATAAGCTTTAATAAGTACTGTACTTACATAAAACTAAAATTTAATTTTCTTTTATCTGCTAAACAACAAAATTTCTTGGACTATTGATCTGGTCTGCTTTTAATAAAATATTATAAAAGGTTTTTCTTTACCTTTAATTTAACCTGCTTAGGAAACAAAGATTTTGCGTCTCAGGAAACATTTCCTGTGCCCCACATTGTCTTTGTCAGATCTTTGATTACTTAGGAAAACTGAGTATTTTCTTTTTTTTTTTTTCAGTTTATTTGCTTTTTTTTTTTTAATGAAGTATAGTTGATTTACAGTGTGTTAATTTCAGGTGTACAGCAAAGTGATTCAGTTATGCACATATATATATATTCTTTTTCAGATTCTTTTCCATTATAGGTTATTATAAGATATTGAATATAGTTTCCTGTGCTATATATTAGGTCTTTGTTGGTTATCTATTTTATATATAGTAGTGTATATCTGTTAATCCCAAACTCCTAATTTATCCCTCCCCCTGCCCCTTTCCCCTTTGGTATCCATAAGTTTGTTTTCTATGTCTGTAAGTCTATTTCTGTCTTGTAAATAAGTTCATTCATATCATTTTTTTAGATTCCACATATAAGTGATATTATATATTTGTCTTTGTCTGACTTACTGCACTTAGTATGATAATCTCTAGGTCCACCCATGTTGCTACAAATGGCATTATTTCATTCTTTTTTATGGCTGAGTAATATTCTATTGCATATGTATACCACATCTTCTTTATCCTTTCTTCTGTCAATGGACGTTTACATTGCTTCCCTGTCTTGGCTATTGTAAATAGTGCTGCTGTGAACATTGGGTTACATGTATCTTTTTGAATTAGTTTTTGTCTTTTCTAGATACATGCCCAGGAGTGGGATTGCTGGATCATATGGTAACTCTATTTTTAGTTTTTTAGGGAACTTCCATACTGTTCTACACACATTCCCACCAACAGTGTAGGAGGGTTCCCTTTTCTCCACACCCTCTCCAGTGTTTATTATTTGTAGAATTTTGATGATGGCCATTCTGACTGATGTGAGGTGATACCTCATCATAGTTTTGATTTGAATTTCTCTAATAATTAGCAATGTTGAGCATGAGTCTTTTCAATATTAAAAGAGCTAAGTTTCTTTGCAACTATATAGTGTTCTATCTTTGCCTTTTAAATCTTTTAATTGTCACTTTGGTTGAATGGATAAAGTATTATTTCACAGTGACATACTCCTGTTTGATCAAGTGTTTTAAATATTTTGACATTTTTAACAAACTTCCCCAAATCAGATTCTGAATGAAGGCTTTTTGACCTCGAACTAACTTTGGGATTTTCCAGAGGGTCCTTGGAAGATCTCAAAAGATTTGCTCTCTCTGCTTATAAAAGAGAAATCTTAATTTATTTAGGCTTGATATTAAATTGCATGGGAAGCATTGTCAAATAAAAAGTAATATTTAAACTTTTTATATTATATTTACATGTGTATATATTATTAATATATATTCTGGAAATTACATGTAATTCCTAAAAATCTAGATATAATGTATATATTATATTATAATATATATCAATCATATAATATTATCAGTATTATAAATTATAATATATTATCAATATAATATAATATTGATAATATAATCATAATAATAATATAATATTATCAATCATAATTATGGTCTAATATTATCAATCATAATTATATTAACAATCATAATTACAGTTATTATTTTATAATATATATCACAAAAAAGCAGTTGCTTTTTAATTGCATTATTTTTTGATGGATTCTAACTAGATCTTTAACCGTGGCTGTTTTTAAGTCTTTCGTCACTCACAAGTTATCATTTTACTCTTGATCCTTCTTGGAAAGTATTTACAATCAACTACAGGCAGAATGCTTCAACCTCAAAGAGATTCATGGAAAAGATGATGACAGTTACTCTAGAATATAAGTTTCTGATAACTTTAAGATCATAATACTCAACTGGATAACAATTTCTAAAACTCTATGAAACGAAACAAAGATTAATTACAGGAGAGTGAATGAACTGATGAAGGTAACTATAATTTTTATAACTTAATTTAAAACATTGCTGGTTGCAACATCAACACTAGTAAACAAAAGTAATGCTATATTTGTTGGTCACACTCTCAGCCTGCTGAGAGAATGACCGAAAGTAGGAAATTGTTCAAATTAAGTACAAAATAGAGACCGGACTTGAGAATTCCCTGAGCAAACAAAACCATTTAAGCCATGTAAACAGAACTAAATCTAGCTTATTTCATGAACATAAGTGAAATTTAACTTAAGGTTATTCCTTGCCTCTGAGAATTATTAAAAAAAACAAAACAAAAAAAAACTTAAGTCATCTTCCTAAACATGGTATGAGATAATCACTTTTAACCAATGCCCTTCCATTTGGGAATCCCCATTATAATAACCAGTCATTGTAAAGGTTAACAACTTCCTCATTTTCACTTCATAAGTCATCCTGAAACTTCATGCCCCTGAGCATCATATCATTCTTTGAATTTGGAAGCTTCCAGTTTGCAAACTGTTTCTAGATGCACAATAAATTCTTACTCAATACTATTTATTGATTTGGTGGTTTTAATTTTGCTATTTCTGGATTTTTGACGTAACTCTTGTGAACAACTCAGTCTAGTCTACTCTCCACCCACACACCTCCAGAATTAAGGATCTAGAGAAAAGAATTTACAGAAGAGGTTGAACTGAAAAATAGAATGCCAACAGTAGAGTTGACTAAATTTAAAACTTTTGCTTCCTAAGAGACACAGATGGCAAGTTTGTTATAGTTAGCTCATCACAAGAGGTTTTTAAATAGACCTGGTTAAAAATCAATTTATCAACACGTAGCCATTAAAATGCAGTAAATCTAGTCAATGCAATAGATATGCGGTAGGCAAGAACTATAATATATGGCTTCACACTTTTAACACTAGGCTCAAATAGATTTGATGGTTTAAAAGGTTTTAGGAAATTGTGTGTTTGCATGTGGGCATTCTAGTGGAAAAGGAATAAACAAAAATACTGTAATAAACATGGGCTTTTCCTTCATATGATCCTGCTCAACTTATTGTTTGGAATGTGAAAAATATTTTAATGCAGCACTAGTTTTAGATTCCCTTACAAAAATAAATCTAATGGAAAAAAATTAAAGCCAACATATGTACAAGAGGAAATAATACCCACAGCAATTTTTTGGTGTATTTCCTTTGCTAATAATGGTCGTTACCTAGAAAGCCTTTTTGTAAACCGACCCCCCAAAAAAAGTGTTTTTTGAGGGGATTAACAATGATCTAATGCTAGCAATTCAGTATTGATGTATTATTCCTCTATTCTCTGAGGGAAGTGTGGTTTCTGGGAAGGAACTATGTTTGAAGGCTTTGGTAAGAAAATGCTGAAATGGCACATCACAGCCTGACGCCCCCCTGGGTGAGTCATCTTTATCTGATGCTGGAGCGGCTTTCTGAAAGACCAACTGGCGCACTTCTCTCCTGTTGGCATAACTATATTTAGAATCCATAACTAGAGAGCTCAGGGTTTCTTGGGATGGTATTTTTAAATGTATCATCGCTCTAGACATGCTCTCCCTCCCTCTCCTACTGCTTCAGCCTCCCTCATACTTTCACACATCCAAATGGAAAAGAGTCAAGGAAAATCACATTCCAAAGGAACCTGTGACACTAGTCTCATCCGGAATGTTAAGTTCTGAGCTTAAAAGCATGCTAATAGCTCCCTTGGCTCTTGTGCTTAGGGAAGTTTGAATTCTTCTGGCAGCTTAGCAGTATGATGTACAGTACCATATTGGACTCATTGTTCAATATAAGCCTTAGGGAAGAATATATGAAAGTCCAGTGTTTTGTTTTGTTTTTTCCTTCATTTTTAGAACACGCTTTACAAAGATTTATATGCTGGAATAGGAAATTCTTGCAATTGCTAGCTGTGACTCTGCTTCATGATATATTAAGCAATGATGGAGCATCGTGGGGAAACCCAGACCTTTGTTCTAGCTATGAAGGCATCTTTGGTGAAGTCACTAGAGACAGAAAATAGAAAGAAATTCACACACTGTTGACAGAATATACATGTGAGTAAAACATTATTAACATGTCATTGATGTGAAAAATCTTTGTGGATAAGGGAAGTCTCCCTGCGTATAATTTGACTCACATTCCTGGAGTCTGCTTAACAGGCTAATACTATTTTACATACTTTCGCATTTACGTGACCCTGGGCCATAGGATGGATTCAATGTTGAGGGAACTGGTCAATTAACAAGTTTGTTAATTTATTCAATATAAGCTTACTTACCATGTACATGCTTTGCAAATCTGTGCCTAGTACATTGCTGTATACAGTGAATTTACGGAGGGAAGAAAAGGATGGTATGTCTTTCTTAATATCTAACTAGGGAAAGTAGGATATATATGACAAGTAAAGCTCCAAAACAAGACTTAATTATTATTAACCTGAAATAACCAAGAATTGCATAATTAAACGTTGGATGATAAGAATGGGACAGCTGCATCATTATGGGCTTGCATAATAAGAAAGACTTTGAGTAGATAATTTAACCTGGTGGAAATAGAATCAGGAAACACAAGGAGGATGATGGAAAGAAAAGGTGCTCACTTGCAGCACAGGGAGTGTAGGGACAGTGAGGCAAAATGCAGAGTCCTGAAGAAAAGCAGGGAAACCCACTTCTATTATATATACTCTCTTCCATATCTCTGATACAAAAATAAGTTAAGAGCACAGACCTGTGATATATAATGGGGAGATATTCATCTATTAATCAACACTTTCTAGCATATATTTTCTAAGTGCTATGAATTCATTTGCCTTATCTACCCATCTACATTTTGACCCAATGAATACTATCAGAGGTTCTGTGAAAACTTTATTCAAGTCAGTATTATGATACGTCCATAGCAGTCTTGAAAAACCAGAATAATATTATTAATATATATCTATTTTTATATATACACACACATATTAAACTTGCTGGCTTCACTTGCTCTTAGTGGATTCCTACCCATTATAAATGCTTGATATTTTTATTTCTAGAAGTCTGATACAGTTTTTCTGTAATATTTGCATTAATTATACAACTCCATAGCTCAATTGTTATAATTTTTATTGTAATTTAAAAATTTTTATTTAAAAATCTGATCTCCAGATGATAACAACCTCTTCCTAGTTCATCAAAGATTATTGAAGTTGAGTGTTCTCATCTGCAAATCTTTTTCAGTATTCCAGGATAAAACTTAATTGGGCTAGGAAAACTAAATCCACTTAGTTCATCAGAGATCTCTTAAAAACCCCTAAATAATATTTAAATTAAAATCCTTTTTCAACCACTATGTGTTATACCCTTCCCAGTCCCAAATCCTTCTTGACAAGTTAGAGAAGCCCGCACAGAACTAAAACAAAACTTCTTTCTCTTAGCTTTTAACTGCTACTATTTTGTCTCTATTGTTCTTACTTCAAATAAAGCTCAAATTTTCTGTTTGGATGTGTCCACACTGGGAAGAGAGAGTGCCATCTTGGACATATATTGATGGTGTTATTGACTCAATTTGAGATCCCTTTTACCTGCAGCAATACTGGACTGTCTAGCTCCTTTTTCTCAATTGTCAGAGTACCTCCTTTTAACAAATAGCACACTATAATGAGATGGTTTTAAGTGGTTAAGTGTGTAGTCTTGTCAATAAAACTGAATCTTTTGTTTTTCTTTTTCTATTTTAATCCAACTGATCCTTACTGAAATTAAAACTGTTCTTCTGGAGTTATTAACAATACAGTTTAAGCACCTAAACTAATCGTGCGAAGATGAGCTGAGCTGGTAATGCCATGTTTACAAACTATTCACAAGGCTGTTTTCATTGATGAGAGAGGGGTAAGGATCCGAAATATGAGTGGTAATACCTTGGAGACAAAATTATATAATTGCTTCTTCTGATTTATAACAGCAAAAGAGTCCTTGGCTCTGTCACCATGTAGAAAAAGAAGAGTGAGTACTTAGGTTCATGGAGGTTCTTCTCAGTGCCAGGTGTTTTTCACACACTATTAATTTGAATCCTAAAATTAGGCTATGCGTAATTATTATCATCTCTGTTTTATGGAAAGGAATATCGAGGTTTAAGGAGTCTATGTTACTTACCAAATATGGAGAGAACTTTAAAATATGTATTTTAGTTAATTTCTTGGGTGGATAAAGGTAATTGCCCTAGGCAATTTTTATTGGAAGAGTTCTTATTTCACCAAAAAAAAAAAAAAAATGACTTTTAAAATCTCTAACATTTGTTTTTTGGTAGATATTCCCACTTCATTGAGACTTACTATAAATCCTCCATATCCTAGCATCACTACTGGGCTATAATTTTCTAGGAGCCTGACTGCACTTTTATCATTCATGCTCCTTTCTAGATTTACTCAGGTAGAGCCAACGAATGAAGGTTGCCTCTGAAAGGCAATCTGTTCTACTAGCATCAAAGAGCATATAGGACACATATCCTCATGTATTTTAATGTTACGGTGCAGTGTAGTGTGAAGACAACAAGGCCTAGTGTGTGTTTGTTCCCCACAGCATCCCACATCTCACAGTCAGCCTTTTAATCTCTATCAGTTCCTTCACCCTGGCCACTCTTGGACTTTTGTGTTCAAAGTGCAGCAGTATTTATATGATGATGATGATGATGATAATGATGATGATGATGATGGGAAAAAAAATTGTAGATATCAGGCTTAAAGAGATTAATACAAAACCAGTGAAGGAGTTTCAGTTTCTCAGGAATCTTTTTTTCAGCAAAATTTCTCCCACAGAACTATATTCTAAGAAATTGATTGACTCTCAACCAAGATGATTAGACACAACCGTGAGATGTGCAGAAATTTATTACTGCTACCACTAGTATGACTAAAATTTAAACTACAGTGACAGCTACTACTGCTACTATTTCAATTACCTTGAATGCCAGAAAATATTTATAGGGCATTTAATATCTTCCATAAACTGTGCTAAGAAATTTACATGGATTATATCTTTAGCCTTTGAAAAAAACACTTTGGAGAAAGTCCTATGATATCTCTTTTAAAATGAGGAGAGGCTCAGACATTTTAACTAAACTTCTCAAAATCATACACCTGGTAGCTGGTAGGGTGGATTCACATCCTGACAGTCTTGCTCTCCTCTGGCTGCTTCTGTTCTTGCTGCTGGTGGCAGCACAGCAAGCTCAAAGTCACATTTGTCTAATCAGAAAACTCTTTTCTTAATCACTACATTATGTTGCCATTCAATACAGTACTTATTAAATGTTAAGCTTTGAATATTGTCTTTAACAATGCATGTAATAGAAGAAAGAAGGAAAGAAAGAACCTTCCCACCAACCTGTTTCTCATACAGTGAGGTATGACAGTGGCAAAGAATTATTCACTTTTGGAAGGATATTCAAAGACAAACTTAAAACTGACTTACAAAACTGTATGCTAAATTTTAGAATATAGCACTAGTGAAGCAAAAACTGCATATATATTCAATTAGAATTAGTATTCAAGTTTTTTCTATAATATTTTCAACATAAGTTTCACTGACGATGATTGAGGATAGAGAAATAGTGTTGCATTCACCATTCTAAGTATTGCATATGGGAAAATGTTACACTTGGAGCATTATATCTTGTGTGTAATGGAATGGAAATAAGATTTTAAAATAACTCTTTTAGGGAATCAATACCACGAGGAATGTTGGCTTCCATGAGGCTGTTTCTGAATAAGTGATAGAACATGCTGATTCCCATTCTCCCTCTCTTGCTCTCACTCTCTTGCTTTCACTTTCTTTCTGTCTCTATATACGTGTATATAGAAGCCCTACTGCTCTTGAAGGGCCATAGATCTTTGTAATTTTCTAAACATAGATTATAGAATAATAGTAATTGATAGTTTTATGATTCTCATATACAAGAGCAATCACAGTGTAACTTCCAGTTACTTATATGTTTTGTTAATTTTTTAGATCTATATTTTATTAATGTATGTGTCCTTATCATTTACAGCTGCATAATTATATAATCAAGAAGGTTTAAAGTTAGCCTTAGCCTTAAGAAAAATCCTGTTACTGACAAAGACCTGTTACTGTCATTGTCACCTGATACTGTCATTGACCAAACTTGAGTCAGGCTGCTCTGAGTCCTCTTTTTAACTAGGCCCTTGGATTCTGTTGGACTCTGTCTTTAGCCATCTTACTCTAGTTTTAGCAAGAATCCTGCTGATTCAGTTCAGTGAAAGTCCCTCCTCCTGGATATCTGATCAAAGTCCTCATCCCTCACTCTCCATATCATATCACTTTGGCCTGCCTTCAGCAAAAATCCTGTTGAGTTGGTCTACCAAGAATCTGTCTAGCTTTGATGTTTCTCTTCCCACCCTGCTTCTTGGATATAAATCTCTTATTTTTGTTGTATTCAGAGTTGAGCCTAAGTTTTACCCGCTACTGCAGAACCCCCATTGCAGTAGTGCCTCTTCAATAAAGTCTTCCTTACTGTCTTTAACAAGTGTCATGAATAATTCTTCTTTAACACTACATAGGAAAGATTTCATAAGTTTTCCCCACCAAATCTAACACTTTCCTAGCTTAAAACAGCCAATCAGTGATATTTGATATAGCAGTCCAAGCAGACTAAAACATACCCTAAACCCCACCTTCTCTCACATTCACTCAAAATTACACCCAAATCTCCCCTCAGTAATTGATAGAACAAAAGTCAGAAAATCAATAAGATATGTAACATTTGAACACCACTGCAGATCAACTTAACCTAAATGACATTTATAGAATATATATTCATTTCAAATACACAAGAAGTATTTACCAAGACAGACAATACACTTCTAAGTAACTTATGAGTCACAGAAGATATCAAAAAAGGAAAAAACATTTTGAATTGGATGAAAATGAAAGCACAACATGTTGAAATTTGTGAGATGCAGCTAAAACAGTCTTTAGAGAAAAAAAATAGAGCATTAAATGCTTATATTTGAAAATCAGGAAAGACTAAAAATAAATAGTCTAAGCTTCCATTTTTTGGAGTCCATGGAAAGCCACTACTCAAATCTGCTCTTGTTAGAAGCATAGTTGACTGACAGCTCTAGCTGTCACTGCCTTGGATTCCTACCATGTTTACCCTGAAACCATGCTTCTTGCTTCTTCTGGCTTTCTCCTAGCCAGCAAGTGAAAAGAGTAAGGGTACCAGTGGAGACCCAGTTATCATGTTATCAACCCAGAGAAACAGCCCATCCAGATGACAGTTTTGACACTATGGATCACTTTCTCTTTTCTCAGTGATATTTGAGGCTGTGTGTGTGTGTGTGTGTGTGTATGCGTATATTATGTATGCGCCTTTTTATAAATTTTATATTTTCAATAGGGGAAAACCCCATCACAGGCTCTTATTTTAGAAACCTTTCTTGAATATTCAAAATTCTAATTTTGCTTTTGCTTTGATGCTTTGAATTCTGAGTTCTTTGCTGCCTAGTGCTGCATTGAGTGTGGTTCTGTTTAGGGACTCAGTTTTTGCAATCTCTTGTGACATTTTCAATCATGGGCTACCATGGCTCTTGCCATGGCTCCTTTCTAGGAAAAATGTGTAGTCCAAAGAAAAATAGTCCTTCTCTTCCATATTTCTGGGGGGCTGTCTGATTACCTTCAGCAAACTCTGATGAGTTTTTAACATGCCAATCTGTTTCTTATGCTTTTCCTTCTTTATTGTATTTACAACTAGTTTTGTTCATTGGATTTGACTACAATTGTTCCTTGTTCTTTTATTTCTTTTCTGAAATATTTTTTTCTTATATAACTATAAATTTTGTGCTGTGAATTTTCCTAAAGTGAATGATACAAGATCAGTGAATTCTGATTTAGCCAAAAACATTCATCCTAAATTCCTCATTACCCTCACTGCTGAGTTGAATAACCCCACAATCAAAGTAGCCCTCCTCTTTCTCTTTAACCAGTGTAAAGCAGGCTACCCATGGTCTCACTTAAGGTAAATATAAGGAAAGAAGCAAGCATTTGTCTTGCCTTTCTTTTAAGGACTACTTTTTTAGACTAATCAAAGAGCTTGTGAGAGAAAACTCTCCTTTACATAAGAATCAGAGCTAATAAATTCCATGGGAATGAATTAAACAACTCAAATGAAATATAGTGGATCAAGGCAGTCATGATCAATGTTTGCTAATGCATTAAGTCCAAGATGATCGGAACTTTAAAATGAATGAATTTCAGGCTGACAGCACTTGAACAAATGGTTAAATCTATACTTCACGAAGAGTATACAGTAGAAAATACTCAGAACCATATATATTTATTAAAAGGTTTTGTACCTGAACCTAAACCTGTGTCTAGATTTACCTCCCCAAATTTTATGAGATATTCAGGAGAAATAGAACCATGTTAGATAATAGCACATTTTATAGAATGTGGAAAATTATACCAGAGGGATGACATATGGAGAACACAAATAGAGCAAAATATGGGGAGAGAGAAACACTCTATATGAGAAGAAATCTCAGAGAATATCAACTGAATTCAATGTAATACCTTTGTTGGACCCTTACTAAAACAAATAAACCTATACAGACTTTTGTTAAAGAAAATCGAGCTAAGTTGGATCTAGACTTTATATTTGATGTTACCAGAAATTTTTTATTAATACTTAATAATAGTGTAATTAAATAATAAATAATTAACAATTTATTTATTAAAATACATAATTGTGATTAATGATTAATTAATACTGTTTGTGTTTATAGTATGTTTGTTAAATTTTAAAAATCCTTATTTGCTAGATACACTTACTAATACATTTACAGTTAACATGATTGGACGCCTAGGAGTTGCTTTTATAATAAATACTCCAGAAAAGAGAAAAAGGTCCTGTTGGTGGAGTGGGACAGATGAAACAAGAATTGTGGAAACTGAGTCCCAGATAGTTTATTTTACTATCATCTCTATTTTTATGTATGTGAAAATTGCAATTATAGAATATTAATTATAGAGATCCTGTGGATTAGCCACATGAATCCAAGCGATTACCCTCTCCTTGTATAGTTCCTTATTTGAGTTCTAAATACAGTTGCAATTACATCAAAAGGAGTACAGTTGGGGCGAGCCTACTGATAACTACCTACCTAGACTTCTCATTAATAATTTAAAGCTCACATGTTCGAGTTCACCAGGTAGAGTGACTGCCTAATTTACCATCCAGCAAATATACGTTTAATAGTGTGGAACAGGAGGCCATCAGCATAAACAGGGAACATCCCAGGCAACCAGGCACATGTCAGTATTTTACTGATATTCCATTTAAAGTAGCTGCTTACAGACTCAGCTGAAGAAAGGGGAAAAAATTCTACCCATAATGCCTTAGTGAGTCTCAGTTTTACCTGTAATTCCAGGCCATTCTGCACGTGTAGCTCAAGGATGCACTGTTGTATCTTGTACCCGATGACTGTTGTGATTGTGAAGCTCACCTAGCTGTGTCACATGCCCCCTGCCATCTACCTATGTGCTCAGACTTTGTCTGGTGTTTGGCTAAGGCTTACATATATTATATATATATATATAATATACAGACACTCCCCAATGGACAAAGCTGCCATGAGCTACAGAGGAACAAGAGAGACAAAATATCATGTCACCTCAAGCTTTAAGTTGCTCAACAAGGTGCAGCAAACTGTCAAGGTAAAAATAATTATACTTGGATACAACAAATGCCTTAAACTTTAAGTGAGACTTGTGCATCACAAATGCCACTTATGCTTATTTTTCAAGGTTTGTAGACCAATGGACCAAAACCTAATACTAAAGTTAATAGAATTTACCTCAAATCTCTACAGCTCCCTTTATGATTCACACGAATTGTAAAGACAGAGACCTCGCCTCATGGCAGAAGACTCAAATGTCTGTGTCCCTAAAGAGGGAAAAAGCAAAAGCTCATCTAAACATGCCCATGCCATTTTGCTAAGTCACCAATCAACTAAGTCATTCCTTCTCCCAGGGAAAGGAAGCCCAGGATAGTATACTAAGTGATGTCCTTCCACATGAAAATATAAGGAAAAGGAATGGAAGTTTACTATCAGTACTATCAACAACAAAACTTGGCAGATGTATGAGTTCTCTTACATGTTTAAGGAACAGCTCAGTAGTGCTTAAGTAGATATAAATAGTGGTAAAATTATTTTGGTATCTGTTCATATTTTCTAATAAACATTTACCTATTGGAGGCTTTGATCCATGTCATACTTCTCTCCTGGTGAAACAATCATCTCATTAGAAAAACCCATGATTCTCCTACAAACGTAAACGATTTTTTTGGTGCTTAAAGTCATTTTAATTATCTTGGCTACTGCCTACCTTCTCTTGTGGAAAGAAACTGAGCCCTAAGGGACAGGAGTATAGGCTTAACTCTTGAAGTAGAACAGCATATTAATCATGCAATCATAAAACATGTCATGTTATGTTCAAAAACTAAAATCAATAATAACATTCTCTACATTATATTGAGAAAGATTGTTAAAAGGAAATGAAAAATATTGGAAGACTGAAGTCCGAATTCATGATCGTAACACTTACTAGCTCTGCAACTCTTGAGCAAGTTACATAACGTCGAGTTACTGCACCATCACCTTTAAAAGGAAAAAATAACATTTATTTTGACTACCTCAAAAGGACTTTTATGTAGATTGATTGGGGGAAATGTTTGTTTGATTTCTTTAAAAAATATTAAAAATTAAACCTTAAGTTAAAATTGTTCAGCAACATTAGGGCATATGTTTTTCATTCCTTATTTGGAAACTTTTTAGTAATTGAAAAAAAAAAAAAAAGAAAAGAAAAAAAAACCTGGACAAGTTATTTCTTAATTTTGTGAAAGTGCCATGAGAGATAAAGTAAGTATTAGAAGATGTCGGATATGATTTTAAAGTCAGCCCTCTGTATCTGCAAGTTTTGCAGCTGCAGATTCAACCAACTGCAGATTGGAGGGCCTGCAGATATAGAGAGCCCACTGAACTACACCATTTTATATAAGAGACTTGAGCATCGAGAATTTTTGGTATTCATTGGAGGAGTCCTGGAATCAACCCCCTTGATACTTAGGGGCGACTCTGCAGGCCTACATCATAGATACTGCAGGTTCTGCTCCAGACCACCACAACAAAGTGAACATTGCAAATAAAGCAAGTCACACAAATTGGTTGGTTTCCCAGTGTATATAAAAGTTGTGTTTATGCTATATTGTATTAAGTGTGCAATAATATTATGTCTGAAAAACGATATACATATCTTAATTAAAAATACTTTATTGCTAAAAAATGCTAACCATCATCTGACAACACAGTTGCCACAAGCCTTCAATTTATAAAAAATGCAATATTTGAGAAGCACAATAGAGCACAATAGTAAAATGAGTTATACATGCACTTATTATTGTTGAAGTACAGAATTTTAAAGTCAAAAACATTGATGATTTATTTACCAAAACTCTGTGGTAAATATAAATTCTCCCCACTTTAAAGGGGGCTGCTGAATATATCTTTTTAGGACTCACTAAATTTTGGCCAAACTAACCCTTCCGGAAGATGAAAGGTTATTAGTGGGTGAGTCCTTAATAAAGTCAATATAATGGAGAGTGCAATGACATTTGTTCTTCCTTTTAAGGAGAAGGTGTGCCTTTTTCCCTTTCCAAGACAAGTTGATGAATCAGGAGTATTTGAAAGAAGGAGGGCCATTGTACTCCCCAGATCTATGCTTTACAAGCTGTAGTTGTCCACATATAATCAAGAGGAACACACCAGAAGAGTTTTGGGGAATACATGAAATGTGTCACATGGAATTAAAGGCATGTAAACAGAGAGACTGGTGCCTATTTCTATCTAAAACTTTAGAAGATAGAGAGCCAACTGGTACAGCTTATGGTAGCAAGGCCCACAGAAGAGAAAACAACAGCAGCAGCCTGCACTCCCTATGTCTGGCATGGAAAAGACATGTGAGTTCCCTTGGAAAAAGAAGATTTCAGATAAGAAAAATATGTTAGATAATCTTGTTGAGAATATGCTCAAAAAAGTGGTTACAGGATTTAGAGGATCTTAGCAGTAAGGAATGTGGAGTGGACTGCCATGGTAAGACCCTAAGCAATAGTCACAATTCCTCCTTCCCCTGACCAAGTCCTAGAAGAGTCAGGAGAATAAAAAAGAAGGTGGACAAAGAGTGAAAAAAGAGAACACATTCATCTTCTCCACTGAAAGATCCCCAAGCAATGTGTCAAGGCTAAGCTAAGGGGAGAAGAGAATCTTTGAACTGGATGTGCAATTGAAGTTTTGATTTAAGCAAGTCAGAAACTTTTAATATCAAAATAGAGTTTTGAATATCAAAATTTAACTTGCCTTTTATTAAAGTGCCTATAAATCTGTGGCATATTCTAAGGGCATGGAACATCTCTATCAAAGCATATTAGAATATATTTGAATACAATGTAAGAGAAAGATATGTTCTGTTTATACACTCAAAGTTCAGTCCATCTAATAAATTGGCTACATATTTTCATATGGCTATAGTTTCTCTTAAATTCTTTCTACCTATTTTAGTGAGGTCTTGAGTCTTTATGACATATCAGTCCCCTTTAAAAGAATGCAAAATTAAGACTTTCACATAAATTTTGTTTTTATATCCCAGCTATTCATCCTAGAACATATAATCCTTTGGTTCTTAGTCTTATATCCTCTGTTCTTGCTAACAAATCTTTTTTCTTGGCTGTGCCACACGCAGCATGCAGGATCTTAGTTCCCCGACCAGGGATTGAATCCGTGCCCCCTTCAGTGGGATTGCAGAATCTTAACCACTGGACCCTCAAGGAAGTCCCAAATCATTCTTAATTCTAATAGCTAGGTCAGCAATTCCTTATAATTAAAACAATACAGAAAATTCCAGTGTATTTACCCCAAATTTTCCCCCCTCTTCATTTTTTCTTTACATCTTACCATCTGAGCTATATTTTTACCTTGAATTGGGAGAGGAGTGTGCTTAGGAGCAGGTCTTAGTCATGCCTATGTTTTCATTTTCTCTTCTCTCTCACACTGCTTATAAACAGAACGTATCAATAGCTAGTGTTAGATAGGCTCATAAAAGACAAAGAGACAAAAAAGTAGAGGTATCTTTGTAACAATGACAAAGTTAAAGTCTACTCAAATAGACAAATACACCATTCACCAAAAGCAACCAAACAAAGTGGTATAGTCTCATGATGACAAATTCAAGAAGGAACAATCAAGGAAAGAGGCAGAAAATTTTGTCATAGTGTGGCTTTATCCTCAGCCTACCTCAGAAGTATTATTTATGGGTGAATATAAATTTCGAGAAGCCTCTCACACACCCTGATTTGGACAGAAGTGGAAGGAGGTATTCTATTTATCTTTCCTCTTTTCTTACTAGCAGGAGATGGTATGTGCAGTGAGAAGTAAGACTGAAAGCTCTGCTGGGAAGAGATAGGTGGAATGAAGGATGCCAATTGCAGGGACTGATTTTTCCTAATAGAAAGTTAGGATCCAGGATTTTACTGAAATGGAGGAACCATCTGAATTCATGAGACTTTCCTGCATGAAATCAGACTGCCCAAACATCACTAGGAAAAAAGGATCAAAAGAGAGGATCAAACATAGCTACTCCAACAAAGACTACATTTGGTGTCAGGAGAACAGTTCTCTCTCTGACCTTTCAATTTATCTTTAGGCCACAGAGATGAAAGATAAAACAAAAGTCTCAAGTCCTCAAGCCACAGCGTAAAGAAAAATAAATGAACACCCTAGATCATACTAGAAAAACAAATAAAGGAAATTTAACTTACCCTATGCAATGAGAAAATATAAACGGAATTACAAACATTAAGCATTATTAAGAGTAAATAAAAGGGCATGATATTACTCTGATACTCTGGTACCAAAACCAGACAAGGATGCCACAAGAAAATAAAATTACAGACCAATATTCCTGATGAACATAGATTCAAAAATCTTCAACAAAATATTAGCAAACAAAATACATTAAAAGGATCATACACCACGATCAATTGGGATTTATTCCAGGGGTACAAGGCTGGTTCAACATCTGCAAATCAGTCAGTGTGATACATGACATTAACAAAACAAAGGATAAAAAGCATATGGTCTATCTCAGTAGATAGAGAACAAGCTTTTGACAAAATTCAACATCCATTTATGATTAAAACTCTCAACAAAGCAGGCATAGAGTGAACATACCTCAACATAATAAGGCCATACATGACAGACCCACAGCTAACATCATACTCAATGGTGAAAAGCTGAAAACTTTTCTTCTATATCAGGAAGAAGATAAGGATGCCCAGCCTTGCCATGGTTATTTAACATAGTATTGGAAGTCCTAGCCAGAATAATTAGTCAAGAGAGAAATAACTGCATTCAAATTGGAAAGGAAGAAGTAAAACCATCACTATTTGCAAATGACATGATGATATTATATATAGGAAACCATAAAGACACCATCAAAAAACTGTTAGACTTTATAAACAAATTCAGCAATGTTGCAGGATACAAAATCAATATACAAAGATCTTTTGCATTTCTATACAGAAGTAATGAACTATCAGAGAGACAAACTATCAGAAAACAATCCCATTTAAAGTTACATCAAAAAGAATAAAATACCTAGGAATAAATTTAACCAAGAATGTAAAAGACCTGTATACTGAAAAATACAAGACATTAAGGAAAGAAATTGAGGAAGACACAAATAAATGCTCATGGGTTGGAAGAATTAATATTGTTAAAATGTTCATACTACCCAAACCAATATACAAGTTTAATGTATTCCCTGTCAACATTTTAATGGAATTTTTCACAGAAGCAGAACAAATCATCCTAAAGTTTATATGGAACCAGAAAAGACCCCTAACAGGCAAAGAGATCTTGAGAAAGAAGAACAAACCTGGAGAAATCGTGCTCCCTGATTTCAAACTCTATTACAAAACTATAGTAATTACAACAGTATGGTATTGGCATAAAAACCAACACATAGATCAACAGAACAAAATAGCCCAGAAATAAACCGACACATATATGGTCAATTAATTTAGGAAAAAAGAGCCAAGAATATACAATGGGGAAAAGACAATCTCTTCAATAAATTATGTTGGGAAATCTAGACAGTCACATGTAAAAGGATGAAACTGGGCACTTATGCAAAAATTAACTCAAAATGAATTAAAGACTTGAATCTAAGACCTGAAACCATAAAATTCCTAGAAGAAAATATAGGTGGTAAGCCCCTTGACATAGGTCTTGGCAATGATGTTTTGAATCCAACACCAAAAGCAAAAGCAACAAAAACAAAAATAAATGAGTGGGACTACATCAAACTAAAAAGCTTCTACACAGCAAAGTAAACTATCAGCAAAATAAAAAGGTAACCTACTGAATGGAAGAGCTTTGCAAATGATATATCAGGTAAGGGATTAATACCCAAAATAAAGAACTCATGCAACTCCGTATCAAAAAACCAAACAAACCAATTTAAAAAAATGGGCAGAAGATCTGAATAGACATTTTTCTAAGGAAAACATAAATATGGCCAGCAGGAACGTAAAAGAGCTCAACACCATTAATGAACAGGGAAATGCAAATAAAAACTGCAATGAGATATCACCTCACACCTGTTAGGATGGCTGTTGTCAAAAAGATGAGAAATAACAAGTGTTGACAAGGATGTGGAGAAAAGGGAATCTTCGTGCACTATTGGTGGAAATGTAAATTGGTGCCGACACTATGGAAAATAGTATGGAGTTTCCAAAAAAAAAAATTAAAAATACAACTACTGTATGATCCACCTATTCCATTTCTGGGCACTTATTCAAAGAAAACAAAAACATTCAAAAAGTTATAAGCAGTCTCATGTTCATTGCAGCATTACTTACAATAACTAAAATATAGAAACAAACTAAGTGTGCATAAATGAATGTGTGTGTGTGTGTGTATAATATATATGTTAGAATATGATTCAGCCATGAAAAAGAATTAAATCTTGTCATTTGTGACAACATAGATGGACATCAAAGGCATTACGCTAAGTGGTTAAGTGAAATAAGTCAGACGTGGAAAGACAAATACCATATGATTTCTCTTATATATGGAATCTAAAAATAAACCTAACCAACCAACCAAACAAAAAACCGAAGCTCATAAAACATATTGGTGGTTACCAGAGACGGGGGTGTAAGGTGAGAGAAATGGGTGAAGGGGGTCAAAAGGTTAAAAAAATTTAATTAAAAAAAAGTTAGATCCTTCCTGGAGCTACATACAGAAGAAAGATAGATAGATGATAGATAGATAGATAGATAGATAGATAGATAGATAGATAGATAGATAGATAGATAGATAGATAGATAGATAGATGATAGATAGATGATAGATAGATGATAGATAGATAGATAGATAGATAGATAGATAGATAGATAGATAGATAGATAGAAAGATCTATTATGCTACATTATGGGCTCATTGTCAATCCATAATGTTGATCAATTTCAGTATGCCAAAATCAGCATTTATAATTGTGCCATGTAATCAAATTTATTTATGTATGTCTGTCCAGACATTTATAAAATTACATATTAAATTTTTTAAAAGAACAACGAGAAGGGTTAAAAAAAGAAAAGAAAGAAAAGGACATGACAAGTCTGCACACATATTACAAGAAAAAATAGATACCTAATTTTAAAAAGAAACACAGTGAACCTTCCTTGGATTGGACTATAGCCCTGGAAAGAAAATATATTCCCCAACTCTTGAAAACTTAGTAAACATTATGTATCACTAAAAACAAAACTCAAAGTTGAGATAATATTAAAATATTGTAAAAATGGTTATTACAGAGTTAGGAACATAAAGTATAAAAAGTACAATCCACTATACAGCCAATGAATAATTTAGAAACATCAAGAAAAAACAAAGGGGTAGCTTAAAATAAAATTATGAACATTAAGAAAGGTTTGATAAAATCATACTGAAAATGAGAGCAAAGCAACAAAAATGAAGGTGATAATTTGAGATATCAGACAGTATTGACCTAGCATAATGTTTCTCCTTGAAGTAGAAACCCAAAAACAGAACAGTGGAATATAATTAGAAGAAATAAAGGTAAAATTTGAAATACAATAGGGAATATTTCAGAAAATAAATGAGTATAGAACAATTGGCAATGATACATGATTAAATTATTGAACTTCAAATACAAAGAAAATATTCTTCAGGTAATAGGGCACAAAAAAACAAGGCATCTATTGAGGAAAAATAAAAATTTAGTCTGGCCTTAGACTTTTTCCACAGCAACATTAAATGCCAAAATATAATGGTGCAATAGCTACAAAGTTCTGAGGGAAAATTAAAACCTGAGCCAAGATTTTGCACATAACCAAATTGTCCTTCAGTAAAACAGGACAAAACAATGCAGAATGACAGTTTCAGGCATGCGGAAACTCAGGGCATACAGCATTTATGGGCCATTTTTGAAGGATAAAAAAAAAAAAGCAAATTTGATAAATAACTCCATTCAACTAAGTGATGAAGCAAAACAAAATAAATCTGAAATGGAAAACCTATCATACAAGGACTGGCTGAGAACACTAAATCCATTTAAAAATAGAATTAATACCAAACATCTCTGGAAATGAAGGTTGTAAAACAGAATAAGAATTTTATAAACTTTGAAAATATATAAATAATAACGTAACTAACAAAAATTGATAGGTGAGGGAAAACAGAGGGAAGCACAAAAGCACTATGTATTTCTCTAAATTTGAAATATACAGTTGAAGAATTGACTCAGTCCTCTAAAAATTAAAAAAGTAATCCTTTACTCCTTATTAACATTATAGATTTCTCCTAGGTGTGAAATCTTACATTAATTCATTGAGTCAAATTTTTGCTTCATTAAAAATAACATACTTCACATGATGTAATTTCTATGAAAATATTCTCTGTCTCTCATTAAATTTATTTATATAGTGAGACGGAGAAAGACATGTCTAGAATGAGGTTCATCAAAAGATGGAATTTGGGGTGATTTTATATTTTCCTTTTTTTAAACATCTTTATTGGAGTATAATTGCTTTACAATGGTGTATTAGTTTCTGCTTTATAATAAAGTGAATCAGCTATACATATACATATATCGGCATATCTCCTCGCTCTTGCATCTCCCTCCCACCCTCCCTATCCCACCCCTCTAGGTGGTCACAAAGCACGGAGCTGATCTCTCTGTGCTATGTGGCTGCTTCCCACTAACTATTTTACATTTGGTAGTATATATAAATCCATGCCACTCTCTCACTTTGTCCCAGCTTACCCTTCTCCTCCCCATATCCTAAAGTCCGTTCTCTACATCTGCATCTTTATTCCTGTCCTGCCCCTAGGATCTTCAGAACCACTTTTTTTTTTTTTTTTTACATTCCATATATATGTGTTAGCATATGGTATTCGTTTTTCTCTTTCTGACTTACTTCACTCTATATAACAGACTCTAGGGCCATCCACCTCACTAAAAATAAATCAAGTTCGTTTCTTTCTATGGCTGAGTAATATTCCATTGTCTATATGTGCCACATCTTCTTTATCCATTCATCTGTCAATGGACACTTAGGTTGCTTCCATGTCCTGGCTATTGTAAATAGAGCTACAATGAACATTGTGGTACATGACACTTTTTGGATTATGGTTTTCTCAGGGTATGTGCCCAGTAGTGGGATTGCTGGGTCATATGGTAGTTCTATTTTTACTTTTTTAAGGAACCTCCATACTGTTCTTCATAGTGGTTGTATCAATTTACATTCCGACCAACAGGGCAAGAGGGTTCCCTTTACTCCACACCCTCTCTAGCATTTATTTGTAGATTTTTTGATGGTGGCCATTCTGACTGGTGTGAGGGGATACCTCATTGTAGTTTTGATTTGCATTTCTCTAATGATTAGTGGTGTTGAGCATTCTTTCATGTGTTTGTAGGCAATCTGTATATCTTCTTTGGAGAAATGTCTATTTAGATCTTCTGCCTATTTTTGGATTGGGTTGTTTGTTTTTTTGTTATTGAGCTGCATGAGCTGCTTGTAAATTTTGGATATTAATCCTTTGTCACTTGCTTCATTTGCAAATATTTTCTCCCATTCTGAGTGTTGTCTTTTCGTCATGCGTATGGTTTCCTTTGCTGTGCAAAAGCTTTTTAAGTTTCATTAGGTCCCATTTGTTTATTTCTGTTTTTGTTTCCATTTCGCTAGGAGGTGGGTCAAAAAGGATCTTGCTGTGATTTATGTCATAGAGTGTTCTGCCTGTGTTTTCCTCTAAGAGTTTGACAGTGTCTGGCTTTGCATTTAGATCTTTAATCCATTTTGAGTTTATTTTTGTGTATGGTTTTAAGGGGGTTCTAATTTCATTCTTTTACATGTAGCTGTCCAGTTTTCCCAGCACCACTTATTGAAGAGATCTTTTCTCCCTTGTATATTCTTGCCACCTTTGTCATAGATTAGTTGACCATAGGTGCATGGGTTTATCTCTGGGCTTTCTGTTCTGTTCCATTGATCTGTATTTCTGTTTTTGTGCCAGTACCATACGGTCTTCATTACTGTAGCTTTGTAGTATAGTCTGAAGCCAGGGAGCCTGATTCTTCCAGTTCCGTTTTTCTTTCTCAAGATTACTGTCTATTCGGGGTCTTTTGTGTTTCCATACAAATTGTGAAATTTTTTGCCCTAGTACTGTGAAAAGTGCCATTGGTAGTTTCATAGGGATTGCATTGAATCTGTAGATTGCTTTGGGTAGTATAGTCATTTTCACAATGTTGATTCTTCCTATCCAAGAACATGGTATATCTCTCCATCTGTTTGTATCATCTTTAATTTCTTTCATCAGTGTCTTATAGTTTTCTGCATACAAGTCTTTTGTCTCCTTAGATAGGTTTATTGCTAGGTATTTTACTCTTTTTGATGCAATGGTAAATGGGGGTGTTCCCTTAATTTCTCTTTCATCATTAGTGTATAGGAATGCAAGAGATTTCTGTGCATTAATTTTTTATCCTGCTACTTTACCAAATTCATTTATTAGCTCTAGTAGTTTTTCTGGTAGAATCTTTAGGATTCTCTATGTATAGTATCATGTCACCCGCAAAAAGTGATAGCTTTACTTCTTCTTTTCTGATTTGGATTTCTTTTATTTCTTTTTCTTCTCTGATTGCTGTGGCTAAAACTTCCAAAACTATGTTGAATAATAGTGGTGAGAGTGGGCAACCTTGTCTTGTTCCTGATCTTAGTGGAAATGGTTTCACATTTTCACCATGAGAATAATGTTGGCTGTAGGTTTGTCATATATGGCCTTTATTGGGTTGAAGTAAGTTCCCGCTATGCCTACTTTCTGGAGGGTTTTTATCATAAATGGGTGTTGAATTTTGTCAAAAGATTTTTCTTCATCTATTGAGATGATCATATGGTTTTTCTCCTTCAGTTTCTTACTATGGTTTATCACATTGATTGATTTGCATATATTTAAGAATCCTTGCATTCCTGGGGTAAACCCCACTTGATCATGGTTTATGATCCTTTTAATGTGCTGTTGGATTCTGTTTGCTAGTATTTTGTTGCGGATTTTTGCATCTATGTTCATCAGATGATATTGGCCTGTATTTTTCTTTCTTTGTGACATCTTTGTCTGGTTTTGATATCAGGGTGTTGGTGGCCTCGTAGAATGAGTTTGGGAGTGTTCCTTCGTCTGCTATATTTGGGAAGAGTTTGAGAATGATAGGTGTTAGCTCTTCTCTAAATGTTTGATAGAATTCACCTGTGAAGCCATGTGGTCCTGGGCTTTTGTTTGTTGGAAGATTTTTAATCACAGTCTCAATTTCAGTGCTTGTGATTGGTCTGTTACTGTTTTCTATTTCTTCCTGGTTCAGTCTCAGAAGGTTGTACTTTTCTAACAATTTGTCCACTTCTTCCAGGTTGTCCATTTTATTGGCGTAGAGTTGCTTATAATAATCTCTCATGATCCTTTGTATTTCTGCAGTGTCCGTTGTTACTTCCTTTTCATTTCTAATTCTATTGATTTCAGTCTTCTCCCTTTTTTTCTTGATGAGTCTGGCTAATGGTTTATCAATTTTTTTTATCTTCTCAAAGAACAAGCTTTTAGTTTTATTGATCTTTGCTATGCTTTCCTTCATTTCTTTTACATTTATTTCTGATCTGGTCTTTATGATTTCTTTCCTTCTGCTAAAGTTGGGGGTTTTTGTTCTTCTTTCTCTAACTGCTTTAGGTGTAAGGTTAGGTTGCTTATTTGAGATTCCTCTTGTTTCTTGAGTTAGGATTGTATTGCCATAAACTTCCCTCTTAGAACTGCTTTTGCTGCATCCCATAGGTTTTGTGTCGTCATGTTTTCATTGTCATTAATTTGTAGGTATTTTTTGATCTCCTCTTTGATTTCTTCAGTGATCTCTCGGTTATTAAGTAGTGTATTGTTTAGCCTCCATGTATTTGTATTTTTTACTGAATTTTTCCTGTAATTGATATCTAGTCTCATAGCGTTGTGGTTGGAAAAGATGCTTGATGCGATTTCAATTTTCTTAAATTTACCAAGGCTTGATTTGTGACCCAAGGTATGATCTATCCTGGAGAATGTTCCATGAGCACGTGAGAAGAAAGTGTATTCTGTGGTTTTTGGATTGAATGTCCTATAAATATCGATTAAGTCCATCTTGTTAATGTATCATTTAATGCTTGTGTTTCCTTACTTATTTTCATTTTGGATGATCTGTCCATTAGTGAAGGTGAGGTGTTAAAGTCCCCTACTATTATTGTGTGACTGTTGATTTCCCCCTTTATGGCTGTTATCATTTGCCTTGTATATTGGGGTGCTCCTATGTTGGGTGCATAGATATTTGCAACTGTTATATCTTCTTCTTGCATTGATCCCTTGTTCATTATGTAGTGTCCTTCTTTGTCTCTTGTAATAGTCTTCATTCTAAAGTCTATTTTGTCTTATATGAGAATTGCTACTCCAGCTTTCTTTTGATTTCCATTTGCATGGAATATCTTTTTCCATCCCCTCACTTTCAGTCTGTATGTGTCCCTAGGTCTGAAGTGGGTCTCTTGTAGACAGCATATATACGGGTCTTGTTTTTGTATCCATTCAGCCAGTCTATGTCTTTTGGTTGGAGCATTTAATCCATTTACATTTAAAGTAGTTATCGACATGTATGTTCCTATTACCATTTTCTTAATTGTTTTGGGTTTGTTATTGTAGTCTTTTCCGTCTCTTGTGTCTCCTGCCTAGAGGAGTTCCTTTAGCATTTGTTGTAAAGCTGGTTTGGTGGTTCTGAATTCTTTTAGCTTTTGCTTGTCGGTAAAGGTTTTAATTTCTCCATCAAATGTGAATGAGATCCTTGCTGGGTAGAGTAATCTTGGTTGAAGGTTTTTCCCTTTCCTCACTTTAACTTTGTCCTGCCACTCCCTTCTGGCTTGCAGAGTTCCTGCTGAAAGATCAACTGTTAACCTTATGGGGATTCCCTTGTATGTTATTTGTTGCTTTTCCCTTGCTGCTTTTAATATTTTTTCTTTGTATTTAATTTTTGATCGTTTGATTAATATGTCTCTTGGCGTGTTTCTCCTTGGGCTTTTCCTATATGGGACTCTCTGTGCTTCCTGGACTTGATTAACTGTTTCCTTTCCCATGTTAGGGAAGTTTTCAACTATAATCTCTTCAATTGTTTTCTCAGTCCCTTTCTTTTTCTCTTCTTCTTCTGGAACCCATATAATTCGAATGTTGGCGCATTTAATGTTGTCCCAGAGGTCTCTGAGACACTCCTCAATGCTTCTCATTCTTTTTTCTTTATTCTGCTCTGCAGTAGTTATTTCTGCTATTTTATCTTCCAGGTCACTTATCCATTCTTCTGCCTCAGTTATTCTGCTATTGATTCCTTCTAGAGAATTTTTAATTTCATTTATTGTGCTGTTCATCATTGTTTGCTCTTTAGGTCTCCTAGGTCCTTGTTAAATGTGTCTTGTATTTTCTCCATTCTATTTCCAAGATTTTGGATCATCTTTACTATCATTACTCTGAGTTCTTTTTCAGGTAGACTACGTATTTCCTCTTCATTTGTTTGGTCTGGTGGGTGTTTACCTTGCTCCTTCAGCTGCTGTGTTTTTCTCTGTCTTCTCATTTTGCTTAACTTACTGTGTTTGGGGTCTCCTTTTCGCAGGCTGCAGGTTCGTAGTTCCCGTTGATTTTGGTGTCTGCCCCCAGTGGCTAAGGTCTGTTCAGTGGGTTGTGTAGGCTTCCTGGTGGAGGAGACTAGTGCCTGTGTTCTGGTGGATGAGGCTGGATCTTGTCTTTCTGCTGGGCATGTCTGTGTCTGGTGGTGTGTTTTGGGGTGTCTGTGACCTTAGTATGATTTTAGTCAGCCTCTCTGCTAATGGGTGGTGTTGTGTTCCTATCTTGCTAGTTGTTTGGCATACGATGTCCAGCACTGTAGCTTGCTGGTCGTTGAGTGGAGCTGGGTCTTGGCGTTGAGATGGAAATCTCTGGGAGAGCTTTCGCCGTTTGATATTACGTGGAGCCGGGACATCTCTGGTGTACCAATGTCCTGAACTTAGCTCTCCCACATCAGAGGCTCAGGCCTGACACCCGGCCAGAGCACCAACACCCAGTCAGCCACACGGCTCAGAAGAAAAGGGAGGAAAGAAAGAAAGAAAGGAAAGAAATAAATAAAATAAAATCAAGTTATTAAAATAAAAAATAAGAATTAAAAGTTAAAAAAATTAAAAAGTAATAAAAAAAGAAAGAAAGAAAGAAGAGAGCAACCAAGCCAAAAAAAAATCCACCAATGATAACAAGCTCTAAAAACTATACTAAAAAAAAAAAAAAGAAAAAAAGAAACAGACAGAACCCTAGGACAAATGGTAAAAGCAAAGCTGTACAGACAAAATCACACAAAGGAGGATACACATACACACTCACAAAAAGAGAAAAAGGAAAAAATATATATATATCATTGCTCCCAAATTCCACCACCTCAATTTTGGGATGATTCGTTATCTATTCAGGTATTCCACAGATGCAGGGTACATCAAGTTGATTTTGGAGATTTAATCTGCTGCTCCTGAGGCTGCTGGGAGAGATTTCCCTTTCTCTTCTTTGTTCACGCAGCTCCTGGGGTTCAGCTTTGGATTTGTCCCCTCCTCTGCCTGTAGGTTGCCTGGGGACGTCTCTTCTTTGATCAGACAGGACGGGGTTAAAGGAGCAGCTGATTAGGGGGCTCTGGCTCACTCAGGCTGGGGGAGGGAGGGGTACGGAATGCGGGGCGAGCCTGTGGTGGCAGAGGCCAGCATGACATTGCAGCAGCCAAGGCGCGCCATGTGTTCTCCCGGGGAAGTTGTCCCTGGATCACAGGACCCTGGCAGTGGCGGGCTGCACAGGCTCCCAGGAGGGGAGGTGTGGATAGTGACCTGTGCTTGCACAGTCTTCTTGGTGGCTGCAGAAGCAGCCTTAACATTTCATGCCTGTCTCTGGTGTCCGCGTTGATAGCCGTGGCTCACGTCCGTCTCTGGAGCTTGTTTAAGCGGTACTCTGAATCTCCTCTCCTTGCACACCCAGAAACAATGGTCTCTTGCCTCTTCGGCAGTTCCAGACTTTTTCACGGACTCCCTCCCAGCTAGCTGTGGCGCACTAGTCCCCTTCAGTCTGTGTTCACGCAGCCAAGCCCAGTCCTCTCCCTGGGATCTAACCTCCGAAGCCCAAGCCTCAGCTCCCAGCCCCCACCCTCCCCAGCGGGTGAGCATACAAGCCTCTCGGGCTGGTGAGTGCTGGTCGGCACCAATCCTCTGTGCGTGAATCTCTCTGCTTTGCCCTCTGCACTCCTGTTGCTGCGCTCTCCTCCGTGGCTCCAAAGCTTCCCCCCCACCACCCCCTGTCTCCACCAGTGAAGGAGCTTCCTAGTGTGTGGAAACTTTTCTTCCTTCACAGCTCCCTCCCACTGGTGCAGGTCCCGTCCCTATTCTTTTGTCTCTGTTTTTTCTTTTTTCTTTTGCCCTACCCAGGTACATGGGGAGTTTCTTGCCTTTTGGGAAGTCTGAGGTCTTCTGCCAGCATTTAGTAGGTGATCTGTAGGAGTTGTTCCACATGTAGATGTATTTCTGATGTATTTGTGGGGAGGAAGGTGATCTCCACCTCTTACTCTTCTGCCATCTTGAAGGTCTCCTTCATATTTTCCTTTTTGCATTTGTGCTTTTCTGTATTACTTAAATTTTTATAATAAATTCCTTTTTTAATGCAAATTTATTATGTTTTCCAAAACAAAGCAGTCATTTAACTTAAAAGAAAAGGGACCATAGAGTAATTTTATGTGTTTGTGACACCAGAATTTTGTAGAAATGGCCTTTACATTGTAGAGATTCAGGAAATGTTCATTCAAAATAGTTAAGATACTCATCTGAATCATGTCTTTATTGATCAAAGTTCCCTACTTTCCCAGGCTGACCCCTGTCAGATGCAGACCATATTAAATCTTGTGTGTGTCTGAAGTACTATTTCCCTTCTTCCTCTCATCCTGACCAAGAAGAATTGTGACAGGTATCACTTTTGCTTGGATACTAGCACTTAAATTTCCACAAATCAATTATTGATTTTAAAGTATGTATTCATTAAAATACATACAAAAATATGCACATGAACTCACACATAACATCCTTGGCTGAAAACAATCCAAAAATTAGTTTTTTTTAGGCTTCCTGGCAGAAATTCTAACTTATCTTATTACAAAATTCTCTGATTATTTGAATTTTGATGTTATTTCAAGTTTGGAGAAACATTATAACATTTCCTTTGCCTGGGATTGTGGGGAGGGTAAGTGGTAATGGGATAGGATGAGTTTATACTTTTATATCATTACAGACTAAAAGTTAAGAAGGTAGAAAAACATGAATGATCATTTCGTTTTTTATTATAAAGGTGATTTTGTGAGGTTGCTAATAATAAGTTGGATGCCCTAAGTGTCCCATTAAATGTGTGCTGTTATTTTCCTTTGAGGATTTAATAGTTTCAAGCTAAAATCATAGTAAATACCATTAATTATAACATTTAATTTATCCCAACAACAAGAATGCCAGTCATCAACCTGATGGCATGATGGTGGTGTGGCAGATGTCTGCTTTTGCCTATAAATCTACACACACGCAAAAAAATTACGTTGGCTTGGCTTCGTAATTTCTTAAATTTACCTATATAATAAACTGGCAGATATAGTTATTTCCAGTGTTGCTAAATAGCTGGAAGATGGAAAAAGAATACACAGTGATTCCTCACATATATTCAATGTAAAAAAAAAGGTGTAGAGAAAAGTGTCTGTAAGGAATGTGCTATTGTGTACAGAAAGCAAACAACCTGAGAGTATTAACACCAAAGTCAAAACTAATGTCTAATTCAGACAAAATTTTACAATTTCAAAATGCTTTATTTCTACAGTGCAGAAGGCTCGTTTTTGGTGGAGAGACTTCTAGCACAGAGAAGGGACAAATTCTACCAATATAATAGATTCAGAATAAGAAAAGGGAAGTCACAGTGAAATGTAGTATTGGACTGGCCAAAAAGTTCGTTCGGGGTTTTCAGTAAGATATTACGAAAAACCCGAATGAACTTTTTGGCTAACCCAATATATTACTTTTTTATTAGGTGAAGCAAACCTTTTGCTATCCTGCAATAGAAAGAAGAAAAGAAAGAGAAAAAAGGGAAGGAAGGAAGGAGGGAAGGAAAGGAAGGAAGGAAGGAGGGAAGGAAGGAAGAAAGAAAGAAAGAAAGGAAGGAAGGAAGGAAGGAAGGAAGGAAGGGAAAGAAAGAAAGAAAAAGAGAACCTCAAATCTCTTGGTGTTACATAATAAAAAAAGTTAATCTCTTGCTCTCATAAAATGTATTGTTGGTAGGCAGCCCTTCAGGGGAGTTGTGTTCCAAGCAGTTATTCGAGATAAGTTGAAATAGAGTCTCTGAGTCTCAACATTTCAATACGATATTAGTTGCCTAGGCAACTAATATAGAGGAAAAGATTGACT
Organism: Balaenoptera musculus; assembly: GCF_009873245.2. Lineage (NCBI taxonomy): Eukaryota > Metazoa > Chordata > Mammalia > Artiodactyla > Balaenopteridae > Balaenoptera > Balaenoptera musculus. Next base: position 47,280,165 of record NC_045797.1, read on the forward strand.
GGATAAGTGTGCAGGAGGCTGGAAGTGACCCTGCACACGTTTCTTTATTCAGAACTATTCAAATAGCCATGCTTACAACCAAAGGGTATGAAAAGTATAGTTTTCCATGAGCACAGGAAAGAGGAATATGAAATGAGATATGGTGAACACATAGTACTGTTTCTGCCTCATTCATGCTCCACAGTGCTCATATGTCCTAGAGCAGAAAGGAAGATGAACCATCTATAAATAATTTGGCATTCATTAGGAGTCTTTCATCCCTCTTAAAGTCCAAGTTGTTTTCCTGCTACAGAGATTTCTTTAGTATGTATGTGCATGTGTGTGTGTTTTGTAGGTATGATGCTCTTTTAGATGTTTATCTGACAAATTTTCAGCAATGACAAAGCTGAATCTTCTTTTAAATACAAAATAGACGATTTGGTATTCCACCAGGATCTCCTCTCCAAGTAATCTCATTGCAAATATATCATTCCTTATGTTGGTCATTAGTTCTCACATAAAACCTGCATGGTATCATGTATGTAATTTTTAATTTTTGATTGTACATAGGTTCTGTTCCTGAATGAGGTTAAACTTCTAGAATAACTTGTACCTAAAAAATAATTTGTACCATCAGCAGCACTTCATGAAGTGCCTTGATATCAGTCACATAGCGTATACACGTCAAGTTAATCATTCTATAGAATTTTAATGAAAAATTAGAAGATAGGGTTATAAAAATAGTAAATGAGAGAAAAAGTTATCAAATGTTGGCTTTATATTTCCACTCAGCATCAACGAATGATTAATGGTCGCTGGTTGCCAGGAAAACTATACTTCATACATGGTATGGAATAGTGTATGCAATTACAAAGCATTTCACAGCCAATCCCAGGACAGTGTACTTAATTATTCAGAACATTGATATTTATACAGACCAAATAGTAGACTAATAAGGTACAAGAAATTTGATTAATTGGTTTTTGTTTGTTTGTTTGTTTGCTTTGGAGCAGAAAATATGTGAAAAAAAGTGAAGATGAACACAGAGATTGAAATTAACATATGAGCTGGGGTAGAAGAGCAAAGTAAAGATTGAAATTGACCTTTTTTAAAGGTTTTTTTGTTGTTTAAGAAAGACTATCTGGAGGCTTTGATAAAATTTGAGAATGCTTATTTATTCACTTAACAAGTATGTATTAAATTTTACCACTAATTATTGTCACATTATAGCAGCTCTTGGGAACACAAGGATGACTAATCACAATTGTCCTCCAGGAAGTGACAATGCATTAGAAAAGAAAAAAAAAAAAGCATTTCACATGCAAACGAAGTAGTAAGTTCAGTTCAGCAGGCCAGTGACATTATTAAAACCTAATGTTTTGTTAAGTATTTTTTTTTTGGAGTACCATACTGAATGGATAGGGAAATGGAATTCTAGGCAGATAAAACACACATGGGATTATTACAATAATCCAGGAAAGAGATGATGAGAGTCTAGTTGAGGAGAGTAAAGTTGGAGTCAGTGAGAGGTGCTGTTTAAGAGGTAGGACCCACCTGAATGTCATGATATGAGAAAGATAGTGATCTTGGATCTTTCTCAGCTTTCTGTTCCAAATGAAGAGATAGTTGGATATTCCATTAGCCAAGTTAAGAAATGGAGGAGAAGGGGTGAAAATGTGTGTTTATTTAGTTTTGCACAGACTAAGATTCTCAGTAAAGTCCACAAGGCTCTCTTTGATCTGTCCCCTGCACACCTCTCCAGCATCAGCTCTTCCTCCATCACACTCCAGCCTAAACTAGCAACATACTATTCCAGAAATACACCATAGGGTTCATTTCTATGAGAGAGCACCCCCACTCATGCACTTGGAGAAGTCACAGCTGTCCTCACAACTTAGTTCACAAGTTAATTCCTCACTAAAGCCTTTTCTCAACTACCAACATTAGGGAACATATCACACCTTAAATATATTTGTTTGTATGTCTGTCTCCTCCTCAAAACAGCCTGCTTCATGGGAGTGGAGATTGTGTTTTATTCATTTTAGTAGCCCTATCGTCGTGTATAAGTGCTTCTATAAATATTTTTGAGTAAGATGGCTAATAGACTGACTAAATAAATGCTTTAAGATAAATTGATTGACTGAAAACAAATGAATTTGTCAACACAAAAAGTTACAAATGAGTGCATGGGAGGTCCATTTCTGTTGGGAATAATCATGGATGGTTTCATAGAGGATCTGATTATTAAGCTGATACTTCCTGGTAAAATTTTGAAGGTCTTTATTTCACTTAGAGGAAAGGGACTAAGCAAGCATGAATGTTAAAATGCTCAAATGACTATAGAACAACAATGCAGATCCTGTTTACAAATTGTGCACCTGATATCTGATATAGGTATATCTCATAATCTTTGGATTTAGTATGAAAAGCAGGTCACTGTAGATTTGAAACCATTAGTAATATGCAATAAATACAATAAACTTAACTCATCTCTTCATACACGCTGTGTATGTGTATATACTTATAAAGGGGGTGTGTATATATAATAATAAATTTTATGTAAATAATTCTTAAAAAGCAGTGTATTTATGTAGTGCTAGACTTCTGTTTTGTATTGATAATAATCTAAAGAGACATTTTAAGCATGTTGAACTTCTTGTTCTAACACTAGGTTGTTCCTATCTTTGTGTGTGTGTGTGTGTGTGTGTGTGTGTGTGTAGATTAGCTTATGTTTCCTTGACTTTCAAGCTCTATAAAAAGCTATTTTATATGCTTTCAAAACAATACAGATGAAGCAGAGTGGAGACTAATGAAACTGTCAATTTCCCTGATTATTTAGCAAAAGAGGAAATAATGTTTCATAACCAACATTAACAAAGTTAGCATGAGGCCTTTGAGTCTAAAACTTTTAATTAGGAGGCTGACTTACAAGGATGATGAAGTTAGCCAAGATACTATCTCTGATCTCCTTTGAATTACAGGTTAAAATAACAATTAAATGCTTTTGAAAAATGCCTGATTATTTGTTCTGAAATTCTAAGATATTTCAGTTGTCTAAAATTGTGTTTAACAAAGATTGCAGATCTCGAAGCAGTGGCACTGAACTATCAATACTTTCTCTGGCTTTCTCAGGGCACAGTTTTATCCTCTGTTTCGTATAGTATATGTTTTCTAGATGCCAAACAGCCAAAATAGTGACATAAACATGCTGACCAAGAGGCTTTAAAATATGTTATGAGGTGTTGCTTGATCAAACTATATAAACCTTATTGAAATTACTATGTTTAGGAAACAAAATTTTAAGAATTTGGGAAATCAAAGGCCAGTAAAATTTTAAGATGGCTCCCTCATTTAGTCATGAGAGCAGTACTTTATTTACTTATTAAAATGAAATGTATGATAACTAAGTTAAGGTATGAAAACTAAGCTAAGAAAAAAAATACATGCAAACTCAATTTTTCCATTGTGTCAGTAATTACTAGTTTGTAAATTGCATGAAAAAAAGGATATGTCTACCATTTAACCTTTGCATACCTACTACCTTTCTCTCTTGACAAATATTTGCTGAATATGTAACTAAGCTATCATACACTGTTGTGTGAGGTATCAACAAAAATTGACTTTTAGAAAGGTATAATATCCATTACATATGACCAAGTACAGTAAAGTTGACATAGAGTAAATTAAAAAGTAATATTTAAAAACAAATTATAAATTAATTTGATTCAGCTTTTTTTTATTAACACAAGTGTTTCTTTTTATTATTGTGTATGTATGAGCCATGCTATGCCTTGGTTACATATAAGATAAACTATTTCCTTATGTAACACAATATGGTAAAAAAATCTTAATTATGCTGCCTCAAATCTAAAGATATGTCCCATTTCAGAGACAAGATTTTTCCTCCCAAATTCATTGTTATTTTGGTTCAAAGAAAACATTAAAACTGGCACTTAACACTGGCACACATACTATATTTACCATATTTGAAAGCTCTACACTAACAATATAGCTTCCCACTTCCATTCCATGTTAAAAGGCAGCGGCAGTAATCCCACTAGTGGACAGAGAAGCTTGTCAAGGGTATCTGTCTTTCTCCTCCAGAATCACAGAGATTCATTTTAGGAATTTTAAAATTGGCAACGCTTTATGATTGATTTTTCACTAACAGACATGATGAATCAGTGAATGTAACAAAATACTAATAAAGCAGAATGAATTTGTATTTGCAAGTGACTTATGTTTAATGTTTGTTTGCCATATGACTTTATGTAAGCCAGTCAGGTGATCTGGAGTAAATTTCTTTTATTTACTCATTCATTTATCTTTCAATTATTTAATCATTCACTATATATTTAATGTACACTGGGCACTGAGCTCAGCTCTGAGGATACAAAGAGGATTCATACCCTAGGGAGTTTACCCTCAAGTAAGGCAAAATTAGTATTTGGTGGTGGAAGTCTGAATAGTCATTACTTTGGAGAACCCAAAAGAGGACACATATATAGACAAATTGTAACGCAGAGTATAAAGGAGATATTTAATTCACAATCAACTCCATATGCCCAGATAGGGAAGCCTTCCTATCTGAGATACACATTTGCTGGGCTAAGAGGAAATACGAATTTTTGGCAAAAGGGTCTGACTCTGGAGCTACAGTATGAGATTGCAATACATACTTTTAATTTTAATATACAGGCAATATGGCACCATTAAAAATTAAGGAGAGGATTTAGATGATCAGATTTGCTTTTTTAAAAAATAACCAGCTGCAGAAATATTTGCCAAGGAAAGGGCAGTCTCTGGTGTATAGAATGTATAAAAAGCTCAAGGGATCTACTTCCCAGTCTTTAGTCATTCCCATTGATATGGATTTTAATCTCCTTGCAAAGCAAGAAGCAAACCAGAATACTGAAAGAATAGTTGAATGTATGAGTACTGACTGATAATTAGTTGCCTAAGAAGATAAAAATCAGTTTATAAAATGGATAAAAGTTTATAGCTCAAACTATAAAAACAGTATTGTATTGCTACAGTTGTTACAACTATAACAAGTCACTAAGTATAACTTTATTAAATGGTGGACATATTTTATATTTTAACTGCACCATCAAACAAAAACTCACCCCAGTTCAATGGTGGCAACTATCAAGTGATTAGCCTATCCCTTTAAGACAAGTTGAAATTCACTACCACTACTATCACCGTAGGCATAATACTGACTAAACATCACACAAGTGATTGCCAGTTTTCTTTGCCTTCCTTTTTTCTCCAGCTCATTGTTTCCCCATCTTAGAATCCTACTTATTATTGCCCCTGTTTTTAATTGTTTTGTCTCTTAATGTTGTTTTTTTAAACACCCTGACTCTAGTCTTATTTTAGAGTGTTAGTAATATACTTACTACCTCAATATCTAGCCATGGCATAGATGAAAGTAGTTAGGGGGAAAGTAGAAAGTAAACAAAAGAAAGGACCTAGAACATGCTTTTAAGAGCTTCAACTTTTCTATGGCTGATGGTGAAGACTGAGCTTGAAAGAAAGGACAAAGAAGGATGAACACTTAAGTTATATGTCCAAAAAATCAAGGGAAGAGAGGGTTTTATGATGGAACAAATAGTCAACAGTGTCAAAATTTATACTCTTCAATGTAAATTTCAAGATAAAATCTAAATATTATTATTGTACATAGCAACATGAAGTTCAGAAGGAAACCTTAGTGATAATTAGGTTGATAGAATGATTTGGCATTAAAATTGACAAAATATGAGGAAATGGAAACAGAGACATAGTTAAGAGAAATAGTTTAAACATAGTTTAAGGGGACAGAGTTAGGACTATAATGGGAGATGAATGAGAAGTCTAAAATAATTTTGTTTAGATTTTGTTGTTGCTGTTGGAAAAGGTTGGGTTTTGTAAATTAACATGGGAAAAAGAAGAAAAGGATGAGATTAAACATGGAAAAAATAAGGTATAATCACTGATATAAGTTTACTGTAAAGGGCAAGAAGGGAATAAATCAATATTATATTTGAATATATATATTAGAGAAGAGAAGGGACAAGGAGCAGCTAGCAAGGATTCAGATATATGAAGTTACATCAATCAGTCGGTTATGGTGTAGTTGATAGAATTCTGACTGATGGTTTCTACTTTTTCTGTAGGAGAAAATAAGAGTCAAGGTCATCAAATGAGAGAATGTGGGGGAGGGATGGAAACAAATTTCTACACAGAAGTTTTAAAATTGTCATTGTGGAAAGTATAAAATTATTATGATTTTATTTCACTTTAGCTATACCCAAGGAATTTTTCTTTTTGAGATAGTATTTACACACCATTAAATGCACAGACCTTAAGTGTACAATTCAAAGAGGTATAACCAACACCTCAATTACAATATGAAACAGTTTTATTACCCTGATAAATTTTCGCAAGTCCCTTTCTAGTCCATATCCCTGTCACCAGGGAACCAGTGTTCTTATGCTCATCCCCATAGCTTAGTTTTGCCTGTTTTGTATCCTTCATGTAAGTTAAATCATATATATGTTATTTTATGACTGTTTTCTTTTACCCAATAAAATATTTTGGAGATTCGTTCATATTGGTGCATGTGTCAGCGGTTCATTCCTTTTAGTTGCTGGGTAATAGTTGTATGAATATGCCACAGTTCAACCATCTATTCACGTGTTCATAGACATTTGGATTGTTTCCAGTTTGGGCTATTATGAATAAAGTTGCTGTATGTATGCACAAGTCTTTGTGTTTTACTTGTAAATGTTAATTTATTATTTTTTGTAAGGTAAACTATTTAAAATATTTTATGTTGTATTTTATCCAAAGTATTTTGCATTTGTACTGAGAGAATTTTCAAGTGTTAGTCCACCTTCCAGATAAAATCTCTTTTCTCTTTTCTGTAAATTTTAATTCTTCTTCTAAATGAGCTATGCTTTTAAATATTTTCCATAAAGTTTCAAAAAACATAGAAAGTATAGGACACTTGAAACATGAGAACTTCTGTGTAATAACTAAAACTTTCAAAACTTTGTGTATATTAAATTTCTCTCATGTGAGATAAAAAAGTTTTTTAAAATGGAGCTCTTTGAGCTTGAGTTTATTTGCTTCTGCCTCTGACATTGTCAATTATCATTTTTTAAAATTATCATTTAAATTTGTAAGTTATTGAGGCCTCAGGTTCATGATTAAATCATTTGACATTTTTCTGTATGCTCTATTTTAAGAATTATTAATGAAATTTGCATTCTACTTTACAACCTTATTTCCATGTATTTAGAATTAATTCTGCTTACAGGTTTCAATGGTCAGTGCTGTCTGTCAGTCACATTTTTCCAAACCTGAAGGTCTAAAGATCTTTATTTTGACTCTTCATGGTTCGATCATAGCTTCACTTTTTTTCTTCTGGACTAAAATTCAAAGTTTATTTTATTGGTCTTTATAAATCTGATAATTTTTTCTACCAGTGTATAGCTACGTTAATATCTTGACTGAGCAAAGCACTATTGCATCATAATCTTTGACCATCCCTATCATAAAACTTCTCTATTGACTTTGTGTCAGTGTCCTAAGGAATTTAGACATAAGAAATGGAAAAAGGTGAAACCAGGCTGATTTCTCTTTCTGTGCTTGCAAATCTTTGATATGATTTTTTATTCATTTTTGTTTAATGTTCCCTTTCTTACATTTTTAGGAATTTTTTCTTGTTTCTTAAAATTTTAAGTTTACCAAGCTATGCTTAAGTAGTATTTCTTTCCTCTTCTTAAAATTTTAATGTGAGGTCCATTACAATCTATGCATATAAATTTTCTTCAACCAAAGAAAGACATATTTATAAACTGTCAATCATCAAGCCATCATCATGTTTCATATACCTTTTCTGTCCTCCATATTTATTCACTTACATTATCACCTGTAGTTCTCCATTTTAAATTCAACCTTTTCAGAAATTCTCAAATGTGTTCTTTATCTCTATTATCCATTTACTTTTCTGTTGTTACTGATTATATTACAGCTTTCAAATTTATAATTTATGTGTTTTTATCCTTAGATTATTTCCTTATTTCTGCTAGGTCCCATATGACCTCTTTTAATATAATCCATTTGTTCATCTCTTGATTCATAGGGTCTGTGCTTTCTTGAATTTTACTAATTGCACATGTCTAATTGTATCCAAATTGTGTTTTTCTTTTCTATTTTTATAATATTTTTCAAAAGATGGGTTTTATTTTATATGTTATTATCATTTTCTTTTTTTTTTTTTTTTTAAACATCTTTATTGAAGTATAATTGCCTTACAATGGTGTGTTAGCTTCTGCTTTATAACAAAGTTAATCAGTTATACATATACAATATGTTCCCATATCTCTTCCCTCTTGCATCTCCCTCCCTCCCACCCTCCCCATCCCACCCCTCTAGGTGGTCACAAAGCACCGAGCTGATCTCCCTGTGCTATGCGGCTGCTTCCCACTAGCTATCTATTTTACATTTGGTAGTGTATATATGTCCATGACACTCTCTCACCCTGTCACATCTCACCCCACCCCCTCCCCATATCCTCAAGTCCATTCTCTAGTAGGTCTGTGTCTTTATTCCCGTCTTGCCGCTAGGTCCTTCATGGCTTTTTTTTTTCCTTAGATTCCGTATATATGTGTTAGCATACTGTATTTGTTTTTCTCTTTCTGACTTACTTCACTCTGTATGACAGACTCTAACTCCATCCACCTCATTACAAATACCTCCATTTCATTTCTTTTTATGGCTGAGTAATATTCCATTGTATATATGTGCCACATCTTCTTTATCTATTCATCTGTCGATGGACATTTAGGTTGCTTCCATGTCCTGGCTATTGTAAATAGAGCTGCAATGAACATTTTGGTACATGACTCTTTTTGAACTATGGTTTTCTCAGGGTATATGCCCAGTAGTGGGATTGCTGGATCGTATGGTAGTTCTATTTGTAGTTTTTTAAGGAACCTCCATACTGTTCTCCATAGTGGCTGTATCAATTTACATTCCCACCAACAGTGCAAGAGAGTTCCCTTTCCTCCACACCCTCTCCAGCATTTATTGTTTCTAGATTTTTTGATGATGGCCATTCTGACCGGTGTGAGATGATATCTCATTGTAGTTTTGATTTGCATTTCTCTAATGATTAATGATGTTGAGCATTCTTTCATGTGTCTGTAGGCCATCTGTATATCTTCTTTGGAGAAATGTCTATTTAGGTCTTCTGCCCATTTTTGGATTGGGTTGTTCGTTTTTTTGTTATTGAGCTGCATGAGCTGCTTGTAAATCTGGGAGATTAATCCTTTGTCAGTTGCTTCATTTGCAAATATTTTCTCCCATTCTGAGGGTTGTCTTTTGGTCTTGTTTATGGTTTCCTTTGCTGTGCAAAAGCTTTTAAGTTTCATTAGGTCCCATTTGTTTATTTGTGTTCTTATTTCCATTTCTCTGGGAGCTGGGTCAAAAAGAATCTTGCTGTGATGTATGTCATAGAGTGTTCTGCCTATGTTTTCCTCTAAGAGTTTGATAGTGTCTGGTCTTACACTTAGGTCTTTAATCCATTTTGAGTTTATTTTTGTGCATGGTGTCAGGGAGTGTTCTAATTTCATACTTTTACATGTACCTGTCCAATTTTCCCAGCACCACTTATTGAAGAGGCTGTCTTTTCTCCACTGTATATGCTTGCCTCCTTTATCAAAGATAAGGTGACCATATGTGTGTGGGTTTATCTCTGGGCTTTCTATCCTGTTCCATTGATCAATATTTCTGTTTTTGTGCCAGTACCAAACTGTCTTGATTATTGTAGCTTTGTAATATAGTCTGAAGTCAGGGAGCCTGATTCCCCCAGCTCCATTTTTCGTTCTCAAGATTGCTTTGGCTATTCGGGGTCTTTTGTGTTTCCATACAAATTGTGAAATTTTTTGTTCTAGTTCTGTGAAAAATGCCAGTGGTAGTTTGATAGGGATTGCATTGAATCTGTAGATTGCTTTGGGTAGTAGAGTCATTTTCACAATGTTCATTCTTCCAATCCAGGAACATGGTATATCTTTCCATCTATTTGTATCATCTTTAATTTCTTTCATCAGTGTCTTATAATTTTCTGCATACAGGTCTTTTGTCTCCTTAGGTAGGTTTATTCCTAGATATTTTATTCTTTTTGTTGCAAGGGTAAACGGGAGTGTTTTCTTAATTTCACTTTCAGATTTTTCGTCATTAGTGTATAGAAATGCAAGAGATTTCTGTGCATTAATTTTATATCCTGCTACTTTACCAAATTCATTGATTAGCTCTAGGAGTTTTCTGGTAGCATCTTTAGGATTCTCTATGTATAGTATCATGTCATCTGCAAACAGTGACAGCTTTACTTCTTCTTTTCCGATTTGGATTCCTTTTATTTCTTTTTCTTCTCTGATTGCTGTGGGTAAAACTTCCAAAACTATGTTGAATTATAGTGGTGAGAGTGGGCAACCTTGTCTTGTTCCTGATCTTAGTGGAAATGGTTTCAGTTTTTCACCATTGAGGACAATGTTGGCTGTGGGTTTGTCATATATGGCCTTTATTATGTTGAGGAAAGTTCCTTCTATGCCTACTTCCTGCAGGGCTTTTATCATAAATGGGTGTTGAATTTTGTCAAAAGCTTTCTCTGCATCTATTGAGATGATCATATGGTTTTTCTCCTTCAATTTGTTAATATGGTGTATCACATTGATTGATTTGCGTATGTTGAAGAATCCTTGCATTCCTGGGATAAACCCCACTTGATCATTGTGTATGATCCTTTTAATGTGCTGTTGGATTCTGTTTGCGAGTATTTTGTTGAGGATTTTTGCATCTATGTTCATCAGTGATATTGGCCTGTAGTTTTCTTTCTTTGTGACATCTTTGTCTGGTTTTGGTATCAGGGTGATGGTGGCCTCGTAGAATGAGTTTGGGAGTGTTCCTCCCTCTGCAATATTTTGGAAGAGTTTGAGAAGGATAGGTGTTAGCTCTTCTCTAAATGTTTGATAGAATTCACCTGTGAAGCCATCTGGTCCTGGGCTTTTGTTTGTTGGAAGGTTTTTAATCACAGTTTCAATTTCAGTGCTTGTGATTGGTCTGTTCATATTTTCTATTTCTTCCTGGTTCAGTCTCGGCAGTTTGTGCATTTCTAAGAATCTGTCCATTTCTTCCAGGTTGTCCGTTTTATTGGCGTAGAGTTGCTTGTAGTAATCTCTCATGATCTTTTGTATTTCTGCAGTGTCAGTGGTTACTTCTCCTTTTTCATTTCTAATTCTATTGATTTGAGTCTTCTCCCTTTTTCTCTTGATGAGTCTGGCTAATGGTTTATCAATTTTGTTTATCTTCTCAAAGAACCAGCTTTTAGTTTTATTGATTTTTGCTATTGTTTCCTTCATTTCTTTTTTCATTTATTTCTGACCTGATCTTTATGATTTCTTTCCTTCTGCTAGCTTTGGGGTTTTTTTGTTCTTCTTTCTCTAATTGCTTTAGGTGCAAGGTTAGGTTGTTTATTTGAGATGTTTCCTGTTTCTTGAGGTAGGCTTGTATTGCTATAAACTTCCCTCTTAGCACTGCTTTTGCTGCATCCCATAGGTTTTGGGTCGTCGTATCTCCATTGTCATTTGTTTCTAGGTATTTTTTGATTTCCCCTTTGATTTCTTCAGTGATCACTTCGTTATTAAGTAGTGTATTGTGTAGCCTCCATGTGTTTGTATTTTTTACACATCTTTTTCTGTAATTGATATCTAGTCTCATAGCGTTGTGGTCGGAAAAGATACTTGATACGATTTCAATTTTCTTAAATTTACCAAGGCTTGATTTGTGACCCAAGATATGATCTATCCTGGAGAATGTTCCATGAGCCCTTGAGAAGAAAGTATATTCTTTTGTTTTTGGATGGACTGTCCTATAAATATCAATTAAGTCCATCTTGTTAATGTATCATTTAATGCTTGTGTTTCCTTATTTATTTTCATTTTGGATTATCGTTCCATTGGTGAAAGTGGGGTGTTAAAGTACCCTACTATTATTGTGTTACTGTCAATTTCCCCTTTTATGGCTGTTATCATTTGCCTTATATATTGAGGTGCTTCTATGTTGGGTGCATAAATATTTACACTTGTTATATCTTCTTGGATTGATCCCTTGATCATTATGTAGTGTCCTTCTTTGTGTCTTGTAATAGTCTTTATTTTAATGTCTATTTTGTTTGATATGAGATTTGATACTCCAGCTTTCTTTTGATTTCCATTTGCATGGAATATCTTTTTCCATCCCCTCACTTTCAGTCTGTATGTGTCCCTAGGTCTGAACTGGGTCTCTTGTAGACAGCATATATATGGGTCTTGTTTTTGTGTCCATTCAGCCAGATTATGTCTTTTGGTTGGAGCATTTAATCCATTTACCTTTTAGGTAGTTATCGATATGTATGTTCCTATTACCATTTGCTTAATTGTTTTGGGTTTGTTATTTTAGGTCTTTTCCTTCTCTTGTGTTTCCTGCCTAGAGAAGTTCCTTTAGCATTTGTTGTAAAGCTGGTTTGGTGGTGCTGTATTCTCTTAGCTTTTGCTTGTCCTTAAAGGTTTTAATTTCTCTCTCTAATCTGAGTGAGATCCTTTCTGGGTAGAGTAATCTTGGTTGTAGGTTTTTCCCTTTCACTTTAAATATATCCTTCCACTCCCTTCTGGCTTGCAGAGTTTCTGCTGAAGGATCAGCTCTTAACCTTATGGGGATTCCCTTGTATGTTAGTTGTTGCTTTTCCCATGCTGACTTAATATTTTTTCTTTGTATTTAATTTTTGATAGTGTGATTAATATGTGTCTTGGCGTGTTTCTCCTTGCATTTATCCTCTATGGGACTCTCTGTGCTTCCTGGACTTAACTATTTCCTTTCTCATATTAGGGAATTTTTCAACTATAACCTCTTCAAATATTTTCTCAGTCCCTTCCTTTTTCTCTTCTTCTTCTGGGACTCCTATAATTCGCATGCTGTTGTGTTTAGTGTTTTCCCAGAGGTCTCTGAGAGTGTCCTCAGTTCTTTTCATTCTTTTTTCTTTAGTCTTCTCTGCCGTAGTTATTTCCACTATTTATCTTCCTGGTCACTTATCCGTTCTTCTGCCTCAGTTATTCTGCTATTGATTCCTTCTAGAGAATTTTTAATTTCATTTATTGTGTTCTTCATTGTTGTTTGTTTGCTCTTTAGTTCTTCTAGGTCCTTGTTAAATATGTCTTTTATTTTCTCCAGTCTATTTCCAAGATTTTGGATCATCTTTACTATCTTTACTCTGAATTCTTTTTCATTTATGCTGCTTATTTCCTCTTCATTTGTTTGGTCTGGTGGTTTTTTACCTTGCTCCTTCATCTGTTGTGTATTTCTCTGTCTTCTCATTTTGCTTAACTTACTGTGTTTGGGGTCTCCTTTTCGCAGGCTGCAGGTTCGTAGTTCCCATTGTTTTTGGTGTCTGCCCACAGTGGGTAAGGTTGGTTCAATGGGTTGTGTAGGATTCTTGGTGGAGGGAACTGGTGCCTGTGTTCTGGTGAATGTGGCTGGATCTTGTCTTTCTGCTGGGCATGTCTGTGTCTGGTGGTGTGTTTTGGGGTCTCTGTGAAATTATTATGATTTCCGGCTTCCTCTCTGCTAATGGGTAAGATTGTGTTCCTGTCTTGCTAGTTGTTTGCAGGGGGTGTCCAGCACTGGAGCTTGCTTGCCATTGAGTGGAGCTGGGTCTTAGCATTGAGATGGAGATCTCTGGAGAGCTCTCGCCAATTGATATTACAAGGGGCCAGGAGGTCTGGAGGTCCAATGTCTTGAACTCAGCTCTCCCACCTCAAAGGCTCAGGCCTGACACCCAGCCGGAGCACCAAGACCCTGTCAGCCACACGACTTAAAATGTACTGTGATGTTCCAAGGAAGAGCTGAACTTGATGCAGGAAGATCAAATAGCAAACCAGTTGGATAATGCATAATATGGTTCTGCCTCCCGTTCATTTATCTCATCCTGATAAAGGGTGAAGCAAATTGGAATTCACCGAAACCACACATCTCGAAGCACATCTGTGTCATCTGTCATTCTTCCAGTGGTTAAAGCAGTACATAGAGGCTAAATTATTTTTTAGTCAAAGCCAAACAGAAGCTCCGGCTTCTCCTCTGGCTTCCTGCACTGGTGAGGATGCTTGCATCCCAGGCAGGGTGCGCAGCGGTGGAGAGCACCAGACACACTGTCCCACAGAGATGCACCAGACCGGGCTCCCGCTGGTCCGCACTGCTGCAGCATGCCAATATATAATTTTTTTACTAGAATTATATCAGATGAAATAAAAGGAATGGTAACATTTTATTAAAATTCAGCTTATTTAAAAAACTAAAAGTGCTTGCTAAAAGTATCTGTGATATTGTCCTGGTACTCAGGATTTTTTTTTTTCACCTTTATTCCAACTTTTTTAGGTTATCCTGAGTTGTTAACATGTCACCTTGGACCTAGAACTCAGTCCTCTCTAGCACTTTTGAAATGATGCATAATGGCCCAGGTGTATTTGGTTTCAGTCTGACTTTAGTAACTGACTCTTGGATTGCTCCAGCCTCTACAGGCAAGACTAGTACCACTCCTCCCTCTGCCTGCTCCTAAAATCAGTATTCTTATCTCCTGCATGGCCAGGCTAGTGGAGAGGACATTGAACACAGGGCAAGTGTATGTTACATAGCAGAATTGAGGGAAGACAGGGGATGGTCTCCTGAGTGACAAAATAATTACAGAATGGTGAAGAGTATTGAAATAAAAGGATTTTTTTCTCATTTTTGTTTGTTTTATATGTGAGCAGTTTCATTATCAGCTCTTACCTCTCAATAGCATACAGACATCATCAGAAAACAATACACATTGCATAAGTAGTGTCCACATTTTGATTTAACGAAAATGTAAGTAGTCTTTGTTTTTAATAGTTTTTCCCTGCCTCCCATGTGACTTTACAATTTCCTCTGGTTAAGCACTGTGAAAAAAAAAATTAACTTCAGATAAATTTATACATCCTCACTAATTTCTATTTTGAACTGTTAGAGAGCCAGTCTCCAGGATCTCTTTGCTTCCAAGCTGGAAATATTGGGGGAAATTTATTGAATAGTGTTCTAGTAAGGGCACCCCCCTCAGGGAAATTTACAGAGATAAATAAGCACAAAAAATGCCTCACAGATGATTTATGAGACAAAATGAAGCTGACTAATAGAATCTTTACATGGTCATACCCAAAAAGAAAGGAAATTATTTTCTCTAAAATAAAAGATACAATAATACAATAGGCTTTATTATGATAACAAGTGATCACAAAAATCTATTCCTGGCTGGTGCTTAATAAAAAAAAAAAATTAGAAAAAAAAGTAAAAAACAGCAACAATTTGAAGTTTATATGTGACTGGTTAGCTTAGTTTATTAAAATGTGGTATTAAGCACAACTTAAACCAGTTCATTATAAAAATAAGAAAAATGAGGTTTATAAAGGTCAAGTAAATTTTCCAAGAAGGGACTTATGATTAGTGCCCTCTCACATATAAATTCTGTTATTTTCTCTTTTTCATACTGTTATTATATGTTATTTTTTCCTATCCTTTTCTATAGCACACAGATTTTATGTCTCATATATTTTTGTGTCATCTATATGCCAGACACTATATTTTGTGTAATTCATTCATGATTTCAAAGTGAATATTTCAAAATGAGTATTTGTATTTCACCCTCATTTTATAACTGAAGAAACTGAGGCTCAGAGGAGTTATGCAGATTCCCTAAGATCCCAGAGTTAGTTAAGTGGCATGATTAGGATTGTAATCCAATATGGTCCTATCAACCAAATCTAGTAATTTTAGCAGATAGTAATGATTCTCTAGCTTTACCTCTGCTAAAGATCAAAGCAAGAGGTATAGTAAGGTAAATTAGCAAAATTCCTGCTTCAGTGTAATAAAGATTGATGTCATTGCTCTATAATAGGTATGTTATTGGATTATATAAGTAGACAAAAACAAAGAATGAAAATCAAACCATAAACACATCCATATCTCTTGGAAACAAGTTTAGTACCACATGGTATTTTATAATCTCTCAGTGGAATTATGAAAGTAAATACATATTATTATATATAATATATATGTATATACATATATATTATGTGTGTGTGTGTGTGTATATATATATAGAGAGAGAGAGAGAGCGGGGGGGGGTGGGAGAAAGTGTATAGACTTTCACTTCAGACCATGATAATTAACAGGAATTGGATTTACCCTCCCACTTTAAACTATTGGAAACCAGAAATCTATATGAAACAATGGTTTTCAGGTATTGGATAACTGCTGTTACCCTGAGACATGGAAAACAAATGAGATAAACTCTATAATTGCAAAAGCTTACTTTCTGGAGGTAGTTTCCAGGCAACAACAGAGAGAGCAGAAAGCCAAACTAACCTCAGAAGTCTCAGTGAATGGAGAAAAAAAATAGATTACACTTTGGATAGACTAAGTTGCCCATAATTCGTGGGACAGACTACTAGAGTAAAGGGAGCCATGCATACACACATGCACAGACACATACGTAGATAGAGTGAAAGCGAGAGGGAACTTGAGAGAGAATTGAGAGAGGGAGAATGCATTAGAGATCTGAAGAGTTGTCACCCTAGGTCTCAAACTGACTATTAATTATGCATGATTGAGAAGTGACTAGCCAAGGCTGGAAGAAAAAGAAAAAAAAAAAAAAACACCAGAAAGTAATAGACCAAATAATTTCTGGAGTTCATACAGGGATGGGTATAATTTTTGTTCCCTCCAGCCAGAGTTGAAAGATCATATAATATACAGGATATCTGATAGAGTTCTGAAAAGGATATCACCTTATATAAGGAGATAAATTATCACCTGACTAAAGAGTGCTCTGGTTTTACCTTAACCAAGTAGAAAAACAAGTCTTGAAAGGATCTGATTCCAAATACAGGCATACCTCAGAGATATTGTGGGTTTGGTTCGAGACCACCTAATAAAGTGAGTCACAAGAATTTTTTGGCTTCCCAGTGCATATAATAGTTGTGTTTAGATTATACTGTAGTCTATTGAATGTGCAATAGCATTATGTCTAAGAAAAACTGTGCATACCTTAATTTAAAAATGCTTTATTGATAAAAAATGCTAACAGTCATCTGACAATGCAGGGGTGCCACAAACCTCTGATTTGTAAAAAATGCAATATCTGTGAAGTGCAATAAAGCAAAGCACAGTAAAGCGAGGTATGCTTGTAACTCAATTGCATATCAAAACAAAGTATATAATACTAGTTAAAGAAATACAACACAATCCAGAAACTAATAATGCAATGTTCAAAATGTAGAGCATACAATCAAAAATTACTAGGCAGGTAAAGAAGTAAGAATATATGATCAATAATCAGGAAAAAATCAAACATAAACAAATCCATAAATAATATTGATAACCTACTAGACCAAGTAATCTTTAGAACAGTGTGAAACACTGAAAATAGAATGAATGGATTAATAAATTGTCTTATAATATAATTATTTTTAATTCTACTGTGAAAGAAGACATTTTATAATTATTATTGATACCAAAAAAGAAATGTATCTTTATGTTCTAGAGCAACACCAACTCTAAAAATACAACAGTATGGGAAAGACTAACTGATAAGAAACTTTAAAATAGTTTACAAAATAGGAAAATGTTTAAAATATTGTAATGTTTTGTATTATCAGAACTGTAAAATATGTGCACACAGATAAGCTACTGGTTGGAGTGAACAATAATACTTTATTTCAAGAAAATATTATAAGTGCAATTGTTCTTAAGGTAAGTTAGGCAATACATATATAAAAATCCTTAATAATATTTATAGGCTTTGAAGTAGTACTTTCATTTCTAAGAATTATCCTAAAGAAATAATTATATGTACAAATATACTAAAAATTGTTTAATCATTATTTGGAATAGTAAAAATTGAAAGCAATGTAACATATGTTATCAAGTGACTAGCTACATTCATCAAGTCATCTGATGAGATCATATGCAGATAGTCTTAAAACATAGCTAAGATAATGAGAAAATTCTGATAACAAATAAATTAAGTAAATTACGATTTCAAAAAATATTTTTTTTTCCAAAAAATATTTATATTTTTATTGTCATTCTTATATTTTTACAAAAAACTATATTTTAAAAAGCAACTTTAAATCAATCTCTCCCTTTCTCATGTTAAGAATGGTGATATAACCATGAGTTATTTTTATGATAGCTTTATATTTATCTGTGGTTACTTTCTGTAGTTTTTACTGTTATATGTATAGTGTTTGTGCAATTTTTAAAGCAGCAGCATATTCAGTCAATAAGTTCAAAATTATAACTAAGTGGTGGAGGTCAGAATTGATTTTTGGTTGTGGTAATAATACCACAAATTGGTATTTGGTTGTGGTAATAAATACTATCAGATTTTGTTTTGTTAGGTTACCAAAGAGATACCTTATTGATTACTGCCTTTTGAAGGTCGTAACAAGATCCTGCCTACTTTCTAAAAATGTCAACTAACTTAAGGACCCAGGTTAATAATTCTTATTATTCATTCTTTAACTTCCCATGACAAAGTTTTTGTCTATCTATCTATCTATCTATCTATCTATCTATCTATCTATCTATCAAGTTCTGCCTTGGCAATAGAGGGTGTTAGAAGATCAAGAATTTTCTGGTTTTCCTTCCAAGGTCACTAATTCTACAACTGCTGACTAGAAAACTACTCCCTGTGCGGTTGCTGTGAAATATTACCTCACATATTGATCTTCTAGACTATTCCTCTTTTTCACTAGACATCAATAATTGCTCTATTGTTATTCTATCTGCATGCCTTAATTAATTTAGGTACTGCCACTAAGATTAGAACCTCAGATATATAAAAACATAATTTCTTTTTTTCTGATATATAGATCTTTTAAAATATAATCTAAACTGAAAGCAAAATAAGACATTATACATTCTGTTAACATTTGGCAGAGAGATTGCCACAGCTTATAGGGTCATAGTCATATATTCATACAGAGAATTACCAGAAAAGGTAAATCTGATGCAAGATAATTTCTTTTTATGAGGTTTTTCAGGTGACCAGTTCAAAGCTTCATTTTAATAGATTAGAAAATGATGCCTGGAACTTTTAGGCAACTCATTTTTGACTGCATAGCTAGCCAGTGGCACAGGAAGTACTGGAAGCTAAAGGGTGCATCTTAACCCAGCCATCCTTCCAGTACACGAAAAGTCTACATGGTGAGGGAAAGAAATATTTGGTTGAGCGTATCACCTTATGTTAAAAATGAAGAGACTGAAGAAAAATTGATCAAAGTTGCAAGACAGTGGCAACTATCTTGGAATATAATCAGGTTTCATGATTAACAGCAGGATGCTACTTCTCTACAAAATTTCTTTGTTTCCTAACAGCTTGAGACTTTAAAATATCACCTTAGCTACAACACACCAAAGTTTCAGAAAACAATTGTAACTTCATCTCCTATAGGCAAATTTTACCCTAAACATTTTTTGAACACCTACTATGTCAAGGAGAATGATAAATACATGCAAGTATTTCACTGATTTATATCAACAGCCCTTTAAGTAGTGTATTTTTCCATCTTACTATGAGAGTAAGTAAAAGGAGAAACTTTCCCAAGGTAATTACTCCTCTTTTTTAATGGGTTAATCAATAGTGAAGCCAGGATTGGCACCCAGAACTGACTGGCTTCAGAGCCTTAATTCTTAACCACCATATGGTACACACAGATTCCACCTGCATCCAGTCATGGAAACTATTCTCTCATTTCTGTGTGTGACAATCTCATTTTTTCTTCAATTTTCAATTTGTTTTGGCCTAAATGAGGCCTAGGTTCCTTCAGTTACCTATTTCTTTTCCTCACCTCATTCCATTAATTCTCATAGAAGTTCTCAACTGTCTTTGGAATTTGCATAATCTGTTATGTCAGTGTCTGAGGATTTTCCCTCATGTATTACATTGACAGATACCACAAATGTCATAGCTTAGAACAGATATCAGCAGACTACAGTCTATGGGCCAAATATAGACCAGTATTTGTTTTTATAAATAAAGTTTTATTGCAGCATACCGTCATGGCCATTTGTTTATGCTTTGTCTATTGCTGCTTCCATGCTGTAACAGCTGCGTTAAGTAGTCATAACAGAGACCATGTGGCACACAAAGCCGAAAATATTTATTATCTGGACCTTTCCAGAAAAAAAACAAGTTAACTACTCAAAGTCCAATCTGTTTGTTACTGTCAGTGAGGATATATGTACAGAAACTGGGAGTAAACATTTCAGAAATTCGTGTTGCAATTTGACAGATTAATAGCATGTCTTTGAATCTAATAATAACAAAAAGACTTGGGCTGTTTTTTGTACTTCTTTCAAAATTTTAATTTTACTGATAATATGTTTATTGCACTTTACAGAAATATTCGGATTGAAATTAAGAAGAAGATAATACTTGGTTTACACAGTGTGGGAAGCACTAGATTATAGTTTCTTCCCTAGCTGTAGACCAATGAAGTAAATATTCCTTTAACTTTTTTCCTGAGGATTTCATCCAATTAATTTCCAGTTTAGTTAAACTTTTTCAAGGACAGACCCTACTAGAGCAAGAGGAATTTGGCTGATCAGATTAATATATAGCCATGAAGAAGTATGCTTCTTATTATCGAATTCAACTTACATAAAGCTGAAGAAGAAAATATGATTCTAAGTGTTTTTGTATGCTGTTAGTTTTTTGTGAATGTCTTCTCTGTCTAGCTGTGGATAATCAAAAAAAGTTAAATCTGGTTGTCATTTAGATAGCCTGAGTTACATAAGGTGACATTTAGCTTAATGATTTCAATTTTCTTCCATCACTACTTCCACTAAATTGCTCCAACTGTAATATTGCTACATTGTACTTTATGTGAAGAGCAAAATTATAACATTCAAATTAAGAAGTGTTTGCTCTGCTTTATCTTCTATGTGTTTTTTAAAAAGAATACAACTTATTAACAAGTAGTCAAATAAATACAACTTGCAAATGCTTTTTTCTTCAGCAAGGTTAAAAGAATATTCTGGCTTCTCACATGGAAGTTCTTCCTACTGAAATTTACAGTCCAGCTTAAGGTGTTTGGGAGAAATATGTTTAACACTTATTTCTGATGAGATAGGCATAATTGACTAATTTGCAGAAAAGAACCAAAGCTAACATTTGTATCATATTTTTCATATTTTATTGTTTATAAAGTTCTTCATATATGGCCCCATTTTTTTATAGGATCTTAAATCTCACTTCACAGAAAAGAGGCAGGGGCAACGATTGACTTGTGCAGAATCACACGACTAGTGAAGGATGTGGGACTTGAATTTGTGTTTCCTGAACTCAGTCTTCTGTTTCTCTGTTGTCTAACTTTACTCTGCAGTCTCATCACCTGTGCTCTCGACATGAAACTTCTTTGCCTGGCTTTGTTTACTGCATGTTGACTTAAGGAAGCTGTATCAAATCCCTCAGTTAGCATGGTAAAAATCCAAACCCTTTCAAATGTTCACTATTCATGAATGTTCATTCATTGGAAACCACTACCAAAACATGCTGGGTTGTTTTAGGCTCTGAGGTATAAAGAGAAGAAAGAGTTCAGATGCATGAGAGAAACTGAACTTCTAAAAATGTTGCAAGTAATTGACATCCTTAGTGCCACTTTCTGAGTTTATGTACATATAATCCCACAATTCCAGAATAATCTCATTCCCATAAATGAAGCATCCTAAAATTGTAGTAAAAAATTTCTGGCATTGGTGGGTTGGCTATGACTCTGCGGAAAATGCAATTCCCCTAGAGAAAACTTTTGATATGGAAAATAGCTCGAATTTATCCCAATGCCTCTCACAGTTAGTTCTTTTACTAAATGGGTCTATTAATCTCAATATTTCTAGGATAATTGTTTGTGGCTCAGTGATAAATAGCAAGGCACCATCTGTACATAAAACCTCTTTATATTCCTTTTCTCTCATTATTGTAATTTGATGCTAATGCTATTCTTTTTTTTTTTTTTTTTTTAATTTATTTTTGGCTGTGTTGGGTCTTCGTTTCTGTGAGGGCTTTCTCTAGTTGCGGCAAGCGGGGGCCACTCTTCATTGCGGTGCGCGGGCCTCTCACTATCGCGGCCTCTCTTGTTGCGGAGCATAGGCTCCAGACGCGCAGGCTCAGTAGTTGTGGCTCATGGGCCCAGTTGCTCCGCGGCATGTGGGATCTTCCCAGAGCAGGGCTCGAACCCATGTCCCCTGCGTTAGCAGGCAGACTCCCAACCACTGTGCCACCAGGGAAGCCCCAGATGCTAATGCTATTCTTAAGGCCATACTTTTGTTGGTAAAGAATAGGTACATGCTCTTCATTGAGTCTGGGTGAATTAACACACACCAAACACATTTCCTAATTTATCTTTTGTGGGGAACTCTTCTGCTGTAAAAATTAACAATGAGTAAGGATTTGTGTAACCAGTTCACTTAAGGTGGCAGTTCTAGTTCACCTTGTACTGGGGTTGTAGCCGCAGTGTATATAGTACAGATAGTCAGACAGTTTGGGTGGCTGAATAAGAAAGATGTTCATACCAGTAACTTATTTGTAAATGGTAAATTGTATAGAACATTTAAGTGATTGTGACATTGATAGTCAGGGAAAAGAAAATTCATGTAGGTAATGACCTGTTTTCACATGCTATTTATGACCAAATGGAAATTTTAACCATTGTTAAATTTCATCAAAATAACCTCAGTGTATTTATATCCATAATGTGCTTAATTCTGATTATAAAAGAGGGGTAACATTTGTCACCAGTTTTTCCTAACACTGAAATCAAATGTTGTTGTCAACATAATCCGTATCCTTCTATGGGGCAATGACTTTCAACATAGGGGGAAGGTGCCATATATCATAACAAATCTTGTACACATTAAATGAAGTATCTTAATTTCCATTTCACAGAAAATGTGCAGATGCATTGATTAACTTGTTAAAGGAAATCTGTATTGACTTTTCTTTCCTCTCCTGCTTAAAAATCACTATTCCACAGATTTATAAAATGGGAGATAGTAGTTCTTCACTATTTATCATCTCTATTTCTTCATTTCTTTCCGTGTGTATTTGCTAAGTGGGAACAGCTGGGCATTATCTTCATAAACTATTTCTTTTCATGTACCATTGGGCTTCAGAATCATTCCTGCATTAATCAATTCATTTACTTTTTAAATATCCTGAGCATATTCTATACTGTGTATCTTGACAAGCAGATTTACCTCTCTGTAAAATTTTCTTAAGACTGTGTGCTATAGATATAATAACTTCTATTTTACTGATGAGAAAGAAGGACCAGAAAACTTAAGTGAATAGCCCAAAGATATATGTCCAGTAAATGAAAAAGAAAGAATTGGGAAATTAATCTTCTAAAATTAAGACTTGGGTTCTTTCAGTTCTTTCCAGTTGCTTCTCAAACAAATGTTATGAACTTATTCGAACATGTCTCTATGACACCTCCAGAGAAGGACAGAGAAGCATTAGAAGTAAATGCTTATGGTCTTAGAATATGAAGAGATAGAAAATGGAAATAATGTTTACTGAATACTTTTATTTTCAGGTACTTTATACTTGCGGGTTTTTTTCCTAGTCTAATTTTTAGTTTTTTAAGGAATCTCCATACAGTTCTCCGTAGTGTCTGTACCAATTTACATTCCTACTCACAGTGTAGGAGGGTTCCCTTCTCTCCACACCCTCTCCAGCATTTATTGTTTGTGGATTTTTTGATGATAGCCATTCTGACGGGTGTGAGGTGATATCTCTTTGTAGTTTTGATTTGCATTTCTCTAATAATTAGTGATGTTGAATGTCTTTTCCTGTACCTCTTGGCCATCTGTATGTCTTCTTTGGAGAAATGTCTATTTAGGTCTTCTGCCCATTTTTTGATTGGGTAGTTTGTTTTTATGATATTAAGCTACATGAGCTGTTTGTAAATTTTGGAGGCTAATCCCTTGTCTGTCACATCATTTGCAAATGTTTTCTCCCATTCTGTGGGTTGTCTTTTTGTTTTGTTTATGGTTTCCTTTGCTGTGCAAAAGCTTTTGAGTTTAATTAGGTACTATTTCTTTATTTTTGTTTTTATTTCCATTACTCTGGGAGACAGATCAAAAAAGATATTGCTGTGATTTATGTCAGTGAGTGTTCTGCCTATGGTTTCCTCTAGGAGTTTTAATAGTGTCTGATCTCAAACTTATAGGTTTTAATCCATTTTGAGTTTACTTTTGCATATGGTGTTAATGAGTGTTCTAATTTCATTCTTTTACTTGTAGCTGTCCAGTTTTCACAGCACCATTTATTGAAGAGACTGTCTTTCCTCCATTTTATAGTCTTGCCTCCTTTGTCATAGATTAATTGACCATAGGTGCATGGGTTTATTTCTGGGCTTTCTATCCTGTTCCATTGATCTATATTTCTATTTCTGTGCCAGTACCATACTGTTTTGATGACTATAGCTTTATAGTATAGTCTGAAGTCACAGAGCCTGATAAACTCCAGCTGTTTTTCTTCCTCAAGATTGCTTTCGCAATTTTGGGTCTTTTGTGTCTCCACACAAATTTTAAGATTTTTTTGTTCTAGTTCTGTGAAATATGCCTTTGGTAATTTGCTAGGGATTACATTGAATTTGTAGATTGGCTTGAGTAGTATAGTCATTTTGACAATATTGATTCTTCCATGAACATGGTCTGTCTTTCCATCTGTTTGTGTTGTGTTTGATTTCTTTAATCAGCGTCTTATAGTTTTCACTTACAGGTATTTTGTCTCTTAGGTAGGTTTATTTCTAGGCATTTTATTCTTTTTGATGTGATGGGAAATGGGATTGTTT
Source organism: Balaenoptera musculus (assembly GCF_009873245.2). NCBI lineage: Eukaryota > Metazoa > Chordata > Mammalia > Artiodactyla > Balaenopteridae > Balaenoptera > Balaenoptera musculus. Next base: position 47,305,100 of record NC_045797.1, read on the forward strand.
CTTTAATTTCTCCTTCTGATCTTTCATTGTTAGTGTATAGAAATGCAACAGATTTCTGTGTATTAATTTTGTAACCTGCAACTTTACCAGATTCAGTGATGAGCTCTAGTAATTTTCTGATTTCTTAAAGATAGATTGTTTGCAGTACGGTGAAGATGTAGCTTTTTTTTCTAGTTCCTTAAAACATTATGAACATTAGGTGTTGGATTTTATTAAAGGCCTTAACAGCATTTAATTTTCTGATATATTTGATACATTGATTGTCCCTGCATTCCTGGGGTATACCTACTTAATCATGGTATATTATGTTGCAGTTATTCTGTGGAATTCAAATGTTCTTATTTCATTAAGTATTTGTGCATCTATATCAACCACTAAGACTGGTTGTGAATTTACAGTTCTGTTCCATATTAAGTATCTGCTAGTTGTGCAATATGCATAGAAATGATTTTCCTTTCTTTTAAGATTTGAAAAAATTCCTCAATTTGGATAATTCAGTGATAAAAAATATTTGTACCCAGATTCATTTTGAGAGATAATTTTGTAATATTTTATTTGAATACTGATAAATTCTGTTATTCTTTGTCCTCTCCAATTTTGGTTGTTTATATTTTCTTTTTTTTTAATTTAAATAAACTTTTTATTTTAGCATAGTTTTAGCTTAACAGAAAAATTGTGAAGATAATAAAGTTTGTAAACATCCAGTTTGCTCTTTTTTTAACATCTTACATTAATATGGTATCTGCGTTCATTGATTAATGAATCAATATTGATACATTATTATTAACTAAAATCCATACTTTATTCTGACTTTCATAATTTTTTCCTTATATCTTATTTCTAATTCCAGAATTCCATCTAGAATATCACATATTTAAGAGACAGGTCTCCTTAGGGTTCTCTTACTAAGCTATTTTATTGAGATTTTTTCAAAAGAAGCAGTTGTACAATATGCAGTGATAATTTAACTGATCTATTTTCTATGTCCTTGTTGCTAGTCTTAATTTATTTTTCTCTCTTGTTGTTTTGATTAGACTTTCCAAATTGTTTGGATATTTATGGCTGTTTAAAAAAGAACTACATCTAGTATTTATTAAGTCTAGCTTTTTTTTTTTTCTCATTCCCTGTTCATTAATATTGAGTTTTACCTTTATTATTGCCCTTCCTTAGGAATTTTTTGGTACTTTTACTTATTTCTAAAAATAAATGCACTGTACTTATTTTTACTCGTATAATAATACATAAATTTAATATTATGTGTTTGCTGATAAATGCATCTTGAATATATACTATAGATTTTCATATCTGAGTCTCATCTTATTATTTAATTAAAAATTGGTAACTTGACTGTGTATTTCTTATTTGACCCTAGAATTATATATTTCTTAAAAAGAACTTTATTTTGCTTATTAAAACTTGCATATATTATCAATATCAATAAGCCTTTTAAAATTAATTTTTACAGTGACATTAATTTGTTACTATACTTATTTTTCTTTTATATATATATAAAATATGTATGATATATAAATAAATAATGTAATATATGTCTGATAAATATAAAATATAAATTTAGGTGAATTTATCTAACTTTAACTTTTTGTCATCAAAGTTTCTACACCACTTTGGTTTTAGCAAAACTTTTATAGATATCAAAGGATTGGATATTAACTCTTAATCCATACCTAAAAGATTTGCATTTTAGAAGTGATTTTAGCCCATCAATGATTTTAGGAAATGAAAAACATTTTTTCTGAAATTTACAAAACATTTCATGTTTTATTTTTTCATTCATTATAATCCCTTTTTATATCTTTGTGCTTACTCACACTTTTTATTTCCCTATATAACTAATATTTATATATTATACCTTTTTAATATACTGTGCTTTACTTAGAAATTTTTGACAAACTACTTTGAACAAAACTTCCTGTTATTCTTTCTGTAAAAACAAAAGTTATATGTTGGTTTGTTCACAGTATAAAATGAGAAATATATCATACACTTATTTTTCTCAGTATCTTACATCACACCTTTGTTTTCTATGATATAAGATTTTAAAATCAAATTTTGTAAATATGCATTATCTTGAACAATATTTTCTTTTAAAATATAAATATTTATAATATTTATATATTTATAATGTTAATAATCATATGTATGTGTATATATACCCTGTGTTTATGTGTATGCATGTATGTGTTTTCTAATCCTGTTGCTTACAGTGTATTGGGAAGTTTTAATTTTTAAATTATAATTTTGAGCATTGTGGGATATAAATGCATTGTGATCAAATATAAATTAATGAATATAATATATTTTCATTTATATATTAATATAATTAAATTAAAAGTATGATATAGATTTATATTTTTAATATTTTTGTTTTTAAAAATAGTTACTTTTATAGAAAAATATTTCTGATTTTTTCCCATTACATTATCATAGAGTATTTCCCATATCCATATGTCTGATGAATTATTTGAATTGTTATAAAGTATATTTCATGTATGGAATGGATGTAGCATATTTAATTTAGTCAAGACCTATGAGTAGGTATAAAGGGTTTAATGTACAATTTTTAAAAAATCTGAAATGGATATTCTTATATAGTGCTGCATATATGCAACTATTCTTGAAAATAGATTAGAACTAATTAGTTGCAGGATACGTACATTTTTAATTTTCATAAGGCTGCTAAATGAACCTTCAGTGTGACTTTGCCCTTTTATATACCCATCAAGAAGTATCGGAATACCTATATCTTCATATTCTAGCTAAATCAATAATATTATTCTTTATAAAAATATTTTTATTATAAAATAAAATAAACAAATTAAAATTATTTTATAAAATAAAATAATATAAATTCAGAAAAGGGCATGATTGTAAATTAGCTACTAATTAGGAGGAATTATTTTGGTTCTTTTTCCTGTTTATCATGCTCCCAGTTCATTAGCCATTCCCAATAACGGTAAGCAATATCTTAATTTCTAAAAGTGTAAATTATTATTGCTTAGTTTTGTACTTTATATAAATGGAATTATATAATATTAATGCCTCCATTTGTTTCCTTTGCTCAACCTTATGTTTTTGGAATAATTCACTCTGCGAAGTTGTAGATTATTCACTCTCATTGCTATATAGTATGCCACTTTGTTTCTATGCCTCAATATTCTATTTATTTTATTCTATAATAATAGAAATATACCTATTCTAACTATTTTAAATGTTGATTAAGGCTGTCGTGAATAGTGCTACAGTGACTATTCCAGTACACATTTTTGGCTGAATATATGTATACATTTCTGTTAAACATATATCTAGGAATAAAATTGCTGTGGCATAAGGTATGGATATATTTAGTTGTAGTAGACACTGCCAAACAATTTTCCAAAGTGGTTTTACAAATTTACCATCCAATCAGTTTCTTCATGTCTTTGCCAACACTTGATACGCTCTGTCTTTTTTATCTGAGGCATTATTGTGGTTGTGTAGTGACATCTTACATTTTTGATTTGTTTTTCCCTGATAACTAGCAAAGTTGACTGCCTTTACATGTGCCTAGTGACCATTTCAATAAGTTTAGCCCATTTTTGTTATTTGTCTGATTTATTTCTGTTGATTTATAGTTTTAAGAAGTCTTTTGTTGGATGCAAGTATAGCAAATACCTGCTCATACTCCCATGATTTTATTATACATTTACATGATCTCTTTCTCAATGGCTAGAACTAATTTGTGTTTTAATTTGCATTTCCTTAGTTACTACTTAGGAGAAACATTTTTATGTTTATTGGCTACATTATTTTCTTTCCAGTAAAATGTCTTGCAATATTATCATAATTTTCTTGAGTCATTTGTCTTTTTCTTATTTACTTTCAGTAATTTAAAACACTATGGCAAAAGTACGGTAGTGTGTTAGACATTCAAACACTAGAATGTTAACACTGATATCTCTGGTGAATGAGGAATGAGACAGATGTCATTACTTAGTCAAAAATACAAAAGCCAACACAACAGTTTAAATAGTATGTACATTTTATAAAGCCATCTTGAACAATTTGGTACACTGTCCACTGTGATGCTACTAAATAAGAATAAGTTTGATTCTTTTTTTATACTTTTTGGTGAGAAAAATTTTTTTAATCATTTTTAAAATTAAGAAGGACTTAGAATGAAAATGGAAATTGAAAAGTAAAAATCACACTTAATTAATTAGATCACTTGACATTCCAGAGGACTGCATTTAAAGTTCTTCTCCAAGATAATTTATGCTTCTGCAAGAATTAGAATCACAAATTTGGTAGTGGTGATTTTTGACAATTGTTAAATTTAGAGTCATATTTATATAGATCAATTTTATTCAAAAAAGGAAACTATAATTATAATTCTGTCAATCTTCTCTGTAACTCAGATTGCTTTGCATATACAATTTATGCAATCTTGATGGTAGTTTTTGCAACAGCTTAGAGAGAAGCTATATAGATCAAGGGAAAATGTAAAATCACCATTTTCCTTCTGTACCACTTTTTTACTCTTTTTCCTTATACTTAATTTCTTTAGCTGTCTAAGAACAGAGGCTATGAAATTGGTATGTGTTCTTACATATATTGAATTTAAAGAATAATGTACATTTGATTACATTGTGTGGTTCATTTTAAATGCTGAAATACTGCTTTCACATTAGAGTTATTTTTATTCAGTTTAAAGTTATAATGACTAGTTTATTAGGTAATGCCATCCACATATTTTAGAAAAACGTCTGTAACTATGTTCTTATAAGATTTTCACCTTTATTTTTGCTTCTGAAAAGTTGACTTTCACTTACCTTATTTTAAAGTCTGGCTAAGCTTAAGTATGCCACTAAAATGTGATATATGGAACTTGCATTAATAATAAGCATGATGGTGTCTTTCTTCATAGCTGTACTAAATATATTTCCTTCTTGGCTTTTTGTTTGTTTGTTTACCCACAGTTTAAGTCCTCAATATTTTGTTGTTGTTGTTAAATATGAATATGAAATAATGGAAAATTACAAATGAAGAGAAAGGGGGAAAAAGCACCCCTCAAATAACTGGAGCCCTAAAAATTTCACTGAGGTAACAGGCTCTTGAATTTTTGTGGGTTTTATTTCCTACCCTCTGGCCCATAATTGTCTTCCCAATGTGTCTTAAGAAATTGCAACTTACTACTCAATAGATCCAATCAGTGTAATATAATGAATGATACAGATCAACATTATGTTCTGTTGAGGGGAAAGGCAAAGTCCCTGCTACCTAGACATGACATAGGACTTGAAAGGGGATATGCTCTCAAGATACTGTGAAGGTATATTGCAGGCGTTGTCTTTTGAGAGTAAATTGCTACTAACGGTCTTTACTATCAAGTATATAGAGAAGAAGAATCATCTTCCAGATCAATAGCTGCATACCAGGTACTAGGAGATCTGTTGTTTTTTTCTCCAACAACAAAATCAGAATTAGAACAACAGTTGTAATTGGAGTCTCAACCTGATTAAGTTTTTGATACTCCATCATCATTCTCCTAGATCCACTTACCTTTTGCCAAGGCGAAAATATTAGTTAAAGGGGATGTAGTAGGAATCCTCACCCCTGCGTCTTTCAAGTGATTGATGGTGGTAATAATCTCTTCAACTCTCTAAGAATGCAACATTGCTTTTGGTCTACTATTTTCATAGGTAGAGGCAGTTTTACTGGTTTCCATTTGGCTTCTCCTACCGTAATAGTCCTCATTCTGTGGGTCCAAGAACTAATATTAGGATTCTGTCAGTTGTTGAGTATGTCTATTTAAATTGTGTATTCTATAACTGAGAAAATAACCACTGGGTGATTTTGCAGAACCACTGGGTTCATTGTGAGATATACCTGGTCTGAAACTCCATTGATCATCTTACCTCCAAACCTCCTACTCAAATCGATGGACCATGATGAAGTTGTGAGTCTCCAGATACCTGTGTCAGTTCAAAGCCAGTGTTTAGGAACCCTTCAAAATGATTTTCTCCTTCCCAATACACAGTTACCTTGAGGAAGATTATCAGTACACATTTTCGGCAGTGTAGTTCTTCTTTACTTGAAGTGATTCAATTCCATTCAGGGGGCTTGAGGTCTGTAAACTGACTCAAGTCTTGGACTTAGTGGAGAGGGCACAACTTATTGTTTTAGTGGTTTGAGTCATATTTCCGTTCTCTAGACCTAGAGCTTTTCTGCTTATACAGATCAAGTAAGACTTCAATAGACTACCCATCAATTCTAGTTGTAGAGACACCATAATCAACTAGCCAGTGCTAAAAATATCTTTAAGTCGGACTATTTTAAATACTGCTTTGGCTTCACTCTCTGTTATAGTAAACACTCTATTACAGTAACCATACCCACCTTTTCTTTAGAAATTAATTGTTACTACTAGACCCTTAATGCCACAAGATCCCATCATTTCCATTGAGTTTATGGATCCCCTTTGAAGGCATCAGTCCCCACTGTGATTCCAACCTATAGAGAATAACCAAAAAAAAAAAAAAAAGTTCTGGCATTTAATCTTTATTTAGTATAAACCCACCTTTGAGTCCATGTTTCAGTTAACCAAGAAGCAAACTGTTAGGACCATCCCTTATCATTTGATTTAAAACATTGAATGTGGAATCTCTGTTTAGTGAACTCACATCAATAAATTTGGTATAATCCCACTTTACATTACTTTCAACTTGACCCCTTGATTGCAAGATCTATTTCCACACTGTTTTCTAGGTTTCTGTCAGTAAAAGTGGGCACGATAAAGTAATATTTCGGTGTACCTTACATCTCCTCATGGGTAACACTTTGTACATTACCCTTTTGGGCCTGCTGGGACCCAAATCTGCAGAATCTGGTTGTACACAAGAAAAGATTGCAGGGTAGGTCCTAAGGAGGATCAGGCAATACCTTGCAAGGCTGCTATTTTAAGGGAGACCATTACAGGCTCTTGAGGAAGGAGGGACTAGCCTCCTCAGGCAGTAGTGGAAGATGGTTGGGTGGGAATTAGAGAGTCAAAGCCTACAGCCTTGTAAGAATCCACTGTAATCACAGTGCCTAGGTAACTCTCAGAGAGTAACTTATGCTCCCTTCGAAGTTGCATTAATAATTTCAGGCATCATTAACTTTATTCTCCAGAGAGTTATTAGCAAGGATTACACTGTTTTATTGACTTGGCGAGTTATTAATCAAAAATGCCAGAATTCAATCAAACTATTAGATGTTTCCCATAAGTAATTGGAATCCAGATTTATATGCAGTATACTACTTCTATACTGTGTAAAATTAGTGAAAAGAATTTTTTTTTTGTTACTGAGTCTATACAGTGAAATGATCACTACAGTTACTATAAGATGTCAGAATCTGAGTCTTCAAGGATAGTGATTTAGTCAACATTTTTTAAGGATAAAGTGGGATAATCTAGATGAATATACAAATTTCAAATTTTAAATATCCTTATTTGAAAATACTAGAACAGGAAACTTTAATTATATTGAAATTAAGGGAGACAGTCCTTACCTGTACAGTAACACCTTCTCAATACGCACACTCTCTGCCCTAAATGATTTGCAAAGAAGCCAATGTTTGATCTGTCTTTGGCAAAATCCTAGCCTTATCATGGTCATCTCACAAGTTTGGGGGTAGGGAAGGGAAAAGTTGGAAGAAAAACATCATAATAAACTAAAGAAAATATAATACAAAATGACATTCAATAGAATGTATTAAATTTTCCATTTTATATTCTTAAATTCTATTACTTGAGCTTTGCTGTCACTTAGTGAAAAATGCTTTCTTCTTAGGCTGATATTGAATTAGCATCAATCACATCATGAATACATCATCATGTCTTGTGGACTGTAGCTGAGACACCATAAGGCTATTCAGCTGCAGAGGTTCAAGGTCTTAGGCCATAGCTATATCACAGCAAATTTCAGAATTCTCTGAATTATCAAGGATATTCTTTCTCTAGTAACAATTTTCAGAACTTAAAAACATATTTTTCAGTTAGTGTAAAAGGGAATATAATAGTGTTCTTATTGTTAATAAGCTTAGCCAAAAGATTTATTAAATAGATACTTTGAAAGTATTCATTTCTTTTCCAAAGAGGCTTATGAACAAGGGACTATTCTTTTTTTTTTTTAATTATTTATAATTTTTAATTTTTTTACACACACACTGTATTTTATTTTTACAAGAGGTAGACTGACACCAAGCATTGTAAATGCATGACCACAACAAAAACAACAATGATTGCAATTACCAAACACGAAACACACTCATACTGTGTCACAATATTGACATTCAGTCCAGTAATCCTCCACTGTAACAGCTCCTTTACTTTGCAGTGAAAATTGATTTGTATACTTTTTGCCTCTGAGTCCTTGTGGGATTTTTTTTTTTTTAATTCAAATGGAAAGTCAGAAAAATTATAATCATCCTCATCAGTTCACTCAGTCCCATGTAATTAATTTTTTTTAATCTTGATCTTTTGTTAGCAGTTTTATGAGTTCATCAGTTTTCCATTAGAGTTCTGAAAATGCTTATTCATTCAGTTCAGCAGTATAGTCAGTTACCAGAAACCTGTACTTGTCAGAGTCTTTTCCATGAATTCCTTGAAGATGAAACCCTTTTATAGGAACATTTTTGCAAAAGCATCAGAGTACACCCAGAACTGTCTGTAAATGACAAAAGACTTAAAAATGACCACGGTTGAAGATTTGATGCAAGTTCATAATAATGCAATTGACAAGGAAATTTAGTTATTTCTGAGATATACATTTTAAAGTAATAACTAGAATTATGGCTTATAACATTATACCAGAACATATAAGATTTTTAGAAATTTCATGTAATGTCTGAAACATTTATATTAACATATTTCCATACAAATAACCCAAAGAAAGTTTAGTATTAGTTGTTTTGTTTGTTTGTTTTTTTATACTGCAGGTTCTCATTAGTCATCAATCCTGTACACATCAGTGTATACATGTCAGTCCCAATCGCCCAGTTCAGCACACCACCATCCCCACCCCACCGCGGTTTTCCCCCCTTGGTGTCCATATGTTTGTTCTCTACATCTGTGTCTCAACTTCTGCCCTGCAAACCGGTTCATCTGTACCATTGTTCTGGGTTCCACATACATGCATTAATATACGATATTTGTTTTTCTCTTTCTGACTTACTTCACTCTGTATGACAGTCTCTAGATCCATCCACGGCTCAACAAATGACTCAATTTCGTTCCCTTTTATGGCTGAGTAATAGTCCATTGTATATATGTACCACATCTTCTTTATCCATTTGTCTGTCGATGGACATTTAGGTTGCTTCCATGACCTGGCTATTGTAAATAGTGCTGCAATGAACATTGGGGTGCATGTGTCTTTTTGAATTATGGTTTTCTCTGGGTATATGTGCAGTAGTGGGATTGCTGGATCATATGGTGATTCTATTTTTAGTTTTTTAAGGAACCTCCATACTGTTCTCCATACTGGCTGTATCAATTTACATTCCCACCAACAGTGCAAAAGGGTTCCCTTTTCCCTGCACCCTCTCCAGCATTTGTTGTTTGTAGATTTTCTGATGATGCCCATTCTAACTGGTGTGAGGTGATACCTCATTGTAGTTTTGATTTGCATTTCTCTAATAATTAGTGATGTTGAGCAGCTTTTCATGTGCTTCTTAGCCATCTGTATGTCTTCTTCGGAGAAATGTTTATTTAGGTCTTCTGCCCATTTTTGGATTGGGTTGTTTGTTTTTTTAATATTGAGCTGAATGAGCTGTTTATATTTTGGAGATTAATCCTTTGTCCGTTGATTCATTTACAAATATTTTCTCCCATTCTGAGGGAAGGGACTATTCTTAAAGTTACACTTTGTACATTTTTATGAAGAAAATATTTAAAAAGCAAATGGTTGAGGAATGCTCCCTTAGCACTTCAATTGTGTCATTGTATTTTGAATTTCTCAATGTCAATTCCATAAATGGGAGGAATAATCTCATTCTAAAGGGTAAAAAAGAGAAATGTTTTCAAGAATGAATATAGTATAAAAATGCAATATTTAAATCAAAATTGGGAGTCTTTAGTAAGACATCAACTGTCTCTTTTTAAATCGGCAGAGCCTAAGAATAGCCAAGAATTTCAAGAATTTAGAAACTAAATGGACATATCATTTGATCCAACACCATCAATTTTTTTAGATGTAATGACCCCTCAGTAATTTCTTTTCATTTTCTTTGCCCACCAACCTTCTAAACCAGGGTTTGGCAAACTATGTAACACAGTCTAGATGTATTTCTAAGTAAAATTTATTGGAACAAACCCACACCCGTTTATTTAAGCATCTCCTATCTGCTTTAGCACTACAAGAGCAGAGTTAAGTGGCTGCGACAGAGATCATATGGTCCACAAAGTTAAAATATGTGTTATCTCACCCTTTAAGAAAGTGTTGGATAATCTCTGCTCTAGATTCAAGATATGGTGGGCTTTTACACTTGAACTATTTATCAGTCACCAGAGATCATGACTGCTGCCTTCACTAGTCTTCCGAACCAAATGATTACATTCCTTCTAAAACTGTCTGGTCTGAAATATCTCAGCATGCATCATAGGAAAGGATTCCTAACTAGTTTCTATAATGAAATCATTAGTGAGTTAAAGGTGCTAAAAACATTTGACTTCTCCATGAAAAATTTCAGAGATATCTACACTAATTAGTTGTTAAATTTTGTTTATTGGTCACCTCATCATAAAAATGTTTGAATAAATATTCAAGATTTTTTTTGTAAGTTTGAGAAGCTTAAATATTTCCTGTGTGATTATATGCATTTTTAGTATTTATTGGCAAATCTCTTTTTTATCATATTTGTACAAAGCAAACCAATGCACTACCTTCTAAACTACAGGTAATTTAGAAATCAAATTGGTTGAGTCTCTATTAATGAAAATTTCTTATAATATTCACAGTGTCATTTTTCTTTCAAGGATATTAGAATGTTGCATATATTCATGTGGGTCCTTCATCACATCTCATAGTTTCTCTGTGTAGGTCAAGCTCCTCTGTTTTAGAACATAATCAAGGATACAGAGACTAGGCTATATGATAAAGGTCAAATAACAATATGCCGTAAAGCTTAGAGCAGGACAACACCACAGATTTTCAAGATGATAATATCTGTTTTGGCACTACAGCTTTCATTCTTCTGAATGTGAATAATCAAAGTACGATTTATCATTTTAGAGAATAAGTTGGGATTGCCATGAACATAAATAGATATCATTTCTAGAATTTAACCAGCAACTCATCTTTTACCATATATATATATATATATATATTTTTTTTTTTTTTTTTTTTTTTTTTTTTTTTTTGCAATCTTTATTTCCTGGAATTAAGTCACAGCTCATGTATTGACTTAAGGCAGATAGAATTCATGTGACATCATTTGCCCTATCACAAATGACAACTAATCCCTAAACCACCAGCCGCTAAACTCAATTCAGAGAATAGACTAAAAAGTAGAGTAAATATGAGATGAGCTATTGAGTTATAGCATTAGGATAATCCTACCTGCTTCTGATTTTCTTAAGATACAGTATTCACTTATAGGTGGACATTTTTCCTTCCCAGGACACAAACAGGAAATACTACATTTATTACATATTTTTAAAGTTTATTAAAATTCTAATTATGCTTAAGAAAAAGTATGTTCACTGGGTTAGATCAAGATCTAGCTTTTCTAATAATGACTAACAAGGTATGGGGTAAGAAAGGTTGACATTTAGGATGCTGATTCCAAAATATCAGCAGCAACAATGATTTCGTGATCCAAGACTGGATTTTAAATTCTTTTCAATTCAGTGGAATTTTCAGTCAGACCAGGTCCTGTGAATATAAGTTCCATATGTTTACTACCTACCATGCAAAATAAGTGGTTACTCTATAGAGTTACAAAACCACCACTTTTAATTCCAGGTGGTCCATCTAATATTATAAGCTTAATGAAAAATAGAAGTTTACTCTACCCTTTCATTTGTATTTCAGAGCTAAAACAGCATTGAGAAATCACCAAATTAAATCTTCTTATTTTTCAGGGAAAACTCAATCCCATAAAATCTCAGTGACTTTGTCTAAGTATCAGAGAATATTGATATATTTATCCTCTAATAAAATATCCTTATAAATCTCAAGACTACCCATTCATATCTTATTTTGCTTCTCAATAATTTCTTTACCTTCCTGTTTGTTCAACAACAAATATTTACCAATATTTGCAAAAGAAAAGATTTGAAGGAATTGAAAACATTGCCAATGCGTATATTATGAAAAATAGAGAAAATGTTAAACAGAATATTCTAAGAGAAAAAAATATAATAGAAAAAAATTGTTTAGTCCACAAGAAAATAAGAAAGTACTATGATTTTTAAAAGATCTTGTTTCATTTGGCATTGCGGGAACTAAAAATACAAATGGATAATATCATGACTATATTACCAGGAAATGAAAAGGAGAATGAGAGGAAAACTTGAAACACAATTTTTTCACTAAAGGTTAGATGGAGAAAGATTACTTGATGAAGTAGATAGTGAAGTAATCAAAGAAATTTTAAAAAAAAGAAACAAGATATTTATATGACTGAAAACAAGGAAGAGATGTTTTGAAAGAACGAATAACTATATTGAATGATTCGGGATCATTAGTAAGTGTAAAAAAAAAAAAGGAACCTGCATTTAATGATTTTCTAGACAATATTTTCCATAAAAGAGAAGTGTGGGCTTCCCTGGTGGTGCAGTGGTTAACAATCCGCCTGCCAATGCAGGAGACATAGGTTCGAGCCCTGGTTCTGGAAGATCCCACATGCCACGGAGTGGGATCTTCGTGCGCCGTGGCTGAGCCCGTGCGCCGCGGCTACTGAAGCCTATGCATCCTGGAGCCCATGCTCTGCAACACGGGAGGCCGCTGCAATGAGAGGCCTGCGCACCGCAACTAAGAGTGGCGCCTGCTCGCCGCAACTGGAGAAAGCCCGCGCACAGCAATGAAGACCCAACGCAGCCAAAAATTAATTAATTAATTAAAAAATAAATAAACTGCAAAAAAAAAGAGAAGTGTGGGAAAAGAATCCAACTACAAGAAAATAACTAAGAGAGACAAGTTTATATGTGTTCTGGAAGGGTTGTTGGTTTAAGTTATAGAATATAAATAGCAAATGGTCTGTTTTGAAATTTCATACTGCCTTTTAAAAGCTCTATCCCGCTAGCTATGTTTTCTTCACAATAATCCCAAGAGGCCAGTAAAGCAAAAAGAGAAATAAAACAGAGAGAAAAAATTACATATCTTGTGATGCAAGGTTCATTAGTAGAAGAACTGATCTAAACCTAACTTCCTGGACGTTTAGTCAAGTGTTCGTCACTAGTCCCTACTTATTGGCCTTAAAAGAGAACAGTACTCTAAAGCATTTATATCATTGCTTGAATTCGACTATAGAGAAAAATATTTTCATTGTCAAGAATGTGTTCTGTTCTAAATATTTTTTCAGCCTTGGGTTATGATTACAGTGATTACATCTGACAAAACACAAAAACAACCCTCAAGAGGGATCTGTTCAGCCTCATTCAGTCTCTCTCAAGGATTTGTAATACATAATATCAGAAATTTTGGAAGTTCCAAGGGTGCCCAGGAAAGAAGTAAATGCAGAAAACTGCTAACTGCAAAGACAAACCAACTACCAGCCCTGTTCTGAGAGGGGGTGGTGGTAGTTGGTATCTTCTCCAGAGAGGGGAACAATAAATGTTTATACAACACAGTATCTCAACTCCAGTTATAGGAACTGTGCATGCATGATGAGTTTAGTAGGTAACAGTCTTAGGTCTCTAATCAGTATCTCTAATGTCAAGTCATCCTCGGCATCTTGACAATGTCATTAAAACAAGTTTCTGTTACACTTCCCAGGGACTGGTGGGTGTAATTAATTGAATTGCATCAAGGTGCTTTAAAAAAAGTATTTGATGGAGGATTTCCAAGAAGTTTGCAAAAAGAGTTATGGTATCCTATATGACTACAAATTTTGTTTTCTATTACTATGGTATATTAATTTGATAAAGATAGTGAAATTGACTAAATTGTTCATTCAGGGCCTCTGCTTTGACTGGAATAGATTTAAGACATCCACAGCATAGAATCTTAAAGACATGGTGTCTGAGATCCAACATAGTATCTTCAAGAAAATACACAGCCAGCTCTTCTGGAGCTGAAGTCAACCTGCCCCTATTTTCTTGGCAAAAAGTATTTGCATTGTTTGAAATACACACCTTTTAAGTGGTGAGGGAGGGCTCATTACTTTGGTGGATGACTATGTGAGATATCCTCAATTTTTAGAAGAAAAAATGGCTAGAAGTGGCAACAGTTTCATGATATTGAACTTGAAATTCCATCAGTCATATCTTCCCATCCATGTGACCTACTGACTATTATATCAGTGAGTAAAATAAATTTTTGTTGCTGATGTTACCCAATTAGCTACACTTCTAAGCTCTATCAGATCAGAGACATTGCCAGTTATGTTTGTAGCTGTATCTTTAGAGCCAAAGACAGTGTCTTGCAATAGTTATGCTCAATAAATATCTTCAAAAGAATGAATGAACTCCCATCTCTAAATAATCCCCCAGTCTTGTTTATCATATCCACTAAATAATTGTTAGTCTATGATAAATATATGATGTATTTATCTTGTCCTGAATGCAAACACTAGGTTTTCAGATCAGAGAGAGAATTATTATTACTTACAGTAATGACCGCATTGGTCCCCCACACCTCATTCTCCCCTTTCAGGCTGGTGTGATGACAGCCAGATGTCACCCTACACATGTAAAAGGGATTTTTGCCCTATACCTGAAATTATGACTCCGGAAATTTACACAGGAGCTAAACAGCTGCCACTCCTCTCCCACAAGAGAGGGAGAAAAACTTTGCTTTCTAATGTCTTATCATCCTTTGAAATGGAAGTGGCTCCTCTGAGTTTCATTGCCCTTTGAAATGTAAACATATGGCTCCACAAAGATAAATCTCTAAATATCTCTGGATGTTTCTCACTATCTCAGTTTTGCTTTTCAGTCACCTTTAACTTCTGAGAATTTTCTTTTAACTAAGGTTCCAGTTCTCTTTGCTCAGCAAACCCTGCCCGTACAGAAACACAAAATAATTCATATTACTCTCCAACAGTCTGCATTATGTCTACTCTTCTCCAGTCTTCACTACCAAGTTATCTTACTTTCTCACCTGGACTGCTGCCTTCTCTCCATCTTCCCTCATCCCCTAATGATCCTTTCCCCCACCAAGCATCCCAAAAGTAACCTTTCAAATGTGTACTGAATTATATCAGACCCTCAGTGGAAGCTAGGTTATGAACCCTCTGATTCAGTTTTTGGTCTCACTCACCCCTTAGCCCGAATCACCTGCCATGATGCTTCCCTGCTAGAGTAGTCACAGTTTTCCCAAGTTCCTGAGGTCATCGTTGCTCATCTCTTAACACCACCACTGTTTGTCTCAGCCTCCCCCTGGGGTGAAGGCCAGTGTTCTGCATTGCCTCCATTGTGGCTCTTGTTGAAAGCCACATCCTTTCTAGCTCCCAGTTCTCCTACTAGATCCATGAAAACTTTGTCTTCTCCAGAGGCTGCCTGAAGGGGCCAGGAATATGAAAAAGTCACTGACATATAGAACAAATGTCAACCAATGGGATTCAGAAGACCACATGAATCCAGATAAATTGATCTTTCCTTATCCCAGAGAGAGTGCTCCTAGATTCATTGACTCCACACAGCCTCTTGGAAAAGGTCTTGTGTGACCAGGAAACTAGAAGCGTTTTCTTATGAAGCGGGCCCAGCTCACTTACAGACACATTGCATTGGCTTTCTCTGTTTTTCGTCTCTTACTTACTCTTGGCCCTCCCTCTTGCTTCTTTTGAATTGAAACCCCAAGAAAGCATTGTCAGGTAAGCTTGTTTCAGGCTCTAGGAAACTCAGACTATGATTAACTGCTCTTTAAAATGTGTCATACTTTATCATTTTAATGAGAAAAAACACTGGGATCTTTCACATGGCCTCTGTGGTCCTATAAGGTCTGGCAACTGCCTCTCATCTTGAGCCACTCTTCTCCTTGCTCTTGAAGCTCTGCATACTTGGATTTTTTTTTCATTTCTTTCACTATATTAAGATTATTCAAACATCAGAAGCTTCATATGTACACTCCCTTTTTCTGCATTGCTTACCCCACTCTTACTCTTCCCCATGCGTCTAGAATTTATATCCATCTTATATCCAGGTCTCAGATGAAATATCACTTATTCAAAGTTTTCCTTTTCTCACTAAGTCTAGGTAAAGTTGCTTTGATATACTATTATACTGCCCTCTACATATTCTTCACAAATCTCCACTCAATTCTAAATAAATAATCTGTGATACAAATATTTATCTGTTTAATGTTTGACTAACTCCTCCAACTGTAAACTCGATGAAGGCAGAAATTATGTCTTTTTATTCTTCAGCTGTAGACACAGTGCTTCATAGAGTCTGGCAAGAAGTATGCATTCAATTAATATTTACTGAATAGGTGAATAAGTAATTGAACAACTCAAAAAATCTAAAAGCATTTTCTTCACATTTTGGAAGTGACATGGCTTGACCAGTTATTTAATTTCAATAGTGCTTGATGTACTGCAAAATTAAAAAAGCACAAGGAAAGTAGAGCTCTTTAAGAATTGGGGCATAATTTGGAAAAAATGTCTGCTTAAAAGTCTATTAATGCTTCAGTAACAGGGCCCAAAGGGGTATTACTCTATTTGTTTTACCATTTCTTAATTAGAAGACAGTTTTCCTTTGCAAACTCATTAAAGCGAGAATACATTTATGTATCTCAGCTGAACTTGCGAAACAAACATACATTCATTTAAGATGTGTCTTGACTTTTCTCTCACATGCCAAATCTCAAGTTTTATTCATTAAATTATTGTTTTAAGGAAGTGAGTATATGATACACAAGAGTTAGGAAATAATATTTCAGGTTAGCAACAAATTTTGCTTGGATTTGCGCAGTTGATTTTTGAGAAGAAATGAAAGAAAAGGCAAAATAATCAACATTAGTGATTAGAGATAAGGAAAATTGAACATTTGACAAAAAAAGCTTGGTTTTTTTTAAACTCAAGATTTTGGATCCTGTTTTCAACTTTGATTTAATTTTGATAGGCAAGTTTTTATTTTGTCTCAGCCTTAACATTTGGATGAGAACTCAGGCATTACTTGCAGGCTAAATGTTGTTATAGAGAGGAAAATAAATAAATAATTATCAGAGGAGTATGTCATTCAATGTATTGGGTTGGCCAGAAAGTACCTTTGGTTTTTAAGTAAAAATAAAAGACACATTTTTCATTTTCACCAAGAACTTTATTGAACAACGTATTCACCCTTTTGTTCCACTACCTTCTGCCATTTTTCAGGCAACTTCATAATTCCATCTTCCCAAAACTTTTTATGTTTTTGAGCAAAGAACTGCTCCAGCTGCCCTTTACTGTCTTCCAGGGAATTGAAATTTTTTCCATTAAGAGAAGTTTGTAAAGACCTAAATAAGTGGAAATCCGGAGATTCAATATCCCGTGAATACAGCGGATGAATCAGAACTTCCCACACAAGCTGTAACAGTTTTTGCCTGGTCATCAAAGAAACATGTGGTCTTGCGTTATCCTGATGGAAGATTATGCGTTTTCTGTTGACTAATTCCAGATGCTTTTTGTCAAGTGCTGTTTTCAGTTGGTTTAATTAGGAGTAGTACTTGTTGGAATTAACCGTTTGGTTTTCCGGAAAGAGCTCATGATAGAGGACTCCCCATGTGCACAATATCACCCTCTTTGGATGAAGACCAGCCTTTGGTGTGGTTGGTGGTTCATTTCGCTTGCCCCATGATCTCTTCTGTTCCACATTATCGTACAGTATCCACTTTTCATCACCTGTCACAATTTGTTTTAAAAATGGAATGTTTTTGTTACATTTAAGTAGAGAATCGCATGCAGAAATATGGTCAAGAAGGTTTTCTTTGCTTAACTTATGTGGAACCCAAACATCAAAGCAATTCACATAACCAAGGTGGTGCAAATGATTTTCAACGCTTGATTTGGATATTTTGAATATGTCAGCTATCTCCCACGTGGTATAACGTTGATTGTTCTCAATTAATGTCTCGATTTGATCAATATCAACTTCAACTGGTCTACCCGACCGTGGAGCATCGTCCAGCAAGAAATCTCCAGCACAAAACTTTACAAACCACTTTTAACATGTTCGATCAGTCACAACACCTTCTCCATATACTGCATAAATCTTTTTTTGCATTTCAGTTGCATTTTTACCGTTCTTGAAATAATAAAGCATAACATGCTGAAAATGTTGCTTTTTTTCTTCTATCTTCAATATTAAAGTGGCTACACAAAAATTCACCAATTTTGATGTCTTTTTTTAAATGCACGCTATGACGGCTGTCACATACAATCTAACAAAATTGTTTCGAATGAAGTTAAAGACAACTAAGTGCTACTAGAGCCCTCTTACAGAAAAAAAAACGAACAAATCTTTTGGCTAACCCAATACAATAAAAAATAGCACAGCAGGCAGAATACTAAGATTATTCCTAATGACTTTCACCCCTATCTCTTGAATGTAGGGCAGAACCTGTGAATATGCTAAAGACATCATTACTCTGATTATATGACAAAGGGATTTTTCAGGTGTAATCAGTATATCAATCAATTGACTTTGAAATAATGAAAAAGGGGATGAGGATGTTATCCTGGGTGGGCCTGACTTAAGCAGTGAAGCTTTCAAAAGAGATTTTTGTTTCTTTGTTTGCTTGTTTTTTCCATGTGATCTCAGAGGAGGAAAACAAATAGTCATATTGCA
The DNA here is from genome assembly GCF_009873245.2 of Balaenoptera musculus. Lineage (NCBI taxonomy): Eukaryota > Metazoa > Chordata > Mammalia > Artiodactyla > Balaenopteridae > Balaenoptera > Balaenoptera musculus. Next base: position 47,324,067 of record NC_045797.1, read on the forward strand.
AACAACCTACCTAGAGAGGAGGCATGTAGGAGCTGAGAGAAGTCCTCAGTGAATAGTTAGCAAGAAAACAAAGATCTCAGTCATATGACCAAAAGGAACTGAATTTGACTAACAAATGAGTTTGGAAGAGCACTTTAGCACCCAGATGAAAACTGTGGCCCCAGCAAACACCTTGATTGCTGCCTGTGAGATCTGAGGGGAGAACCCAGCTAAGCTGTGTCTAGACTCCTGACTCATGGAAACTGTGAGATAATAAATTTATGTTGTTTTAAGTTCTTAAATTTGCAGTAATTGTGACACAGCAACAGAAACCTAATACAAGGAGCATAGGCTGTTTCATTGTTTTTTACTTTTTTTTCCCCCTACAAGAAAGCAAGAATTTAAGCATATCAATTTTAAGAAGTCTTGGCCACTAACATCAAGGAATTTAAAGTTCAATAGAGAAAAAAAAAATTACAGAAAGACTTGCAAATAAGTTTGAAGATTCCTCCTTACCCATCTACATGATTCAACTGAATTGAAGACTGAAAATATTAAGTTAAACGAGAAAAGAGTCCTACTTCTCTGATATTATAGACAAATACAGAAATATGAAATTAGCCCATCATCCTATCTTCCAGCCCTTCTTTCCAATACTATGCATCCTCAAAGTCTAAACTTTTCCCCTCGGGGTAGGTATGGCTGTTAATGAATATAACATTAACTGTTCATCTTGCTCATGTCCTTAGACATAAGCAAAAATGATGGCTTCTTCAAGACTGGCATTGATTATTGAGTTATGATCTTCAGCCTGCTGTATCAGAATTACCTAAGGTGCTTATTAAATTCCAGATTTCTGCTTCACAAATCAGTTTGAGTGAATTAGCATTGTTGGGGATAATTTCAGGAAATCTTATTTTTACAATAACCTAAAGTGATTTTTGTATGGGTTGAAGTTCAAAACCATGACTCTAAGCTACAAATTTTGTGAAAGATGGGGAGGGAGTGTCATGACTTTCAGGTTTACTAGCATTTCTCCAAAGACTAGCACATGCTATCTATTCAAACATGTTTCCTGAGGAAATTAGTGAAATCAATAGAGGAAGGAAAACAAACTATATCTTCTTGTCTAAACTATTTACAAATATGAAAAGTTAGACTTTCAAGAGTCACAAATATACAAATGCACAGCTTCATTTCTTCATACTAAACTTCTCTTTCCCAAAGCCAGTGCTATATCTTCCTTGTTATAAAATAACAACTTTGAAATGGCAATGAGATAATGTTGGCTTTTATAAAGTTGAAAAAAATTAAACCATAAGTGTTTCTGATAAGTTCATGAGAAAAATCATTCTCACATGGCTGTTTCAAAGAGGAATCTAGAGATATTAATAAAAGTGAAAAATGCACACCTTTTGAGTTACTTGTTCCGCCTCTGGGAATTAAACCTAATTGAATAAATATGCAAAGACATAGACATAAGAGTGTCCATTGAATTATTACCTGTAATAGGAAAAATCAGAAATAACCTAAATTCCATTGTGTTTATTATGGAAATGAATTATTATGCATTTATACGTTTAAAAAACTTGCAGCTATTACAAAAATAACACAGATAAATATATTCTGATGTAGGTATATAATAATTTCCATTTAGTGAAAATATTACTGAACAGTATATATAGCATAATACCACGTACAAAAACATGGTATTTAAATATGTATGATCTTTATATTCATGAAAAACACCTGGAAACTTGCAAATAAAGCTGTTAATGACATTAAGTTGGGAAAAAACCTCAGTCTTCCCTCCTGTGATTTTCCTTTATTCTCACATCACTACCACATTCACAATACCTCTGACACCAGATGTGTGGGGGTTTTCCTCCCACCAAGTAATTCTCTGACATCAGCTGGGTGTGCTGTAATTTAACTCCATTCTAACACTACCTACCTGGAGATAGCGTCAGATCCTACAGGTTAAGAGCTCAGTCCCATAGGATTGCCTCTTACTTCAGATGCCAGTTGCTAGTAGGTACCCAGGTTACTCACAACTTCTGTCCAACTTGGCTACAAACTGGTGATTCCCATGAGTCCCTTTTCAGGTTCAATTAATTTGCTATAGCGCTCACAGAACTTAGGGTGACACTTATGTTTAACAGTTTATTAAATAATATGATAAAGGATACAGATGAACATCCAGATGAAGAAATACATAGGGTGAGGTCTGGGAGGTTCCAAATCACAGAAGCGTCTGTCCCCATGGAGTTGGGGTGTATCACCCTCCTGGTAAATTGGATGTGCTCACCAACCTGGAATCAGAATATTATACAATTAGGATTTTATGGAGGTTTCCTCACATAGCCATGATCAAATATTAACTCCATTTCTAGCCTCTCTCCCCTCTCTAGAGAAGTGGAGATGGGGATGCAGCAGGGCTGAAAATTTGAAGCTTCTAATAATGGCTTGGTCTTTCTGTTGACCAGCCCCCATGCAGGAGCCATCTAAGAGCTCGCTCAGAGTTGCCTCATTAGAAAAAAAGATGTTCCTATTCCTATCACCCTGCACATTCCAAAGAATTTGGAGCCCTGTGTCAGGAACCAGGGTCAAAGACTAAATATTAGAAAGAAAGATGCACCTAGTTCTCTTATCACTTATGAATTTATGTTCAAGGGTTTCAGGAGCTCTGTGCCAAGAACTGGGTGTAGAGGCCAATATATATATTTTGTATTATCTCACAAACCGTTATTTGTATAACTGTGATTGGTAATAGGCAAATAGGGTATATTTCTTATACCTTGTTCCTTCTGAACTTCAAGCACATATTACTTGTATTGTATCAAGTTAATAGAAATTTTTAAATGATATATACCTAACACGTACAGGAGCTCCATTTTATCATAGATAACTTTTCAGATATAAAAAGATACTTATAATAAAAATAATGTAATATATAACTTAGTGAAAAAAGTTAGGTAAAAGCATTTTTCCTTATAATTTATCTGAGAAATAGGCATATGAATACTTGTGATGGTGTAAAAAAAAATGGATAAATATATACAAAATAATAATTTGGGGTAATTAATGCTGGTAATTTTTACTTTAATTTTGTTTTGTGTCTGAATCTATGGAAACAAATTAAGAAAAACATTTTAATTTGTTTTAAGTGATTTATTTAAATTATTTTTATATTTAGAATACTCTTCTAAGTTGATCTAACCTATTTTCATATGAAAAAATTTAACTGCTGAGCTATTTTAAAACTCTAGCTATAGTTAGATGAATATTAAATTTACATCTATTAATGCTTAAGCTATTAATTGAAATCCACTTAAATTTACCTCAGTTATTTTTAGAAATGGAATACATTTCACATAATTTCTATCCTAAATTTAACGTGTTAACAAAAATGCATAACATTTTCTATTTCTCCTTTGATATTAAGTTAATTATTTGTCAATTAGATTTATTCCTGTCATTATCATTAAAAGTTAATATATTTCAGTATTCTAATAAGATTTTGTTCCAAGCCAATGCTGAAATGCACAGTTGATTCTCTCTCTGGTTTTTTCATCATTCAGCAGGTCAAGTAGTTAACTACAGTGGAATCACTCTTAATTGCTATCATCTGTCAGTAGTTAACCCACCCAAATTTTCCAAGACTACTGTCAGGTTCTTGAATTAAAAGAGAACATCAGTGACTAATCAATTACTGTTCGTGTCATCTAATATTATAAGAAAGGAAGGATCATTTAGGAAACAAAATTAAAAAGAATCATGTATTATTGCCCATTTGATACCATTTTTATAGGGTTAACCCTTAGAATAATTAAGTATGCCATTAGCAATATAGAGCAAGTATAGCTCACATTAATTCCAATAAATAAGCATTACGGGACTTAAAATATGTGCCTAGTTCTATTTTCTATATCAAAAATACCTTTGCAGAAGATGGGGGGGGCGGGGAGGGCAGAGTAGGAAGATCCCGGGCTCGCCTCCTCTCACAAGCACACCAGAAATACAACTACATATACAGAAACTATCTCTGAGAACAACCTGAAGACTAGCAGAGAGACTTTCCGCAACAAAAGATAAAAAGGAAAAGCCTCACTGAGATGGCTAGAAAGGGTAGAGATGCGGTCTGGCCAGGACCCACACCCAGGACACTGTGACTCAAAGGTGGGAAGGATATCGCAGGTTTTGAGGTTCTCCCTGAGGAGCAAGGGATCCAAACCCCACATCTGGCTTCCCAGTCTGGGAGATCTGTACCAGGAAGACAAGCCTCCATAACATCTGGCTTTGAAAACCAGTGGGGCTTATGCCAGGAGAGCCTGGAGGGCTATAGGAAATGGAGACTCCATTCTTGAATGGCATATGCAAAAACTCCCTCGCTCTGAGGCCCAGTGAAGAGGCAGCAGTCTGAAAAGTGCTTGGGTCATATGTAAAGGAAATTCATTGATTAATTTTAGAGCATGTGCTTGAGGGACAGGGACTTCTTGGAACTTTCTCTTGGTACAGAGGAGCTGGTGGGCACCAATTTTTTGTTTGTTTGTTTCTTGTTTGCTTGGGGTTTTTGGAATGGCTCACCCTGTACCTAGCTGGCCTGGCACTGGCAGGCATCGTTTCTGACTCTTCCCATCTAACCTATTAGCACTGCTCGCCCCTCCCCTGGTTTACCTGTGGACTTTACACAGTTAGCACTCCTTCAAAGCAAGTGTGCCCCTCCACCACCACCAGTCTGCCAGATCCAGTAGCCACCCTCTGCCAGCAGCAGAGCCCCTCCAAAGTGGCCTCCTGCCCCAGACCCAACTGATTCCCTCAGCCAGCTCCAGCATCTCACCAAAGCAGCTCCTGCCCTGGGGGTTGACCCCACACACCAGAGTGCTTAAAATAGTTATGACTGGGTCTTACCACCAGCTGCACTAGGGGCCAGCCCCCCACCCTAGCATGTCTGCAGTAAGTGCAGCCCAGCCACCATGAGAGGACCAAAGAGCCCACACAGGGAACACTCCTGGAGCACCTGGCTCTGTGACCAAAGGGGCCATATTACTGGGCCCCACAGGATACCATCTACACAAAGCCACTCTTTCAAAACTGGGAGATATAGCTGATCTACCTAATATGTAGATCTACCTAATATATAACAAACACAGAGAGTTAAACAAAATGAGGAGACAAAGGAATATGTCCCAAACCTAAGAACGAGACAAAAACCTCAGAAAAAGAACTAAGTGAGAACTTCCCTGGTGGCGCAGTGGTTAAGAACCTGCCTGCCAATGGTCCGGGAAGATCTCACATGCCGCAGAGCAGCTAAGCCCATGTGCCACAACTACTGAGCCTGCACTCTAGAGCCCGCGAGCCACAACTACTGAGCCTGTGTGCCACAACTACTGAAGCCCGTGTGCCTAGAGCCCGTGCTCTGCAACAAGAGAAGCCACCCCAATGAGAAGCCTGCACACCGCAACAAAGAGTAGCCCTCACTCACCACAGCTAGAGAAAACCCGCATGGAGCAACGAAGACCCAATGCAGCCAAAAAAAAATAAAGTAAATAAATAAATATTAAAAAAAAAAAGAACTAAATGAAACAGAGATAAACAAACCTCCAGATATGGAGTTCAAAATAATGGTCATAAAAATACTTACTGAACTCAGGGTAAGATTGGAGGACCTCAGTGAGAACTTCAACAGGGACAGAAAATATAAAAAAAGAAACAATCAGTAAAGCAACCATACTCCAATAAAAATTAATTTTAAAAAAAGAAATGATATTTCACATATATTGGGTTAAGTAAAATGGATTAAAATTTTAAAAAAAGAAACAATCAGAGCTGAAGAATACAGTAACAGAAATGAAAAATACACTAGAGGGAACCAACAGCAGATTAGATGATGAAAAAGAATTGATCAGCAATCTGGAAGACAAGCTAGTGAAAATAACCTAATCGGAACAGCAAAGAGAAAAATAAAACAAAAAAATGAGGATGGTTTAAGAAACCTCTGAGGCAACATCAAGCATATAACATTCACATTAAAGGAGAAGAGCAAGAGAAAAGGACAGAAATCCTATATAAAGAAATAATGGCTGAAAACTTCCTTAACCTAGCAAAGGAAACAGATGTCCAAGTCCAGAAAGCACAGAGAGTCCCACACAATTTGAACCCAAAGAGACTCACACCAAGAACATTGTAATTAGAATATCAAAAGTTAAAGATAATGAGAGAATCTTAAAAGCATCCAGAGAAAAACAGCTAGTTGCATAAAGGGAATTCCCTATAAGACTATTGGCTGACATCAGCAGAAACTTTACAGGCCAGAAAGGAAAGTCATGACATATTCAGAGTACTGAAAGGAAAAAAAAAAAATTACAACCAAGAATACCCTATACAGCAAAGTTATCATTCAAAATTGAAGGAGAGTTTCCCAGACAAGCAGAAGCTAAAGGAGTTCATAACCACTAAGCTGATCTTACAAGAAATGTTAAAGGAACTTGTTTGAAAAGAAAAGACCATAATTAGAAATATGAAAATGATAAAAGAAGAAATCTCACTGGTAAAGGCAAAAATACAGAAATGTAATAGATCAACCAAATATAGCTAGTATGAAGGTTAAAGGACAAAGCTAATAAAACCGTATATGTCTATAATAATTAGTTAAGGGATAGCCAAAATAAAAATATGTAAAAGATGACATCAAAAGCATAAAACATAGGTGGGGAATAAAAATGTAGTGCTTTAAAATGCACTCAAACGTAAGCAGCCATCAATTTAAAATAGACTGCCATATACATAGATTGTTACGTAAGAACCAATGGTAACCACAAACCAAAAACCAATGACAGGTACACAAAAAAAGAGAAAACAAACAAACAAACAAACATAATACTAGAGAAAGTCTTCAAATCACAAAAGAGAAAAGAAGAAAGAGATGAACAATAAAAATAATCAGAAAAAATTAACAAAATGGCAATAAGTATATTTTTATCAATAATTACTTTAAATATAAATGGGCTAAATTCTCCAATCAACAGACATAGGGAGACTGAATGGATAAAAAACCAAAACCTTTATATATGCTGCTTACAAGAGACTCACTTCAGATCTAAAGACACACACAGACTGAAAGTGAGGAAATAGAAAAAGGTATTCCATGCAAATGGAAACTAAAAGAAATCTGGAGTAGCAATACTTATATCAGAAAAAAATGTACTTTAAAACAAAGACTGTAGCAAGAGACATGAAGGACATTGCATAATGATAATGGGGTCAATTCATCAAGAAGATATAACACTTGTAAATATATATGCACCCCACTATAGGAGCACCTAAAAACTTAAAATATATTTTTATCCAATCAGTCACCCTATGTCTTTTGATTGGAACATTTAGTCCATTGACATTTAAGTGTTTACTGATATGTATGTATACTTATTGCCGTTTTGTTGCTTGTTTTCTGGTCCTTTTATAGTTCTTCTCTGTTCTTTTCTTCTTTTAGTTTATTCCCTTGTGGTTTGATTATGTTATTTAGTGGTGTGCTTGAATTCCTTTCTTAGTTTTTGTGTATCTGTTGTAGGTTTTTGATTTGTGGTTACTATGGGGTCCATATATGTGACCTGCAACTATATCTACTTGTTTTAAACCAATAGTCGTTTAGGTTCAAACATATTCTGAATGATACGCATTTGTATACTCCCCTCCCTCATGTTTTTTGTTTCTGATGTCATACTTTACATCTTTAACATCTTTTATTTTCTAATGTGATCGTCCCATTCTTCCTGATCTGAACAACATCTGAGTATTCTTCTATATTGATTTATACAACATGCCTGGAACAAAATACTACATTGTTTTCTTTCTTTAAAAGGCGATCTCTTCACCTTTTATGGAATGCAAATGACAGTAGATGTTCCAAAACACTGATGAGAAACACATGTGAATCTCTCCATATTTGTCATATTTTTTTAATATACAAAAAATAGTAATGGGGCATCAAGAATTTCTCTCTTAAATTTCCCTCCCTTTCCATAAGCACAGAATAAGATTCACTTTTTTTTCTTTCCCCTCTCAGTGAATAGTCTCCTTTAACAAATTTTGTTATCTGTCACTAAAATCTGTTGTTCAAACTCCTCTGTACTCAAATTGTTTCATCCTTTCTAACCTTGTACCCAGACTGTTTCCATAAGCCCATGATCGGCCCAGGAAACCCCAGAGTGAAACAGCAATGTTCCACATCCCATAAGATAACAGTACGAAGCATCCTGATGCACCGTGAAGAACCTTTTTCTCTATAGGGCCTCTATGAAAAATCTAACCTGCTAACACAGTACAGTGTCACAATATCAGATAATTATTTTCTTTTTTTCTGTATTAGCCATGGTTAGAACAGAATCTAAGGAGTTCACTATGACTCTTCTGAATGGATCTGCAAAGAAATCCATCCATACATTTTTCTTTCTAATAATTTTGTTAACTTCAGATGAGAGCATGTTAGAATGTTCTGCATTATTATATTCTTGTGACTTTTATTCCTCTTGTGCTCCTGGGAATTCTTAATTTTTATGTAAAAGTGATTCACCTAACAATAGATAGGCTTGCTTGATATAGAATATGACCCTATCATAAGTTCATTAGGACCAATGGAAGAATCTGATATAAGACATATCCAGGTCTAATATATTTTAATGGTGATATCTGCTAAATGTTAGTTCATTATTGAGATTGTCTATATAGTCACAGCCCTTGAGTTTTGTAATTGTCTGATACAAAGAAGCCAGCAGCCAGGGAATTTAAGGACTGGCCAAAGCAAATCATTCATTCCATGTCTTGATAGACTAAGGATATGTATGTAAGTACTAGATAACAGTGAGTAGTTTGTGGCGAACACCCAGTGACAAAAGTATTTTCTACTTCACTTACATAGCTAAACTATATGACTTTTTTTCAACTTTTGTTAACAATAATACCATTATTTAAATTACCTCTTTTATTTGCCCACCAATAAAGAATATTTGTTTATTAAACTGAGGATACTTACATATTGCAAAGTCAATAAATAACCTGACTTTTTAATAAAAACAAATGTTTGCAATAAAGGGTTATGAGTTGAATTTGAGGTTTCAGCTTCCAAATTCCTGATTTTTTTGTTGCTCGATAACATGAAATGTCCCATATTTTTAAATGTTATACATTTTAAACAATTCATCATCCAATTTCCAGATACTTTCATCAGTCCAGAAGGTTGAGAGAAGAGTAGCATGAAATTTTTAAAACAACTATTTTAATTCTTTATCGTAAACACAACTTTAAACAGGAAATGTCATAAACCTGTAATTGCTAGAAGCACCTATAATTAAATGACACAATATGTAATTATGCACTTGTAATTGCACAATTGTCTGTTGTATCTAATGAGATAAATCTGACACTCAAAAAACCTTGTCCATAGGTTTTTGTTTTTTTTTTACATCTTTATTGGAGTGGTCCATAGGTATTGATGTAGTGTGTTTAGTTGTATAAATTTATGGGAATAGAAATGTACAGGTCCAAGTTTCTTTAAAACACCAGTGCAGATCTATAAGCTTCCTAACTAATTGCATATTGATATGTGATGAAAATCTCCTTCAGGAGAAGATGTATTCCCAGGTATGCACAAAAACCAGAAAAAAAGTTAGCCCAAGTTAATGAATTAGTGATTTCCATTGTGTTCTCTTCTGGTACATAATATATAAGAATCTACTTTTTGCTTTGCAGTTATACTTTAAAAAATAAACAATATTATTAAAAGTAATTTGAACATGTATATATATATATTTTTTTTGGTGGACTCCTTTCATATTGCTATATGACATTTTTGAATCTCAGTCTTTCAGGTGTTTTAAATATCTTTGTAAAGTGTTCTTCTACCTGTGTCTATTGCATAATAATTTATTAGCTCTAACTCTGATCCTAATCCTATAGAAATGGCAGGAAATTCAGTCCCAGTTTTGTTTTAGGAGTGAGTTATCCCCTCTTAGAATTATGAGCAAAATCTCCAGAAGCTTTTGCGGCACATTAAAGCAGAAACCAGGTCAGTTTCAATATGTCAAGTGGCTGTTGCTGATATTTTCCTTGTCCAAACACATATTGTCCCTTGGCATGGCCAATAATCTATCTTTCTTTCCAAGTAGGGGCGTGGTAGGCTTTTGGTAATCTAAACATCCTGATTCCTGATAGGATCTAGTCTATATGCATGCGTTTAGAAGCAATAGACCTCTGGGAGTTTACCATACACCTGGAGATTAGCTATCTACCCATTCTGGATGTATGCACTAACCTTCACCACTCATTCAAGAAAAATACCTTCTTAGAGTGTAGCCTCTACTCCAACTCAATGACTCGTTTTCCTCCCCTCTCACTTTGGAATTTTTAACACAATATCTTAAATTGTTTGAATCTTTCATAAGATAAAGGGAAAGGCCATCTATGAGCAACTTTTAATTCTTCCCACAAAATCTTCCAAACTAACTGAACACTAAAAGTAAAAAGGGAATTAGGGAAATAATGGTGAGAATAATTACAATACACTAAACGTCATTCTGATTATTCCACAACAGCAATATTTTTAAAAATAATACTTAATATATCAGTAAGTATTCTGCTATAGCTGCAATTCATTCTACCATTTCTTCTCAGATACTTTGAACTTGGTAAGTCAAAGCCATGGTCTTCCAGTGAGAAGAAGGTGTGACTCCAAATGAATTTGGAAATTCTACTAGGAGAGTTAGTCTTCCTAAGGTCTGAGACATGTTCTTTTATTTTAACTTCACACTTGACCTCCTTAGATGGCAGCAAAGGAGACTCTTCCTATATCTCCTCCATTTGGACTCACATCCAATTGATAAGTCTTTGCCTTCACTCTGAATTGATAAAGAACAGTAACATAATGAGGTAGAGATGAGGGAAAGAATGAAGGACCATAGAAAAATGAAAAACAGAAAGAAAGTTGAGAAACAGTAAAAAAGAAAAAAGCAAACAAATTAGAATTAGTTCTAGAATACCAATTGGCTTATTCACCAGGTTGGATTTGGAATAGATCTAAGACAGATAGTATTTGTTATTCTCCTTGTTTTCTGCCTCTGGTACTTTAATTACTCTTAAGCGTAAATGCTTATTTGATATTTGGCTGCTTTCAAACAACTTATTACAGATATAAAACGCAATGTCTAATCTGGTCTTAATTTGGCCAGAGGTTTCTTGTGTGTGTTTGGCAGTTGGAACCATTGCCGACCTATTTGAAGAGCTAATGTCAAGTTCTTGGAAGATAAAATTAAAACAAAGCAATAAATATAGTTTTTGCAATAATTTCTAAATAAGATGAAAACATGTATTTTTATTTGTTTCTACTATTTGAGTTCATTCAAATGCTGATTTTATATTGATCTTAACAGATTTCTCAAAACCAAAGTCTGTAGCCAGTACTATTCCAACAGGAAGGAGACAAGTTGTGGTATCCTAAAACTTAGAATTCTATAGAATTTCACTTCCACTCCCCACATCCATTTTGTCATCATAGTGTCATAATTAGAAGAGTCCGGGCTTCCCTGGTGGCGCAGTGGTTGAGAATCTGCCTGCCAATGCAGGGGACACGGGTTCGAGCCCTGGTCTGGGAAGATCCCACATGCCACGGAGCAACTGGGCCCATGAGCCACAATTACTGAGCCTGCGCGTCTGGAGCCTGTGCTCTGCAACAAGAGAGGCCGCGATGGTGAGAGGCCCGCGCACCGCGATGAAGAGTGGTCCCCACTTGCCGCAACTAGAGAAAGCCCTCACACAGAAACGAAGACTCAACACAGTCATAAATAAATAAATAAAAGAACGTGAATTTCAAAAAAAAAAAAAAAAAAAGAAAGAAAAAAAAGAAGAGTCCAAAAGAGAGTCCAAGTCAGTCACAGTTAGGTAGAATGTACTTGACTTCTCTTAGGGCTTATCCAACCTGTGCTTGAATGCCTCTGCTACAGGGAATTTAAACTGCATTGCTGCCTGTTCTTATGTTGGTCATTTTCTAACAAGCATCTAGGCCATCTTTATGTTTTGACCAAATTGGTTCACATCTCTGATTTTTACATCTAAGAGTTTATATCTTTAGATTACATTATTTTTTTCCTTCCAAATGGTGATTCTATAAACATTTTCACACAGCTGTAGTGTCAATTTGTGAATTACTTCTCACCTTTCATTTTAAAGTCATTCAGTTAATCCTTAAATGATTGATAGGACTTGACCTCCCCTTTTCTTTTTCCTCAGAGTACCTATATTTTTCTTATGATACCTTGAAACTTCTGGAATTAAAAATATGGCAACATTTCATGATGTGCAACCAAAGAAAGGATATAAATTTTGGGATGGATTACACAGTAAAACCATTTAAGCATTTAAACATACTTTTCTAGACTTTCAGCATTTACTACAAATATTTGTCATCATCATTTTTCTGAGCCATTTCTGGTCCTGGTCCAGATTGCTGAAAATCCAAACGACCAAAACTTGTTCCTCGCTCAGTATTTATTTTGGGGAAAATTAATACAAGAAAAATTAAACAAAATAATCCAAAATAAGGAATAAGATATTTGCAACAAATCTTAAAAGAATACAAGATAGAGAAAATTAATGTGGATTTGACTTGTATATATAGTAATAAAAAACAGAACTTACAACTTTACTGTACTTATATAGTATTATTTGTTTCAGACACTGTACTGAGAAATACATATAAATGCGTATATGCATTAAAATATGCATTACATCTATGCATATAATATATATATTATATATATAATGCATTATAAGAGAGTTTTTAAACAGCCTAGTACAATGCCCGTCACATAATTACATAAACAGATAAATATTTTTAAGTGTCCACAAATTTAGATGCTCAGTTCTCATATGTAGTTGTTTCTTTTGGTTCAATTCATAAAAAGTAAGACTGGGTTCCACATCACTAAGTAATTTTTCAAGACAGACAGAAGAAAGTCAAGCACCTCTATTAGCACATCTTCAACAGCCCTAAATCCAAGAAACAACATTTAAAAAGCAGCTCTAACTTGCTAGGAAAGATTCCAATTTTTCTTTAATCAACAATTGAAGAGGGGCTGAGAAAAGTTTCATCTTCCAAATTTCTTTATATCTTTCAACCACTGTTAAGTGAATAGCAAAATGTACTTTAAGTTACACTACCTTTTTTATTAATTCTAATTTCTGTAATCATTTATTTCACTCGTTGAAGCTGATTTTTTATTTGGTACTTGTTTTGGGCTTTAAACTTTTTTACTACAATCCTGCTTTTTAGTTATGAGACACTCATATAAAAAAACAGAAAGGTAAGACTTTTCTGTGAAAGAGAAAGAATACCAGCTCTTTCATTTGTCCTTAAGATATATGTATTTAAGTTTTGTATACTAAATGATATCATTTTTTGTTTCTGATTTAACAGACTTTAATTTATATAATAAACATAAAATATTTCTTATACCAATAATTTATATTTATGAAAATAGTAAAACTAATTTTATTTTACATGTCTCTGGGTTATGTGTAGCTTTCTGACATTTCCTTAAATGTAATTAAAATAAGCTATTCATATCCTTATTGAGGTGCATTTAAGATCACTTCCTTATAAACAATGATGCAAGTTTAAATAACTCAACTGTGACATATTAACAGAACCATCTGTTCAGTTCGTTAAATGTTTTACGTTAGAATACCGGGTCTGTAATGCAGCACAGATTAAATCTGAAATAGGGTAGCATAGATTTTATGTCTCGTAAGTATAATAGATTCCTAGATGACTTAATTTATTTAAGATGTGCAGAATACTCAATATCTTCTTAATTTAGGGAAAACTCAGCAGTCTGGACTTCCGTTTATTGCCCTAATTTGGCTAAATTTGCTAAATACTTTTTTTCAGGTTGGAAAAATATAAAATGACCTCTTCCCTTTTTATCCAGCAGCTATCAAAATTCTTTGTCTAGAATATATCTTACTCCATCAAATTACAAATTTTTTATTCCTTGCTCATATTACAAACAGAACTGGTCCATATAAGTGGAAACCATAGTCCTCAGTGACATTTAACCCCAGAGATGCTTATATAACCCTGTTATATCCTTAGACAGTGGGATTGTAGGAAGATGACTGGTTGAAGACTGAACCTCCATCTTTTAAATTTAACACCTGTTCTACTTCAGTAAATGGCACAGACTCTTAAATCTGACAAGAGAGTACTCCTTAATTGTTTGCAAAGTTCCCTCCTTAACAAGTAATATTTGAATAATACCAACAGCAGATGTTTTCAACTTTCTAGCATATCATTTTTCTGCATGTTGCCATGGTCACTACTTCTTAACTTTTTAAATTCTCTGGTTTTCAGATATGACTTTGTTCTATTGTTGCTCACATTTTTGACTGTCTACTGCTATCAAGACAACTAGACACAATGACCAATAGTTATGGATAGTTTAAAAAATAACACTCCCAAAATGTTGATGAAGTTGCACATTGGCTAATTATTTTTTTTAGCACAATTAAGAGGCATTTTACTTATTTACAGAGTTATTGATTCTTTCCTTAGATAACATCATGTACCAGATAACTTTATTTTTTGATAACATTGGTGAACTTCTTACTTTTAGGAGGACTTCAGAGAAGAATTATTACATATTGATTCCATCAAATGTTTAATTAATTTACAATGTCAGACATAAGCACACATAAGGCTGTAATCCCAGTTGCAGTACAAGTCTGCAACTATCTAAAATCAATTCACAGATTACTTTTTCCAAAAATGAATATTACATAAAAGGAACACAAAAATTTCAGTTAGATCATGAGTATAGTGACTCAGGCACTTTCTTTACATGGGGAGTTTTAATTTAATTCATCCTAATTTTGAAAGTAATTATTTGATGCTGTCTTGGTTAGAATAATTGAGATTAGTGCCCAAATTTTGTTTCCAGAACTTACCAGTATTTTGTTTGTGTGCTTGCTTATTTTAGACAAGTTACTAACTGTCTTTCTTAACCTTAGATTTTTTATATTCCTTTCAAATATATAGTGAGTATGTGTGATGTGTGTGGAATATTGGCCCCATGTGATACTTCATGGAATATTGGCCCCATGTGATACTGACAGTGGCAGAAGGGATAGACAGTAAGAGTAGCTAGAAGCCCAGGTGCAATAAACAGTTTGATTAATTTTTTGTTGGCAGCAAGTGCAAAAATAAGGTCAACTACTTACCAGTACACACTCCACCTAGATTTTCACTAGTTGGGAACTGGGGCTAAGTAAACTATGATGTATCAGTATTATGCAAAGTGATGTACCATTTAAAAGGATGATTTAATTTTATGTCTGCTATTATGGAAAAATCTTCTAAGAATATTCATAAATGAAAAGAGATTATTACTACATAGAATGTTACATCTATATTAAAATACACACAGAAAAATTCTGTTACAAATACACATAATTCTGTACATTTTTATACGTATTTTCTAAGAGAAGTAGGAAAAAGTGACAATTTCACCTGGGAAGATAAACATCAGATTTAAAATAGTGGTTACCTCTAAGCAGAACAGTCATTTTGGACTGTGTATGCATCAACAGAAATCTAAACTTAATGAATATTGTCTGGTGATTTTAAAATATAAGAATGTATTCATCATGTATAATAACAAAATAAGTGTTTTTATATTATCAAACACCTTCCAGCAAAAATACAGGCTGATTTCCATGTAGGTGTTCAGTGAGACATGTTGTAATAAAACATCAAGTATCACTTGTAATTGGTACATATTTGGAATGCAAACTATTTGAAAACAGTTCGTTTTCTCAGGTAAAATATTTCTATTTTACCTGATAAATATTATTTATCATTATTTTTAATTTAGAAGATTACTTACACCTTATCAAATATTAACCTTTCTTATACCCTAATTATCATAAGTACAGAATTAGAGCTTGCTGGATTAATCATTTCTTTTTCATAGGACCCATGTAAACTGAGCTAATGCTAAATTCCAAACAAACTATACTGGTTTTAGTTAGTCTATTAGTCAGGGCTGTTTTAGATTATAAATGACAAAGGCCTAACTCAAATAACTTAAAAGAAAACTATGAAGATACATTGGAGTTGTTAAAAAAAAAAATGAAGGTCACTTTGCAGGAGCCAGAGAAGCTTTGAAAACTTCAAGAACTGAAACCTTGACCTAGACCTCCAGGGTTCTCTCTTATCAGCTATTCATCTCTGATAGGCATTTTTCATTGGTAAAATTTTTTAAAGGTAATCCTCTCAGTGAGGGGGTGAGTAGGAGTGGGGTGGGATAGGGATAGGACTATGGTTTTCAGAGCTTGAGGATGAAGGGTGAGAATCCAGGAGTGGTTGTCCCGCTAAAATCTTGCCATTGGAAGTCAGAATGAGCAGTTTCCTTCCCAAAATGAGTAGGGAGTGAGGAGAGGTGTGTAGAGTTCTAGTACATGCTACTACAGTGAGAATGTCAGTAGGTATACAATGCTTTATGTGTTAACTATTATTGCTTGCTTGTTATGCTTCCAAGTCTGTCGATCTGGGTTTTCTCTTTAATATTGCTCGATGATTTTATATGTCTGCATTTGGCATCTTTTCTCTCGCTGAAGCATATTTTTTGCTATTTTACCCAACCCCCTAATTTTATTTTTGCTTTTTCATTCAGAAGACTATCTGGAAAAGTCAAGGATCATCCATATAAATATATATAAGTATGTATTATGAAAAATTTTAAATGGAGTTTTTATAAAGGCTTAACACTGTTGTTACATAAGCTTGTAAATGGTTTGTACCTCAAGATAATAGAAACATCAAACAACAGTTAGTTGTTTTTAAAGCACACACCTTGGTCTGTATACACTGAACTGCAATTATTGACCTGCATAATCTGAGCAGGAAATAACAAGAGAAACTTTATCCTTGAGCTTAGTACCTGCCTGTCATTTTATCCCCACTGGCATGGTATATAACAAAAATAAAATAGAACAAGTGTTTATGAATCAGAACTGCCTCACTGGCCTGCTACAAGGGCCCTAGGCTGGGACTTGCAGAGCATATTCTGCTGGTTTCATGCTTTGACTTAGCTACTAGCAACTGTGGCAGCTTGATGTCTTCATTGCTTTCCCAGTCTCTTATTACTACCAAGGAGGAATGGGTTAAACCTATTCTGAGGGAATAGAATAGTGTTCAATACATTTCTTTTTCCATAGACATCTTATTCTTACCCTTCCTTACGTATGACCCTTATATTTTTGCTCTCAATTTTTGGCCTCTTTTCTCCTCTGTGACTTTGCCCAATTATTCTTCCTATTTCTTTCTTCTGCTTTATCTATTGCCAGTCCAAAGGGTCAGTAAAAAGGTTCAGTTCTTCTGTATCTTAAAAAAGTATCTTAACCTCACTTCTCATTCAAATTTCATATTTTATCTTTTAAAAGTATTCTCAAAATTAAATGTACCCTTTCTGTTTCCAGTTTCTCATATCCCACTCATTCCTCAAAGTACTACAAACTTATTTTGTCCCCATAAATTGATCTTAATAGGGAAGTTAAAGACCTTCAAGTTGCCAAAATCAACAATCAACAATCTGTTTTTAGGCTTCATTCCTACAAAATTTCCACTGTTTGGCAGCATCTTCTTGATACTCATTTCATCTTTAATTCTGTGATAATACTGTATTCTGCTTCTCCTCTTGTCTCTCTTAATGTCTCCTCCTCAATTTTCCTTTTTTTTTTTTTTTTTAGTTTATTTATTTATTTACTTATTTTTGGCTGTGTTGGGTCTCCATTGCTGCACGCGGGCTTTCTCTATTTGCGGTGAACGGGGGGCTACTCTTCGTTGCAGTGTGCGGGCTTCTCATTGCGGTGGCTTCTCTTGTGGCAGAGCACGGGTTCTAGGCGCACAGGCTTCAGTAGTTGTGGCTCGCGGGCTCTAGAGCGCAGGCTCAGTAGTTGTGGCACACAGGCTTAGGTGCTCCGTGGCATGTGGGATCTAACCGGACCAGGGCTCGAACCTGTGTCACCTGCATTGGCAGGCGGATTCTTAACCACTCCGCCACCAAGGAAGTCCCTCAATTTTCAAACATTTGTCACTTTGATATTTACTTAAAGCATTTCATGTTAGAAAGCTTAATGTGTACAATATGATGATTTAATTTTGATACATGTTTATTTTGCAAATGATTATCCCAGTAGGTTTAGTTAAACCCGCCCCCGTGCATCACCTCACATCCTTTAGTTCTTGTATCCATTTTCCTCTTTTTTCTCTGCTCTTTTTATTTGCAGTGATATCCCTTCACATAATTTTGATTTTTATTTGTATGATTACAATAGCCAAATTACTATTGCTGATAATAGCATCTCCTCTGAAGTCTAAGATCTTATTTCCAAACTCCTGTTGAACATGTTTCTGAAGATCTCTCTCATAGGTACTGCAAACTTACGAGGTTATACATGGAAAAATAGTATTATCTTTCTAGCCTGTTCTTCCTTTTATTTTCTATCTCAGGAAATGTCCTTATAATCTACCAAGTTAATCAAGTTATTGATCTTATTGTCCTTCTTAACCATTGTATCTCCCTTCATCCCTGCATGAAGTCTTTTTCAAGTCAAAAGTTTCTGTCTCTCCAGAGTGTCTTTGGAATCTTTTTATTCCATTCCAAATAAATTTTCATAGATCAGATCTTTTTTAAGGTATTGTTATTTTCTAATTTCTTTCTAAGTGTTCTTTGACACCTCATCATTTCTCATCTCCCAACCATTCTCTCAGAATGCTACTAAAATTTTATTCACAATAAAAATCTTTTTGTTGTAATCTATTGTTCAGTTACTGAAATGAGATAAAATTTCCTAATATGAATCACTTAGAGTCCTTTCATTCATGTGTAATATTATCTAAATTTTCCTAAAATGCCTGTCTTTTGTTAATAGAATCCTTTCTAACCTTGTAGACTTAGGTCAAATGCCAAACCCTTCCTGAAGCCTTTTCTAATGCCCTGGGTCAAAAAAGTTTTCTATCCACTTGACTCTGTAACTAAACTACAGTTCTCACCAAAATGTATCACAAATTAAAATTTTGTTTTTCAAAACTTTTTAGTTTTTTGGGTTTTTTTTTTACTTATTTTTAATTTTATGTATAGTAAAATCTATTAAGATCTGTTAATCCCATACTTCTAATTTACCCTCCCCTCCCCTCCCTTTCCCCTTTGGTAACCATAAGTTTGTTTTCCATAGCTGTGAGTTTCGTTTGGTATATAGATTCATTTGTATTATTTTTTAGATTCCACATGTAAGTGATATCATATAATATTTGTCTTACTTCACTTAGTATGATATTTTCTAGATCAATCCATGTTGCTGTAAATGGCAATATTTCATTCTTTTTTATGGCTGAGCAATATTCCATTATATGTATATTTATGTGTGTATATATATACACACACACACACTCATATAAACACATCTTCTTAAACCAGTCACCTGTTGATATACTTTTCAGTTGTTTTCATGTCTTGGCTATTGTAAATGATACAGCTATGAACATTGGGGTGCATGTATCTTTTTGAATTACAGTTTTCATCTTTTTTGGATATATACCCAGGAGTGGGATAGCTGGATCATATGTTAACTCTATTTTTAGTTTCTTTTAAGAAACCTCCATACTGTTTTCTATAGTGGCTGCACCAATTTACATTCCCACCAACAGTGTAGGGGTGTTCTTTTTTCTCCACACCCTCTCCAGCATTTATTATTTGTAGACTTTTTGGTGATGGCCGTTCTGACTGGTGTGAGGTGATACCTCATTGTGGTTTTAATTTGCATTTCTCTAATAATTAGCAGTGTTGAGCATCTTTTCACGTGCCTCTTAGCCATTTGCATGTCTGTTTAGGTCTTCTGCCCATTTGTTGATTGGGTTGTTTTTTTGATACTGAGTTGTCAAAAAGACTGATATGAGCTCTCTGTATAGTTCAGATATTAACCCCTTGTGGGTCACAGAGTTTGTAAAGATTTTCTCCCATTCCATAGGTTGCCATTTCATTTTTTTGGTGGTTTCCTGTGCTGTGCAAAAGCTTTTAAGTTTGAATAGGTGCCATTTGTTGTTTTTGTTTTTATTTCTTTCACCTGGGAGACTGGTCTAAGAAAACATTGCTACAGTTTATGTTGGAGAATGTTTCGCCTATGTTCTCTTTTAGGAGTTTTATGATGTCATGTCTTATATTTAGGTCTTTAAACCTTTTTTTTTTACTTTTGTATATGGTGTGAGGGAGTGTTCTAATTTCATTGATTTACATGTAGCTGTCCAGCTTTCCCAACACCACTTGCTGAAGAGACTGTCCTTTCTCCACTGTATATTCTTGCCTCCTTTGTCATGGATTAATTGACCATAGGTTATTGGACTCTCTGTTGTGTTCCATTGATCCATTTGTCTGTTTTGTGCAAATACCATGCTGTTTTAATTACTGTATCTTTGTAGTATTGTCTGAAGTCTGGGAGGGTCATGCCTCCAGCTTTGTTCTTTTGCCTCAGGATTACTTTGGCAATTTTGGGTCTTTTGTGGTTTTATATAAATTTTAGGATTATTTGTTCTAGTTTTTTGAAAAATGTCATGGGTATTTTGATAGGGATTGCATTTAATCTGTAGATTGCTTTGGGTAGTGTGGCCATTTTAACAATATGAATTCTCCCAATCCAAGAGCATGGGATATCTTTCCATTTCTTTGAATCATCTTCCATTTCCTTTATCAATGTTTCACAGTTCTCAGCATGTAGGTGTTTCACCTCCTTGGTTAGGTTTATTCCTAGTGTTTTATTTATTTATTTTTTGATGTGATTTTAAACAATTGTTTTTTTACTTTTCCTTTCTGATATTTCATTTTTAGTGTAAAGAAATTTAACATATTTCTGTGATAATAATCATGTATTCTACTACCTTGCTGAATTCACTTATTAGTTCTAATAGTTTCTGTGTGGAGTGTTTAGAGTTCTCTATATAAAGTATCATGTTATCTGCAAACAGTGACGATTCTACCTCATTCCTTCCAATTTAGATACCTTTTATTTATTTATTTTTCTTGTCTGATTGCTGTGGTTGGGACTTCCAGTACTGTGATGAATAGAAGTGGTGAGATTGGCATCCTTTTCTTATTCCTGAATTTAGCAGGAAGGCATTCAGCTTTTCACCATGGAGTATTGTGTTGGCTGTGGGTTTGTCATAAATGGTTGTCATATCATGTTGAGATATGTTCCCTCTATACCCACTTTGGGTGAGAGTTTTTATCATTAATGTTTGTTGAATTTTATCAAATGCTTTTTCTGCATCTATTGAGATGATCATGTATTTTTTGTCTTTTCTTTTGTTGATGTGGTGTTTCACATTGATTGATTTGTGTATGTTGAATCATCCTTGAGACCCTGGAGTGAATCCAACTTGAACATGATGTATGATCCTTTTTATGTATTGTTGGATTCAGTTTGCTAATATTTTGTTGAGGATTTTTGCGTCTATATTCATCAAAGATATTGGTCCATAATTTTCTTTTTTTGTAGTTTCTTTGTTGATATCAGTGTGATGGTGGCTTCATAGAATGACTTTTGGAGTGTTCGCTCCTCTCCAATCTTTTGGAATAGTTTGAGGATAGGTATAAGTTCTTCTATATGTGTTTGGTAGAATTCCCCAGTGAAGCCATCTAGTCCTGGATGTTTGTTTGTAGGGATTTTTTTTTTTTTTTTTTACAGATTATCGTTCACTTCTAGAGATCAGTATGTTCAAATTATCTGTTTCTTCTTAACTCAGTTTTGGCAGGCTGTATGTTTCTAGAAACTTGCCCATTTCTTCTAGGTTGTACAATATGTTGACCTATAACTATTCATAGTGTTCTCTCATGAATATTTGTATTTCTGCAGTATTGGTTGTTATTTCTCTTCTTTCATTTCTTATTTCCTCTCTCTTTTCTTCTGGGTGAGCCTGGGTAGAGGTTTGTAGATTTTGTTTATCTTTTCAAAAAGCAATTCTTGGTTTTATTGATCTTTTCTATTATTTTTTGATCTCTATTTTATTTATTTCCTCCCTGATCTTTATTATTTCCTTCCTTCTGCTGACTTTGAGTTTTGTTTGTTCTTCTTTTTCTAATTCTTTTAGGTGGTAGGTTAGGCTGTTTATTTGAGATTTTTCCTGTTTCTTGAGGAAGGCCTGTATTACTATGAACTTCTCTCTTAGAACTGCTTTTGTTGCATCCCATAGATTTTGTAAGGTTGTGTTTTAATTATTGTTTGTCTAAAGATATTTTTCTGATTTCCTCTTTGATTTCATTTTTGACCCATTGATTTTTTAGTACCAAGTTGTTTAGTCTCCATGTGATCATTTTTTTCCCTGTTTTTCTTTCTCTGGTTGATTTCTAGTTTCATACTGTTGTGGTCAGAAAAGATGCTTGAAATAATTTTTATTCTGTTTAATTTGTTGAGGCTTGTTTTGTGTCCCAGTATGTGGTTAACCCTAGAGAATGTTCCATGCGCATTTGAAAAGAATGTGTATTCTGTTTCACTTAGGATCTCTGTTGCCTTATTAATTTTCTGCCTGGAAGATTTTCCATTGATGTCAGAGGGGTGTTAAAGTCTCCTACTATTATTTTATTCCTGTCAATTTCATCCTTTATGTCTGTTAGTATTTGTTTTATATATTTCGGTTCTCCTTTATTGGGTGCATATATGTTAATGAGTGTAACATCCTCTACTTGTATTGCTCCCTTTATCATTATATAGTGTCCTTCGTCTTTCTTTATGGACTTCGTTTTAAAGTCTGTTTTGTCTGATATGAGTATTGCTACCCCTGCTTTCTTGTCATTTCCATTTGCATGAAATGTCTTTTTCCATCTCCTCACTTTCAATCTATATGTGTCTTTCACCCTAAAGTGAGTCTCTTATAGGCAGCATATTGTAGGTTGTTGTTTTTTTATCCAATCTGCCACTCTTTGTTAATGGAAAATTTCTCAATGGCACAAATCAAAGCACTATGATATGCAGCTCTTGACACACTTACTTTTACTAAAATTTTGCTGAATTAAGTATTTTGAAATCTCTATACATGTATGTATAGATTGTATGGTTAATCAGTTAACTATACACCTGGCCTTATAGTTGGCACCACTGGCCTACAAACATTTGGTTATTAGACCAACAATGAGACTACATTACTTATTTTCATTCTTTTTCTCTCTAAGTTTGGCAGATTCCATACCAAACCTTAGGGTGGCTTAGTTGGATGAAACTAATTTTCAGAAGCCAATACTTTTCTACTCTTTTTATGACTCTTGTTTAGGGTCTGTAATATTTTTATTGTGTACAACCTCTAGTCAGCAGATGGGGATAATTCTAGTCATCCTAGACTTTTCTCATGGAGGAGTTGATTCTATGATCTCTTGAGAGAATCTCTAAAGTGGCAATTTTCACAGGCATGGCACTGTATCTTGAGACTATTTAAGATGAAGAGTTTCGAAAATTGCAACTCTCAAAAAATGATGAAATGGTTTTGAGAAGAAAACACCAAAATGGGATTCTGCAAACCTGAGTTCCAGTTCTGATTTTTTTATGACAGTAACAATTTTTATTTGTATTTACTGTATAAAATAGAGATAGAAAAATATTTCTACATATCTCTATATGCAGGTTTTGTCACTTCTCTACAGTGTATGAACCCCACTTGCTTATTTGTATTGGAAATAATTCCTACTCTAGAGAGTTGTTTTAAAGTTTGAGCAAGATAATCTTTTAAAGCACATATAATAGATTCTGGCATATGTTTAGCACTCAATAAAATGTAGTCATTATACTACTGAAATGTCTGAAGTTTTTTAACGATAATGGCATAAATAAGAGATTTTTTTTAACATCTTTATTGGAGTATAATTGCTTTACAATGGTGTGTTAGTTTCTGCTCTACAACAAAGTGAATCAGCTATACATATACATATATGCCCATATCTCCTCCCTCTTGCCTCTCCCTCCCACCCTCCCTATCCCACCCCTGTAGGTGGACACAAAGCACTGAGCTGATCTCCCTGTGCTATATGACTTCTTCCCACTATCTGTTTTACATTTGATAGTGTATATATGTCCATGCCACTTGCTCACTTCGTCCCAGCTTACCCTTCCCTCTCCCTGTGTCCTCAAGTCCATTTTCTACATCTGCATCTTTATTCCTGTCCTGTCCTGCCCCTAGGTTCTTTAGAGCCATTTTCTTTTTTTTTTTTAGATTCCATATATATGTGTTAACATGCAGTATTTGTTTTTCTCTTTCTGACTTACTTCACTCTGTATGACAGGCTCTAGGTCCATCCACCTCACTACAAATAACTCAATTTCGTTTCTTTTTACGGCTGAGTAATATTCCATTGTATATATGTGCCACATCTTCTTTATCCATTCATCTGTCGATGGACACTTAGGTTGCTTCCATGTCCTGGCTATTGTAAATAGTGCTGCAATAAACATTGTGGTACATGTCTCTTTTTGAATTATGTTTTTCTCCGGGTATATGCCCAGTAGTGGGATTGCTGGGTCGTATGGTAGTTCTAATTTTAGTTCTTTAAGGAACCTCCATACTGTTCTCCGTAGTGGCTGTATCAATTTATATTCCCACCAACAGTGCAAGAGGGTTCCCTTTCCTCCACACCCTCTCCAGCATTTATTGTTTGTAGATATTTTGATGATGGCCATTCTGACTGGTGTGAGGTGATACCTCATTGTAGTTTTGATTTGCATTTCTCAAATGATTAGTGATGTTGAGTATCCTTTCATGTGTTTGTTGGCAATCTGTATATCTTCTTTGGAGAAATGCCTATTTAGGTCTTCTGCCCATTTTTGGATTGGGTTGTTTGTTTTGTTGATATTGAGCTGCATGAGCTGCTTGTAAATTTTGGAGATTAATCCTTTGTCTGTTGCTTCATTTGAAAATATTTTCTCCCATTCTAAGAGTTCTATTTTCGTCTTGTTTATGTTCCCTTGCTGTGCAAAACCTTTTAAGTTTTGTTAGGTCCCATTTGTTTATTTTTGTTTTTATTTCCATTTCTCTAGGAGGTGGGTCAAAAAGGATCTTGCTGTGATTTACGTCATAGAGTGTCTGCCTATGTTTTCCTCTAAGAGTTTTATAATGTCTGGTCTTACATTTAGGTCTTTAATCCATTTTGAGTTTATTGTTGTGTATGATATTTGGAAGTGTTCTAATTTCATTCTTTTGCATGTAGCTGGCCAGTTATCCCAGCACCACTTATTGAAGAGGCTGTCTTTTCTCCATTGATTCTTGCCTCCTTTATCAAAAATAAGGTTACCATATGTGCATGGGGTTATCTCTGGTCTTTCTATCCTGTTCCATTGATCTACATTTCTGTTTTTGTGCCAGTACCATACTGTCTTGATTACTGTAGCTTTATAGTATAGTCTGAAGTCCGGGAGCCTGATTCCTCCAGCTCCGTTTTTCTTTCTCAAGATTGCTTTGGCTGTTCAGGGTCTTTTGTGTTTCCATACAAATTGTGAAATTTTTTGTTCTAGTTCTGTGAAAAATGCCATTGGTAGTTTGATAGGGATTGCATTGAATCTGTAGATTGCTTTGGGTGGTATAGTCATTTTCACAATGTTGATTCTTCCAATACAGGAACATGGTATATCTCTCCATCTGTTTGTATCATCTTTAACTTCTTTCATCAGTGTCTTATAGTTTTCTGCATACAGGTCTTTTGTCTCTTAGGTAGGTTTATTCCTAGGTATATTATTCTTTTTGTTGCAGTGGTAAATGGGACTGTTTCCTTAATTTCTCTTACAGATTTTTCATCATTAGTGTATAGGAATGCACGAGATTTCTGTGCATTGATTTTGTATCCTGCTAGTTTACCAAATTCATTGATTAGCTCTGGTAGTTTTCTGGTAACATCTTTAGGATTCTCTAAGTATAGTATCATGTCATCTGCAAACAGTGACACCTTTACTTCTTCTTTTCCATTTGGATTCCTTTTATTTCTTTTTCTTCTCTGCTGTGGCTAAAACTTCCAAAACTGTGTTGAATAATAATGGTGAGAGTGGGCAACCTTTTCTTGTTCCTGATCTTAGTGGAAATGGTTTCAGCTTTTCACCATTGAGAATGATGTTGGCTGTGGGTTTGTCATATATGGCCTTTATTATGTTGAGGTAAGTTCCCCCTATGCCTGCTTTCTGGAGGGTTGTTATCATAAATGGGTGTTGAATTTTGTTGAAAGCTTTTTCTGCATCTATTGAGTTGATCATATGGTTTTTATCCTTCAATTTGTTAATATGGTGTATCACATTGATTAATTTGTGTATATTGAAGAATTCTTGCATTCCTGGGATAAACTCCACTTGATCATGGTGTATGATCCTTTTATTGTGCTGTTGGATTCTGTTTGCTAGTATTTTGTTCATCAGTGATATTGGCCTGTAGTTTTCTTTTTCTGTGACATCTTTGTCTGGTTTTGGTATCAGGGTGATGGTGGCCTTGTAGAATGAATTTGGGAATGTTCCTCCCTCTGCTATATTTTGGAAGAGCTTGAGAAGGATAGGTGTTAGCACTTCTCTAAATGTTTGACAGAATTCACCTGTGAAGCCATCTGGTCCTGTGCTTTTGTTTGTTGTAAGATTTTTAATCACAGTCTCAATTTCAGACCTTATGATTAGTCTGTTTATATTTTCTATTTCTTCCTGGGTCAGTCTCAGAATGTTGTGCTTATCTAAGAATTTGTCCATTTCTTCCAGGTTGTCCATTTTATTGGCATATAGTTACTTATAGTAATCTCTCATGATCCTTAAAGATGTGTGGATAGTATTTAGGGGGACCAAGAACTTCATTGAGGAAAACATATATCTCTATTAATTTATCTCTAGGGGAAATTTAACCTTTCCAACTATTGTGAGTAAAGTCAACCAACTTCAGTAGAACTACAGTCTCTATGACGAGGTCACAAATAAGAACCACAGACCCGCGCACCGCAGTGAAGTCCACTCACCACAAGTAGACGAAGCCCGTGCACAACAATGAAGACTCAACAAAGCCAAAAATAAAATAAATAAAAAAATTAAATTTATCAAAAAAAAAAAACCCACAGATATTATCATATATTACAGCTGTTGCAGATATTTAAAACTATAATGTATACTCATCACTACTTCAGATTACACTACTTATTACACTTGCTGCTAGGCCTTATTCTTTAATGTCAATAAAGAAGCACATATATAACCATATCTCAAATTTCTATTTGTAAAAGTATTTTTTATAATTATATTTAGATATAATTGGCCTCCATTAAAATCCTATATATTTTATTCTGTATTTTTAAATACATTTTCTGGGAAATAGTATATATACTTTACCAGGCTGCCTAAGAAGTATGACACAAAAATGATTAAGAATTCCTGTCATAGTAATTCAGCATGAGAACAGTAAAACTGGATGTAGTCTATGAAACTGTTCACGTTCAAAGGAATTCTTTTACGTGTGTTTAATTATTATTATTAAAATGGAGCAGCCTTTCAAAGCTGACCAATTTTTGCCAAACACACCCCACAAAAATGTCCTTGATTGCCCTTATTCAATGGCTCTAGCTGCCCATGGCATAAACACTTTAAACAGATACTCAGCCTTCTTAAGTTTGATATTGGCTCTTAATTAAAATGGAAAGCAATTACAACTTCATTTGTGCCATAAGAACTTAAAATCTTTGCCTCCAATATAAAATTGTGGAGAAAAGCATATCATTTAATGCCAATGGATAACACCAAAGTTGACTGTCACTTTGAATGTTTATTCAATTTCTTTACAGTCTCTTTTTTTTGGCAGCAAATATAGCTAAGGATATCATGTATCTATATGTGTACCAGATGTAGATGACATAGATACAGAGAAACAGGCTTTCAGTGTGCTCTTACCGAACATTTAGTGACTTGTGAAATTTGTCCTGAGCAATTTTTTTTTCCCTGCAGTTTCTCTTTCCTCCCAGGTTCAAAGTGCATTATTAATACCCAGAACCATCAATGTGCTATCATGCTCCTAAGTATATCCTAATGTGAGTTTGCTTCATTTGGTAATTTAAAATGAAAAAGAAAAAAGAAAAAATACTGTAGTAGCAGCAATGACACAAGAAAAAAATCTTGGGACAAAAAATATTTTGCCCCACAATTATGTATGTTTGGTGGCTGCCTTTTCACCCTATGTCTAGAGATATGCTTCCTGTGTACTACCTATATTGGGTATGTGTATACATGAAAGTATCTCAACTTTTATTTTATTATGAATGTATAGTAAATGTCATTTATTTGTTGGTGAGGCTATAAATTAGCTCTCCCAATATGCTGATTATGGTTTCATGATATGGCAAGGGTCCCCAACCCCCGGGCCACATTAGGAACCAAGCTATACAGCAGGAAGTGAGCAGCGGGTGAGTGAGTGAAGCTTCATCTGCTACTCCCCATCACTCGCATTATCACCTGAACCATCCCCCCACCCCCTGGTCCGTGGAAAAATTGTCTTCCACAAAACCGGTCCCTGGTGCCAAAAAGGTTGGGGACCGCTGTGATACGGAGAACTTGTGAGTTTTTTAGATCCCCACTGTTAGATTTATAGCAATGTTCAATTGGCAAGAGAGAAATCCAAAAGTTATGGGTATAAACCAGCTCAGCTTATATGGCTTTTGTTTGGTTCATGCACATTGACATGGGAACCTACTATCTGAACTATTTTCTAGGAAATCAATTCTTACTTTCAATAACTTCATAGACATTTTCAGTTTTCACTTGAAAAAAATCAAAATGATATACTGTATCTTCTAATACCATAATGAGGGCTATTCAGATTCTAATCAGAGGGACAAACATTTTATCATAAAAATCCTGGGAAAATAAAATAATATAGATGCTTATTTGGTAGTGTTCAGACTTTTACTGGACCAATCTATTTCTTTAGAAAAATTTTATTTACACTGAAAATGAGAACTCATTAGAAAAGTTGCAAAAGGTAAAAAAAAAGTAGAATATTTGTTTAGATGAGGAGGAAAAAAATTATCTGGTTCAGAAATCAAAGCTAAAATGTGACATTAAATCTAACAAGATGGAAAATTTATCTCAATAAATTTCCTCTCATGACAGTTCAGTTGGAAAGTCGATGATTTCAAATGTGTCTTGTACATTTTCTCATTTTAAATCATTATCTAAAATATATTGAACAATTTGTATATACACAAACAAATGGAAGAGATAAAAGCCTAAGCTGATCAAAGTGAAAGTGTTCTTTCTAATTTTTACTTTTTTTCTACCATTATCAGTAGCATTAGTCTCCCTAAGTGAATAGTCGTGTTTGGGGCCAGAGGTCTGAGAATAATAAAAGCATATCAGTATGATATTTCTAAAAGAGAAGATTCTGCTGCCTTTAAACAATGTTATTACATTTATAATCACCATCTGCCAATCCCTACTCTCTTTTTGCTGGACCTTTTCCTAGTGTTTCTCAAAATACTATTCTCATTTGACATAACTACAGGGTAATTCTAACACTGTGTAATTCTATTTTAGGAATTAGGGTTATGTGAGGGAGATTGGTGACTGAAAAATACCCCTGTTAGGTAGTATTCAGTAGTAGTTCTACAAAAGAGGATACTTTCAAAAGCCCACCAAACTTTGATTTCTGAATTTATCTTAATAGAATGTGATTATGGCTTTATTTCTGAAACCAATATTTTAGAAATGACCATTAACTTTATTGTACTACTGAGAAAAAAAAACAACCTTTTTGAGATAGCCTACCTTACACCAACTTTAAGTTATTTCTATAAGTAAATTTCATTATGTCATTCTAATAACAAGGCTTATCAATACTACCAAAGCTGCCTGGCATAGCACTTAATAACTTTTTTGTTATGGTTTCTCTGCTTGGAAATTTCCATAAAATCATAACCTAGTTTCAGTTGATAAAATTGAAAGCATGTTGGTTACTCAGTAATCGCTCTCAGAATAAAGATTTTACATTACTCTAAAGCGAGAGTTTTGGTTCATAATTGATATAACCAGGATATAGACTGACTGACTCATTCTTAGCAAAAACTGAAATTTATGCAAGGATGAATGTGCCATCTGAAGCTTCCCTATCAAGGTTTTTGTGCTATACAGTGATACCCAATCCTTTATGTTTTTGCCTTCATCTATCACCATGTTCCTGACTCCATCATAACCTACTTCTATAGTCTACTACAATGAATTGGATGTGGCAGGCAATGAACATAGTACTTGTTGAATACAGTACTGAGTAAATGATAGACCCTGACATATGATGTGAATACCCTAAATTTGAATTTGAATCAATGTAGTATCTCTCCTGATGATGACACTTGTATTTTAAACATTATTTCAAATTTTAGACATTTCATGTGCTGAATTTTAATTTAAGCATTAGAAACAAAGGGGAAAGTATTTAGTGGAATGGAGGCCTTTCTTAGAGTGGTTAGAGGCTGTAAATTATAGTGAAAACTGTCAGGCCAGATTATGAATTCCTCACATGGTGATTTTTGAGATGATTGTGTTTAAGATATTCAATCTCTGTGATCCTAGTTTCTTTATCTACAATAAGCTATTCATATTCTCAGGGATTTTATGAAAACTAAATAATAATTTAAACATATGTGCAAGTATCTGAAAGACAGGAGCATTTAATAAATGGAAGTTCCCTTACCTTGAGGTTATATCATATTAGTAACCACCGTTTCAGCCAACATGTATGACCATTCCTACCAAGTGGCTAATGGGCAAATAGTAAATGAATATGCTCTTACATTATTTGTTATTCTGAATATTATAAAAGAGCTTTTTGAAAATAATAGACTCCCCCAAATCCTTTTATTCCTTTTGGTGAAGCTTTGGCCATCATTATTTTACTAGCCAAAACACTAGTTAACTATATGGTATAATTTATCAGGTAGTAGTAGTTTTTAAATCCTTCTAAATTGATGTCATGACAACATTAATCTCAGTTATGATTAAAGTAGGTTTCATGTGAATATATGTAAGGCCATGCTTGTTGAAATAAATTATATTAAGTCCATGTAAATTATAGGTTCTGGTCTTAACTCAGGAAAGGGATCTTGGAGATTTACCTATTGTTTGTGAAAGATACCAAACTCTTTTCCAGCTATAACCCAATATACACAATATTTGTAATAATTACATAAGGTATTGTAAACCAATCATGCAACAGAAAATATAAAATGCACATTATACAACCACAAAAATTAGGAGAGGAAGATAATCCCTACTTATGATATCTTCAGTGGTAATTAAAACAACTATGATGTGTTTAACAAATTCTGAAATATTTTGTTGATTAGATACCCTATGAAAGTTTGGGCTCTGAAGAATGAGCGAAAAGCAAGTAGATTTTGGAGAATTGAACCTTGGAAGGAGAAACTAGCATTAATTGAGATTTTCCCTGTTATGGTGTTATCCTGAGAGAATATTGAAGATGCATCACTGCCATGACAGCTAATACCCAGATTGAAAAAACAAAACAAACAAACAAAGCCATTTACTGACCTGAGGAACTGAGAGACAGAGTCAATCACTACACTTGCTTTCATGGTAACCACTGCCACCAGAAAGTGATGAGATTATAAATTATGCCCAAGTCTCTGGCTGGCCCTTCAACTGCACATGCACAAGGAAGATGCAAAACAGCCCAGCTAAGGAAAAATGAAAAAGAATTGGACTGATATTTGAGCTGCTACTCAGGACAGATCTTCAGTTTGATTCTAAATATGTTACTGCCTTGCTAAAACAAGAGTAATACTCTTCAGAGAAATAAGCAGGATCTATATTATCTACAGCATAATCTCCTCAGTTTCCAAAATGTAATCTAAGATCACTTGTCATGCAAAATAAAACTAGAAATGTGGCCTATTTTCAAAGGTCGACCTCAAAATAACCCACATATTGTAATTATCAGAGTCCTTTAAAGTAGCTGTTACAGGTATGCTCAACTAAACAGGCATATATGCTTATAACAAATAAAGTGATAGGAAACAGCTGAGAAATAGAAACTATAAAAAGCTCCAAATGGAAAGTCTAGAACCAAAAAATATAACCCCTTGGAAAAGAAAAAAAAACTCTAGACAGGCATATCAAGAGTTAATGAACTTGAAGATAAAGCAATAGAAATTATCCAATATAAAAAAGAAAAGACTAATATCTATATCTAGAGTTACTATTATGTTATATACCTAATAGCATATAATATGTAATACCTACATACTATAATATATAATATATAGACTAAGATCTATATCTATAGTTACTATTGTGTTATATACCTACATATTATAATATATAATAACATATTATTATATGTTATATTATTATGCATATATTAGAGAAAGAAAGAGATTGAGAGAAGCACCTCAGGGACCTGTGGAACAATATGAAATAGTCTAAAACATGTAATTGGATTTCCAGAAGAAAAAGAATGGGGCAGAAAAAATTATTTGATGAAATAATGGCCAAAATTTCTCACATTTCATGAAAGACATACATTTATGGATTAAAGAAGGTCAGCAAAAGTCAAAATAGATCAATATGAAGACGAAAATTTCTAGACTCATCACAGTCAAACTGCTGAAAATGAAAGATTAATAAAAAAATTCTTGAAAGCATTCTCACAAAAAAATGGTGTATTATATACAAGAAAATAAAAATTATTGTTACTACAGATTTCTTGTCAAAACTATGGCATCCATAAGACAGTGGAACGCCTTTTTTTTTAATGTGACAAAAGAATTTTTTTTTTTTTTAATTGCCAGTGCTGACTTCTGTGTTTGGTGAAAATATTCTTCAATAATTAAATCTAAATGAAATAAAATACTACTTCATGGAACAGGCAGTAAAAATAAGGAGCTTGTAATCCCAGAGAGACGTTTAGCAGCTAAATAACTAAACCTAATAAATAGTATTGTTATCTTGTGGTGAAATAGAGAACTATTGTCTAATATTGAAAGGTGTTTGTGCAAATGTGATATTTTTCAATCCAACATAAATTTCCATTTAGATGAGTTAAAAGTTAAAATATCATTTTTAAGTAATTGATACTCCGTAAAGAAGAGATTTTCTGCATTTTTATAAAATGAGTAACATGAAACAAAAGAATAGTAAAATATGCAAGAATAAGTGGTTTAATATTCTAACTAGTTTTATCCATTTCTTCAGCTATGTTCATTGGCTTGTGTTGTATATGTAAATTTACTTCCTCAACTTTTCGTTTCTTGAGAATAACTGTAGTGAGATAACTTAAAGAGCAGGCTCTCAAGACAGAATGCCTGAGTCAAATCCTCAATTTGTAACTTCCTAATAGTACTTCTTGTGTAATTTTCTTAATATGAATGTCTCAATTTCCTCATTTAAAAAGTAGGTGTAATAACATTATCTGCCTTTTAGGGGTGTTGTGAGTGCTTAATACAAAATATGTAAATATGTCAAGCACTTACAATAGTGCTTGACAAATATTAAGATTTTAATAAATGTTAACAGTAGTAGTGGGAGTAGGAGAGGTGATAATAGTAGACTATCCACTATAGCAGTAGAATTATTTAAGAGTTCATTCCTACCCTTGCAGAAACAACAAGAATGCAGGTTCTATTGGTTTTTCTTTTCTTGCATTTAAAAAATATTTTTCCTAAACATTACAGGCTATGTATGTACAGGCTACATATATGAATGTTGGTCAAACTTGAGATTTTCTAGGGATGCTTTTGTATAATTCTGTCTTACTGGATTTCTATTTTTGTCCTAAGTTTTTAAAATGCAATAGAATAGGATTTGGAGTATGCAGAATCAATTTTACTTTTGTTTGTTTTATTTTTTTTAAAGGGTATTTTCATAAAATATTTTTTAACTCTAAAGTCCCTTCGTACATTTGTGGAAATATTTTAGTGGCAGATGTGTGACATACACACAGAAATTGGATACAGGCTTCAGCACCATGCTAAGAGAAAGAGTAGTCATTCCTTTCTGTAATAACTGGCAGCAGGTTTTATGCTGAAAAAATTAAAGGAAGCAAGATGTAGTACATGTATCTTAAAATTTTGTTTATTGTTATCTTGGTGTTGGAAATTATAAGAGAAACAGGCTCTCATCTATTTATGAATTTTTTCTCTCTGTGAAACAGAAAGCAAGCCAAATTAACAGTGGTTTGACTCTGATATCATGACTCAAAAGATAATTTTTTACTAGCCAACACAATGCAGCCAGCCAGCCATTCTGTCTTATTAAATATCTTCCCTACATTAGTAAAGTATTTTAGTCCCCATTAATTAAACCTCACTTTCCTCTGGAAATAAGCCAATGAGAATCAAGAATCATGCCCTCATCCATACACATGCACATGTGTGTACACATACACAGTCTTGGCTTTGAACACTGGACATAGACCAGGGCTATTGCAGCTGACATTTTATCTATTTCATCACGAAGCATTCTGAGACTTAATCACAGTCCTCTGACCCCCTCCAATGCAGTAAAATGATGACCAGTAAAGCCAAGGCATTGCTCGGAAGAAAGTGTTGTCAACATGACCATTTAAGAAAAAGTAGAGTTAGGCCCTTGAGAGTTTTCTGTCTCTGGGCCAAGTGTGAAGGAATAGCAGCAGAAAGATACAGGAAATAGATATTTGTTACTTTTTCCTCCCGTTTTTGTCCACCCATTCAATAAGCTCTTACTTCTTCTTTAGGTGCTTGGTGTTTCTGAGGTAAATGTACAGAAGCAGTTGTGCAAAATAACTTTTATAACAATTTGGTTAAGAAAAATATTATTTTCTTAAAGTGAATTGTAGCTTATTGTGAATGCAGATTAAATAGCCTTCTTGAGGTTATGCTAATGTGTGTCAGTCACCATCTGCAAACACCGGTAAAAGAGCTGATAATAACAAGCAATATCTCAGGAGGACATACAATGAGAAACAGTAAAGTCATATATAAATAAATAGAGAAATCTAAGCATGCATGATCTTGTATCTGCTTCTTGCCCAACACATGCTCATCTCATGCCACTCCCTCCTGCTCTCCTCTCCCCACCCTCATAGCCCTCCTCTTCTTCAACACTTTAACTCACCAACCTCGTGGTCTTCTTTCATTTCTAGAATGCACAAAACTCATTCCTGCAAAGGGTCTTCAAACTTGTATCTTATCTCACTATATTGTGTTCCCCTTCTCATCACTTTGCCAGCTCCTTCTCTCCAGTCAGGTCTCAGCTTAGGTATCACTGTCTTAACTTCCTCAAAGGGCCTTTTCTAAAAACGGCTTCAGCCTCCCTCTCTGTATTAAATACTACAGCACCTTGTATCTTTTCTTCATAACACTTATCACAAATGGCCTTTAATTCATTTAATCTTCTATTTGTTTATACATCATCTTCTTCTCCATTAGACTCATCTCCACAAGAAAGGCAACATTTATGCCTTGTTCACCATTATATCTCTTTTTGGGAAAGGTAGTTAGGCTTAGTTTCCCACCTACTGTAAAGTAGCATAAGAGTCGCCTTGGTCCTGGAACATTTCCTTACTGGAAGATTAAGAGTTTTGACAGCCTGTGCTGGGCTTGTCTTGTGAGGAAAAGGAATATCTTTCCCTGTTCTGAGCTAGAGGTATACTCCTTTGTTCTGCTTCAGCTGTGCATCAGTGGCCCTGAGGCATACCTCTCCCTTTCTCTATTTCACAGAAAGCTCCCATGGGGGCGGGGTTGAGATCCTTCCACTGCAGCACAAAGTGGTGTGGTGCTTGCAGTTACATCACTTGTTGGCTGTGGAGTGGACGCACTTGGGCCATAGGAGACTAACGCATTGCAAGGGGCTAAATCTTGGGCACTCTCTATCCTCTCTTGTAAGTAAAGGCTGTACGACGTGAGCCTGGCATACTTGATGTTTGCTCACAGTGACCTTGAATCATGCACTGGTCTCTTCCCTTGGTGGCACTTATCTGCTTTTTGACCTTGGCGGCACAGTCTGGCCACATAAGGAATGGAGAAACATCCATAGTGGTTTTCATAATACCCAGCACATAGAAGATGCTCAATAAATATTCATTTAATTAATAAAAAATAAAGAAATCCTCTTATCAACACCTGCCTAAATATATTAACCAGTTCTGTTAGAAGGAATTGGGGTATGGTTTGGAAACTTCAGTATATAACATTTTTGTGGTTTACCCTCATGTTGAATTACGTCTAATAGCAACTAACTTTATATAATCAATTCCATAATGTACTTTTAATCATTTTCTATTAATTCTTCTTCTTTATCACAGAATCTTAGGAAGAAGCCCTCTAGTCAGTTTTATATATTACTAACCATACCTTAAATACTTCAAATTATCTAGACTAGTTTTATCAGGTAAAAAATATTCCTTTTAGTATTATTTTTAGCCAGGTTTATTTCTGTATGGACATTTTACAAGCATACATGCTCCATACTTGACTGGTCACTGCCACTGGGTCTTTAAAGAATCAATGATAGACCATAAAAGCAAAAGATAAAAGAAATGAAAATTATTAAATTAATGATTTCATGCTATGTCCAGAAAAGATGGAGACTTGATCTTTACGAAAGCCTGAAAAGAGGTGACAACTAGAATATGTTTTTGAGTTAGAACTGAGTAATCAAAAGGAATTTTTTAAAAAGCAAGAAATAAGAATTAATCTGGAATACATTCTAAGAAAGATGAAAGCCTCACCAAATGTCAAGGAAAAATTGGACCTTCCTGTCTACCATTGAGCTGGCAGCACATGCCTTTGTGGTGTTCATACCTCCTCACCACAGTACCACCTAGACTCTGCAATAAATACTGTTTAGCTTAGCAATCTATCATTTTCCCTATTCAAGTCTCCATTTAAAAAGGTAAAATTTTGCCCCTGGCTTGCTGGACTATTGCCCTACATAAAGATAATTAGATTCCAACAGAACAGAAGCTAATTTATGGGTTTAATGTACTGCTGCTTTTAGATAGCAATAAAATCCTTTTCTAAAACACAGAGTGCACATCAGTATTAACATAAATCAAGCAGTTTCCAGCCTCACATCTGAAGGGTGTTATTTTTTATTTAAATCCCTAGAGATTGTACAATATCTATGACTACCGAATAATTCCCTGTTATATATTCAGATGATACTAGTTTACACTTTAGTTGGAATCCAGAGGGTTTCAGGAATTAGAAAATATGAACTGACTTGATTGATTTAGTCTGAGCTTTGCACTTTAAGTCTTAACAGAGAGAAGACTATTGAATCACTGGATTGCCAGAGTTAAATTTGCTCTATTAACTATAGACTTCATTTAAGTAACATTGATTTGCTTCCTTTCACTACCTATTAGTTTGTATTTCCTGAATTGCTTATAAATAGAATCATGAAGTATGCACGTTTTTAGCCATGCAACTTGCATAGATCATAATTATTTTGTATATATTAATAGTTTATTCTTTTTTATTTCTGGGTAGATTTCCATTACATGGATGGATCACAGTTTCTTTATCTGTTCATCTGTTAATAGACATTTGGGTTCTTTCCAGTTTTTGGCTATCAAAAATAAACTATGAGCATTTCTGTACAAGTATTTGTATGTACAATGATTTCATTTCTCTTGGGAAAATACTCCAAAGTAGAATGACTAGATCACATGGTAGATTACGTTTAAATTTTTAAGACACTGCCAAGATGATTTCTAAATTAGTTACACCATTATACATTCCCACCAGAAGGGCTTGAGAGTTCCAGCTTTTCCGTATTCTTGTTAACACTTGGTATTTAGACTTTTAAAATTTTAGTCATTCTAATTGGTTTGTGATCATATCTAATTTTGGTTTTAATTTGTGTTCCCCTAATGAGTAATGGACCTGAGTATCTTTTCATGAGCTCACTTGATATCCCAATATTTTCTTTGTTAAATTTCCCGTTAAATCTTTTGCCCATTTTTAATATTTTTATTGTTGTCTTTTGAGAGTTCTATATATGAATCATTTATCAGATATATGATTTGCAAATATTTTCTCACTGCCCCTTCATTTTCTTAAGTGTCTTTTTATAGAGCAGGCGATTTTAATTTTGATGAAGTCCAGTTCATCTTTTTCTTTTATGATTATGCTTTCGGTTTTTTATATAAGAAATCCTTGCCTATTCCAGGGTGACAAAGGTTGTCCCATATGTTTTGTTTTCCAGAAGTTTTATATTTTAAGATCTTTGATCCATTATGATTTAATTTTTGTATGGTATGATATATGGATGAAAGTTTTTTCTTGCATACGAATGTCCAGTTGTCCCAGAATTGTTGTTCAAAAGTATATAATTTCTTCACTGATTTGTCTTTGCATCTTTGCCAAAACTGTTTTTTATAAATATGTGAGTCTGTTTCTGGACTCTATTCTGTTTTATCCATCTATTTGTCTTCCTTGACCTCAATTCCATACCGTTTCAATTATTGGAGGTTTATAATAAGTTTTGATATCAAGTAGTGTTAGTCCTCCAACTTTATTGTTTTTTTAAATTGTTTTGGATATTCTGGATCTTTTGCACTTCCATAGGAATTTTAGAATCAGTTGATCAGTTTCTTTTTTAAAAAAAAGCCTACTGGGATTTAATTGTGATTTTTTGCAATCTATAAATCAGTTAGGGGAGAACTAACAGCTTAACAGTACAGTACTGAGTCTTCTAATGTATGAGTGCAATGTATCCCTTGTAACTTGTTTTTTTGTTTTTTTTTCAGAGATCTTTCTATTACTCATTTCTAATTTAAATCCACTGTGATCAGAGAATACACTTTGTGTAACTTGAACCCCTTTAAATATTTATTGACACTTGTACTATGGCTCCAAATATGGTCTATCTTGTTAAGGTTTCTGTGTCCACTTGAAAATAATGTGTATTCTGTCATTCTTGGGGGAAATGTTCTATGAATATAAATTAGGTCAAATTGCATGATGATGGTGTTCGAATTTTCTTAATGCGTACTACTGTTCTGTTTATTGTTCTATCAATTATTGAAAGAGGAGTATTTAAATCTTTCACTGTAATTGTGGATTTGTTTATTTCTCCTAAGAGTTTTATTTTTAGTTCATGAATTTTGAAACTCTGATATTAGGTACATAAACATTTAGGGATTTTTGTACTCAATAAATTGACCGTTTTATCATTATGAATGATCTTCTTTAATCCCCACTAATATTCTTTACTCTAAAATGTATTTTTTTCTCATCTTATTGTAAGCACTCTTTCTTCTGATTGATGTTAGCATGGACTATCTTTTTCCGTCCTTTTCCTTTTAGTAGATTTGCATCCTTGTGTTTAAAGTACATTTCTTATAGTCAACTTAGAATTGAGTCTTTTTAAAATCAAGTGTAAGAATCTTTGTCTTTCAGTCCAAATATTTGTCTTTTACTCCAAACATTTAATTTATTCATTGATATAGTTAGGTTTAAACTGTCTTCTTGCATTTGTTTTCTATTTGTCTCATTTGTTAATTTTTCACTTTTTCTTTGTTATATGTATTCTTTGGAATGAACTGAATATATTTTATGATTCTGTGTTATCTCCTTGGATATCTGATTTACTATAAATCATTGTTATTTATGTAGCTTCTTTAACATTTATAGCATGTATCTTTAACTTATCAGAGTCTACCTTCAAATGGTATTATACGTATAAGAAGCATTTCTCCCCTTCACACATCTTTGTTGTTATTGTAATACATTTTACTTTTACATGTGTTAAAAATCTCATACCACATTTTTAAATTGTGTATTGTCCTTGGAGGCATTAAGCTGGCACAATCATAGAACTTAAGTCATTTTTTTCCTGTCTCTCAGCAACCACTGTCCTTCATTGCCTGATATGCCTTTTCTTACAAACCACTGGTTAATAATTTTTGACAAATTTTTATTTGTTTCAGGTGGGAGGGAAAATCTGTTCTCTGTTACTCCATATAAGCCACAAATTGAGTAGCTGGGGTGACTTTGATCAGCCACAGATGTTTTAGAACCATTATACTTCAGAGCCATTATGTTTCTCTGTGTAATTCCCCTATTGAACTTGATTTTATCTCCTGATGCTATACCCAAGGGCTTAATCTGTCTCCTATGAACCAGTTCTTCAAATTTATATGTATTTTAATTTCAGCCTTTTGGATTTTCTACATGTATCACTTGTATAATTGCTTAAATTGGTCCTAGTTTGAAAGTATTTAAGGTAATCATTTGTAATATATCCCACTTTATAATAGGTGATGGATATATTTCTACTTTTAAAGATTTGTGTTTCAACCATTATCTGTCTGATATGGTGCCAATTTTTATTGGTATACATTGTGTAAACAATCTTCATAATAATTCTTTTTTTTAATTTTTTTTTATATTGAACTATAGTTGATTTACAATGTTGTGTTAGTTTTAGGTGTACAGCAAAGTGATTCAGTTATACATATACATATATCTATTCTTTTTCAGATCCTTTTCCCATATAGGTTATTACAGAGTATTCAGTAGAATTCCCTGTGTTATACAGTAGGTCCTTGTAGATTATCTATTTTATATACAGTAGTGTGTATATCTTAATCCCAACCTCCTAATTTATCCCTCCCACACCCCTCTTTCCCCTTTGGTAACCATAAATTGGTTTCCTATGTCAGTGAGTCTGTTTCTGTTCATTTCATTTGTATCATTTTTTAGATTTCACATATGTGATATCATATGATATTTGTCTTTGTCTGACTTACTTCACTTAGTATGATAATCTCTAGGCCCACCAATGTTGCTGCAAATGGCATTATTTCATTCTTTTTTATGGCTGAGTAATATTCCATTGTATATATGTAACACATCTGCATCCATTCCTCTGTCGATGGACACTTAGGTTGCTTCCATGTCTTGGCTATTGTAAATAGTGATGCAATGAACTTTGGGGTACATGTATCTTTTCTAATTATGGTTTTCTCCTGATATATGCCCAGGAGTGGGATTGCAGGATCATGTGTAGCTCTATTTTTAGTTTTTTAAGGAACTTCCATACTGTTCTCCATAGAGGCTGTATCAATTTACATTCTCACCAACAGTGTAGGAGAGTTCCCTTTGCTCTGCCCCCTCTCCAGCATGTATTGTTTTTAGACTTTATGATGATGGCCATTCTGACTGTTGTGAGATGATATCTCATTGTCGTTTTGATTTGCATTCTCTAATAATTAGTGATGTTGAGCATCTTTTCATGTGCCTTTTAGCCACCCATATGTCTTCTTCGGAGAAATGTCTATTTAGATCTCCTGCACACTTTTTGATTGGGTGTTTGTTTTGTTGACATAGAGCCACATGACCTGTTTATATATTTTGGAGATTAATTCCTTGTCAGTTGTATCATTTGCAAATATTTTCTCCCATTCTATGGGTTGTCTTTTCGTTTTACTGATGGTTTCCTTTGCTGTGAAAAAGCATTTAAGTTTAACTAGGTCCCATTTGTTTGTTTTTGTTTTTATTTTCATTATTGTAGGAGGTGGATCCAAAAAAATATTGCTGCAATTTTTGTCAAAGAGTATTTCACCTATGTTTTCCTCTAGGAGTTTTATAGTATCCGGTCTTACATTTAGGTCTTTAATCCATTTTGAGTTTATTCATAACAATTCTTGAGGTAATTATTCTGTATTCCTTTTAGAAACATACTTTAGTGACTCATGTAATAGATAATCTAAGTGTACATTATTAGGAGAAAGGTTAAACAAATTATAGTTTAGCCATATAATAAAAGTATGCAGCAGTTGGTATTGGTGACAAAGATTTAGTTTTACTGACAAGGAAATTTTTTTCTTATATTTAATTAAAACAATTTGTAGAACAGCATTTTTTTAATGCAGATTTAAAGTAAACAGTATATTAGTTTGATTTGTCTTGTTATCTTAGGGAAATAGATGAAAATATTTATAATAGTTTTGAAATGCTATAACTCTGTGTATACCTATATACAGAGAAGTACTTGAAATATATGGGATATGCATCAAAATTTTATTCCCTAGTCTCCTGTTTGTTGTTTGATTTTTTTTATTTTTTGTCCATGTGTTTATATGTGTGCATGTATATGTTTGGCGAGGTATGTTTATGCACCTGTAAATTAGATCAAGAGGGATAAAACAAACAAAACATTGATGCCATTTCCATTATGTAATTAAAAATAAAAACACTGTGTCTAATGGAAATATGTTTTAGATAAACACATTCAAGCTTATACTTTAATGCAGATTTAAATTTATCATTTCATTCAGCCTTAGGAATAATGACTAAAATAAATTTTAAAACCTAAGAGAAATTTTGAGTCAGAGTTGAACTGTTCTTCCTACTTTTATCTCTTCTATGCAGACAAATTTTATCTTTAATATTATAAACCTCAGAGTTTCAGATTGTACAGGTTAATTTTCAATAGCATGGCTGAATATTTTGGGGCTCATCCAAGCTGAGCCTTTGGAGACTTGAGCACTGTTGTGTGTTGACCTTGTGGCTTGATTTTCTTCCTTCCTCTCAGCAGCATTCAAAGCTAGACCTATGCAGGCAGAATACCAAGTAAGAGCTTCTAGCCAAGTTTTTAGGTTTTTACATTGCATTTTGTGTGCTTACTTTGTTTTTAAATAGTATCAGTTTTATTATAAATGTCACAGAAATGCAAGGAATAAGCTTGGAAAATATATTTAGATAATACAGAAAATTATAAAGAAAATAAAAATTATCCATAACCTTGACACCAGATATAACTGTAAATATTTTTTTAAACATCTTTATTGGAGTATAATTGCTTTACAATGTTGTGTTATTTTCTGCTGTATAACAAAGTGAATCAGCTATATGTATACATATATCCCCATATCCCCTCCCTGTTGCACCTCCCTCCCACCCTTCCTATCCCACCCCTCTAGGTGGTCACAAAGCACCAAGCTGATCTCCCTGTGCTATGCAGCTGCTTCCCATTAGCTATCTATTTCACATTTGGTAGTGTATATATGTCAGTGCTACTCTCTCACTTCGTCCCAGCTTACCCTTCTCCCTCCCCTTGCCCTCAAGTCCATTCTCTACATCTGAATCTTTATTCCTGTCCTGCCCCTAGGTTCAGCAGAACCTTCTTTTTTTTTTTTTAAGTTCCATATATATGTGTTAGCATACGATATTTGTTTTTCTCTTTCTGACTTAATTCACTCTGTATGACAGTCTCTGGGTCCATCCACCTCACTACGAATAACTCAGTTTCATTCCTTTTTATGGCTGAGTAATATTCCATTGTATATATGTGCCACATCTCTTTATCCATTCATCTGTTGATGGACACTTAGGTTGCTTCCATGTCCTGGCTATTGTAAATAGAGCTGCAATGAACATTTTGGTACATGACTCTTTTTGAATTATGGTTTTCTCAGGGTATATGCCCAGTAGTGGGATTGCTGGGTCATGTGGTAGTTCTATTTTTAGCTTTTTAAGGAACCTTCATACTGTTCTCCATAGTGGTTGTATCAATTTACATTCCCACCAACAGTGCAAGAGGATTCGCTTTTCTCCACACCCTCTCCAGCATTTACAGTTTATAGACTTTTTGATGATGGCCATACTGAGTGGTGTGAGGTGATACCTCATTGTGGTTTTGATTTGCATTTCTCTAATGATTAGTGATGCTGAGCGTCCTTTCACGTGTTTGTTGGCAATCTGTATGTCTTCTTTGGAGAAATGTCTATTTAAGTCTTCCGCCCATTATTGGATTGGGT
The DNA here is from genome assembly GCF_009873245.2 of Balaenoptera musculus. Taxonomy (NCBI): domain Eukaryota; kingdom Metazoa; phylum Chordata; class Mammalia; order Artiodactyla; family Balaenopteridae; genus Balaenoptera; species Balaenoptera musculus. The sequence continues at coordinate 47,367,892 of NC_045797.1, forward strand.
TGTTTGTTTTTTTGATATTGAGCTGCATGAGCTGCTTTTATATGTTAGCCACAGCAATCAGAGAAGAGAAAGAAATAAAAGGAATCCAAATCAGAAAAGAAGAAGTAAAACTATCACTGTATGCAGATGACATGATACTATACATAGAGAATCCTAAAGATGCTACCAGAAAACTACTAGAGCTAAGCAGTGAATTTGGTAAAGTAGCAGGATACAACATTAATGCACAGAAATCTCTTGCATTCCTATACACTAATGATCAAAAATCTGAAAGAGAAATTAAGGAAACACTCCCATTTACCATTGCAACAAAAAGAATAAAATACCTAGGAATAAACCTACCTAAAGGCCTGTATGCAGAAAACTATCAGACACTGATGAAAGAAATTAAAGATACAAACAGATGGAGAGCTATACCATGTTCTTTGATTGGAAGAATCAACATTGTGAAAATGACTATACTACCCAAAGCAATCTACAGATTCAGTGCAATCCCTATCAAACTACTAATGACATTTTTCACAGAACTAGAACAAAAAATTTCACAATTTGTATGGAAACACAAAAGACCCCGAATAGCCAAAGCAATCTTGAGAAAGAAAAACGGAGCTGGAGGAATCAGGCTCCCTGACTTCAGACTATACTACAAAGCTGCAGCAATCAGGACAGTATGGTACTGGCACAAAAACAGAAATATAGATCAATGGAACAGGATAGAAAGCCCAGAGATAACCCCATGCACATATGGTAACCTTATCTTTGATAAAGGAGGCAAGAATATACAATGGAGAAAAGCCTCTTCAATAAATGGTGCTGGGAAAACTGGACAGCTACATATAAATGAATGAAATTAGTACACTTCCTAACACCATACACAAAAATAAACTCAAAATGGATTAAAGACCTAAATGTAAGGCCAGACACTATAAAACTCTTAGAGGAAAACAGGCAAAACACTCCATGACATAAATCATAGCAAGATCCTTTTTGACCCACCTCCTAGAGAAAGGGAAATAAAAACAAAAATAAACAAATGGGACCTAATGAAACTTAAAAGCTTTTGCACAGCAAAGGAAACCATAAACAAGATGAAAAGACAACCCTCAGAATGGGAGAAAATATTTGCAAACGAAGCAACTGACAAAGGATTGATCTCCAAAATAACTGTAAATATTTTTATTTATTCCCTCAGGTAGCAAAACTTAAATTTTATTTTTGCTTTTAATCCACTTTGGTTATTTACTATCTTGTGATATATTTAACCATGCCACTAAATAAGTATAAAAATCATAGTTTTTAATAACTGCTAGTATACCATTTAATTAATCAATTTTCTCTTGTTAGGAAATTACATTGTTGACATCATTCTATTGTTACAAATAACATTATGTGAAGAATAATTTGTATGTGAATCTTTCAGGAGTTTTATGGTTTTTATGATTATTTTTAAGTTCAAATATTTAGAACTAGGATTTCTGGGCCAAATTTTATGAATATTTTAACATAGCCTTTAAAATATTCATAAAATTATTGTTATTATTGTTATTGTGCAAAATTACAATAACAATTTACCTGTCTAGGAAATTACCTTTTCTGCTTTACACTGGTTAATACTTTTTCTTAGGAAATGTCCAGAGAGTACTTTGAGGTGGTTGTGTGTGTTTGTAGGAATGTCATGGCATTTTCCCATCTTTTGCCTTACTTGAATCTTTGACACACAGAGAATATAATAATCAATACAGTGTATCAATACAACCATGATAATCCAAAAGAAATTTCAAAAATCTCCTCATTCATTTCCCTCTACTTGACTGAATATAAGATCGCCTTATATTGTAGTAGTTCTGCTTATATCTTACTTCCCCAACAAATAGTAATCAATGAAACCTATCTGTAATCAGTTACATATTCTCTAGATATTAAGTACGTTTTAAGCTGTGAATCCCAAGGTCCACATGCCACAGTAACATCCACTGTTACTTGGGTAACCCCATCTTCTAATTGAACCTGCCCATGCTTATTTCCATTTATGATGCCTATTCCAATTAGCTATCTGGCTGTACTTTTCAAGAATCCGTTGATCTGTAATTTCTTAATCTTCTTTCAGGGAAGGGCAACCAAGCTTTGAAAATCTCTATATATACTTTTTTCCCATCCTATAACAAGGAAAATATCATCAAGAAAGAGAGAAAAGGAAATATAAATCACTGCTTGATTTTTAGCATGATGGCAAATTTGTATCCTATTCTTTCTATACCAATCTAGTAAATGTATTGATAGCAAGAATCATTCTCAGGTTTCTAAGAAATTTACACTTCTTGATTTTCCCATAAATGAACTTAGTTTCCAATTAAACATCATTCTATAGAGTGATAGGAGTTGATCAAGTTAGGATTTCCCTTTATTTTTCCGATGATCGTATCTAACTTTGGGAGCTAATATGGTTTCAAAAAATTAATGTAGAGAGGAGGAAGGACAGTGATGTTTGGTTCTCAGTGTTGTCACCTTTTTTGATAGAGATAGCTGTGATATCTGTATTTACACCTGGACTTCACTTATTAGTCTAGAGTGGCCACTCTTCTCCTGACCACAAGAACTCTTAGGCTTCTTCGTGTTCTGGACCATATCAGTGCCAGTCTGGACAACACTGAAGAGCTCTCACATCTCCTGAGCCACACTAAAGTGTTGTCTCAGGTCCTTTTGTCTAGGCATCCATACCATTTGCACATTTCATCTGTTCTTGCCCATGAAGGGAGCCTGAGGTCTTGTCACTACCCTGGGCTTTACAGAGAAATGGAATGCAAACTCCTTCTACTCCCAGGTTCCCAAATTTTCCCAGGCATTTCTCTTGCTTTCTCACTTCCAGGCCTCAGTCAGAGGGGGAATGGCCATTTCCAATTTTATTCTCTTCCCCTTTTCTCCAGTTTAGGCAAAACTTACTAGCTTCTAGAGCAGCAAAAACTAACTCTGACATATTTTTCAAATCTTTTGTTTAGGTCTAATCCACAGTTTTTGAAACTTGGAAGTAAATAATTGGATTCTTTTTATCTCAAAGCAAAAGCTTTGTTATCTCTTCATCTGGAGAATCCTGGCTGTTGACTGAATGGTGGTGGAAAGAGGGACAGAAGGAATTGTTCATAGAAATTCTGAGTAGAAAACAGTCACATACAATAAAAAATGAAATTTTTAACACACTACATCTTTTTTGACAACATCCTTTTCATCTCTATTCCTCAGTGAGTTCAGTTCTCAGCATAAAGCCTTTGGGCAACATTTCAGTCACCTCATCTCTGAAAAGGAGGGAATCACAGAAATTAAGTGCTAAGATCATGATAAACGTTAAATGAGATAATGCTTGCAAATAGAATTTCAAGTTTGAAGCACAGAAGTAAAGTTATTAATGTTAGCTACTGTTATTAGTTAATATTTTGGAATAAGCCAAGCTATTTCCCACCTCAATTCCTTACTCTATGATTCTTCACATACTTAGATCTTTCTAATTACTTCAGGGGCTCAATAATACTAGTTGGATGGATAGATGAATAAATGAATGAAGAATTAATGACTTACCATTTTACATTTTATTAGTATTAATATTAGCAATAAGCTTTACTAATTTAATATCCAGGATTTTTCACAATTTCTTTTTAAAATATTTAAAGCATTTTACTCATGAATCATTATTATTTACTCACAAATCTGCCATTTACATAGGAAATTATAATTGAGTCCATTTTGCCTATGGTAAAACTCATTTATCTCCTTTTCCAAAGGTCAATTAATGATGAATAGGGAAACATTACATGCAGAAGAGTCTGTTTTAAAAGCCTTTAAGCAGAATTTTTAAATCTGAAAATAATTCTCAGGCGACATTTCAAAGTGAAAACACTAAAACATTCACTTCAACACTGCAGACCTGACTTTTGCAGCCCTTAGACTGATTCAACAACTGATATTTGACCCAGATGTCTTTGTATGATTTGTCTTTACAAAGGCTATGAATAAGAATATTCACTATGAAAAAATGAATCATCAAGTAATTATATCTATTTAACTTTTAAAGAATTTGTTGTGGCATTTTGTTTATTTTAATATAATTACTTATTTTCTATATCTGCCTTATTCAAACAATTCTTTAAATCAACTTCTTCAAAATAATATATGAGGATAAATGTGGCATGATTGAAATATCTGGTACAAAATATGGAAAAAGGAAAGGCAAAACATTGTGGTGAAAGAAGCACTAGATTTAAGTACTGATTCTGCTGTCAAACAGCTGTTTAAATGTTTGAGAGTCACTCAATTAGGTAACTGAAGCTCTGTTTCGATATACTTAAAAGGGCTGTTCTAGTTAGTATAATCTTAGTTGCAACTAATAGAAAAGATCACTGAAATTAAGCAGCGTGGAAAGTTTAGTTGTTCATATACCTGTAAATTTCAGCCTTAGCATATAGCTTCAGATGAGGCTTTTTAAATAGTTAAACAATGGCATGAAACAATGGTTTTCTTATCTTTTTTATGGAAGTAAGGGTAAGACAGTGGTACTCGTAGTTCCACTGAGGTGATTTCATCTGATTAGGTGTCCTCATAGACTCACAGTTGCAAAAGCAATTTTAGACACTCATTTTCTCACACTACATTATTTAGAATGGAAAGTTTTTCTTTGAAGTCTAGACAGTTTCTTTGGACTCAGACAATGATTCTAATCATATTTTTGTAGTTACTTGTTTGCCTACCTGTGGTGGATTAAAGATGGCCACAAGCACTTTGACATTGCTTGCACTGAAAAATGGGATCTATATCCTTGTCCCTTAAATCACAAGTGGAAGCTCTGTGACTTCTTTGACCAATAGAATTGTACAAGTGATACTGAGCCAATTTCTGATCCCAGTCAAGAAGATACTGGCTGTTTCTACTTCTTACCACTTGTAATACTCACTTTTAGACCTAGCTGCCAAACTATAAGCCCAACTAGCAAAAGGCCCACATGAAGAGGACCTGAGGGCTGCTGACAGCCTTGACTGAGCTACCAGCTAACCCCCAATAACAGGTTTGCCATGAAATGGGGAAATTATTTTGAAAGTAGATCCTTCAGCCCTACTTGAAATGCCCCAGCTACTGCTGTGTGGAACAATGAAAGCCATCTGTTATGAACTTTACCTAAATTACAGATCTGTGAGCAGAATAAATTATTGCTGTTGCTCTAAACACCACTAGGTTTTGGAGTTGCTTGTTTTACAACAACAATTCACCAGAACACCACTGTGTCAATAGCACAAGCTTCAATATTTATTTTTTTCCTGACTGTGTATGCTTCCTCCTGATGTATGCTGTAGTAACTTCCCTGAGTGGTGTTAGAATAGCATTTTAATTGTCAGTTTCAATATTTACCGATATAATGTTTGATAACATTAACTTGTTTTATTTTCAATGAAAGAAACCAAGAGACTTATTTTTATGTTCACTATGTTTGCTTCAAAATGACCTTGTTGTACCATGTCAGGTATCTTGGATCTATTTTTCAAATGTGTAGAATAAAACATACTGAGAATTGAATGATTTTTTTATATGGCATGTAATTCAGGTTACCTCTAGGGTATGCGGGACCCTAGACAAAACTTTTTGTGGGGATCTTATCTACTTAAACAATTTGAGCACCTAAATTAATGTCAATCTTACATGATTCCATGAAGAGATATTGTGCTGCAAAGGGGGGCCTGGCTACAAGGCCCTGGGACAGCCCCATAGGCATGAGTCTCAAAACTTCCAAGGGTATGTGGCCAACCTCACACATGAGGCAAGGATTGAAGAGCTCTCCAAGGCCCACATGGGCCCAAACCCAAATCTGGGACATCCTACCCAGATGGCACCAACAGCCTAGCCTATCCCAGACACCAGAGGGGAACTCAGAAAGTTTCAAGGAAGGTATTCTAAAACATGGAGCCCCCAGAGTCAAAGGACCTGAGGCAGAGGCCCCACTTGCCCATGTCTCAGAGCAGAACTGCTTATAATGCATACAGCACAGATTCTTCCTTTGAAAGACTATGGAAGTATGGGTTTTACTGCTTTCTTGCATTTTATATAGTTTTCTGCTCTATCAAATCATTGAAGAATTAGCTGGTCTTGGTAGTGTCATTTCATGTGAATCCTAATTGATCTGTCATTTTTTTAATATCTTGTTTAAGGGAAATTGTTTTATTCACCTATGTAAAATATGGTCTTTTAAAAGTAATTCAGTTTACCGAAAATGAAATAATACTTATACAAATATATTTAGATAAGACAGAACCACAGGGCTTCCCTGGTGGCGCAGTGGTTAAGAATCTGCCTGCCAACGCAGGGGACACGGGTTCAAGCCCTGGTCTGGGAAGATCCCACATGCCTCAGAGCAGCTAAGCCCATGCGCCCAACTACTGAGCCTGCGCTCTAGAGCCCGTGCTCCGCAACAAGAGAAGCCACTGCAATGGGAAGGCTGTGCACCGCAACGAAGAGTAGCCCCCGCTCACCACAACTAGAGAAAGCCTGGGCACAGCAACGAAGACCCAACGCAGCCAAAAAAAATAATAAAAAAATAGTAAAATAAATTTTAAAAAAAGAAACAACCACATAAAAGTTCTGAAACCTTATATAATAGTACCTTATTACAGCACATAACAATAACACTTGTTATTTTACAACAGACCAATATTCCACCCAAGAACATGCAGCAACAGATGTACATTAATCTTGTCTGGCATCAACTGAGCCTGGAACCAAAGAATGGAGCAGTGTCCCTGTTTATGCAGGTTGGAGCACAGCTGCATGTTCAGACCTAAGTTTAAAAAATCAGTATAGAGCCATAAACTTCTAATTGTTGACCACTTACAAGCCATTTAAAAGTGTGAGCAGAGACGGCAAAACATGTTTATTTCAAGGATTATATTAACATGAGTAAACCTTCTAGTACAATTAGTGCATTTATATTATTCAAATAGGTTAATATTTGGGAACTGGTGTGTATTGGAGAACATGCTTATTAACATTAAAAATGATTAAATTTTATATTTTTTAAAAATTCAAACTAAACAGTTGCATATTGTCCTATGTACCTCTTTACAATTTTCAGAATATACTCTGAATTCTTCTGCAAAAAATAATATCGGATACTATCAGGCTCTGAAAAGACTATTAATCCCTTTGATATGTTGAAGGGCACTAGCATGAAAAACCCTCTTTGATTGTCCTCATCTTTCCACTTGCAGTTCATGCAGAGGGGAGCACTGATCTCTCCACAACATATCATTCAGAGAGAAAATTCTGCAACCCATAAAAATAGTCTAATGTCAGGAGTTCTAATTTCTAAGTTTCATTACAAATATTGATGAAAATGATTCAATTCTGGAAATATTTGTGCCTGAGCAAGATGTTGAATTCTATGGCATTCTGGTTGTGATTTATAACAGTTAATAGGAATTATCCTATTTAGATGTTTAAGAGCCTTTTCTCATTTCCTTCATCAGGTTCAATCATAAATGGCTTAATCATTCAGAAGACATTACTGAATTAGACTGCATTAACTGCATAATAACAGAAAAAAAAAGGAGGGACAATATGGAAACAAACTGAAATGCTATTAGGAAGGAACTATGTTCATTCCCTTCAATTCCTTTGTTGATTTGTTGAAATTGTTGATGTGACCTCAATCAGAATTTTTGTTCTGTTTTGTTCACCAGTTTTTCTTCACTTTACAAAACATACATTTATATTTTTGAAAGAGAAATATAAAGGTTATACATATGTTAGGACAGGGATTCCAGACAACTATGGGAGTTTAGAACTTAGGTCAGGTTTAAACTTTGATATAAGGGACCAAAAATACAAATATGAGGTTATATAATAGGCATAGAATTATTTTCTTTGTCTTAATACCAGTCATGAACAGGAAGATGCCATTTTATGGAGAAAGGGAGGAGTAAACCAGTTGATAAACATTAATGAGATAAAAGAAGTGGCAATCTGCAAGGATGGTTACGAGCAGACAGAAGAACCATCATCATTTATTTGAAATATTAGTTTTTGCAGGAAGTAACAGTGGAACAGTGCTAGACTGATTTATTTATGTTTCAAATTTTAAAGCAAAAAAGGAACCTAGAAATCACCTATTCAAATGCTCATTCTTTATAAATATGTCTACATTCCTAAAGTGACATTCAAAATCACTTGGTTTGTTTCCAGCAGGGCCAAACCCATATTCCCAGGTCTTGTGGCTTTTGGTGTAACCAATGTTCTTTGCACCTCTCTTTGTTTCTTCTAAAATGAACACCTTACAGCTGAATCATTCTTTATCTTATTTGAAGTTACTTTAACATCTGTTATTTGATGCTCACAGGTAACACCATGACCCTCATTTCCCTCAGCTTATTTCTCTAACATTATCTTGCATTACTCTCCCTCTCCACTCCCTGCTTCATCCAAGCTAAATTCCCTTTGGTTTTTCATACTCACCATATACTTTCTCATCTCTCCTGTCTCCAGAAAAGGCCTTTTTAAATGCTTCTCCTGCTTGGGACACCTCTTTCCTTCCCTTTGCTCCATTACCCTCTTAGATTTTTACTATTCCTTTTGGTATCATAAAATTAAAGGAGTAGGATGCTTCTCAGTTCAAAATGCTTCATATTCTGGGGTTATAAAAATCTGGAGTGTGCTCTGCGTCTCTTCACTTGAGACATTTGGTAGTTGTTGTCATAGACTTACTTTTTCTCTTTACCTTTTTCAAAATAATATTAATGGGAAATCCCTCTAAGAAAATTTAGGGCAGAATACAAATCAATAAACAAATAAGATGATTACAGATTGTGATGTGTACCATGAATGTAATAAAGGAGGTGGCAAGCTAGAGGAAACTGGAAAGCCACTTTGTATGCATAGTCAAGGAGGACATTGCTGAGGAGGTAATATTTAAATTGAGATCTAACTTTTTAGGAGGATCCAGCTATGGAAAGGGCTAAAGAAAGGACATTCCAGGCAAAGAAGCAATGAATGCATAAGTTCCAAGAAGTGAAAGGAATTGATACAAAACACAGAATTCCAGTGAGGCTATAGGACAGTGTATGGAAGAGTGTTAGATAGGTTTGGTGAGGTAGCTGGATTATCAAATCACATAGATCATTGTAAGCAGGATAAAGAGTTATTTTGTTGTAAGCATCAAAGGATGTCAGCATCATATTTTAAACTGCAGAGGACTATTTGGCTTACATTATTTCCTTATTCCAAAGAATAGGTAGGAGTTTAACAATTAATGGACTTAGATGGAGACAGAGTAACAGTAAAATATGTAGTACATATTGAGAAATTATCATGATGACTCAGTCTGAAAAAACAATAAAAGGTAACTACCAAATCTTAAAACTTTGAGATGGGAGAGAATTAGGAAGGGAGGCATCAAGTTGATATATAATGTCATTTTTTACTTTCTGGTAAAATTTTTATATTTCTTTACGTATAAGAGTATATATCCATACATGTATATCTGTGTGTATATAGTAACTGTGCCATTCATATTAACTTTTTCTATATGAGTAAAGCAATAGAAATATGTCTTTACTTCCTAATTATTTTCTTATTAACATGAAAAATGACATCAGGCAATTCCAAGTTATAAATTTACACAGCCTATATTTCTTCAACTTGTTGATCCAAAGCGTATGGCATGTTAGAAGTATTAGGTGAGAATAATCATTTTGTGTGGCAGAGGAAATCATTTTAGCATAGAAATTGGAAGTGGATAAAACATCCATCTAAATCAGTCATATAAGCATATAGATGGAAGTGTTTAGGAAACTCTGGGGAACATTAAATATTCCTAGTCCTAACTTTACTTGCATTGCCAGAAACTGGTTTTCTATTCATAACCCTCTTTTCTGAAACTAAATTTTTTTTTTTTCTATTGTCACTAGCTAATCAGAGTGTAGGAGAGCATAATATAATTGTGGTAATTTCAATCATAGCAGGTAATAGTCATTGAAATGCTCATAAGACCATGTGTTGTAAAGAAGACAGTCAAACCTAATTGTCTTCACTTTTGATTTTCTCCTTGCATTATTTATATACTAGTTTGGGAGAACAGTTTGTCAATATAAGACTATGGAAGAAAAATACAGTTTCTGCTTAGAGAAAGATCAGGGTCAGTGGTGTTATATTGTACAGCAAGCCACAGGTTTTTTTTGTTTTGATATTCACTTCAGTTATTTAGGAAGCAAAGGATGCATTGTATTACATTTACAGAGGTCTGTAAGTAAAATAGAAGTTTTGTATATGTATTGATATAACCATCAAAATGTTAAATAAAAGACAACTTTCCATTGCATCATTTTGTTTTGCCTCAAGGTATATCTTCTCTAGGAATCCTTTGCTAATTTAAATCACTTATGGTCAGTTCAAGTCAAATCAACAGCAATCAGTGTAGCACTCTGTTCTGCTTTGTGAATCTATGTATGTAAAACTTAGACTACATACTTATAACGAAGGTTATCTCATAACTGTTTGTTTTCCTATTTAATTAGTGTTAGAAGGTTGCAAGTGAACTGAAATACCTTAGCACGTTGTATGTCGCATAATATGCTCTCTACTCCCTCCTTTCATTTACTCATTCCTCTTGTCCTCCATTCTTCTCGCCCTCATTTCCTTCTCCATTCTTCTTCAGTTCCCTCCTTCCCTTTCATCTTAAATCTAAGCTGCTCAAGATCAAGGACTTTTACCCTAAGGTAGGGCCCACAATGCCTAGCCTAGTGCAAAAGTAGGAATTCAATAACTGCTTGTCCGTGGCTTTGAGAAAAAATATTATCTCTCTGTTCAGCCTAAAACTTTACCTTTCAATTTCCCCACAGAGAGGCACAAAAAAATGGCATTTTCTGAGTCTCTTTCTATATCTATTTAAAGTACTTCGGTCTGTGTACTCCTGGATCTCTTCAATCTGAGTCATTCTATCCTATGTCTTTGTTGTACACACCTAACCACTGTTACCCAACTAAGCTTTTCCTTCTCCCTTCCTTTCCCTTTCCCTCTCCCTCCCTCCCTCCCTCTCTTTCTTTCTTTCTTTCTTTTCCTTCCACCTTCCCTCCCTCTTCTTTTAGCTCATAAGCTCCAAAAGTCCTCTTTAAGGGAAAATGGGAGAAAAACACTCTCCATGCTATACTTTTTTTATTCACACATTCAAATTGTCATAGCAGTATGACAGAGTTTTTAAAGGTGTTTTCTTTTTCACAACAAGATTTTTTTTCTATTTACATGTACACACATACTTGAATGGAAAGATCTCATGAAAAATTGTATGCAAGACATTAAAAAGCTACACTACGAACATGAGAAACCTTAAAATACTAAAGTTCAAATTTTACTTTAAAAATTTCAAATTCAGCTTCTTGAATTATAACAACTAATAGCCAACATGTTTTCATTCAGTCATTCTTGATGTCTAGCACTATTTTACATATTAACTGGATTCTGAAAGAGCATCATAGAAATGGGCTTTGAACTTGATTAGACCTTAGACCCAATTATTTAATTCCCTCAGATAAAAGATGAAAAAATTGATATTCAAGGAATTTATGTGACTTTCATCATTTTACTTTAAGACATAGTGCCATCCTACAAGACTTTCAATATAAAAGGGGGGGCAATAAGATTTTATACATAAAATATATATATACATATGTATAATAAATGCATAGTATATATGTAAACACAAAATGTTCAGATGCCTTCCAGTAAATAATAAAAGCTATTATTCAATATTTTTAAAATTGTGGTAAGAACACAACATGAACTATACCCTCTTAACACTTTTTTTAAGTGTACAATACAGTATTTTAACAATAGCCACAATGTTATATTCAATACATTAGATCTCTAGAACTTAATCATCTTACATGACTGAAACTTTATACCCCTTGAATAGCAACTCCCTCCTTCCTCATCCTTCCTGCTGCCCCTGTAAACCACTATTCTACTCTCTGCTTCTATGTGTTTAACTATTTTAGATAATTCATATAAGTGGAATCATGTGGTATTTGTCCTTCTGTGACTGGCTCATTTCACTTAGCGTGATGTCCTCAGAGTCCACACAGGAGACATCTCTTGATCATCTGGCCCTGGTGGCTATGGGGGCTGGCATTCCTGAGCTCCACAGGACTATAACAATTGAAAAGATAGTTCTTGGCAGGCTACCACTGCCAGGACACTGCACAGACAGCAGACTGAAATAACAACCCACCCTCATCTTCCTATGAAAGAGACCTATTGCCTATTGAGACAGACAAGCAACTCAAACCACAACTACCTGCACAGCAGCAGAACTGCAGCCAGGCCAAGTGAGTGCTCTGAGACCCACCTTCCCTGCACAGTAGTTGCAGCCCTATCACAGCTGGTGGGCACATGCAGTCTATGGGTGCAGGCCACCCGTAGAGTACCTGTCTCTGGTGGCCAGGGGAGATTGCACTTTTGGGCCACACAAAGCAGCTCCTACACAAGACCACTCCTTCAGGACTGAGGGAGGTAGCCATTTTGCCTGATACATATAGACAAACACAGAGAGGCAGAGAAAATGAGGAGACAAAGAAATATATTTCAAACCAAAGAAAAGGTGAATCCCTAGAAAAAGACCTCACTGAAATGGAGATAAGCAACCTACCTGATAAAGAGTTCAAAGTGACAGTCATAATGATGCTCTTTATAGATCTTGGGAGAAGAATGGAGGAACACAGCAAGAACTTCAATAAAGAGATAGAAAATATAAGAAAGCACCAACTGACGTTATAATTGAACTGAAAAATATACTAGAGAGGTTCAACAGTAGAACGGATGAAATAGAAGCACAAATCAGCAAGCTGAAAGACAAAGCAATGGAAAACACCCAGACAGAGCAGAAAAATAAAAAAGAATTAAAAGAAGTGAGGGTACCTTAAGGGACCTCTGAGACAACATCAAGCAGAATAACATTCACATTATAGGGGTCCCAGAAGGTATTAAATCAATTAGAAAACATCAGCCTTAACACATTAGACTGTATAGAATTAATAGGCATATACAAAATTCCATCTAAAAGCAGTAGAATACACATTCTCTTTAAGTGCACAGGGAACATTCTCTAGAACAGATCACATTAGGCCATAAAACAAGTGCCAGTAAATGTAAGAAGACTGAAATTATGTGAGGCATCTTTTCAGATCACAATGGTATTAAACTAGAAATCAGTTATAAGACAAAAACGGGAAAAAACACAAACACATGGAGACTGAAGACCATGCTGCTAAACAATTATTGGGTCACTGAAGAAATCAAAGAGGACATCAGAAAATCTTGAGACAATGAACATGGAATCACAACATTCCAAAATATATGGGACACAGCAAAAAGCAGTTCTTAGAGGAAATTTTATAGTGATACAGGCCTACCTCAAGAAACAAGAAAAATCTCAAATGAACAAACTATACATTTAAAGGAACTAGAAAAAGAAAAACAAACAAAATCCCAAATTACTAGAAAGAAGGAAATAATAAAGATTGGAGCAAAAATAAATGAAATAGAGACACACCCCCCCTAAAAAAAATAAAAGAGATCAATAAAACTAAGAGCTGGCTCTTGAAAATATGAACAAAAGCAACAGATTTTTAGGAAGACTCATCTGAGAGAGAGAGAGAGAGAGCATCCAAATAAATAAATATAGGAATGAAATAAAAGAAATTACAACCAGCACCACAGAAATACAAAAGATAATAAGAAAGTAGTGTGAACAATTATATGCCAACAAATTGGACAACCTAGAAGAAATGAATAAATTCCTAGAAACACAATCTTCTAAGACTTAGTCATGAAGAAATAGAAAAATCTGAATAATAATGTCAGTAATAAAAAACAACAACAACAACAAAAAATCTCCCAACAAATAGTCCAGGTCCAGATGGCTTCCCAGCTGAATACTACCAAACATTTAAAGAAGAGTTAATAAATCATACCTTGTTTTTTTTTTTTTTTTTTACAAAGTGAAGATTTGTGGCAACTCTGCATCAAGCAAGTCTGCTGGTGCCAGTTTTCCAACAGCATTTGCTTTTTTGTTTCTCTGTGTTGCTCTTTGGTAATTGTCCCAGTATTTCAAAATTTTTCCTTATTATTGTATTTTTGTGGTGATCTATGATCAGTTATCTTTGATATTACTACTATGACTCACTGAAAGCTCAGATGATGCTTAATATTTTTTTTAGCAATAAAATATTTTTTAACCAAGGTTATATACTTTTTTTTAGACATATGCTTTTGCATGCTTAATAAACTACACTATAGTGTAAACATAACTTTATATGCTGGGAAACCAAAAAGTTTGTGTGACTCACTTTATTGTGCTATTTGTTTATCGCAGTGGTCTGGAACTGAATCCACAATATCTCCAAGCTATGCCTATACTTGTCCTTCTCAAATTATTCCAAAAAAATTAAGAGGAAGGAACACTTCCAAATTTATTTTATGTGGTTAATGTTACCCTGATACCAATACCAGACAAAGACAATACACACAAAGAAAATTTCAGCCCAGTATCCCTGATGAACACAGATGCAAAAATCCCCAACAAAATACTAGCAAGCCAAATTCAACAATTCATTAAAAGGATCATGTACCATGATCAAGTAGAATTAATTGCAGGGATGCAAGGATGGTTTAACATCTGCAAATCAAACAATGTGATACACTGCATTAACAAAGTGAAGGATAAAAATCATGTGGTCATATCAATAGATGCAGAAAAAGCATTTGATGAAATTCAACATCCATTTATGATAAAAAAACTCTTTACAAAGTGCATATAGAGGGAATATACCTCAACGCAATACAGGCCACATATGACAAACTCACAGTTAATATCATACTCAATGGTGAAAAGCTGAAAGCTTTTCCTCTAACATCAGGAACAAGACTGCACACTCTTGCCACTTTATTCAACATAATGTAGGAAGTTTGCAATTAGGCAAGAAAAAGAAATAAAGGCATTCAACTTGGAAAGGAAGAAGTAAAACTGTCACTATTTGCAGATGACATGATATTATATATAGAACCCCCCCCCGCAAACTCTACCAAAAACACTTAGAACTAATAAATGCATTCAATAATATAGCAGGAGACAAAATTGATACATAGATATCTGTTGCATTGCTGTACACTAATAATGAACTATAAGAAAGAGAATTTGAGAAAACAACTTGATTTACAATCACATGAAAAAGAATAAAATACCTAGGAATAAATTTAACCAAGGAGATGAAATGTCTGTACTCTGAAAGCTATAAGATGTTGAGGAAAGAAATTGAAGATGACACAAATAAATGGAAAGCTATACCATGCTCATAGATCAGAAGAACTAATATTGTTAAACTGTCCATACCACCCAAAGCAATCATCAGATTTATCTCAATCCCCATCAAAATTTCAATGGTGTTTTCACAGAACTAGAACAAATACTCCTAAAATTTGTATGGAACCACAAAAAACCCTGAATAGCCAAAGCAATCTTGAGAAAGAAGCTGAAGGCATTACACTCTCTGATTTCAAACTATACTACAAAGCTATACTAATCAAAGCAGTGTGGTACTGCCATAAAAACAGACACATAAATCAATGGCACAGAATAGAGAGCCCAGACATGAAACCACGCTGATATGGTCAATTAATCTGCAACAGAGGAGGCAAGAATACACAACGAGGAAAAGACAGTCTCTTCAATAAATGGTGTTGGGAAAACTGGACAGCTCCCCAAAACGGAATGAAACTGGACCACTTTATTATATACAAAAATAAACTCAAAATGGGTTGAAGGCATAAATGCAAGACTTGAAGCCATGAAACTCCTAGGAAAAAACATAGGCAGGAAGCTCTTTGACATCAGTCTTGGCAATATTTTTTTGAATATGTCTCCTCAGCCAAGGACAGCAAAAACAGAAATAAATAAATGTGGGACTACATCACACTAAAAAGCTTTTGTGTATCAAAGGAAGCCATCAACAAAATGAAAATGCAACATACTGAATGGGAGAAGATATTTGCAAATGATATAAGGGTTTGATATTCAATATATAGAGAGGACTTATACAATTCAATATCAAAAAAAACCCAATTAAACAATGGGCAGAGGATCTGAATAGACTTTTTTGCAGAGAAAACATACAGATGGCCAGCACACACATGAAAAGATAGATGCTCAACATCACTGATCCTCAGGGAAGTGCAATCAAGATCACAATGAGATATTACCTCACACCTGTCAGAATGGCTATTATCAAAAAAGACAAGAAGCAACAAGTGTTGGCAAGGATGTGGAGAAAAGGGAAACTTCATGCATTGTTATTGAGAATGTTAATTGTTGCAGCCACTATGGAAACAGTATAAAGGTGCCTCAAAAGACTAAAAATAGAACTACCATACCATCCAGCAATTCCCCATTTGGGTATTTATATTAAAAAATGAAAACACTAATTTGAAAAGATATATGTACCCCTTGTTCATTGCAGCACTATTTACAATAGCCAAGAAATGGTAGAAACCTAAGTGCCCATTGATAGATGAATGGATAAAGATGTGGTATGTATATGTACAATGAAATATTATTCATCCATAGGGAAAAAATGAAATCTTGCCATTTGAGACAACATGGATGGACCTAGAGTGTATTATGCTAAGTGAAATATGTCGCAGAGAGAAAGGCAAAAGCCATATGACTTCACATATCTGTGGGATGCCAAAATCAAAACGAATGAACAAATAAAACCAAAAAAAAGGAACATACTCATAGGTACCGAGAACAAACTGGTGGTTGCCAGAGTCAGGGGGTCAGACCAAGTGGGTGAAGATGATTAAGAGGTACGAATTCCAGCTATAAGGTAAATAAGTCACAGAGATGTATAGCATAGAGAATATAGTCAATAATATTGTAATAACTCTGTGTGGTGACATATGGTAATTAGAATTGTAGTGGTGATTATTTTGTAATATATAAAAATATTGAATCCCTATGATGTACACTTAAAACTAATGTAATATTACATGTCAATAATAATTCAATAAAAAATAAGTAAAGACATATTCACTGCTTGACATCTCCAGTTGCATTTACCAATACATTCTTGTTTCTGTTTAAACTATTTCAAGTTGAGTAACTGGTGATTAAAGTTGACAATTTGCTCTTATTTATGCTATATTCCCAACACATAAAACAGTGTGTAACACATAGAAGGCTCTAAATAAATGTGTGTTAAATGAATTGCTAAATAATAAGTGCCTGAGAGCATTAGCCTCTCCAGAACCCACCTGTTTGTTTCTTAAACAATTGACAGCTACATCAGGCAGTCATTCTTACAAGTTTAGTTTTAACTGAAGCTGTACTACAGAAAAATTGATTCACTGCTTCTAGCTCTCTGGCTCACCTTTTCTCCAAGTCACAGAAACTTTTTAGGATCCAAGATGAACTCTGGTAATAAAAATGATAGTTCATTAGCCCACCTTCAGAATAATACAATCATTTCTGAACTTACTCCTTTGTATATTGACTTCCTACTGCATATAGGCATTATACTATAGGTTCCCTTAAAACCACCTCTTTGATTTCTGCTTTGTAGTGATAGTCCTTAGAAAACAAACAAAAAAAATAAATAATTTTAAAATTCTATAAATACAATAATATAATAGTAAATTATAATAAAGTAGTATAAACAATACTAAAAATGATTTATTCCTGCCCAAAAGAACTAGGCTAACACAGTGTTTTTGGTGTGTGTTAATTATATATTCCCTTACAGAATGATTTCATGAATAAAGGACCACCAAAATCACCTTGAAAGTAGGAATTGGGGCAGAAGGGTCATGAATGAATGCAGCTCCTAAAGAATCAAATAGGCCTAATCCAGTTGAGGTTTTAACTGCTTCTTGGCTTGATGGGAGTTTAATTTGTAATCTTTTCAGTTCAGAGTGTATCAAAATTAGCTGTCAATCACAGGGCAACATTCAGTTTTACAGAATAGAATTTACTTGCTTGACAGTGAAATTCATCTTTTTTTCCTCCTTTCTGAGTTCCACTGTAGTGAATGATTCCTCTTTTGCTTAGCATCCATGTCATCCAAGTTGTGATTGAGATTTCCAATGGGATTCGTTGTGAATGAAGGCAGACAATTGTAGCAGATTGCCATCTTAAATAACAATAGAACCCTGGGATCCCAGATGTTCTGTGTACTTGTGGTAGAAGAGGAATCCTAGTGGGAAAATAGGAGCATAGGTTTGGATGGGAAGAAAATAATCAGTGACTTTCTTATTAGGCTAACCATAGACATCAGCCTAGTTTATACTGGCAAACAATTCATATACCTAATATGTTGTCCTGCTGTCTTGGGAGGAATCAGCAGTATCCTTGTAAGTAGCATAATAAGAAAGATCTTATGAAAAAGGAATATAGGAAAATGCTTTCCCAGAGCAAAAGTCTTGTAAATTCTGTTACTTCTGCTTGACAGTTGATTCAGAGAAGAGATATTATAAAATATTTATTAAAATACTACTAATAGTAATAATACTGATGGCTAGCATTTTCTGTACATCAAAAAATGTGCTAACTTCTTTATATTCGTTAAGTCAGTGAACTTGGAATCAGAAAACCTGAATTCCAAGCTGAGCTCTTCCTTTTACTTGTCAGTGACATCAGTATTCTCATTCTTATCTTATAAAATGTAGATAAAACCTACTCTGTAGACTTCACTGTGTTTCAGTGAGGTTCAAATATATACAACAAGTAAAAAAAAATACACAATAAATGTCAAAGTATGTTACCAGTAAAAAGAATCGTTGTTGTCATTATTGTATTATGTTTCAAGCAGTTTGGGGTAAATTCCAAAGAAAAAGAAACTCCATGTCTCAAGTACTGCCCCCCAAACAATCCTCTGTAATACTAACAACAATAACAAAAACAGCCTCAGAGTATGCACTCATTATTTCAAAGGTTTCTTCTTCTAGAATGCTCAACCTCTCAATCATGGGTAGTTAGAAAGGGTTCTCTAGGGGTCTACATCCATACCTTTGTAGGATAAATATGTTTTGCCTTGGCCAACCTTTAAGGTATATTATCCTTTATAGAAATTATCATATGAGGGCCATTTTTTGATAGGTGTTTTTGTATTCACAAATGAAAATGGATTAAGGCATGAACAACATTTTTTTAGGAATTTAGCCTGATAAAAATATCAAAAAATATATTTCTTTGTCTAAGATTTTACACACACACACACATACACACATACAGATATTCCCAATCAAGTTTATTTTACCCACCTCTAGCTTCCTGGAGTAAATTAAGCCATCACCGAAATCACTAAGGGTGTTCTTTCCTTTCTGATCTGAAATACACTGATATAACTCAGTTGTTTCTACCCTGGCATTCTTCATTTCAATAGCCCCTGGATTTGTTGTTATTACTCTGAAAGGCTAGAGCGTGCTGAGGGAAGATATGTGTAGCAGCAAGGATTTCTAGAAACAGAGATTCTAGTTTTCCATACATGCATATTGGAGGTAGCTGCAGTTCAGTGTTAGTACTTGGTCGTTTTGAGTTAATAGTGGTTTAGTGTAGTGATTTAAGATAAGGCCAGCCTAGAGTAGTTTTTGCAGAAATAAAGGATAGTTATGTTGAGGGCCAAGCTTATACTTTGCATATTTTACTGCAATCCAATATAGAGGCCCTATTTCTTACAAGTTTATCATTTCCTTATTCTACAATGTTAGAAGAATTACACATTTTTTGGCGTTCTGTCAATGGGGTAGTTGTGAAAAGAATCTAAACTTTAATATGAAATAATGCTTTCAGTAAAACTGCAAAGGGAGTTAATAACCAATGGAGCTGTAATTTTTGTTACTGCCATTTTTCTAAATAGGCTTGCTGAAAAGAATTCAAATTTTCTTTATCAATATCTCTAAGACAAATAAAAATAAATTTAGCCTGGGAATTATTTGTCCTTAAAATTAAATACATTTAATCCAGTTATATATTTGTACCTTTAGAAACATCTCTAATTTTATCCTCAGGTTATTTGAGACACCTTTGAGTAAGATATTGTCCAAAAAGTTTTGATGGGGGAAAGAAGGAAGCTAAAAGAAGTTTCATGACTTTCCATTGTGTTCATTCAAATACTTAGTCATCTTCTACCACTGCTGTATTTTAAGTGTGGTGACATACTGTTTGGGAGGGAAAGAGATAATAGTACAATATGAACTGAAGTCTTGTAAAATTTTCTGTCTATTTAAAGAACTAGAACATGAACATACTAAGATCAAGAAGGCCCTAGCATTTTCCTCAGCTTGACTGAACTTTAGACAGTTGTCTTCCTGATTGTAGGTCCCTGCCTTCTCTTTCCTTAGAGCATTTATTTTAGAACAATTTTAATCCTAAATTATTTTTCTGCCCCTTTAAGATATGATCTTCTCCCATCCTTTTGCCAATTTTGCAACTCAGGGATGTCTCTCTCAAGGACCTAAGAGCCAACCCTTTGAAGTGTAATCATTAAGAAAGACAGGGCCCCTATATCCTAGTCTTTGTGGGAGGGTAGGAGCTTAACTTTGATAAGCACCAATTAGTAAATCAGATGGCCTATTCCCAATGTCCAACCTCCCCTCTAACTTCCTCTAGTACTCTTCCACTGGCTCATCCCAGCACTTAAAAACTCTCCTGCTTTTTGAGTTCAAGCTTTCTCCCCTATTGCAATAGTCTTAAAGTCTTCCTTGCCTGTGTAACTTATCCAGGGCGCTTTTTGTCAATAAAATAAACAATTTAAAAACGTTTAGTGGACACTTCTCACTTGCAGCTGCCCAATCTCTGAATCCCTTCCGCTTAGGAAAATCTCTAGAAAGAAAGGCAAAGTTTTATCTCCCACTATGAAAACTAAAAAGGAGGCATATTAGTTGTCTTCTAGGTCCTTGGCAGCTGAAATGTGGGCCTCTGACCTAACCTTACCCTGGGCTACCCCCTACTGGGACTTTGACTCTGGAGCGGTTTATGCAAATAAGCAGGAACCAGTCTGGAAATCATTTCAGGAGCAGTGGTAGTAAAGGCTGCATCCTATCTGGAACAGCAGTGCCACTAGTAACACTATGGCCATAGCTTTCCCCACAGCTCTCTACTGTGGTCCTGAAGGATGACAGGACTTTGGCAGTTGTTCTGGGTGCCCAATCTCTCTCAGCCCCTGCTAATTTTTTGAATTTGGTTCTTCAGGATTCCACCAGCTTTGTGCAGTTTGAGGTACTTTTCAAATATGTTCAATTCTCTTAAAATTGTCCAGTCTATTTGTTTATTTATGTATATATATTTATTTATTTATTGTAACCAAAAGCATAACTAATAGAGATGACCAAACCAGTATAGACCAAAGTGGTTATGTGAGATGCAGCAGATATATCACTGGGCTTGTGATTGAGAAACCCCAATTCTAGTTCTTATTCTGCAATCCCCAGTTGTATATGGGGTGGATCATTAGCTGAGCCCCTTTATCTCTTTAACCCCCAGTTTTTTTATCTGAAAAATAATGGCAAAGGACAGAATTCCTTCAATCCCTAATATTCTTAGAAGGCAAATCAGTGACATTATTATAGAAAGAGTATTACAGGAGGTTGAAAATGGGAGAAATAAATGTGAGCACAAATGGACAAGAAAAAGCTCCAAATCCAAGCTTTTCTAGCATATACTCATATATTTTATTAGATGCTTATTCAATAATGTTTTTTGGCTATATACCAGAAATTTTTAAAAATAAAAAGAAACATTATTTGTAGATGACTTTTACATTGAACTATGTTATGAAGGTAAAAGGAGAGGCTACAATTTAGGGCAGTTTGCCCTGGCAATGGCAGTAGAGGCTACATCCATGGTTCCAATTATTAATCAATCAACTTGTTATTAAGAGCCTGCCACCAGTAAGACATTATGTAATGGGTGAAACAAGGATATAATGCAGTGTTCTCCCTGCCCTTAAGAAATAAATAAATAATGATAAATGCCGTAAGTCAAATTTCTCCCTACCTACCAATGTATATCTCTCCCGTGTATTCTCTGGGGCCCCACACTGAGGGAACCTGTTTCTCTTCCTGCCTCCCCATGTGCCTTGATACAAAGATATCAGATGAACACATAGCTTTGTGTTTCTGGCGTAGTATATTGGCCCAGGGCATGAGTCTGGCATTTACAGACACGGATTGAAGTCTTGACCTCACAAATTTATGACTTTAAGTCATTTACCTTCATGAAACTTCAGTTTCCTCACCTACCAAAAAGAAATGATTGACATGTACACACTGCTATATTTAAAATGGATAACCAACAAGGGCCTACTGTATAGCACAGGGAATTCTGCTCAATATTATGTAACAACCTAAATGGGAAAAGAATCTGAAAAAGAATAGATATATGTATATGTATAACTGAATCACTTTGCTGTAAACCTGAAACTAACACAACATGGTTAATCAACTATACTCCAATATAAAATAAAAAGTTTAAAAAAAGAAATGATAATCATATTTAGTGTCTAGGATTGTTGTGCAGATCAAATGCAATAATTCATTTAAAAGACGAAGTGGGGGCTTCCCTGGTGGCGCAGTGGTTGAGAATCTGCCTGCCAATGCAGGGGACACGGGTTCGAGCCCTGGTCTGGGAAGATCCCACATGCCGCGGAGCAACTAGGCCCGTGAGCCACAGTTACTGAGCCTGCGCGTCTGGAGCCTGTGCTCCGCAGCAAGAGAGGCCGCGATAGTGAGAGGCCCGCGCACCGCGATGAAGAGTGGCACCCACTTGCCACAACTAGAGAAAGCCCTCGCACAGAAACGAAGACCCAACACAGCCATAAATAAATAAATAAAATAAACCCCCCAAAAAAGTAAAAAAAAAAAAGACGAAGTGCTTCATATTTAGTGAATGCACAGTGAATGGTTTAATATTATAATTTTCATTATATATAAATTTTTAAATAATTCCTATGACTCATTAGGTAACATAAGTTGGGAGTGTTATAAAGCTAGAAATAAACTCCTAAGGGCTTGTGGGAAAATTGAAGAACAGCAAATCCTGCTTGAAAGTTGATAAATATAGATCCTGTGAGGATGCAGGTGGCAAGAAGTAGTAGAGGATGAGAGGGAAATTTCTGATCCTGAGATTTATATATATTTTAGAACTCCCCGCCTCAAGTATGAGCTCAAGGAAATAGAAATTTTACAACCAAGTCAACACACACTGTTACCTAGGAAACCAAGTCATGCAGCACATTTGACAAACATCAGTTTTAAGGAAAGTCTAGAGTGTTTCCCAAACCTAGAAGAAGAGCTATGGGTCTGAGACACATGACTTCTCACATGTACTTCGAGGAAAAACAAAAATGTGAGAAGTTATCTTTGCCTAACAAAAAAATATAAATTGCTACAAAGTAGTGGAACTCATTGATGTGACCTTGATAAAAGAACCCCCAAATTTTCAAAATTGGCTGTCTTTTTAGATAAGTGAAACTAAGAACTAGAAAGGTATAAGAAGACTAACAAATATCTCCTGCCCACCCCTCCCTTCCTTTCTCTCTCTTTCTCTTGCTCTTCCTTATGCTTTTCTGCTTCAACTGTACATGTGTTTATTCTCTGTAATAAACTGGCTTTATCCTCTTTTCCATGTATAAAGCAGCTCCTCCCCACCTGCACCTATCAGGTTTGCATAACTCAAGTCCAAGCAAACAGCTGAGGCTGAATTAAAATCTTTCTCACTTCATATTCCTAGGAAAGAGAATCTCAGTAGCTTGGTTTAAGGCAGTCAACTATCCCTGATCAGCTATCACCAGGAAGCAGGACCCTATAGGACAACCCTAGTTATGCTATGTTTTATTTTTATAGGATGTAGGAATAGTGAGAGGTTGGGAGGATATGTTCTCAGAGGAAAAGATATTATTAGGACCTGGCAGGCACCACAAGTTATGCTTACTTTTTGTAACTTGAGTAAAATAATTACATTTTTAATCATGTCAGGATACCAGGAAGAAATTCAACAAATGGCCAAATGCCAACAATTTTTGACACACAAGAATTCTAAATTTAGCTGGGAAGATTAAGGAAGACAGATTACAAGAGTAAATTATGTGTCTTCACAATTAGAACAACAATAAGCATTTTAAGAGAAAAAAATGATATTTAAAACTAATATATCAGAAGATACAAAGCTTTCACTATCTCTTGCCTACTTTACCCTTACAATCAGTATGGTTAGTGTGAACCTTCTGCTGATCCAACAACACTCTAAAGTAGAAAATTAGGAATTTAATGTAAATTATGTGCCTATTTTAGGGCTCTGGCCATTGAAAATTGAATGATGCTGACTTACTTAAAAATTAGGTGGAAAGTCTCCCTTGGGGATATATGTAAAGAGAAATTCCCTCAAGTCCATGAGGATCAATTAAAAGTGAAAGGAAATTACATTAAATTTCATGAAGTATTTATTCTTCATTAGACCACAAAATCATAAGAAAAAGTAAAAACCCAATTTTATAACAATACTTTTTCCTTTTCTAAAAAAATTTTTACTCAGGAAGGCTTTCTCAGGATCAATTCAGTTATAAATTCCAGTATTACACATGTTAAGCATAGCCCATATAAATTTTGGCAAACATTTGCGTTTTATGGCATATTTAGTTAGAAGAGCAATTAAAGTAGAAAGAAAATAAACTGTATACCCATATCCCTCTGTGCATACATACAAGTGAATTTATTCCCATTCTGAGAAGAAATTTAGAAGAGACATTTATATAAAAAATTAGAAAAGCATTGAAAATTATTTCAAAGAATATTTATGTTTCTTTGAAATGATTTCTTAATGGGATTTTCAGAACTCTGTGATGCTGACGATGATCTAAGGCCCGAGAAAGTAATATAATCACAGTGCTACATGCACAGGCATTTGCTTAGAAAGCGGGGAGCAGGATGTCTGTTCATCACTATCCCTAGTAGGAGGATAATAAGATTTCTGTGAAAGTCCCATTCAGATTACAGCGACTGTGTGTGGTTTCCTTTCATCACTTATTCATTGGTGTTGTAAGGCCCTCACTTCTTTATAATGTGTGAAGGACTACTTGAGGGCAAGAATGGTAGTTAGTATTGTTTCCACTTACACTTACCAAGTGGATTTAATGGACATTAAAGATTGAATACACTGTAATAACATATTTCCTCATTGTTTAATCATTAATAATACTTGACAGAACTTCATACATGTTTTAATGTCCAGCTTAAATTTTTAATGATGTGAGCATTCTATTAAGGCCCAATAGTATCTTAAATAATACTTAACTAATAAGCATGGGAAAGTAATATTTATAAAAGAAAAACTAAACGCTGTGCTATGCTGGCTTTACACCATGTTTATAATCTTCTTGATCTTGCTAACTACACAATTCTAATTTAGAATAAATGAGCAGATAGTTCATCTTGGCAAGAAGGCAATAGCAGGAGCTATAAAAGTTTTTTAAAAATTCCCAGTCAATAATTATTTTACTCTGCTTTTATCTGTAGAAGAGATTTGTACTACGTTCTAATGGGGACTTGAACCTCAAACTATCTCAGCTTTGAGGTATATGACAAAGTTATCCTGAAGAAATTGTGTAAATAAGGAGTTTTGTGTCAATGAACATCTCTAAATAGTGCATATTCAGTACTATAAGAGCATAGCAGAGGTGGCACAAAAACAGAACAGTTTGCCAGTGATGAGTGAAAAATAGTTAAAACATACCTTGTTTAAAAAGATACTCTAGATATGTATAGATATGGATGATTCACTAAAAAATTCCACTGATGATACTCCAGTTTTGTGACTTCAGTAGTTTCAACATGCCACTGAAGATCAAGGTCAGCCTACACCAGTGGAGCATTTGGGTATTATCTTGGTCAGCTTCAAAGCAACACTGCACTGATATGTTTCTACACTCAGGTATGACATGTCATGACTTAGCATTTTCTGAAATAAAGTGAAACCCATTTTCACATAAAAATGCAAGTATGCTTATTAGAGACAATAGGATCAAATATTTAAAATAAAATATATTGTAGTTTGTGTCTGTGTACTCATAGAGTACACAGGGAACATACTTATGGGAGAGTTCATAACCTCAAGAAGACCAGTCTCTCCACCTAGTGGCCAAGCACTATGGAATTTGACCACAGTGCTGGTTAGCTTTTAGTCAATTGAGTTTTCTGCAAGGGTTTTTAACCTGGAGTCCATGAAATCACAAGAGCTCTTTTAATAGAGATTTAAGGAGTTCATGAACTTGAAGAAGAAAATATTTGCATTGTTGTTTTCTGTATGTTGCTCATTTACTATGTAAATGCTATGCACCCAGCATATAATACAGCATAAAGCCATGACAAATTGTAGGGTTTACCCTATAGGGTTTGAGGATACTGATATTAGTATTTAAAGAGCTTACCACAATGCTTGTCACATAATGAGAATTCTACAAATGGGATCTATGCTTATAATTTATAATAATAGTAAACCTATCTAGAAACTGTTTTTACAGGTGCTACATTCAAACATATTTAGGGATCTCCAATAGGCACCATGTTACCCAACATGGATTAAGGAATGAAAAATACCAGTCAGTGCAAACTATAAATGTTAACTGTTTACCTCATAATTTAGGGTATTAAGCCACTATATTCTCTTAAAAAATTACCATAATCACAGAGATAATTCATCTGCAGTTATATCCTGGCTTATTCCACTTGCTGAGACAGTCATGTGAGTGGGTATAAAACAATTCCCAAAGGAAACAAAGGTTAAAGTAGGTGAGGATTAATCTGTGGTGGTATGTACACATAGATTAAAAATTGAGCTATGGCCATAGTTACAGGAAATTTCATATACCAGTTTTTATCATTTTTATCAGAATAAGTGGTATTTGCCAAGAAGTCAACTGGCTTAGTATGAAACGAGCTCTTAACTGAAATATTGTCAGAGAAACTTCCACATAAATTTGAAAAATAGGGAGAATATCCAGTCTTAATTAGTTCTTGACTTTCTTGATCTACACCAAGGAAAAAAGGATCCAAACTTATTGTCTCCTTGGACACTTGCAGAAAGCTAAGAACACATTTTTCAAGTAACTGTGCTTTTTATTTTTAATATTTAATAAGTGAAAATCAGAGTTAAAAAGTATTACCTTTATCTAGCAGCAAAATCAATCTATCCATCTAAAAAACTATCCAAGTTTTCATACATTTAAGTGGCTTTTGAGATTGAATACCAGTGAAGTCCTTTCATGTAAACAGAATGCATCTGTAACATATTTTATTAGACATGGTGAAAATTTTTCATGGCATTATTTTAGGTATATATCAACAATTTAAGGGAACATAAATGGAGATGCAATTTTCTGGGAACATGTGTCAATATAATAGTCTTTGGGTACTTTTCTTCACTTTTTATGATTTGCATTCATTGTTCAATTTATTTCTTGTGTCTGCATGATAAACACCGTGCTCACAATTGATCATAAATCATACATATAAAGTAGCCATCCTTAGATAACTTCAAAATCAATTTATTTTTTTAAATTTACATATAAATTGTTCCACAAATATGGCTGTTGCTAGATAAGTCATGGATGGACTGTTAACGCTGCTTTAAATTTTTTGATGAAGTGATTTATCACACTGGCGTCCTTTAGTGAAACTTATATGTTCACATGATTACTTTAATACTCCTTCTTTAAAAGGAAAGCATGCATTAAACAATTAATTTCCATTCTTACCACCTGAAACCCATTTGAAAAAGTAGACGGTCAGTGAATTTGAAGATGACAATGAATAATTAAATTTTAGCTTGCTATTCTATTGTAACCTTTCTATCTTCCTTTTTTGTTTTTATATTCATATACATTTTATGTAATAGATAATATATTCTAAGCCTATAAAATTGCTATTATTACGTAAAATGAATTCATTCCAGATTTAACATGTAAATAACATTTTCAGTATCTTCCAACATAAAATGCATAGTTGATAAAGAACTTTATAGTAACTCTGATTTAATGAATGATTCTATGTTGAGTACTGTTACGATTAAGCCTAAAGACTCAGGTCCCTAACTTCCTGGATTTGAAACTTTCCTCTGTCATTACTGTCTCTATGACTTCAAGGCTATTACTTAATGTCTCCATGCCTCAGTTTTCTACATCTCTAAACTGGGAGCTATATTATTACCAACCTCATATGACTTTTTGAGGTAATATTTGTGAAGCACTTAAAACAGTTGTTGCTCACAGTAAGTGCTAAAGAAGTATTTTTTAAGTAAATAAATACACTAAGCCTCAATTCAAAGAGCCATGATCTACAAACCAAAGCGACACATCTAAGGAAGGGATATTTGTCTTACTATATGAGAATCTAACTGAAATTAAGAGCAAATTGCTTTAATTGACAAAATGTCCAAGATACCATTCTTTTGTTCTTAGGAGTGTGTGAAGGCCTCAAGCTTATGGCAACTTTAGTGTAAAAGATAATCTCCAAATTTTCTGTACTTCACTTTCCACTAAATTAAAATCAAAATCCCAGTTATAGGAAGGACTTGCAGCCTTTCTATTCTAATGTACCTAGATCTAAAAGCTACTGACTGGCCCCCTAGTCTATGAGTAAAAACTTTAGGGTTGGGAGAGTCACTGTATCTCTAGGCTGTCATTCCATCTTTCCATAGCTCAGGCTTCACCCTATTTAGCCAAACTGACTTTATTCACTTCAACAAATACTAATAAATTAAATCCCTTTGCACTTGAGACCCTCTCAAATATATGAAAACTGTTATTCAGCACCTTCCACTCGAAGCCTATTTTTTCCTGAGCTAAACACCTTCACAAGTGTTTTCAGTTCTTCTTCAAATAGCATGCTGTTCATATTCAGAATATATTATTACTAGACAAATCATGGAAGTGGAATATGTGTCCAAGAGTCTGAAAATCACATTTCAATAAGCATTGAAAAGTAAAGTGAGAGAGGAATTCTGGTCAAGATGATATCATGAATTTCCACTTAGTCATCCTCCCACCCCATGCCCTACTCCAAATGCATACTTTTTTTTTTTTATAAATTTATTTATTTTATTTATTTATTTTTGGCTGCATTGGGTCTTCGTTCCGGCAGGCTTTCTCTAGTTGCGGTGAGCGGGGGCTACTCTTTGTTGTGGTATGGGATGGCTTCTCTTGTTGCAGAGCATGGGCTCTAGGCACGCGGGCTTCAGTAATTGTAGCTCGCAGGCTCTAGAGCACAGGCTCAGTAGTTGTGGTGCACAGGCTTAGCTGCTTCACAACATGCGGGAATCTTCCCGGTCCAGCACTCGAAACCATGTCCCCTGCATTGGCAGGCGGATTCTTAACCACTGCGCCACCATGGAAGCCCTCCAAATGCATACTATTGAAAATGATACACGAAAAGAGAAAAAGACAAAACTGAGCTCAAAAACTAGATAAATATTGCTTTGTACCAAGACTATACAAAAACACAAAATAGAGGTTAGATATGTTACTGTGGGCATGGAGGGCTTTGAGTCTGGAATCAGACAGCATTGAGCAAGAGTTAAGTTCCCATGGTGTAATGTCTATTTCCAGTCAGGGAACCAAAAGTAGACACACTTCGCAAAGCCATGCGGTAGGCTAGGAGTTCTAGGGAAAGGCAAAGGTAAATATTTTTTGATTGATACATACAAACCAAAAATCTGTTAGCTGACCTATTTTGTTATATAGGAAACTGGATTGAATGAGGGAGGTAGGAGGGAAAAGACCCTACTTTTTGACCAGGAAGTGAACCAAACAGCTCACTGACTCAGTGACTTTGTCTGCAATATCCCAGACAGTCATTACTGAACAAGATACAGAAACGCCATTAAAGGTCTAGTTCAGGTTTAGGAGTTCCTAGGACCAGTTAGAGGCTGCCCAAAAGGTTCTTGGTAGGGCTGGGTGAGTACAGACATAGAGACCAAAATTCACCCTGCAATCCAAAAAAAAACCCAGAAAAACAAAAACAAAACAAAACAAAACAAAAATTTGGTAATATGCAAGAGAAAAGTACAAGATGCATGATCAAATCTTATATTTAAAAAAGGAAAAAATCATGAAACTAAAACAAGCAGGAAACACCAAACAACAAATGATCAGAACTTGCAAATGAAAAAGTGCAGTTATAAATAAAAATGTGATAAACTCCAAACAGGGTAAGACTGAAGAGTTCATTAGGAAAGACACACAGAAACAGATAGGAAATATAAAGTAATGATAAAGAATCATGGTTTCAAAAAATTTAGTGTGTGTGTGTGTCTGTGTGTCTGTATATGTATGTGTATACATTGACCAATGCACAGAACAGCTATGTAAAGCATCTGTAGCCTCACAGTTAATGATCGGCCAGAATTTGGTCAGTTATTATGATCCCAAAGCTTGTCTCTGGAGAAGAAAGAGTAATATAAAAGCAATATTTGAAGATAGAATAGCTCTTAATTTTCCAGAACTGAAGAAAGACAGTATGCCTCAGATCAAAAGTATACTCTGTGCAAAAAACAGAATAAACTCAAACCCCTAACTAGATATCTTGCAGTGAAACTGCAGAATATAAAAGGTTAAAGAAATCTTAAAAGCCAACAAGCCACAAAAGAGATTACCTGCAAAACGAGCAACAATTAGGTTGACACAGACTTCTGGAAAACAACCACGGAAGCCAGAGAGA